>NC_139739.1:17285125-17877625 GCF_964211835.1 Anser anser
CTCTGGACTCACTGCACTGCATCACCAGTGGTGCCAGTGCACTCTCTGGACTCAGTGCACTTCATCCCCAGTGGTGCCAGTGCACTCTCTGGACTCACTGCATTGCATCCCCAGTGGTGCCAGTGCACTCTCTGGACTCACTGCACTGCATCCCCAGTGGTGTCACTGCACTCTCTGGACTCACTGCACTGCATCACCATTGGTGCCAGGGCACTCTCCGGACTCACTGCAGTGCATCCGCAGTGGTGCCAGTGCACTCTTTCGAGTCACTGCAGTGCATCCCCAGTGGTGCCAGTGCACTCTCTGGACTCACTGCACTGCATCCCCAGTGGTGCCAGTGCACTCTCTGGAATCACTGCAGTGCATCCCCAGTGGTGCCAGTGCACTCTCTGGACTCACTGCACTGCATCCCCAGTGGTGCCAGTGCACTCTCAGGACTCACTGCATTGCATCCCCAGTGGTGCCAGTGCACTCTCTGGACTCACTGCACTGCATCCCCAGTGGTGCCACTGCACTCTCTGGACTCACTGCACTGCATCCCCATTGGTGCCAGTGCACTCTCCGGACTCACTGCAGTGCATCCGCAGTGGTGCCAGTGCACTCTTTTGAGTCACTGCAGTGCATCCCCAAGGTGCCAGTGCACTCTCTGGACTCACTGCACTGCATCACCAGTGGTGCCAGTGCACTCTCTGGACTCACTGCACTTCATCCCCAGTGGTGCCAGTGCACTCTCTGGACTCACTGCATTGCATCCCCAGTGGTGCCAGTGCACTCTCTGGACTCACTGCACTGCATCCCCAGTGGTGCCACTGCACTCTCTGGACTCACTGCACTGCATCACCATTGGTGCCAGGGCACTCTCTGGACTCACTACAGTGCATCCGCAGTGGTGCCAGTGCACTGTTTCGAGTCACTGCAGTGCATCTCCAGTGGTGCCAGTGCACTCTCTGGACTCACTGCACTGCATCCCCAGTGGTGCCAGGGCACTCTCTGCACTCACTGCACTGCATCCCCAGTGTTCCCAGAGCACTCTCTGGACTCACTGCAGTGCATCCCCAGTGGTGCCAGTGCACTCTCTGGACTCACTGCAGTGCATCCCCAGTGGTGCCAGTGCACTCTCTGGACTCACTGCACTGCATCACCATTGGTGCCAGGGCACTCTCCGGACTCACTGCAGTGCATCCGCAGTGGTGCCAGTGCACTCTTTCGAGTCACTGCACTGCATCCCCATTAGTGCCAGTGCATTCTCTGGACTCATTGCAGTGCATCCCCAGTGGTGCCAGTGCACTCTCTGGACTCACTGCACTGCATCCCCAGTGGTGCCAGTGCACTCTCTGGACTCACTGCATTGCATCCCCAGTGCTGACAGTGCACTCTCTGGACTCACTGCACTGCATCCCCAGTGCTGACAGTGCACTCTCTGGACTCACTGCAGTGCAACCCCAGTGGTGCCAGTGCACTCTCTGGACTCACTGCACTGCATCCCCAGTGGTGCCAGTGCACTCTCCGGACTCACTGCACTGCATCCCTAATGGTGCCAGTGCACTCTCTGGACTCACCGAGGTTCATCCCCAGTGGTGCCAGTGCACTCTCTGGACTCACCGCACTGCATCCCCAGTGGTGCCAGTGTACTCTCTGGACTCACTGCAGTGCAGCCCCTGAGGTGCCAGTGTACTCTCTGGACTCACTGCACTGCATCCCCAGTGGTGACAGTGCACTCTCTGGAATCACTGCAGTGCATCCCCTGTGGTGCCATTGCACTCTCTGGACTCACTGCACTGCATCCCCAGTGGTGCCTGTGCACTCTCTCGAGTCACTGCACTGCATCCCCAGTGGAGCCAGTGCACTCTCTGGACTCACTGCACTGCATCCCCAGTGGTGCCAGTGCACTCTCTGGACTCACTGCAGTGCATCCCCAGTGGTGCCAGTGCACTCTCTGGACTCACTGCACTGCATCCCCAGTGGTTCCAGTGCACTCTCTGGATCACTGCACTGCATCACCATTGGTGCCAGGGCACTCTCCGGACTCACTGCAGTGCATCCGCAGTGGTGCCAGTGCACTCTTTCGAGTCACTGCACTGCATCCCCAGTGGTGCCAGTGCATTCTCTGGACTCACTGCAGTGCATACCCAGTGGTGCCAGTGCACTCTCTGGAATCACTGCAGTGCATCCCCAGTGGTGCCAGTGCACTCTCTGGACTCACTGCACTGCATCCCCAGTGCTGACACTTCACTCTCTGGACTCACTGCACTGCATCCCCAGTGGTGCCAGTGTACTCTCTGGACTCAGTGCACTGCATCCCCAGTGGTGCCACTGCACTCTCTGGACTCACTGCAGTGCATCCCCAGTGGTGCCAGTGCACTCTCTGGGCTCACTGCACTGCATCCCCAGTGGTGCCAGTGCACTCTCTGGACTCACTGCAGTGCATCCCCGTTTGTGCCAGTGCACTCTCTGGACTCACTGCACTGCATCCCCAGTGGTGCCAGTGCACTCTCTGGAATCACTGCACTGCATCCCCAGTGGTGCCAGTGCACTCTCTGGAATCACTGCAGTGCATCCCCAGTGGTGCCAGTGCACTCTCTGGACTCACTGCACTGCATCCCCAGTGGTGCCACTGCACTCTCTGCACTCACTGCACTGCATCACCAGTGGTGCCAGTGCACTCTCTGGACTCACTGCAGTGCATCCCCAGTGGTGCCAGTGCACTCTCTGGACTCACTGCACTGCATCCCCAGTGGTGACAGTGCACTCTCTGGAGTCGCAGCACTGCATCAACAGTGGTGCCTCTGCACTCTCTGGAGTCACTGCACTGCATCACCAGTGCTGCCAGTGCACTCTCTGGACTCACTGCACTGCATCCCCAGTGCTGACAGTGCACTCTCTGGACTCACTGCAGTGCAACCCCAGTGGTGCCAGTGCACTCTCTGGACTCACTGCACTGCATCCCCAGTGGTGCCAGTGCACTCTCCGGACTCACTGCACTGCAACCCTAATGGTGCCAGTGCACTCTCTGGACTCACTGCAGTGCATCCCCAGTGGTGCCAGTGCACTCTCTGGACTCACTGCACTGCATCCCCAGTGGTGCCAGTGCACTCTCTGCACTCACTGAACTGCATCCCCGGTGTTCCCAGAGCACTCTCTGGACTCACCGAGGTTCATCCCCAGTGGTGCCAGTGCACTCTCTGGACTCACCGCACTGCATCCCCAGTGGTGCCAGTGTACTCTCTGGACTCACTGTAGTGCAGCCCCTGAGGTGCCAGTGTACTCTCTGGACTCACTACACTGCATCCCCAGTGGTGACAGTGCACTCTCTGGAATCACTGCAGTGCATCCCCTGTGGTGCCATTGCACTCTCTGGACTCACTGCACTGCATCCCCAGTGGTGCCTGTGCACTCTCTCGAGTCACTGCACTGCATCCCCAGTGGAGCCAGTGCACTCTCTGGACTCACTGCACTGCATCCCCAGTGGTGCCAGTGCACTCTCTGGACTCACTGCAGTGCATCCCCAGTGGTGCCAGTGCACTCTCTGGACTCACTGCACTGCATCCAAAGTGGTTCCAGTGCACTATCTGGATCACTGCACTGCATCACCATTGGTGCCAGGGCACTCTCCGGACTCACTGCAGTGCATCCCCAGTGGTGCCAGTGCACTCTTTCGAGTCACTGCACTGCATCCCCAGTGGTGCCAGTGCATTCTCTGGACTCACTGCAGTGCATACCCAGTGGTGCCAGTGCAGTCTCTGGAATCACTGCAGTGCATCCCCAGTGGTGCCAGTGCACTCTCTGGACTCACTGCACTGCATCCCCAGTGCTGACAGTGCACTCTCTGGACTCACTGCACTGCATCCCCAGTGGTGCCAGTGTACTCTCTGGACTCACTGCACTGCATCCCCAGTGGTGCCACTGCACTCTCTGGACTCACTGCAGTGCATCCCCAGTGGTGCCAGTGCACTCTCTGGACTCACTGCAGTGCATCCCCAGTGGTGCCAGTGCACTCTCTGCACTCACTGCACTGCATCCCCAGTGGTGCCAGTGCACTCTCTGCACTCACTGCACTGCATCCCCGGTGTTCCCAGAGCACTCTCTGGACTCACCGAGGTTCATCCCCAGTGGTGCCAGTGCACTCTCTGGACTCACCGCACTGCATCCCCAGTGGTGCCAGTGTACTCTCTGGACTCACTGCAGTGCAGCCCCTGAGGTGCCAGTGTACTCTCTGGACTCACTGCACTGCATCCCCAGTGGTGACAGTGCACTCTCTGGAATCACTGCAGTGCATCCCCTGTGGTGCCATTGCACTCTCTGGACTCACTGCACTGCATCCCCAGTGGTGCCTGTGCACTCTCTCGAGTCACTGCACTGCATCCCCAGTGGAGCCAGTGCACTCTCTGGACTCACTGCACTGCATCCCCAGTGGTGCCAGTGCACTCTCTGGACTCACTGCAGTGCATCCCCAGTGGTGCCAGTGCACTCTCTGGACTCACTGCACTGCATCCCCAGTGGTGCTAGTGCACTCTCTGGATCACTGCACTGCATCACCATTGGTGCCAGGGCACTCTCCGGACTCACTGCAGTGCATCCCCAGTGGTGCCAGTGCACTCTTTCGAGTCACTGCACTGCATCCCCAGTGGTGCCAGTGCATTCTCTGGACTCACTGCAGTGCATACCCAGTGGTGCCAGTGCAGTCTCTGGAATCACTGCACTGCATCCCCAGTGCTGACAGTGCACTCTCTGGACTCACTGCACTGCATCCCCAGTGGTGCCAGTGTACTCTCTGGACTCAGTGCACTGCATCCCCAGTGGTGCCACTGCACTCTCTGGACTCACTGCAGTGCATCCCCAGTGGTGCCAGTGCACTCTCTGGGCTCACTGCACTGCATCCCCAGTGGTGCCAGTGCACTCTCTGGACTCACTGCAGTGCATCCCCGTTTGTGCCAGTGCACTCTCTGGACTCACTGCACTGCATCCCCAGTGGTGCCAGTGCACTCTCTGGAATCACTGTACTGCATCCCCAGTGGTGCCAGTGCACTCTCTGGAATCACTGCAGCGCATCCCCAGTGGTGCCAGTGCACTCTCTGGACTCACTGCACTGCATCCCCAGTGGTGCCACTGCACTCTCTGCACTCACTGCACTGCATCACCAGTGGTGCCAGTGCACTCTCTGGACTCACTGCAGTGCATCCCCAGTGGTGCCAGTGCACTCTCTGGACTCACTGCACTGCATCCCCAGTGGTGACAGTGCACTCTCTGGAGTCGCAGCACTGCATCAACAGTGGTGCCTCTGCACTCTCTGGAGTCACTGCACTGCATCACCAGTGCTGCCAGTGCACTCTCTGGACTCACTGCACTGCATCCCCAGTGCCGACAGTGCACTCTCTGGACTCACTGCACTGCATCCCCAGTGGTGCCAGTGCACTGTGTGGACTCACTGCACTGCATCACCAAGGTGCCAGTGCACTCTCTGGACTCAGCTGCACTGCATCCCCAGTGCTGCCAGTGCACTCTCTGGACTCACTGCAGTGCATCCCCAGTGGTGCCAGTGCACTCTCTGGACTCACTGCAGTGCATCCCCAGTGGTGCCAGTGCACTCTCTGGACTCACTGCACTGCATCCCCATTGCTGACAGTGCACTCTCTGGACTCACTGCACTTCATCCCCAGTGGTGCCAGTGCACTCTCTGGACTCACTGCATTGCATCCCCAGTGGTGCCAGTGCACTCTCTGGACTCACTGCACTGCATCCCCAGTGGTGTCACTGCACTCTCTGGACTCACTGCACTGCATCACCATTGGTGCCAGGGCACTCTCCGGACTCACTGCAGTGCATCCCCAGTGGTGCCAGTGCACTCTTTCGAGTCACTGCAGTGCATCCCCAGTGGTGCCAGTGCACTCTCTGGAATCACTGCAGTGCATCCCCAGTGGTGCCAGTGCACTCTCTGGACTCACTGCACTGCATCCCCAGTGGTGCCACTGCACTCTCTGGACTCACTGCACTGCATCCCCATTGCTGCCAGTGCACTCTCTGGACTCACTGCACTGCATCCCCAGTGGTGCCACTGCACTCTCTGGACTCACTGCACTGCGTCACCATTGGTGCCAGGGCACTCTCCAGACTCACTGCAGTGCATCCGCAGTGGTGCCAGTGCACTGTTTCGAGTCACTGCAGTGCATCTCCAGTGGTGCCAGTGCACTCTCTGGACTCACTGCACTGCATCCCCAGTGGTGCCAGGGCACTCTCTGCACTCACTGCACTGCATCCCCAGTGGTGCCAGAGCACTCTCTGGACTCACTGCACTGCATCCCCAGTGCTGACAGTGCACTCTCTGGACTCACTGCAGTGCAACCCCAGTGGTGCCAGTGCACTCTCTGGACTCACTGCACTGCATCCCCAGTGGTGCCAGTGCACTCTCCGGACTCACTGCACTGCATCCCTAATGGTGCCAGTGCACTCTCTGGACTCACTGCAGTGCATCCCCAGTGGTGCCAGTGCACTCTCTGCACTCACTGCACTGCATCCCCGGTGTTCCCAGAGCACTCTCTGGACTCACCGAGGTTCATCCCCATTGGTGCCAGTGCACTCTCTGGACTCACCGCACTGCATCCCCAGTGGTGCCAGTGCACTCTCTGGACTCACTGCAGTGCAGCCCCTGAGGTGCCAGTGTACTCTCTGGACTCACTGCACTGCATCCCCAGTGGTGACAGTGCACTCTCTGGAATCACTGCAGTGCATCCCCTGTGGTGCCATTGCACTCTCTGGACTCACTGCACTGCATCCCCAGTGGTGCCTGTGCACTCTCTCGAGTCACTGCACTGCATCCCCAGTGGAGCCAGTGCACTCTATGGACTAACTGCACTGCATCCCCAGTGGTGCCAGTGCGCTCTCTGGACTCACTGCAGTGCATCCCCAGTGGTGCCAGTGCACTCTCTGGACTCACTGCACTGCATCCCCAGTGGTTCCAGTGCACTCTCTGGATCACTGCACTGCATCACCATTGGTGCCAGGGCACTCTCCGGACTCACTGCAGTGCATCCCCAGTGGTGCCAGTGCACTCTTTCGAGTCACTGCACTGCATCCCCAGTGGTGCCAGTGCATTCTCTGGACTCACTGCAGTGCATCCCCATTGGTGCCAGTGCAGTCTCTGGAATCACTGCAGTGCATCCCCAGTGGTGCCAGTGCACTCTCTGGACTCACTGCACTGCATCCCCAGTGCTGACAGTGCACTCTCTGGACTCACTGCACTGCATCCCCAGTGGTGCCAGTGTACTCTCTGGACTCAGTGCACTGCATCCCCAGTGGTGCCACTGCACTCTCTGGACTCACTGCAGTGCATCCCCAGTGGTGCCAGTGCACTCTCTGGGCTCACTGCACTGCATCCCCAGTGGTGCCAGTGCACTCTCTGGACTCACTGCAGTGCATCCCCGTTTGTGCCAGTGCACTCTCTGGACTCACTGCACTGCATCCCCAGTGGTGCCAGTGCACTCTCTGGAATCACTGCACTGCATCCCCAGTGGTGCCAGTGCACTCTCTGGAATCACTGCAGTGCATCCCCAGTGGTGCCAGTGCACTCTCTGGACTCACTGCACTGCATCCCCAGTGGTGCCACTGCACTCTCTGCACTCACTGCACTGCATCACCAGTGGTGCCAGTGCACTCTCTGGACTCACTGCAGTGCATCCCCAGTGGTGCCAGTGCACTCTCTGGACTCACTGCACTGCATCCCCAGTGGTGACAGTGCACTCTCTGGAGTCGCAGCACTGCATCAACAGTGGTGCCTCTGCACTCTCTGGAGTCACTGCACTGCATCACCAGTGCTGCCAGTGCACTCTCTGGACTCACTGCACTGCATCCCCAGTGCTGACAGTGCACTCTCTGGACTCACTGCAGTGCAACCCCAGTGGTGCCAGTGCACTCTCTGGACTCACTGCACTGCATCCCCAGTGGTGCCAGTGCACTCTCTGGACTCACTGCACTGCATCCCCAGTGGTGCCAGTGCACTCTCTGGAGTCGCAGCACTGCATCAACAGTGGTGCCTCTGCACTCTCTGGAGTCACTGCACTGCATCACCAGTGCTGCCAGTGCACTCTCTGGACTCACTGCACTGCATCCCCAGTGGTGCCAGTGTAGTCTCTGGACTCACAGCAGTGCATCCCCAGTGGTGCCAGTGCAACTACTGGACTCACTGCAGTGTAGCTCAGTGGTGCCAGAGCACTCTCTGGACTCACTGCACTGCATCCCCAGTGGTGCCAGTGCACTCACTGGACTCACTGCACTGCATCCCCAGTGGTGCCAGTGCACTGTCTGGACTCACTGCAGTGTATCGCCATTGGAGCCGGTGCACTCTCTGGACTCACTAAACTGCATCCCCAGTGGTGCCAGAGAACTCTCTGGTCTCACTGCAGTGCATCCCCAGTGGTGCCAGTGCACTCTCTGGACTCACTGCATCCCCAGTGGTGCCAGGGCACTCTCTGGACTCACTGCACTTCATCCCCAGTGGTGCCAGTGCACTCTATGGACTCACTGCATTGCATCCCCAGTGGTGCCAGTGCACTCTCTGGACTCACTGCACTGCATCCCCAGTGGTGCCACTGCACTCTCTGGACTCACTGCACTACATCACCATTGGTGCCAGGGCACTCTCCGGACTCACTGCAGTGCATCCCCATTGGTGCCAGTGCACTCTTTGGAGTCACTGCACTGCATCCCCAGTGGTGCCAGTGCACTCTCTGGACTCACTGCACTGCATCCCCAGTGTTCCCAGAGCACTCTCTGGACTCACTGCAGTGCATCCCCAGTGGTGCCAGTGCACTCTCTGGACTCACTGCAGTGCATCCCCAGTGGTGCCAGTGCACTCTCTGGACTCACTGCACTGCATCACCAGTGGTGCCAGTGCACTCTCTGGACTCACTGCACTTCATCCCCAGTGGTGCCAGTGCACTCTCTGGACTCACTGCATTGCATCCCCAGTGGTGCCAGTGCACTCTCTGGACTCACTGCACTGCATCCCCAGTGGTGTCACTGCACTCTCTGGACTCACTGCACTGCATCACCATTGGTGCCAGGGCACTGTCCGGACTCACTGCAGTGCATCCGCAGTGGTGCCAGTGCACTCTTTCGAGTCACTGCAGTGCATCCCCAGTGGTGCCAGTGCATTCTCTGGACTCACTGCAGTGCATCCCCATTGGTGCCAGTGCAGTCTCTGGAATCACTGCAGTGCATCCCCAGTGGTGCCAGTGCACTCTCTGGACTCACTGCACTGCATCCCCAGTGCTGACAGTGCACTCTCTGGACTCACTGCACTGCATCCCCAGTGGTGCCAGTGTACTCTCTGGACTCAGTGCACTGCATCCCCAGTGGTGCCACTGCACTCTCTGGACTCACTGCAGTGCATCCCCAGTGGTGCCAGTGCACTCTCTGGGCTCACTGCACTGCATCCCCAGTGGTGCCAGTGCACTCTCTGGACTCACTGCAGTGCATCCCCGTTTGTGCCAGTGCACTCTCTGGACTCACTGCACTGCATCCCCAGTGGTGCCAGTGCACTCTCTGGAATCACTGCACTGCATCCCCAGTGGTGCCAGTGCACTCTCTGGAATCACTGCAGTGCATCCCCAGTGGTGCCAGTGCACTCTCTGGACTCACTGCACTGCATCCCCAGTGGTGCCACTGCACTCTCTGCACTCACTGCACTGCATCACCAGTGGTGCCAGTGCACTCTCTGGACTCACTGCAGTGCATCCCCAGTGGTGCCAGTGCACTCTCTGGACTCACTGCAGTGCATCCCCAGTGGTGCCAGTGCACTCTCTGGAGTCGCAGCACTGCATCAACAGTGGTGCCTCTGCACTCTCTGGAGTCACTGCACTGCATCACCAGTGCTGCCAGTGCACTCTCTGGACTCACTGCACTGCATCCCAGTGGTGCCAGTGTAGTCTCTGGACTCACAGCAGTGCATCCCCAGTGGTGCCAGTGCAACTACTGGACTCACTGCAGTGTAGCTCAGTGGTGCCAGAGCACTCTCTGGACTCACTGCACTGCATCCCCAGTGGTGCCAGTGCACTCTCTGGACTCACTGCACTGCATCCCCAGTGGTGCCAGTGCACTGTCTGGACTCACTGCAGTGTATCGCCATTGGAGCCGGTGCACTCTCTGGACTCACTGCAGTGCATCCCCAGTGGTGCCAGTGCACTCTCTGGACTCACTGCAGTGCATCCCCAGTGGTGCCAGTGCACTCTCTGGACTCACTGCACTGCATCACCAGTGGTGCCAGTGCACTCTCTGGACTCACTGCACTTCATCCCCAGTGGTGCCAGTGCACTCTCTGGACTCACTGCATTGCATCCCCAGTGGTGCCAGTGCACTCTCTGGACTCACTGCACTGCATCCCCAGTGGTGTCACTGCACTCTCTGGACTCACTGCACTGGATCACCATTGGTGCCAGGGCACTGTCCGGACTCACTGCAGTGCATCCGCAGTGGTGCCAGTGCACTCTTTCGAGTCACTGCAGTGCATCCCCAGTGGTGCCAGTGCACTCTCTGGACTCACTGCATTGCATCCCCAGTGGTGCCAGTGCACTCTCTGGACTCACTGCACTGCATCCCCAGTGGTGCCAGTGCACTCTCTGGACTCACTGCACTGCATCACCATTGGTGCCAGGGCACTCTCTGGACTCACTGCACTGCATCCCCAGTGGTGCCAGTGCACTCTTTCGAGTCACTGCAGTGCATCCCCATTAGTGCCAGTGCATTCTCTGGACTCATTGCAGTGCATCCCCAGTGGTGCCAGTGCACTCTCTGGACTCACTGCACTGCATCCACAGTGGTGCCAGTGCACTCTCTGGACTCACTGCACTGCATCCCCAGTGCTGACAGGTCGCTCTCTGGACTCACTGCACTGCATCCCCAGTGGTGCCAGTGCACTCTCTGGACTCACTGCAGTGCAACCCCAGTGGTGCCAGTGCAGTCTCTGGACTCACTGCACTGCATCCCCAGTGGTGCCAGTGCACTCTCCGGACTCACTGCACTGCATCCCTAATGGTGCCAGTGCACTCTCTGGACTCACTGCAGTGCATCCCCAGTGGTGCCAGTGCACTCTCTGCACTCACTGCACTGCATCCCCAGTGGTGCCAGTGCACTCTCTGCACTCACTGCACTGCATCCCCGGTGTTCCCAGAGCACTCTCTGGACTCACCGAGGTTCATCCCCAGTGGTGCCAGTGCACTCTCTGGACTCACCGCACTGCATCCCCAGTGGTGCCAGTGCACTCTCTGGACTCACTGCAGTGCAGCCCCTGAGGTGCCAGTGTACTCTCTGGACTCACTGCACTGCATCCCCAGTGGTGACAGTGCACTCTCTGGAATCACTGCAGTGCATCCCCTGTGGTGCCATTGCACTCTCTGGACTCACTGCACTGCATCCCCAGTGGTGCCTGTGCACTCTCTCGAGTCACTGCACTGCATCCCCAGTGGAGCCAGTGCACTCTATGGACTCACTTTACTGCATCCACAGTGGTGCCAGTGCACTCTCTGGACTCACTGCAGTGCATCCCCAGTGGTGCCAGTGCACTCTTTCGAGTCACTGCACTGCATCCCCAGTGGTGCCAGTGCATTCTCTGGACTCACTGCAGTGCATCCCCAGTGGTGCCAGTGCAGTCTCTGGAATCACTGCAGTGCATCCCCAGTGGTGCCAGTGCACTCTCTGGACTCACTGCACTGCATCCCCAGTGCTGACAGTGCACTCTCTGGACTCACTGCACTGCATCCCCAGTGGTGCCAGTGTACTCTCTGGACTCAGTGCACTGCATCCCCAGTGGTGCCACTGCACTCTCTGGACTCACTGCAGTGCATCCCCAGTGGTGCCAGTGCACTCTCTGGGCTCACTGCACTGCATCCCCAGTGGTGCCAGTGCACTCTCTGGACTCACTGCAGTGCATCCCCGTTTGTGCCAGTGCACTCTCTGGACTCACTGCACTGCATCCCCAGTGGTGCCAGTGCACTCTCTGGAATCACTGCACTGCATCCCCAGTGGTGCCAGTGCACTCTCTGGAATCACTGCAGTGCAACCCCAGTGGTGCCAGTGCACTCTCTGGACTCACTGCACTGCATCCCCAGTGGTGCCGCTGCACTCTCTGCACTCACTGACCTGCATCACCAGTGGTGCCAGTGCACTCTCTGGACTCACTGCACTGCATCCCCAGTGGTGACAGTGCACTCTCTGGAGTCGCAGCACTGCATCAACAGTGGTGCCTCTGCACTCTCTGGAGTCACTGCACTGCATCACCAGTGCTGCCAGTGCACTCTCTGGACTCACTGCACTGCATCCCCAGTGGTGCCAGTGTAGTCTCTGGACTCACAGCAGTGCATCCCCAGTGGTGCCAGTGCAACTACTGGACTCACTGCAGTGTAGCTCAGTGGTGCCAGAGCACTCTCTGGACTCACTGCACTGCATCCCCAGTGGTGCCAGTGCACTCTCCGGACTCACTGCACTGCATCCCCAGTGGTGCCAGTGCACTGTCTGGACTCACTGCAGTGTATCGCCATTGTAGCCGGTGCACTCTCTGGACTCACTAAACTGCATCCCCAGTGGTGCCAGAGAACTCTCTGGTCTCCCTGCAGTGCATCCCCAGTGGTGCCAGTGCACTATCTGGACTCACTGCATCCCCAGTGGTGCCAGGGCACTCTCTGGACTCACTGCACTTCATCCGCAGTGGTGCCAGTGCACTCTATGGACTCACTGCATTGCATCCCCAGTGGTGCCAGTGCACTCTCTGGACTCACTGCACTGCATCCCCAGTGGTGCCAGTGCACTCTCTGGACTCACTGCACTGCATCCCCAGTGGTGCCAGGGCACTCTCCGGACTCACTGCAGTGCATCCCCAGTGGTGCCAGTGCACTCTCTGGACTCACTGCAGTGCATCCCCAGTGGTGCCAGTGCACTCTCTGGACTCACTGCAGTGCATCCCCAGTGGTGCCAGTGCACTCTCTGGACTCACTGCACTGCATCACCAGTGGTGCCAGTGCACTCTCTGGACTCACTGCACTTCATCCCCAGTGGTGCCAGTGCACTCTCTGGACTCACTGCATTGCATCCCCAGTGGTGCCAGTGCACTGTCTGGACTCACTGCACTGCATCCCCAGTGGTGTCACTGCACTCTCTGGACTCACTGCACTGCATCACCATTGGTGCCAGGGCACTCTCCGGACTCACTGCAGTGCATCCGCAGTGGTGCCAGTGCACTCTTTCGAGTCACTGCAGTGCATCCCCAGTGGTGCCAGTGCACTCTCTGGACTCACTGCACTGCATCCCCAGTGGTGCCAGTGCACTCTCTGGAATCACTGCAGTGCATCCCCAGTGGTGCCAGTGCACTCTCTGGACTCACTGCACTGCATCCCCAGTGGTGCCAGTGCACTCTCTGGACTCACTGCATTGCATCCCCAGTGGTGCCAGTGCACTCTCTGGACTCACTGCACTGCATCCCCAGTGGTGCCACTGCACTCTCTGGACTCACTGCACTGCATCACCATTGGTGCCAGGGCACTCTCCGGACTCACTGCAGTGCATCCGCAGTGGTGCCAGTGCACTGTTTCGAGTCACTGCAGTGCATCTCCAGTGGTGCCAGTGCACTCTCTGGACTCACTGCACTGCATCCCCAGTGGTGCCAGTGCACTCTCTGCACTCACTGCACTGCATCCCCAGTGTTCCCAGAGCACTCTCTGGACTCACTGCAGTGCATCCCCAGTGGTGCCAGTGCACTCACTGGACTCACTGCAGTGCATCCCCAGTGGTGCCAGTGCACTCTCTGGACTCACTGCACTGCATCCCCAGTGGTGCCAGTGCACTCTCTGGACTCACTGCACTGCATGCCCAGTGCTGACAGGTCACTCTCTGGACTCACTGCACTGCATCCCCAGTGGTGCCAGTGCACTCTCTGGACTCACTGCAGTGCAACCCCAGTGGTGCCAGTGCAGTCTCTGGACTCACTGCACTGCATCCCCAGTGGTGCCAGTGCACTCTCCGGACTCACTGCACTGCATCCCTAATGGTGCCAGTGCACTCTCTGGACTCACTGCAGTGCATCCCCAGTGGTGCCAGTGCACTCTCTGGACTCACTGCACTGCATCCCCTGTGGTGCCAGTGCACTCTCTGCACTCACTGCACTGCATCCCCGGTGTTCCCAGAGCACTCTCTGGACTCACCGAGGTTCATCCCCAGTGGTGCCAGTGCACTCTCTGGACTCACCGCACTGCATCCCCAGTGGTGCCAGTGCACTCTCTGGACTCACTGCAGTGCAGCCCCTGAGGTGCCAGTGTACTCTTTGGACTCACTGCACTGCATCCCCAGTGGTGACAGTGCACTCTCTGGAATCACTGCAGTGCATCCCCTGTGGTGCCATTGCACTCTCTGGACTCACTGCACTGCATCCCCAGTGGTGCCTGTGCACTCTCTCGAGTCACTGCACTGCATCCCCAGTGGAGCCAGTGCACTCTATGGACTAACTGCAGTGCATCCCCAGTGGTGCCAGTGCACTCTCTGGACTCACTGCAGTGCATCCCCAGTGGTGCCAGTGCACTCTCTGGACTCATTGCACTGCATCCCCAGTGGTTCCAGTGCACTCTCTGGATCACTGCACTGCATCACCATTGGTGCCAGGGCACTCTCCGGACTCACTGCAGTGCATCCCCAGTGGTGCCAGTGCACTCTTTCGAGTCACTGCACTGCATCCCCAGTGGTGCCAGTGCATTCTCTGGACTCACTGCAGTGCATCCCCATTGGTGCCAGTGCAGTCTCTGGAGTCACTGCAGTGCATCCCCAGTGGTGCCAGTGCACTCTCTGGACTCACTGCACTGCATCCCCAGTGGTGCCAGTGTACTCTCTGGACTCAGTGCACTGCATCCCCAGTGGTGCCACTGCACTCTCTGGACTCACTGCAGTGCATCCCCAGTGGTGCCAGTGCACTCTCTGGACTCACTGCAGTGCATCCCCGTTTGTGCCAGTGCACTCTCTGGACTCACTGCACTGCATCCCCAGTGGTGCCAGTGCACTCTCTGGAATCACTGCACTGCATCCCCAGTGGTGCCAGTGCACTCTCTGGAATCACTGCACTGCATCCTCAGTGGTGCCAGTGCACTCTTTCGAGTCACTGCACTGCATCCCCATTAGTGCCAGTGCATTCTCTGGACTCATTGCAGTGCATCCCCAGTGGTGCCAGTGCACTCTCTGGACTCACTGCACTGCATCCCCATTGGTGCCAGTGCACTCTCTGGACTCACTGCACTGCATCCCCAGTGGTGCCAGTGTACTCTGGACTCACTGCACTGCATCCCCAGTGGTGCCAGTGCACTCTCTGGACTCACAGCAGTGCATCTCCAGTGGTGCCAGTGCAACTACTGGACTCACTGCAGTGTAGCTCAGTGGTGCCAGAGCACTCTCTGGACTCACTGCACTGCATCCCCAGTGGTGCCAGTGCACTGTCTGGACTCACTGCATCCCCAGTGGTGCCAGGGCACTCTCTGGACTCACAGCACTGCATCCCCATTGGTGCCAGTGCACTCTCTGGACTCACTGCACTAAAACCCCAGTGGTGCCAGTGCAGTCTCTGGACTCACTGCGCTGCATCCCCAGTGGAGCCAGTGCACTCTCTGGACTCACTGCACTGCATCCCCTGTGGTGCCAGTACACTCTCTGGACTCACTGCAGTGCATCCCCAGTGGTGGCAGTGTACTCTCTGGACTCACTGCACTGCATCACCAGCGGTGCCAGTGCACTCTCTGGACTCACTGCACTGCATCCCCAGTGGTGCCAGTGCACTTTCTGGAGTCTCTGCAGTGCATCCCCTGTTGTGCCAGTGCACTCTCTGCACTCACTGCACTGCATCCCCAGAAGTGCCAGTGCACTCTCTGGACTCACTGCACTGCATTCCCAGTGGTTCCATTGCACTCTCTGGACTCACTGCATTGGATCCCCAGTGGTGTCAGTGCACTCTCTGGACTCAGTGCAGTGCATCCCCAGTGGTGCCAGTGCACTCTCTGGACTCACTGCAGTGCTTCCCCACTGGTGCCAGTGCACTCTCTGGACTCACTGCACTGCATCCCCAGTGGTGCCAGTGCACTCTCTGGACTCACTGCAGTGCATCACCAGTGGTGCCAGTGCACTCTCTGCACTCACTGCACTGCATCCCCAGTGGTGCCAGTGCACTCTCTGGACTCACTGCACTGCATTCCCAGTGGTGCCAGTGCACTCTCTGGACTCACTGCAGTGCATCCCCAGTGGTGCCAGTGCACTCTCTGGACTCACTGCAGTGCATCCCCACGGGTGCCAGTGCACTCTCTGGACTCAGTGCACTGCATCCCCAATGGTGCCAGTGCACTCTCTGTAGTCACTGCACTGCGTCCCCAGTGGTGCCAGTGCACTCTCTGGACTCACTGCAGTGTATCCCCTGTGGTGCCAGTGCACTCTGTGGACTCACTGCACTGCATCCCAGTGGTGCCAGTGCACTCTCTGGACTCACTGCACTGCATCCCCAAGGTGCCAGTGCACTCTCTGGACTCAACTGCACTGCATCCCCAGTGCTGCCAGTGCACTCTCTGGACTCACTGCATTGCATCCCCAGTGGTTCCAGTGCACTCTCTGGACTCACTGCACTGCATCCCCAGTGGTGTCACTGCACTCTCTGGACTCACTGCACTGCATCACCATTGGTGCCAGGGCACTCTCCAGACTCACTGCAGTGCATCCGCAGTGGTGCCAGTGCACTCTTTCGAGTCACTGCAGTGCATCCCCAGTGGTGCCAGTGCACTCTCTGGACTCACTGCACTGCATCCCCAGTGGTGCCAGTGCACTCTCTGGAATCACTGCAGTGCATCCCCAGTGGTGCCAGTGCACTCTCTGGACTCACTGCACTGCATCCCCAGTGGTGCCAGTGCACTCTCAGGACTCACTGCATTGCATCCCCAGTGGTGCCAGTGCACTCTCTGGACTCACGGCACTGCATCCCCAGTGGTGCCACTGCACTCTCTGGACTCACTGCACTGCATCCCCATTGGTGCCAGTGCATTCTCCGGACTCACTGCAGTGCATCCGCAGTGGTGCCAGTGCACTCTTTTGAGTCACTGCAGTGCATCCCCAAGGTGCCAGTGCACTCTCTGGACTCACTGCACTGCATCACCAGTGGTGCCAGTGCACTCTCTGGACTCACTGCACTTCATCCCCAGTGGTGCCAGTGCACTCTCTGGACTCACTGCATTGCATCCCCAGTGGTGCCAGTGCACTCTCTGGACTCACTGCACTGCATCCCCAGTGGTGCCACTGCACTCTCTGGACTCACTGCACTGCATCACCATTGGTGCCAGGGCACTCTCCGGACTCACTACAGTGCATCCGCAGTGGTGCCAGTGCACTGTTTCAAGTCACTGCAGTGCATCTCCAGTGGTGCCAGTGCACTCTCTGGACTCACTGCACTGCATCCCCAGTGGTGCCAGGGCACTCTCTGCACTCACTGCACTGCATCCCCAGTGTTCCCAGAGCACTCTCTGGACTCACTGCAGTGCATCCCCAGTGGTGCCAGTGCACTCTCTGGACTCACTGCAGTGCATCCCCAGTGGTGCCAGTGCACTCTCTGGACTCACTGCACTGCATCCCCAGTGGTGCCAGTGCACTCTCTGGACTCACTGCACTGCATCACCATTGGTGCCAGGGCACTCTCCGGACTCACTGCAGTGCATCCGCAGTGGTGCGAGTGCACTCTTTCGAGTCACTGCACTGCATCCCCATTAGTGCCAGTGCATTCTCTGGACTCATTGCAGTGCATCCCCAGTGGTGCCAGTGCACTCTCTGGACTCACTGCACTGCATCCCCAGTGGTGCCAGTGCACTCTCTGGACTCACTGCACTGCATCCCCAGTGGTGCCAGTGCACTCTCTGGACTCACTGCACTGCATCCCCAGTGCTGACAGTGCACTCTCTGGACTCACTGCAGTGCAACCCCAGTGGTGCCAGTGCACTCTCTGGACTCACTGCACTGCATCCCCAGTGGTGCCAGTGCACTCTCTGGACTCACTGCACTGCATCCCTAATGGTGCCAGTGCACTCTCTGGACTCACTGCAGTGCATCCCCATTGGTGCCAGTGCACTCTCTGCACTCACTGCACTGCATCCCCAGTGGTGCCAGTGCACTCTCTGCACTCACTGCACTGCATCCCCGGTGTTCCCAGAGCACTCTCTGGACTCACCGAGGTTCATCCCCAGTGGTGCCAGTGCACTCTCTGGACTCACCGCACTGCATCCCCAGTGGTGCCAGTGCACTCTCTGGACTCACTGCAGTGCAGCCCCTGAGGTGCCAGTGTACTCTCTGGACTCACTGCACTGCATCCCCAGTGGTGACAGTGCACTCTCTGGAATCACTGCAGTGCATCCCCTGTGGTGCCATTGCACTCTCTGGACTCACTGCACTGCATCCCCAGTGGTGCCTGTGCACTCTCTCGAGTCACTGCACTGCATCCCCAGTGGAGCCAGTGCACTCTATGGACTAACTGCACTGCATCCCCAGTGGTGCCAGTGCACTCTCTGGACTCACTGCAGTGCATCCCCAGTGGTGCCAGTGCACTCTCTGGACTCACTGCACTGCATCCCCAGTGGTTCCAGTGCACTCTCTGGATCACTGCACTGCATCACCATTGGTGCCAGGGCACTCTCCGAACTCACTGCAGTCCATCCGCAGTGGTGCCAGTGCACTCTTTCGAGTCACTGCACTGCATCCCCAGTGGTGCCAGTGCATTCTCTGGACTCACTGCAGTGCATCCCCAGTGGTGTTAGTGCACTCTCTGGAATCACTGCAGTGCATCCCCAGTGGTGCCAGTGCACTCTCTGGACTCACTGCAGTGCATCCCCAGTGCTGACAGTACACTCTCTGGACTCACTGCAGTGCATCCCCAGTGGTGCCAGTGTACTCTCTGGACTCAGTGCACTGCATCCCCAGTGGTGCCACTGCACTCTCTGGACTCACTGCACTGCATCACCAGTGGTGCCAGTGCACTCTCTGGGCTCACTGCACTGCATCCCCAGTGGTGCCAGTGCACTCTCTGGACTCACTGCAGTGCATCCCCGTTTGTGCCAGTGCACTCTCTGGACTCACTGCACTGCATCCCCAGTGGTGCCAGTGCACTCTCTGGAATCACTGCACTGCATCCCCAGTGGTGCCAGTGCACTCTCTGGAATCACTGCAGTGCATCCCCAGTGGTGCCAGTGCACTCTCTGGACTCACTGCATTGCATCCCCAGTGGTGCCACTGCACTCTCTGGACTCACTGCACTGCATCCCCAGTGGTGCCAGTGCACTCTCTGGACTCACTGCAGTGCATCCCCAGTGGTGCCAGTGCACTCTCTGGACTCACTGCACTGCATCCCCAGTGGTGACAGTGCACTCTCTGGAGTCGCAGCACTGCATCAACAGTGGTGCCTCTGCACTCTCTGGAGTCACTGCACTGCATCCCCAGTGGTGCCAGTGCACTCTCTGGACTCACTGCACTGCATCCCCAGTGGTGCCAGTGCACTCTCTGGACTCACTGCACTGCATCCCCAGTGGTGCCAGTGCACTGTGTGGACTCACTGCACTGCATCCCCAAGGTGCCAGTGCACTCTCTGGACTCAACTGCACTGCATCCCCAGTGCTGCCAGTGCACTCTCTGGACTCACTGCAGTGCATCCCCAGTGGTGCCAGTGCACTCTCTGGACTCACTGCAGTGCATCCCCAGTGGTGCCAGTGCACTCTCTGGACTCACTGCACTGCATCCCCAGTGCTGACAGTGCACTCTCTGGACTCACTGCACTTCATCCCCAGTGGTGCCAGTGCACTCTCTGGACTCAGTGCAGTGCATCCCCTGTGGTGCCATTGCACTCTCTGGACTCACTGCACTGCATCCCCAGTGGTGACAGTGCACTCTCTCGAGTCACTGCACTGCATCCCCAGTGGAGCCAGTGCACTCTATGGACTAACTGCACTGCATCCCCAGTGGTGCCAGTGCACTCTCTGGACTCACTGCACTGCATCCCCAGTGGTGACAGTGCACTCTCTGGAATCACTGCAGTGCATCCCCTGTGGTGCCATTGCACTCTCTGGACTCACTGCAGTGCATCACCAGTGGTGCCAGTGCACTCTCTGGACTCACTGCACTGCATCCCCAGTGGTTCCAGTGCACTCTCTGGATCACTGCACTGCATCACCATTGGTGCTAGGGCACTCTCCGGACTCACTGCAGTGCATCCCCAGTGGTGCCAGTGCACTCTTTCGAGTCACTGCACTGCATTCCCAGTGGTGCCAGTGCATTCTCTGGACTCACTGCAGTGCATCCCCATTGGTGCCAGTGCAGTCTCTGGAATCACTGCAGTGCATCCCCAGTGGTGCCAGTGCACTCTCTGGACTCACTGCACTGCATCCCCAGTGCTGACAGTGCACTCTCTGGACTCACTGCACTGCATCCCCAGTGGTGCCAGTGTACTCTCTGGACTCAGTGCACTGCATCCCCAGTGGTGCCACTGCACTCTCTGGACTCACTGCAGTGCATCCCCCGTGGTGCCAGTGCACTCTCTGGGCTCAGTGCACTGCATCCCCAGTGGTGCCAGTGCACTCTCTGGACTCACTGCAGTGCATCCCCGTTTCTGCCAGTGCACTCTCTGGACTCACTGCACTGCATCCCCAGTGGTGCCAGTGCACTCTCTGGAATCACTGCACTGCATCCCCAGTGGTGCCAGTGCACTCTCTGGAATCACTGCAGTGCATCCCCAGTGGTGCCAGTGCACTCTCTGGACTCACTGCACTGCATCCCCAGTGGTGCCACTGCACTCTCTGCACTCACTGCACTGCATCACCAGTGGTGCCAGTGCACTCTCTGGACTCACTGCAGTGCATCCCCAGTGGTGCCAGTGCACTCTCTGGACTCACTGCAGTGCATCCCCAGTGGTGCCAGTGCACTCTCTGGACTCACTGCACTGCATCCCCAGTGGTGCCAGTGCACTCTCTGGACTCACTGCACTGCATCACCATTGGTGCCAGGGCACTCTCCGGACTCACTGCAGTGCATCCGCAGTGGTGCCAGTGCACTCTTTCGAGTCACTGCACTGCATCCCCATTAGTGCCAGTGCATTCTCTGGACTCATTGCAGTGCATCGCCAGTGGTGCCAGTGCACTCTCTGGACTCACTGCACTGCATCCCCAGTGGTGCCAGTGCACTCTCTGGACTCACTGCACTGCATGCCCAGTGCTGACAGGTCACTCTCTGGACTCACTGCACTGCATCCCCAGTGGTGCCAGTGCACTCTCTGGACTCACTGCAGTGCAACCCCAGTGGTGCCAGTGCAGTCTCTGGACTCACTGCACTGCATCCCCAGTGGTGCCAGTGCACTCTCCGGACTCACTGCACTGCATCCCTAATGGTGCCAGTGCACTCTCTGGACTCACTGCAGTGCATCCCCAGTGGTGCCAGTGCACTCTCTGGACTCACTGCACTGCATCCCCTGTGGTGCCAGTGCACTCTCTGCACTCACTGCACTGCATCCCCGGTGTTCCCAGAGCACTCTCTGGACTCACCGAGGTTCATCCCCAGTGGTGCCAGTGCACTGTCTGGACTCACCGCACTGCATCCCCAGTGGTGCCAGTGCACTCTCTGGACTCACTGCAGTGCAGCCCCTGAGGTGCCAGTGTACTCTCTGGACTCACTGCACTGCATCCCCAGTGGTGACAGTGCACTCTCTGGAATCACTGCAGTGCATCCCCTGTGGTGCCATTGCACTCTCTGGACTCACTGCACTGCATCCCCAGTGGTGCCTGTGCACTCTCTCGAGTCACTGCACTGCATCCCCAGTGGAGCCAGTGCACTCTATGGACTAACTGCACTGCATCCCCAGTGGTGCCAGTGCATTCTCTGGACTCACTGCAGTGCATCCCCAGTGGTGCCAGTGCACTCTCTGGACTCACTGCACTGCATCCCCAGTGGTTCCAGTGCACTCTCTGGATCACTGCACTGCATCACCATTGGTGCCAGGGCACTCTCCGGACTCACTGCAGTGCATCCCCAGTGGTGCCAGTGCACTCTTTCGAGTCACTGCACTGCATCCCCAGTGGTGCCAGTGCATTCTCTGGACTCACTGCAGTGCATCCCCATTGGTGCCAGTGCAGTCTCTGGAGTCACTGCAGTGCATCCCCAGTGGTGCCAGTGCACTCTCTGGACTCACTGCACTGCATCCCCAGTGGTGCCAGTGTACTCTCTGGACTCAGTGCACTGCATCCCCAGTGGTGCCACTGCACTCTCTGGACTCACTGCAGTGCATCCCCGGTGGTGCCAGTGCACTCTCTGGGCTCACTGCACTGCATCCCCAGTGGTGCCAGTGCACTCTCTGGACTCACTGCAGTGCATCCCCGTTTGTGCCAGTGCACTCTCTGGACTCACTGCACTGCATCCCCAGTGGTGCCACTGCACTCTCTGGACTCACTGCAGTGCATCCCCAGTGGTGCCAGTGCACTCTCTGGACTCACTGCAGTGCATCCCCAGTGGTGCCAGTGCACTCTCTGGACTCACTGCACTGCATCCCCAGTGGTGCCAGTGCACTCTCTGGACTCACTGCACTGCATCACCATTGGTGCCAGGGCACTCTCCGGACTCACTGCAGTGCATCCGCAGTGGTGCCAGTGCACTCTTTCGAGTCACTGCACTGCATCCCCAGTTGGTGCCAGTGCATTCTCTGGACTCATTGCAGTGCATCCCCAGTGGTGCCAGTGCACTCTCTGGACTCACTGCACTGCATCCCCAGTGCTGACAGTGCACTCTCTGGACTCACTGCACTGCATCCCAAGTGCTGACAGTGCACTCACTGGACTCACTGCAGTGAACCCCAGTGGTGCCAGTGCACTCTCTGGACTCACTGCACTGCATCACCAGTGGTGCCAGTGCACTCTCTGGACTCACTGCACTGCATCCCTAATGGTGCCAGTGCACTCTCTGGACTCACTGCAGTGCATCCCCAGTGGTGCCAGTGCACTCTCTGCACTCACTGCACTGCATCCCCGGTGTTCCCAGAGCACTCTCTGGACTCACCGAGGTTCATCCCCATTGGTGCCAGTGCACTCTCTGGACTCACCGCACTGCATCCCCAGTGGTGCCAGTGCACTCTCTGGACTCACTGCAGTGCAGCCCCTGAGGTGCCAGTGCACTCTCTGGACTCACTGCACTGCATCCCCAGTGGTTCCAGTGCACTCTCTGGATCATTTCACTGCATCACCATTGGTGCCAGGGCACTCTCCGGACTCACTGCAGTGCATCCCCAGTGGTGCCAGTGCACTCTTTCGAGTCACTGCAGTGCATCCCCAGTGGTGCCAGTGCATTCTCTGGACTCACTGCAGTGCATCCCCATTGGTGCCAGTGCAGTCTCTGGAATCACTGCAGTGCATCCCCAGTGGTGCCAGTGCACTCTCTGGACTCACTGCACTGCATCCCCAGTGCTGACAGTGCACTCTCTGGACTCACTGCACTGCATCCCCAGTGGTGCCAGTGTACTCTCTGGACTCAGTGCACTGCATCCCCAGTGGTGCCACTGCACTCTCTGGACTCACTGCAGTGCATCCCCAGTGGTGCCAGTGCACTCTCTGGGCTCAGTGCACTGCATCCCCAGTGGTGCCAGTGCACTCTCTGGACTCACTGCAGTGCATCCCCGTTTCTACCAGTGCACTCTCTGGACTCACTGCAGTGCATCCCCAGTGGTGCCAGTGCACTCTCTGGAATCACTGCACTGCATCCCCAGTGGTGCCAGTGCACTCTCTGGAATCACTGCAGTGCATCCCCAGTGGTGCCAGTGCACTCTCTGGACTCACTGCACTGCATCCCCAGTGGTGCCACTGCACTCTCTGCACTCACTGCACTGCATCACCAGTGGTGCCAGTGCACTCTCTGGACTCACTGCAGTGCATCCCCAGTGGTGCCAGTGCACTCTCTGGACTCACTGCACTGCATCCCCAGTGGTGCCAGTGCACTCTCTGGAGTCGCAGCACTGCATCAACAGTGGCGCCTCTGCACTCTCTGGAGTCACTGCACTGCATCACCAGTGCTGCCAGTGCACTCTCTGGACTCACTGCACTGCATCCCCAGTGGTGCCAGTGTAGTCTCTGGACTCACAGCAGTGCATCCCCAGTGGTGCCAGTGCAACTACTGGACTCACTGCAGTGTAGCTCAGTGGTGCCAGAGCACTCTCTGGACTCATGCACTGCATCCCCAGTGGTGCCAGTGCACTCTCTGGACTCACTGCAGTGCATCCCCAGTGGTGCCAGTGCACTCTCTGGACTCACTGCACTGCATCCCCAGTGGTGCCAGTGCACTCTCTGGACTCACTGCACTGCATCACCATTGCTGCCAGGGCACTCTCCGGACTCACTGCAGTGCATCCGCAGTGGTGCCAGTGCACTCTTTCAAGTCACTGCACTGCATCCCCTGTGGTGCCAGTGCACTCTCTGGAATCACTGCACTGCATCCCCGGTGTTCCCAGAGCACTCTCTGGACTCACTGAGGTTCATCCCCAGTGGTGCCAGTGCACTCTCTGGACTCACCGCACTGCATCCCCAGTGGTGCCAGTGCACTCTCTGGACTCACTGCAGTGCAGCCCCTGAGGTGCCAGTGTACTCTCTGGACTCACTGCACTGCATCCCCAGTGGTGACAGTGCACTCTCTGGAATCACTGCAGTGCATCCCCTGTGGTGCCATTGCACTCTCTGGACTCACTGCACTGCATCCCCAGTGGTGCCTGTGCACTCTCTCGAGTCACTGCACTGCATCCCCAGTGGAGCCAGTGCACTCTATGGACTAACTGCAGTGCATCCCCAGTGGTGCCAGTGCACTCTCTGGACTCACTGCAGTGCATCCCCAGTGGTGCCAGTGCACTCTCTGGACTCACTGCACTGCATCCCCAGTGGTTCCAGTGCACTCGCTGGATCACTGCACTGCATCACCATTGGTGCCAGGGCACTCTCCGGACTCACTGCAGTGCATCCCCAGTGGTGCCAGTGCACTCTTTCGAGTCACTGCACTGCATCCCCAGTGGTGCCAGTGCATTCTCTGGACTCACTGCAGTGCATCCCCAGTGGTGCCAGTGCAGTCTCTGGAGTCACTGCAGTGCATCCCCAGTGGTGCCAGTGCACTCTCTGGACTCACTGCACTGCATCCCCAGTGGTGCCAGTGTACTCTCTGGACTCAGTGCACTGCATCCCCAGTGGTGCCACTGCACTCTGGACTCACTGCAGTGCATCCCCCGTGGTGCCAGTGCACTCTCTGGGCTCACTGCAGTGCATCCCCAGTGGTGCCAGTGCACTCTCTGGACTCACTGCAGTGCATCCCCGTTTGTGCCAGTGCACTCTCTGGACTCACTGCACTGCATCCCCAGTGGTGCCAGTGCACTCTCTGGAATCACTGCACTGCATCCCCAGTGGTGCCAGTGTACTCTTTCGAGTCACTGCACTGCATCCCCATTAGTGCCAGTGCATTCTCTGGACTCATTGCAGTGCATCCCCAGTGGTGCCAGTGCACTCTCTGGACTCACTGCACTGCATCCCCATTGGTGCCAGTGCACTCTCTGGACTCACTGCACTGCATCCCCAGTGGTGACAGTGTACTCTGGACTCACTGCACTGCATCCCCAGTGCTGACAGTGCACTCTCTGGACTCACTGCACTGCATCCCCAGTGGTGCCAGTGCATTCTCTGGACTCACTGCACTGCATCCCCAGTGGTGCCAGTGCACTCTCTGGACTCACTGCAGTGCATTCCCTTTTGTGCCAGTGCACTCTCTGGAATCATTGCAGTGCATCCCCAGTGGTGCCAGTGCACTCTCTGGACTCACTGCAGTGCATCCCCAGTGGTGCCAGTGCACTCTCTGTACTCACTGCAGTGCATCCCCAGTGGTGCCAGGGCACTCTCTGCACTCACTGCACTGCATCCCCAGTGGTTCCATTGCACTCTCTGGACTGACTGCACTGCATCCCCAGTGGTGCCAGTGCACTCTCTGGACTCACTGCACTGCATCCCCAGTGGTGCCAGTGCACTCTCTGGAGTCGCAGCACTGCATCAACAGTGGTGCCTCTGCACTCTCTGGAGTCACTGCACTGCATCCACAGTGCTGCCAGAGCACTCTCTGGACTCACTGCATTGCATCCCCAGTGGTGCCAGTGCACTCTCTGGACTCACTGCAGTGCATCCCCAGTGGTGCCAGTGCACTCTCTGGACTCACTGCACTTCATCCCCAGTGGTGCCAGTGCACTGTCTGGACTCACTGCACTGCATCCCCAGTGGTGCCACTGCACTCTCTGGACTCACTGCACTGCATCACCATTGGTGCCAGGGCACTCTCCGGACTCACTGCAGTGCATCTGCAGTGGTGCCAGAGCACTCTTTCGAGTCACTGCAGTGCATCCCCAGTGGTGCCAGTGCACTCTCTGGACTCACTGCACTTCATTCCCAGTGGTGCCAGTGCACTCTCTGGACTCACTGCACTGCATCCCCAGTGGTGCCAGTGCACTCTCTGCACTCACTGCACTGCATCCCCAGTTTTCCCAGAGCACTCTCTGGACTCACTGCAGTGCATCCCCAGTGGTGCCACTGCACTCTCTGGACTCACTGCACTGCATCACCATTGGTGCCAGGGCACTCTCTGGACTCACTGCAGTGCATCCCCAGTGGTGCCAGTGCACTCTCTGGACTCACTGCATTGCAGCCCCTGAGGTGCCAGTGTACTCTCTGGACTCACTGCACTGCATCCCCAGTGGTGCCAGTGCACTCTCTGGAATCACTGCAGTGCATCCCCACTGGTGCCATTGCACTCTCTGGACTCACTGCACTGCATCCCCAGTGGTGCCTGTCCACTCCCTTGAGTCACTGCACTGCATCCCCAGTGGAGCCAGTGCACTCTATGGACTAACTGCACGTCATCCCCAGTGGTGCCACTGCACTCTCTGGACTCACTGCACTGCATCCCCAGTGGTGCCAGTGCACTATCTGGACTCACTGCACTGCATGCCCAGTGGTTCCAGTGCAGTCTCTGGAGTCACTGCAGTGCATCCCCAGTGGTGCCAGTGCACTCTCTGGACTCACTGTAGTGCATCCCCTCTGGTGCCAGTGCACTCTCTGGAATCACTGCAGTGCATCCCCAGTGGTGCCAGTGCACTCTCTGGACTCACTGCAGTGCATCCCCAGTGGTGCCAGTGCACTCTTTCGAGTCACTGCACTGCATCCCCAGTGGTGCCAGTGCATTCTCTGGACTCACTGCAGTGCATCCCCAGTGGTGCCAGTGCAGTCTCTGGAGTCACTGCAGTGCATCCCCAGTGGTGCCAGTGCACTCTCTGGACTCACTGCACTGCATTCCCAGTGGTGCCAGTGTACTCTCTGGACTCAGTGCACTGCATCCCCAGTGGTGCCACTGCACTCTGGACTCACTGCAGTGCATCCCCCGTGGTGCCATTGCACTCTCTGGGCTCACTGCACTGCATCCCCAGTGGTGCCAGTGCACTCTCTGGACTCACTGCAGTGCATCCCCGTTTGTGCCAGTGCACTCTCTGGACTCACTGCACTGCATCCCCAGTGGTGCCAGTGCACTCTCTGGAATCACTGCACTGCATCCCCAGTGGTGCCAGTGTACTCTTTCGAGTCACTGCACTGCATCCCCATTAGTGCCAGTGCATTCTCTGGACTCATTGCAGTGCATCCCCAGTGGTGCCAGTGCACTCTCTGGACTCACTGCACTGCATCCCCATTGGTGCCAGTGCACTCTCTGGACTCACTGCACTGCATCCCCAGTGGTGACAGTGTACTCTGGACTCACTGCACTGCATCCCCAGTGCTGACAGTGCACTCTCTGGACTCACTGCACTGCATCCCCAGTGGTGCCAGTGCATTCTCTGGACTCACTGCACTGCATCCCCAGTGGTGCCAGTGCACTCTCTGGACTCACTGCAGTGCATTCCCTTTTGTGCCAGTGCACTCTCTGGAATCATTGCAGTGCATCCCCAGTGGTGCCAGTGCACTCTCTGGACTCACTGCAGTGCATCCCCAGTGGTGCCAGTGCACTCTCTGTACTCACTGCAGTGCATCCCCAGTGGTGCCAGGGCACTCTCTGCACTCACTGCACTGCATCCCCAGTGGTTCCATTGCACTCTCTGGACTCACTGCACTGCATCCCCAGTGGTGCCAGTGCACTCTCTGGACTCACTGCACTGCATCCCCAGTGGTGCCAGTGCACTCTCTGGAGTCGCAGCACTGCATCAACAGTGGTGCCTCTGCACTCTCTGGAGTCACTGCACTGCATCCACAGTGCTGCCAGAGCACTCTCTGGACTCACTGCATTGCATCCCCAGTGGTGCCAGTGCACTCTCTGGACTCACTGCAGTGCATCCCCAGTGGTGCCAGTGCACTCTCTGGACTCACTGCACTTCATCCCCAGTGGTGCCAGTGCACTGTCTGGACTCACTGCACTGCATCCCCAGTGGTGCCACTGCACTCTCTGGACTCACTGCACTGCATCACCATTGGTGCCAGGGCACTCTCCGGACTCACTGCAGTGCATCCCCAGTGGTGCCAGAGCACTCTTTCGAGTCACTGCAGTGCATCCCCAGTGGTGCCAGTGCACTCTCTGGACTCACTGCACTTCATTCCCAGTGGTGCCAGTGCACTCTCTGGACTCACTGCACTGCATCCCCAGTGGTGCCAGTGCACTCTCTGCACTCACTGCACTGCATCCCCAGTTTTCCCAGAGCACTCTCTGGACTCACTGCAGTGCATCCCCAGTGGTGCCACTGCACTCTCTGGACTCACTGCACTGCATCACCATTGGTGCCAGGGCACTCTCTGGACTCACTGCAGTGCATCCCCAGTGGTGCCAGTGCACTCTCTGGACTCACTGCAGTGCAGCCCCTGAGGTGCCAGTGTACTCTCTGGACTCACTGCACTGCATCCCCAGTGGTGCCAGTGCACTCTCTGGAATCACTGCAGTGCATCCCCACTGGTGCCATTGCACTCTCTGGACTCACTGCACTGCATCCCCAGTGGTGCCTGTCCACTCCCTTGAGTCACTGCACTGCATCCCCAGTGGAGCCAGTGCACTCTATGGACTAACTGCACGTCATCCCCAGTGGTGCCACTGCACTCTCTGGACTCACTGCACTGCATCCCCAGTGGTGCCAGTGCACTATCTGGACTCACTGCACTGCATGCCCAGTGGTTCCAGTGCAGTCTCTGGAGTCACTGCAGTGCATCCCCAGTGGTGCCAGTGCACTCTCTGGACTCACTGTAGTGCATCCCCTCTGGTGCCAGTGCACTCTCTGGAATCACTGCAGTGCATCCCCAGTGGTGCCAGTGCACTCTCTGGACTCACTGCAGTGCATCCCCAGTGGTGCCAGTGCACTCTTTCGAGTCACTGCACTGCATCCCCAGTGGTGCCAGTGCATTCTCTGGACTCACTGCAGTGCATCCCCAGTGGTGCCAGTGCAGTCTCTGGAGTCACTGCAGTGCATCCCCAGTGGTGCCAGTGCACTCTCTGGACTCACTGCACTGCATCCCCAGTGGTGCCAGTGTACTCTCTGGACTCAGTGCACTGCATCCCCAGTGGTGCCACTGCACTCTGGACTCACTGCAGTGCATCCCCCGTGGTGCCAGTGCACTCTCTGGGCTCACTGCACTGCATCCCCAGTGGTGCCAGTGCACTCTCTGGACTCACTGCAGTGCATCCCCGTTTGTGCCAGTGCACTCTCTGGACTCACTGCACTGCATCAACAGTGGTGCCAGTGCACTCTCTGGAATCACTGCACTGCATCCCCAGTGGTGCCAGTGTACTCTTTCGAGTCACTGCACTGCATCCCCATTAGTGCCAGTGCATTCTCTGGACTCATTGCAGTGCATCCCCAGTGGTGCCAGTGCACTCTCTGGACTCACTGCAGTGCATCAACAGTGGTGCCAGTGCACTCTCTGGAATCACTGCACTGCATCCCCAGTGGTGCCAGTGTACTCTTTCGAGTCACTGCACTGCATCCCCATTAGTGCCAGTGCACTCTCTGGACTCACTGCAGTGCATCCCCAGTGGTGCCAGTGCACTCTCTGGACTCACTGCAGTGCAGCCCCTGAGGTGCCAGTGTACTCTCTGGACTCACTGCACTGCATCCCCAGTGGTGCCAGTGCACTCTCTGGAATCACTGCACTGCATCCCCACTGGTGCCATTGCACTCTCTGGACTCACTGCACTGCATCCCCAGTGGTGCCTGTCCACTCCCTTGAGTCACTGCACTGCATCCCCAGTGGAGCCAGTGCACTCTATGGACTAACTGCACGTCATCCCCAGTGGTGCCACTGCACTCTCTGGACTCACTGCACTGCATCCCCAGTGGTGCCAGTGCACTATCTGGACTCACTGCACTGCATGCCCAGTGGTTCCAGTGCAGTCTCTGGAGTCACTGCAGTGCATCCCCAGTGGTGCCAGTGTACTCTCTGGACTCACTGCACTGCATCCCCATTGGTGCCAGTGCACTCTTTCGAGTCACTGCAGTGCATCCCCAGTGGTGCCAGTGCATTCTCTGGACTCACTGCAGTGCATCCCCATTGGTGCCAGTGCAGTCTCTGGAGTCACTGCATTGCATCCCCAGTGGTGCCAGTGTACTCTCTGGACTCACTGCACTGCATCCCCAGTGCTGACAGTGCACTCTCTGGAGTCACTGCGCTGCATCCCCAGTGGTGCCAGAGCCCTCTGTGGACTCACTGCACTACAACCCCTGTGGGGCCAGTGCACTCTCTGGACTCACTGCAGTGCATCCCCAGTGGAGACTGTGCACTCTCTGTAGTCACTGCGCTGCATCCCCAGTGGTTCCAGGGCACTCTCTGGACTCACTGCATTGCATCCCCAGTGGTGCCAGTGCACTCTCTGGACTCACTGCACTGCATCCCCAGTGGTGCCAGTGCACTCTCTGGAGTCACTGCGCTGCATCCCCAGTGGTGCCAGAGCCCTCTGTGGACTCACTGCACTACAACCCCTGTGGGGCCAGTGCACTCTCTGGACTCACTGCAGTGCATCCCCAGTGGTGCCTCTGCACTCTCTGGAGTCACTTCACTGCATCCCCATTGGTGCCAGTGCACTCTCTGGACTCACTGTAGTGCATCCCCAGTGGTGCCAGTGCACTCTCTGGACTCACTGCAGTGCATCCCCAGTGGTGCCAGTGCACTCTCTGGACTCACTGCACTGCATCCCTTGTGGTGCCTTTGCACTCTCTGGACTCACTGCACTGCATCCCCAGTGGTGCCAGTGTACTCTCTGGAGTCACAGTACTGCATCAACAGTGGTGCCTCTGCACTCTCTGGAGTCACTGCAGTGCATCCCCAGTGGTGCCAGTGCACTCTCTGGACTCACTGTAGTGCATCCCCTCTGGTGCCAGTGCACTCTCTGGAATCACTGCAGTGCATCCCCAGTGGTGCCAGTGCACTCTCTGGACTCACAGCAGTGCATCCCCAGTGGTGCCAGTGCAACTACTGGACTCACTGCAGTGTAGCTCAGTGGTGCCAGAGCACTCTCTGGACTCACTGCACTGCATCCCCACTGGTGCCAGTGCACTCTCTGGACTCACCGGGGTGCATCCCCAGTGGTGCCAGTGCACTCTGGACTTACTGCATCCCCAGTGGTGCCAGGGCACTCTCTGGACTCACAGCACTGCATCCCCATTGGTGCCATTGCACTCTCTGGACTCACTGCACTAAAACCCCAGTGGTGCCAGTGCAGTCTCTGGACTCACTGCACTGCATCCCCAGTGGTGCCAGTGCACTCTCTGGACTCACCGGGGTGCATCCCCAGTGGTGCCAGTGCTCTCTCTGGACTCACTGCACTGCATCCCCTGTGGTGCCAGTACACTCTCAGGACTCACTGCAGTGCATCCCCAGTGGTGTTAGTGTACTCTCTGGACTCACTGCACTGCATCACCAGCGGTGCCAGTGCACTCTCTGCACTCACTGCACTGCATCCCCAGAAGTGCCAGTGCACTCTCTGGACTCACTGCACTGCATCCCCAGTGGTTCCATTGCACTCTCTGCACTCACTGCAGTGCATCCCCAGTGGTGCCAGGGCACTCTCTGCAGACAATGCAGTGCATCCCCAAAGGTGACAGTGCTCTCTCTGGACTCACTGTACTGCTCGAGCCGCGGCAGCCGCTCCAGCCGCGTTAACCCCTCCAGCCTCGGCAGCCGCTCCTGCCGCTCCAGCCGCGGCAGCCGCGGCAGCCGGTCCAGCCGCGGCAGCCGCTCCATCCGCGGCATACGCGGCAGACGCTCCAGCCGCTCCAGCCGCGGCAGCCGCTCCAACCGCGACAGGCGCTCCAGCCGCGGCAGCCGCTCCAGCCGCGGCAGCCGCTCCAGCCGCGGCAGACGCGGCAGCCGCTCCAGCCGTGGAAGCCGCTCCACTCGGTAGCGGCTTCAGCGGCTGCCGCGGCTGGAGCGCCTGTCGCGGCTGCCGAGGATGGAGCGGCTGCCGCGGCTGGAGCGGCTGCGGCGGCTGGAGCGTCTAGAGCGTCTGCCGCGGCAGGAGGGGCTACCGATACTGGAGCGGCTGAGGCGGCTGGAGCGGATGCCGCGGCTGGAGCAGTGCAGTGAGTCCAGAGAGTCAACTGGCACCACTGGGAATGCAGTACAGTGAGTCCAGAGAGTGCACTGGCACCACAGGGGATGCAGTGCAGTTACTCCAGAGAGTGCACTGGAACCACTGGGGATGCAGTTCAGTGAGTCCAGAGAGTGCACTGGCACTACCGAGGATTCAGACACATTCCCACGGCAGTGAGATCCCCAGTAGTGCCAGTGCACTCTCTGGACTCACAGCAGTGCATCCCCAGTGGTGCCAGTGCACTCTCTGTAGTCACTGTGCTGCATCCCCAGTGGTGACAGTGCACACTCTGGACTCACTGCAGTGTATCCCCAGTGGTGCCAGTGCACTCTGTGGACTCACTGCACTGCATCCCAGTGTGCCAGTGCACTCCCTGGACTCACTGCAGTGCAACCCCAGTGGTGCCAGTGCAGTCTCTTTACTCCCTGCAGTGCATCCCTAGTGGAGCCAGTGCACTCTCTGGACTCACTGCAGTGCATCCGCAGTGGTTCCAGTGCACTCTCTGGACTCACTGCAGTGCATCCCCACTGGTGCCAGTGCACTCTCTGCACGCACTGGACTGCATCCCCAGTGGTGCCAGTTGACTCTCTGGGCTCACTGCACTGCTACAGCCGCGGCATCCGCTCCAGCCGCCTCAGCTGCTCCAGCCACGGTAGCCCCTCCAGCCGCGGCAGACGCTCTAGACGCTCCAACCGCCGCAGCCGCTCCAGCCGCGGCAGCCGCTAAAGCCGCTACCGAGTGGAGCGGCTGCCACGGCTGGAGCGGCTGCCGCGGTTGGAGCGGCTGGAGCGGCTTCCGCGGCTGGAGGGGCTGCCGCGGCTGGAGCGCCTGCAGCGGATGGAGCGGCTGCCGCGGCTGGACCGGCTGCCGCGGCTGCCGCGGCTGGAGCGGCTGCCGAGGCTGGAGGGGCTACCGCGGCTGGAGCGGCTGCCGCGGCTCGAGCAGTACAGTGAGTCCAGAGAGTGCACTGTCACCTTTGGGGATGCACTGCATTGTCTGCAGAGAGTGCCCTGGCACCACTGAGGATGCACTGCAGTGAGTCCAGAGAGTGCACTGGCACCACTGGGGATGCACTGCAGTGAGTCCAGAGAGTGCCCTGGCACCACTGGGATGCAGTGCACTGAGTCCACAGAGTGCACTGGCACCACAGGGGATGCAGTGCAGTGAGTCCAGAGAGTGCACTGGCACCACTGGGGATGCAGTGCAGTGAATCCAGAGAGTGCAATGGCACCACTGGGGATGCAATGCAGTGAGTCCAGAGAGTTCACTGGCACCACTGGGGATGCACTGCACTGAGTCCAGAGAGTGCACTGGCACCAATGGGGATGCACTGCAGTGAGTCCAGAGAGTGCATTGGCACCACTGGGGATGCAGTGCAGTGAGTCCAGAGAGTGCACTGGCACCACTGGGGATGCACTGCAGTGAGTCCAGATGTTAGCCTAGCAACCACATAATCACCAAGTGATTATATGAAGGTGCTTTATTCAGCGCTGGAAGCCGGGGCAGGTGATCAAGTCTGGCTTCAAGTCCCGTTACTTCCCAGCCATTATTTATACATACAATATTGCGTCAGGTATACATTTTCTTTAGACTTTGCAAGAGCAGCCTCGCTTTTCATTCTAATTAGCTCCCCTCCCCTTTGCACATGCGTGGCGCACTCTGGTGGTCGTCCAGGTGGTCGTCCAGATGAAGTAAGGAGTCTTCCTCTCCGCTAAACCTTTCACCTTTCTTACTCGACGCATGCTCCCTCCGTTTCTTGGTTCTGCTTCAACTCATTTCATTATTTCCAGGCCTTTATCTAAGGTCAGGTTGTACATGTTCCCTCCCAAGGTTCCCCTTCAATGACTCTTTTGATTGTTCAATGTACTCCCTAAGTATCCAGTATACATAGATTAATTGATAATGTAAGTACATTTGGCAATGCTTAATTATACTGTAGGTCCCATTACGTAAGAGACATTAGTAAAACATCCATTCGATTCTCCCCAACACTAACACAGAGACTGCACTGGCACCACTGGGGATGAAGTGCAGTGAGTAAAGAGAGGGCACTGGCACCACTGGCGATGCACTGCAGTGAGTCCAGAGAGTGCACTGGCACCAGTGGCGATGCACTGCAGTGAGTCCAGAGAGTGCACTGGCACCACCTGGGATGCAGTGCAGTGAGTCCAGAGAATGCACTGGCACCACTGGGGATGCAGTGCAGTGAGTCCAGAGAGTGCACTGGCACCACAGGAGTTGAAGTGCAGTGAGTCAAGAGAGTGCACTGGAACCACTGGGGATGCAGCGCAGTGACTCCTGAGAGTGCACTGGCACCACTGTTGATGCAGTGCAGTGAGTCCAGAGAGTGCATTGGTACCATTGGGGATGCAGTGCCGTGAGACCAGAGAGTGCATTGGCACCACTGGGGATGCACTGCAATGAGTCCAGAGAGTGCACTGGCACCAATGGCAACGCAGTGCAGTGAGTCCAGAGAGTGCCTTGGCACCACAGGGGATGCAGTGCAGTGAGTCCAGAGAGTGCACTAGCACCACTGAGGATGCACTGCAGTGAGTCCAGAGAGTGCACTGGCACCACAGGGGATGCAGTGCAGTGAGTCCAGAGAGTTCACTGGCACCACTGGGGACGTAGTGCAGTGAGTCCAGAGAGTGCACTGGCACCACTGGGGATGCAGTGCAGGGAGTCCAGAGAGTACAGTGGCACCACTGGGGATGCAGTGCAGTGAGTCCAAAGAGTGCACTGGCACCATTGGGGATGCAGTGCAGTGAGTCCAGAGACTTCACAGGCACCACTGGGGATGCACTGCAGTGAGTCCAGAGAGTGCCCTGGCACCACTGGGAATGCAGTGAGTCCAGACAGTGCACTGGCACCACTGGGGATGCACTGCAGTGAGTCCAGAGAGTGCACTGGCACCACTGGGGATGCACCCCGGCAAGTCCAGAAAGTGCACTGGCACCACTGGGGATGCACCCCGGCAAGTCCAGACAGTGCACTGGCACCACTGGGGATGCAGTGTAGTGAGTCCAGAGAGGGCACTGGCACCACTGGGGATGCAGTGCAGTGAGTCCAGAGAGTGCACTGTCAGCACTGGGGATGCAGTGCAGTGAGTCCAAAGAGTGCACTGGCACCACTGGGGATGCAGTGCATTGAGTAAAGAGAGTGCACTGGCACCACTGGGGATGCAGTGCAGTGAGTCCAGAGAGTGCACTGGCACCACTGGGGATGCAGTGCAGTGAGTCCAGAGAGTGCACTGGCACCACTGGGGATGCACTGCAGTGAGTCCAGAGAGTGCAGTGGCACCACTGGGATGCAGTGCAGTGAGTCCAGAGAGTGCACTGGCACCACTGGGATGCAGTGCACTGAGTCCACAGAGTGCACTGGCACCACAGGGGATACACTGCAGTGAGTCCAGAGAGTGCACTGGCACCACTGGGGATGCACTGCCGTGAGCGCAGAGAGTGCACTGTCACCGCTGCGGTTGCACCCCGGTGTTTTCAGAGAGTGCAGTGGCACCATTGGGGATGCAGTGCACTGAGTCCAGAGAGGGCACTGTCAGCAATGTGGATGCAGTGCAGTGAGTGCAGAGAGTGCACTGGCACCACTGGGGATGTAGTGCAGTGAGTCCAGAGGGTGCACTGGCACCACTGGTGATGCAGTGCAGTGAGTCCTGAGAGTGCAATGGCACCACAGGGGATGCACTGCAGTGAGTCCAGAGAGTGCACTGGCACCACTGGGGATGCAATGCAGTGAGTCCAGAGAATGCACTGGCACCACAGGTGATGCACTGCAGTGAGTCCAGAGAGTGCACTGGCACCAACTGGAGCTGCACTACTGTGAGTCCTGAGATTGCACTGGCACCACTGGGATGCACTGCAGTGAGTCCAGAGACTTCACAGGCACCACTGGGGATGCAGTACAGTGAGTCCAGAGAGTGCACTGGCACCGCTGGGGATTCAGTTCCTTGAGTCTAGAGAGTGAACTGGCACCACTGGGGATGTAGAGCAGTGAGTCCAGAGAGTGCACTGGCACCAATGGGGATGCACCCCGGCAAGTCCAGAGAGTGCACTGTCACCACTGGGGATGCAGTGCAGTGAGTCCAGAGAGTGCACTGGCACCACTGGGGATGCAGTGCAGTGAGTCCAGAGAGTGCACTGGCACACTGGGGATGCAGTGCACTGAGTCCAGAGATTGCACTGGTACCACTGGGGATGCACTTCAGTGAGTCCAGAGAGTGCACTGGCACCACTGGGGATGCACTGCAGTGAGTCCAGAGAGTGCACTGGCACCACTGCGGATGCACTTCAGTGAGTCCAGAGAGTGCACTGGTACCACTGGGGATGCACCCCGGCAAGTCCAGAGAGTGCACTGGCACCACTGGGGATGCAGCGCACTGAGTCCAGAGAGTGCACTGGCACCACTGGGGATGCAGTGCAGTGAGTCCAGAGAGTGCACTGGCACCACTGGGGATGCACCCCGGTGAGTCCAGAGAGTGCACTGGCACCACTGGGGATGCATTGCAGTGAGTCCAGGGAGTGCACTGGCACCACTGGGGATGCACTGCAGTGAGTCCAGACAGTGCACTGGCACCACTGGGGATGCACTGCAGTGAGTCCAGATGTTAGCCTAGCAACCACATAATCACCAAGTGATTATATGAAGGTGCTTTATTCAGCGCTGGAAGCCGGGGCAGGTGCCCAAATCTGGCTTCAAGTCCCGTTACTTCCCAGCCATTATTTATACATACAATATTGCATCAGGTATACATATTCATTACAGGTTGCAACAGCAGCCTCGCTTTTCATTCTAATTAGCTCCCCTCCCCTTTGCACATGCGTGGCGCACTCTGGTGGTCGTCCAGGTGGTCGTCCAGATGAAGTAAGGAGTCTTCCTCTCCGCTAAACTTTTCACCTTTCTTACTCGATGCATGCTCCCTCCGCTTCTTGGTTCTGCTTCAACTCATTTCATCATTTCCAGGCCCTTATCCAAGGTCAGGTTGTACCTGTTCCCTCCCAAGGTTCCCCTTCAATGATTCTTTTGATTGTTCAATGTACTCCCTAAGTATCCAGTATACATAGATTAATTGATAATGTAAGTACATTTGGCAATGCTTAATTATACTGTAGGTCCCATTACGTAAGAGACATTAGTAAAACATCCATTCGATTCTCCCCAACACTAACACAGAGACTGCACAGGCACCACTGGGGATGCAGTGCAGTGAGTCCAGAGAGGGCACTGGCACCACTGGGGATGCACTGCAGTGAGTCCAGAGAGTGCACTGGCACCACTGGGGATGCACTGCAGTGAGTCCAGAGAGTGCACTGGCACCACCTGGGATGCAGTGCAGTGAGTCCAGAGAGTGCACTGGCACCACTGGTGATGCAGTGCAGTGACTCCAGAGAGTGCACTGGCACCACTGGAGTTGCAGTGCAGTGAGTCCAGAGAGTGCACTGGAACCACTGGGGACGCAGTGCAGTGAGTCCACAGAGGGCACTGGCACCACTGGGGATGCAGTGCAGTGAGTCCAGAGAGTGCACCGGCTCCAATGGCGATACACTGCAGTGAGTCCAGACAGTGCACTGGCACCACTGGGGAGGCAGTGCAGTGAGTCCAGAGAGTGCACTGGCACCACTGGGGATGCACTGCAGTGAGTCCAGATGTTAGCCTAGCAACCACATAATCACCAAGTGATTATATGAAGGTGCTTTATTCAGCGCTGGAAGCCGGGGCAGGTGCCCAAATCTGGCTTCAAGTCCCGTTACTTCCCAGCCGTTATTTATACATACAATATTGCGTCAGGTATACATATTCATTACAGGTTGCAACAGCAGCCTCGCTTTTCATTCTAATTAGCTCCCCTCCCCTTTGCACATGCGTGGCGCACTCTGGTGGTCGTCCAGGTGGTCGTCCAGATGAAGTAAGGAGTCTTCCTCTCCGCTAAACTTTTCACCTTTCTTACTCGATGCATGCTCCCTCCGCTTCTTGGTTCTGCTTCAACTCATTTCATCATTTCCAGGCACTTATCCAAGGTCAGGTTGTACCTGTTCCCTCCCAAGGTTCCCCTTCAATGACTCTTTTGATTGTTCAATGTACTCCCTAAGTATCCAGTATACATAGATTAATTGATAATGTAAGTACATTTGGCAATGCTTAATTATACTGTAGGTCCCATTACGTAAGAGACATTAGTAAAACATCCATTCGATTCTCCCCAACACTAACACAGAGACTGCACTGGCACCACTGGGGATGCACTGCAGTGAATCCAGAGAGGGCACTGGCACCACTGGGGATGCACTGCAGTGAGTCCAGAGAGTGCACTGGCACCACTGGGGATGTAGTGCACTGAGTCCACAGAGGGCACTGGCACCACTGGGGATGCAGTGTAGTGAGTCCAGAGAGTACAGTGGCACCACTGATGATGTAGTGCAGTGAGTCCAAAGAGTGCACTGGCACCATTGGGGATGCACTGCAGTGAGTCCAGAGACTTCACAGGCACCACTGGGGATGCAGTGCAGTGAGTCCAGAGAGTGCCCTGGCACCACTGGGAATGCAGTGAGTCCAGACAGTGCACTGGCACCACTGGGGATGCACTGCAGTGAGTCCAGAGAGTGCACTGGCACCACTGGCGATGCACCCCGGCAAGTCCAGAGAGTGCACTGGCACCACTGGGGATGCAGTGCAGTGAGTCCAGAGAGTGCACTGGCACCACTGGGGATGCACTGCAGTGAGTGCAGAGAGTGCACTGTCACCACTGGGGATGCAGTGCAGTGAGTCCAGAGAGTGCACTGGCACCACTGGGGATGCAGTGCAGTGAGTCCAGAGAGTGCACTGGCACCACTGGGGATGCAGTGCAGTGAGTCCAGAGAGTGCACTGGCACCACTGGGGATGCAGTTTAGTGAGTCCAGAGAGTGCACCGGCTCCAATGGGGATACACTGCAGACAGTCCAGAGAGTGCACTGGCTCCACTGGGGATGCAGTGCAGTGAGTCCAGAGAGTGCACTGCCACCACTGGGGATGCACTGCAGTGAGTCCAGAGAGTGCACTGGCACCACTGGGGATGCACTGCAGTGAGTCCAGAGACTACACATGCACCACTGGGGATGCAGTGCAGTGAGTCCAGAGAGTGCACTGGCACCACTGGTGATGCAGTGCAGTGACTCCAGAGAGTGCACTGGCACCACTGGGGATGCAGTGCAGTGAGTCCAGAGAGTGCACTGGCACCACTGGTGATGCACTGCAGTGACTCCAGAGAGTGCACTGGCACCACTGGGGATGCACTGCAGTGAGTCCAGAGAGTGCACTGGCACCACTGGTGATGCACTGCAGTGACTCCAGAGAGTGCACTGGCACCACTGGGGATGCACTGCAGTGAGTCCAGATGTTAGCCTAGCAACCACATAATCACCAAGTGATTATATGAAGGTGCTTTATTCAGCGCTGGAAGCCGGGGCAGGTGCCCAAATCTGGCTTCAAGTCCCGTTACTTCCCAGCCATTATTTATACATACAATATTGCGTCAGGTATACATATTCATTACAGGTTGCAACAGCAGCCTCGCTTTTCATTCTAATTAGCTCCCCTCCCCTTTGCACATGCGTGGCGCACTCTGGTGGTCGTCCAGATGAAGTAAGGAGTCTTCCTCTCCGCTAAACTTTTCACCTTTCTTACTCGACGCGTGCTCCCTCCGCTTCTTGGTTCTGCTTCAACTCATTTCATCATTTCCAGGCCCTTATCCAAGGTCAGGTTGTACCTGTTCCCTCCCAAGGTTCCCCTTCAATGATTCTTTTGATTGTTCAATGTACTCCCTAAGTATCCAGTATACATAGATTAATTGATAAAGTAAGTACATTTGGCAATGCTTAATTATACTGTAGGTCCCATTACCTAAGAGACATTAGTAAAATATCCATTCGATTCTCCCCAACACTAACACAGAGACTGCACTGGCACCACTGGGGATGCAACCCGGCAAGTCCAGAGAGTGCACTGGCACCACTGGGGATGCAGTGCAGTAAGTCCAGAGAGTGCACTGGCACCTCTGGGGATGCACTGCCGTGAGTCCTGAGAGTGCACTGGCACCACTGGGGATGCACTGCCATGAGTCCAGAGAGTGCACAGGCACCACTGGGGATGCAGTGCAGTGAGTCAGAGAGTGCACTGGCACCACTGGGGATGCAGTACAGTGAGTCCAGAGAGTGCACTGGCACCACTGGGGATGCAGTGCAGTGACTCCAGAGAGTGCACTGGCACCACTGGGGATGCACTGCAGTGAGTCCAGAGAGTGCACTGGCCCCACTGGGGATGCAGTGCGGTGTGTCCAGAGAGTGCACTGGCACCACTGGGGATGCAGTGCAGTGAGTCCACAGAGGGCACTGGCACCACTGGGGATGCAGTGCAGTGAGTCCAGAGAGTGCACTGGTACCACTGGGGATGCACTGCAGTGAGTCCAGAGAGTGCACTGGCACCACTGGGGATGCGCCCCGGTGAGTCCAGAGAGTGCACTGGCACCACTGGGGATGCACCCCGGCAAGTCCAGAGAGTGCACTGGCACCACTGGGGATGCAGTGCACTGAGTCCAGAGAGTGCACTGGCACCACTGGGGATGCAGTGCAGTGAGTCCAGAGAGTGCACTGGCACCACTGGGGATGCACCCCGGTGAGTCCAGAGAGTGCACTGGCACCACTGGGGATGCAGTGCAGTGAGTCCAGGGAGTGCACTGGCACCACTGGGGATGCACTGCAGTGAGTCCAGAGAGTGCACTGGCACCACTGGGGATGCACTGCAGTGAGTCCAGATGTTAGCCTAGCAACCACATAATCACCAAGTGATTATATGAAGGTGCTTTATTCAGCGCTGGAAGCCGGGGCAGGTGCCCAAATCTGGCTTCAAGTCCCGTTACTTCCCAGCCGTTATTTATACATACAATATTGCGTCAGGTATACATATTCATTACAGGTTGCAACAGCAGCCTCGCTTTTCATTCTAATTAGCTCCCCTCCCCTTTGCACATGCGTGGCGCACTCTGGTGGTCGTCCAGGTGGTCGTCCAGATGAAGTAAGGAGTCTTCCTCTCCGCTAAACTTTTCACCTTTCTTACTCGATGCATGCTCCCTCCGCTTCTTGGTTCTGCTTCAAAACATTTCATCATTTCCAGGCCCTTATCCAAGGTCAGGTTGTACCTGTTCCCTCCCAAGGTTCCCATTCAATGACTCTTTTGATTGTTCAATGTACTCCCTAAGTATCCAGTATACATAGATTAATTGATAATGTAAGTACATTTGGCAATGCTTAATTATACTGTAGGTCCCATTACGTAAGAGACATTAGTAAAACATCCATTCCATTCTCCCCAACACTAACACAGAGACTGCACTGGCACCACTGGGGATGCACTGCAGTGAATCCAGAGAGGGCACTGGCACCACTGGGGATGCACTGCAGTGAGTCCAGAGAGTGCACTGGCACCACTGGGGATGTAGTGCACTGAGTCCACAGAGGGCACTGGCACCACTGGGGATGCAGTGTAGTGAGTCCAGAGAGTACAGTGGCACCACTGATGATGTAGTGCAGTGAGTCCAAAGAGTGCACTGGCACCATTGGGGATGCACTGCAGTGAGTCCAGAGACTTCACAGGCACCACTGGGGATGCACTGCAGTGAGTCCAGAGAGTGCCCTGGCACCACTGGGAATGCAGTGAGTCCAGACAGTGCACTGGCACCACTGGGGATGCACTGCAGTGAGTCCAGAGAGTGCACTGGCACCACTGGCGATGCACCCCGGCAAGTCCAGAGAGTGCACTGGCACCACTGGGGATGCAGTGCAGTGAGTCCAGAGAGTGCACTGGCACCACTGGGGATGCACTGCAGTGAGTGCAGAGAGTGCACTGTCACCACTGGGGATGCAGTGCAGTGAGTCCAGAGAGTGCACTGGCACCACTGGGGATGCAGTGCAGTGAGTCCAGAGAGTGCACTGGCACCACTGGGGATGCAGTGCAGTGAGTCCAGAGAGTGCACTGGCACCACTGGGGATGCAGTTTAGTGAGTCCAGAGAGTGCACCGGCTCCAATGGGGATACACTGCAGACAGTCCAGAGAGTGCACTGGCTCCACTGGGGATGCAGTGCAGTGAGTCCAGAGAGTGCACTGCCACCACTGGGGATGCACTGCAGTGAGTCCAGAGACTACACATGCACCACTGGGGATGCAGTGCAGTGAGTCCAGAGAGTGCACTGGCACCACTGGTGATGCAGTGCAGTGACTCCAGAGAGTGCACTGGCACCACTGGGGATGCAGTGCAGTGAGTCCAGAGAGTGCACTGGCACCACTGGTGATGCAGTGCAGTGAGTCCAGAGAGCCACTGGCACCACTGGGGATGCACTGCAGTGAGTCCAGAGACTGCACATGCACCACTGGGGATGCAGTGCAGTGAGTCCAGAGACTGCACTGGCACCATTGCGGATGCAGTGCACTGAGTCCAGAGAGTGCACTGGCACCACTGGATGCAGTGGACTGAGTCCAGAGAGTGCACTCTCAGCAGTGGGGATGCACTGCATTGAGTCCAAAGAGTGCACTGGCACAACAGGGGATGCAGTGCAGTGAGTCCAGAGAGTGCACTGGCACCACTGGTGATCCAGTGCAGTGAGTGCAGAGAGTGCACTGGCTCCACTGGGGATGCAGTGCAGTGAGTCCAGAGAGTGCACTGGCACCACTGGGGATGCACTGCAGTGAGTCCACAGAGTGCACTCACACCACTGGGAATGCAGTGCAGTGAGTCCAGAGAGTGCACTGGCACCAACTGGAACTGCACTGCTGTGAGTCCTGAGATTGCACTGGCACCACTGGGGTTACAGTGCAGTGAGTCCAGAGACTACACTGGCACCACTGGGGTTGCACTGCAGTGAGTCCAGAGACTTCACAGGCACCACTGGGGATGCAGTGCAGTGAGTCCAGAGAGTGCACTGGCACCACTGGGGATGCAGTGCCGTGAGTCCAGAGAGTGCACTGTCTCCACTGGGGATGCAGTGCAGTGAGTCCAGAGAGTGCACTGGCACCACCGGGGATTCACTGCAGTGAGTCCAGAGAGTGCACTGACACCACTGGGAATGCACTGCAGTGAGTCCAGAGAGTGCACTGGCACCTAAGGGGCTGCACTGCAGTGAGTCCAGAGACTACACTGGCACCACTGGGGATGCACTGCAGTGAGTCCAGAGAGTGCACTGGCACCACTGGGGATGCAATGCAGTGAGTCCAGAGAGTGCACTGGCACCACTGGGATGCAGTGCAGTGAGTCCACAGAGTGCACTGGCACACACAGGGGATACACTGCAGTGAGTCCAGAGAGTGCACTGGCTCCACTGGGGATGCACTGCACTGAGTCCAGAGAGTGCACTGGCACCACTGGGGATGCAATGCAGTGAGTCCAGAGAGTGCAGTGGCACCACTGGGGATGCAGTGCAGTGAGTCCAGAGAGTGCACTGGCACCACTGGGGATGCACTGCAGTGAGTCCAGAGACTACACATGCACCACTGGGGATGCAGTGCAGTGAGTCCAGAGAGTGCACTGGCACCACTGGGGATGCACTGCAGTGAGTCCAGAGAGTGCACTGGCACCACTGGGGATGCACTGCAGTGAGTCCAGAGAGTGCACTGGCACCACTGGGGATGCAGTGCAGTGAGTCCAGAGAGTGCACTGGCACCACTGGAGATGCACTGCAGTGAGTCCAGAGAGTGCACTGGCTCCACTGGGGATGCACTGCACTGAGTCCAGAGAGTGCACTGGCACCACTGGGGATGCAGTGCAGTGAGTCCAGAGAGTGCCCTTGCACCACTGGAGATGCAGTGCAGTGAGTCCAGACAGTGCACTGGCACCACTGGGGATGCAGTTTAGTGAGTCCAGAGAGTGCACCGGTTCCAATGGGGATACACTGCAGACAGTCCAGAGAGTAAACTGGCTCCACTGGGGATGCAGTGCAGTGAGTCCAGAGAGTGCACTGGCACCACTGGGGATGCACTGCAGTGAGTCCAGAGAGTGCACTGGCACCACTGGGGATGCACTGCAGTGAGTCCAGATGTTAGCCTAGCAACCACATAATCACCAAGTGATTATATGAAGGTGCTTTATTCAGCGCTGGAAGCCGGGGCAGGTGCCCAAATCTGGCTTCAAGTCCCGTTACTTCCCAGCCGTTATTTATACATACAATATTGCGTCAGGTATACATATTCATTACAGGTTGCAACAGCAGCCTCGCTTTTCATTCTAATTAGCTCCCCTCCCCTTTGCACATGCGTGGCGCACTCTGGTGGTCGTCCAGATGAAGTAAGGAGTCTTCCTCTCCGCTAAACTTTTCACCTTTCTTACTCGAAGCGTGCTCCCTCCGCTTCTTGGTTCTGCTTCAACTCATTTCATCATTTCCAGGCCCTTATCCAAGGTCAGGTTGTACCTGTTCCCTCCCAAGGTTCCCCTTCAATGATTCTTTTGATTGTTCAATGTACTCCCTAAGTATCCAGTATACATAGATTAATTGATAAAGTAAGTACATTTGGCAATGCTTAATTATACTGTAGGTCCCATTACCTAAGAGACATTAGTAAAATATCCATTCGATTCTCCCCAACACTAACACAGAGACTGCACTGGCACCACTGGGGATGCAACCCGGCAAGTCCAGAGAGTGCACTGGCACCACTGGGGATGCAGTGCAGTAAGTCCAGAGAGTGCACTGGCACCTCTGGGGATGCACTGCCGTGAGTCCTGAGAGTGCACTGGCACCACTGGGGATGCACTGCACTGAGTCCAGAGAGTGCACTGGCACCACTGGGGATGCAGTGCAGTGAGTCAGAGAGTGCACTGGCACCACTGGGGATGCAGTACAGTGAGTCCAGAGAGTGCACTGGCACCACTGGGGATGCAGTGCAGTGACTCCAGAGAGTGCACTGGCACCACTGGGGATGCAGTGCAGTGAGTCCACAGAGGGCACTGGCACCACTGGGGATGCAGTGCAGTGAGTCCAGAGAGTGCACTGGCACCACTGGGGATGCACTGCAGTGAGTCCAGAGAGTGCACTGGCACCACTGGGGATGCGCCCCGGTGAGTCCAGAGAGTGCACTGGCACCACTGGGGATGCACCCCGGCAAGTCCAGAGAGTGCACTGGCACCACTGGGGATGCAGTGCACTGAGTCCAGAGAGTGCACTGGCACCACTGGGGATGCAGTGCAGTGAGTCCAGAGAGTGCACTGGCACCACTGGGGATGCACCCCGGTGAGTCCAGAGAGTGCACTGGCACCACTGGGGATGCAGTGCAGTGAGTCCAGGGAGTGCACTGGCACCACTGGGGATGCACTGCAGTGAGTCCAGAGAGTGCACTGGCACCACTGGGGATGCACTGCAGTGAGTCCAGATGTTAGCCTAGCAACCACATAATCACCAAGTGATTATATGAAGGTGCTTTATTCAGCGCTGGAAGCCGGGGCAGGTGCCCAAATCTGGCTTCAAGTCCCGTTACTTCCCAGCCGTTATTTATACATACAATATTGCGTCAGGTATACATATTCATTACAGGTTGCAACAGCAGCCTCGCTTTTCATTCTAATTAGCTCCCCTCCCCTTTGCACATGCGTGGCGCACTCTGGTGGTCGTCCAGGTGGTCGTCCAGATGAAGTAAGGAGTCTTCCTCTCCGCTAAACTTTTCACCTTTCTTACTCGACGCATGCTCCCTCCGCTTCTTGGTTCTGCTTCAACTCATTTCATCATTTCCAGGCCCTTATCCAAGGTCAGGTTGTACCTGTTCCCTCCCAAGGTTCCCCTTCAATGACTCTTTTGATTGTTCAATGTACTCCCTAAGTATCCAGTATACATAGATTAATTGATAATGTAAGTACATTTGGCAATGCTTAATTATACTGTAGGTCCCATTACGTAAGAGACATTAGTAAAACATCCATTCGATTCTCCCCAACACTAACACAGAGACTGCACTGGCACCACTGGGGATGCAGTGCAGTGAGTCCAGAGAGGGCACTGGCACCACTGGGGATGCACTGCAGTGAGTCCAGAGAGTGCACTGGCACCACTGGGGATGCACTGCAGTGAGTCCAGAGAGTGCACTGGCACCACCTGGGATGCAGTGCAGTGAGTCCAGAGAGTGCACTGGCACCACTGGTGATGCACTGCAGTGACTCCAGAGAGTGCACTGGCACCACTGGAGTTGCAGTGCAGTGAGTCCAGAGAGTGCACTGGAACCACTGGGGATGCAGCGCAGTGACTCCTGAGAGTGCACTGGCACCAGTGGGGATGCAGTGCAGTGAGTCCAGAGAGTGCACTGGCACCACTGGGGATGCACTGCAATGAGTCCAGAGAGTGCACTGGCACCAATGGCAACGCAGAGCAGTGAGTCGAGAGTGTGCACTGGCACCACAGGGGATGCAGTGCAGTGAGTCCAGAGAGTGCACTAGCACCACTGGGGATGCACTGCAGTGAGTCCAGAGTGTGCACTGGCACCAATGGGGATGCAGTGCAGTGAGTCCAGAGAGTGCACTGGCACCACTGGGGATGCAGTGCAGTGAGTCCAGAGAGTGCACTGGCACCACTGGGGATGTAGTGCAGTGAGTCCACAGAGGGCACTGGCACCACTGGGGATGCATTGTAGTGAGTCCAGAGAGTACAGTGGCACCACTGGGGATGCAGTGCAGTGAGTCCAAAGAGTGCACTGGCACCATTGGGGATGCACTGCAGTGAGTCCAGAGACTTCACAGGCACCACTGGGGATGCAGTGCAGTGAGTCCAGAGAGTGCCCTGGCACCACTGGGAATGCAGTGAGTCCAGAGATTACACTGGCACCACTGGGGATGCAGTGCAGTGAGTCCAGAGAGTGCACTGGCACCACTGGGGATGCACCCCGGCAAGTCCAGACAGTGTACTGTCACCACTGGGGATGCAGTGCAGTGAGTCCAGAGAGTGCACTGGCACCACTGGGGATGCAGTGCTGTGAGTCCAGAGAGTGCACTGGCACCACTGGGTATGCAGTGCAGTGAGTCCAGAGAGTGCACTGGCACCACTGGGGATGCAGTGCAGTGAGTCCAGAGAGTGCACTGGCACCACTGGGGATGTAGTACAGTGAGTACAGAGAGTGCACTGGCACCACTGGCGATGCAGTGCAGTGAGTAAAGAGAGTGCACTGGCACCACTGTGGATGCAGTGCAGTGAGTCCAGAGAGTGCACTGGCACCACTGGGGATGGACTGCAGTGAGTACAGTGAGTGCACTGGCACCACTGGGGATGCAGTGCAGTGAGTCCAGAGAGTGCACTGGCACCACTGGGGATGCACTGCAGTGAGTCCAGAGAGTGCACTGGCACCACTGGGGATGCACTGCAGTGAGTCCAGAGAGTGCACTGGCACCACTGGGATGCACTGCAGTGAGTCCAGAGAGTGCACTGGCACCACTGGGATGCAGTGCACTGAGTCCACAGAGTGCACTGGCACCACAGGGGATACACTGCAGTGAGTCCAGAGAGTGCACTGGCACCACTGGAGATGCAGTGCCGTGAGTCCAGAGAGTGCACTGGCACCACTGGGGATGCAGTGCAGTGAGTCCAGAGAGTGCACTGGCACCTTGGGGATGCAGTTCAGTGAGTCCAGAGAGTGCACTGGCACAACTGGGGATGCAGTGCAGTGAGTCCAGAGACTACACTGGCACCACTGGAAATGCACTGCAGTGAGTCCAGAGAGTGCACTGGCACCACTGGGGATGCAGTGCAGTGAGTTCAGAGAGTGCAGTGGCACCATTGGGGATGCAGTGCAGTGAGTCCAGAGAGTGCACTGGCACCACTGCGGATGCAGTGCAGTGAGTCCAGAGAGTACACTGGCGCCACTGTTGATGCACTGCAGTGAGTCCAGAGAGTGCACTGGCACCACTGGTGATGCAGTGCAATGAGTCCAGAGAGCCACTGGCACCACTGGGGATGCAGTGCATTTAGTCCAGAGAGTGAACTGGCACCACTGGGGATGCAGTGCACTGAGTCCAGAGAGTGCACTGGCACCACTGGTGATGCAGTGCAGTGAGTTAAGAGAGTACACTGGCGCCACTGTTGATGCACTGCAGTGAGTCCAGAGAGTGCACTGGCACCACTGGTGATGCAGTGCAATGAGTCCAGAGAGCCACTGGCACCACTGGGGATGCAGTGCATTTAGTCCAGAGAGTGAACTGGCACCACTGGGGATGCACTGCAGTGAGACCAGAGACTTCACAGGCACCACTGGGGATGCAGTGCAGTGAGTCCAGAGAGTGCACTGGCACCACTGGGGATGCAGTGCAGTGAGTGCAGAGAGTGCACTGGCACAAAAGGGGATGCACTGCAGTGAGTCCAGAGAGGGCACTGTCATCAATGGGGATGCAGTGCAGTGAGTCCAGAGAGTGCACTGGCACCACTGGGGATGCACTGCAGTGAGACCAGAGACTTCACAGGCACCACTGGGGATGCAGTGCAGTGAGTCCAGAGAGTGCACTGGCACCACTGGGGATGCAGTGCAGTGAGTGCAGAGAGTGCACTGGCACAAAAGGGGATGCACTGCAGTGAGTCCAGAGAGTGCACTGGCACCGTTGGGGATGCAGTGCAGTGAGTCCAGAGAGTGCACTGGCACCACTGGGGATGCACTGCAGTGAGTCCAGAGAGTGCACTGGCACCACTGGGGATGTAGTGCACTGAGTCCACAGACGGCACTGGCACCACTGGGGATGCAGTGTAGTGAGTCCAGAGAGTACAGTGGCACCACTGGGGATGCAGTGCAGTGAGTCCAAAGAGTGCACTGGCACCACTGGGGATGCACTGCAGTGAGTCCAGAGACTTCACAGGCACCACTGGGGATGCAGTGCAGTGAGTCCAGAGAGTGCCCTGGCACCACTGGGAATGCAGTGAGTCCAGACAGTGCACTGGCACCACTGGGGATGCACTGTAGTGAGTCCAGAGAGTGCACTGGCACCACTGGCGATGCACCCCGGCAAGTCCAGAGAGTGCACTGGCACCACTGCGGATGCAGTGCAGTGAGTCCAGAGAGTGCACTGGCACCACTGGGGATGCACTGCAGTGAGTGCAGAGAGTGCACTGTCACCACTGGGGATGCAGTGCAGTGAGTCCAGAGAGTGCACTGGCACCACTGGGGATGCAGTGCAGTGAGTCCAGAGAGTGCACTGGCACAACTGGGGATGCACTGCAGTGAGTCCAGAGACTACACTGGCACCACTGGGGATGCAGTTTAGTGAGTCCAGAGAGTGCACCGGCTCCAATGGGGATACACTGCAGACAGTCCAGAGAGTGCACTGGCTCCACTTGGGATGCAGTGCAGTGAGTCCAGAGAGTGCACTGCCACCACTGGGGATGCACTGCAGTGAGTCCAGAGAGTGCTCTGGCACCACTGATCTGCACTGCAGTGAGTCCAGAGATTGCACTGGCACCACTGGGGATGCACTGCAGTGAGTCCAGAGACTACACTGGCACCACTGGGGATGCAGTGCAGTGAGTCCAGAGAGTGCACTGTCACCACTGTTGATGCAGTGCAGTGACTCCAGAGAGTGCACTGGCACCACTGGGGATGCAGTGCAGTGAGTCCAGAGAGTGCACTGGCACCATTGGTGATGCAGTGCAGTGAGTCCAGAGAGCCACTGGCACCACTGGGGATGCACTGCAGTGAGTCCAGAGACTGCACATGCACCACTGGGGATGCAGTGCAGTGAGTCCAGAGAGTGCACTGGCACCATTGGGGATGCAGTGCACTGAGTCCAGAGAGTGCACTGGCACCACTGGATGCAGTGGACTGAGTCCAGAGAGTGCACTCTCAGCAGTGGGGATGCACTGCATTGAGTCGAAAGAGTGCACTGGCACAACAGGGGATGCAGTGCAGTGAGACCAGAGAGTGCACTGGCACCACTGGTGATCCAGTGCAGTGAGTGCAGAGAGTGCACTGGCTCCACTGGGGATGCAGTGCAGTGAGTCCAGAGAGTGCACTGGCACCACTGGGGATGCACTGCCGTGAGTCCTGAGAGTGCAATGGCACCACTGGGGATGCACTGCAGTGAGTCCACAGAGTGCACTGGCACCACTGGGGATGCGGTGCAGTGAGTCCAGAGAGTGCACTGGCACCAACTGGAACTGCACTGCTGTGAGTCCTGAGATTGCACTGGCACCACTGGGGTTACAGTGCAGTGAGTCCAGAGACTACACTGGCACCACTGGGGTTGCACTGCAGTGAGTCCAGAGACTTCACAGGCACCACTGGGGATGCAGTGCAGTGAGTCCAGAGAGTGCACTGGCACCACTGGGGATGCAGTTCAGTGAGTCCAGAGAGTGCACTGTCACCACTGGGGATGCAGTGCAGTGAGTCCAGAGAGTGCACTGGCACCACCGGGGATTCACTGCAGTTAGTCCAGAGAGTGCACTGACATCACTGGGAATGCACTGCAGTGAGTACTGAGAGTGCACTGGCACCTAAGGGGCTGCACTGCAGTGAGTCCAGAGAGTGCACTGGCACCACTGGGGATGCACTGCAGTGAGTCCAGAGAGTGCACTGGCACCACTGGGGATGCAATGCAGTGAGTCCAGAGAGTGCACTGGCACCACTGGGATGCAGTGCAGTGAGTCCACAGAGTGCACTGGCACACACAGGGGATACACTGCAGTGAGTCCAGAGAGTGCAGTGGCTCCACTGGGGATGCACTGCACTGAGTCCAGAGAGTGCACTGGCACCACTGGGGATGCAATGCAGTGAGTCCAGAGAGTGCAATGGCACCACTGGGGATGCAGTGCAGTGAGTCCAGAGAGTGCACTGGCACCACTGGGGATGCACTGCAGTGAGTCCAGAGACAACACATGCACCACTGGGGATGCAGTGCAGTGAGTCCAGAGAGTGCACTGGCACCACTGGGGATGCACTGCAGTGAGTCCAGAGAGTGCACTGGCACCACTGGGGATGCAGTGCAGTGAGTCCAGAGAGTGCACTGGCACCACTGGAGATGCACTGCAGTGAGTCCAGAGAGTGCACTGGCTCCACTGGGGATGCACTGCACTGAGTCCAGAGAGTGCACTGGCACCACTGGGGATGCAGTGCAGTGAGTCCAGAGAGTGCCCTTGCACCACTGGAGATGCAGTGCAGTGAGTCCAGACAGTGCACTGGCACCACTGGGGATGCAGTTTAGTGAGTCCAGAGAGTGCACCGGTTCCAATGGGGATACACTGCAGACAGTCCAGAGAGTAAACTGGCTCCACTGGGGATGCAGTGCAGTGAGTCCAGAGAGTGCACTGGCACCACTGGGGATGCACTGCAGTGAGTCCAGAGAGTGCACTGGCTCCACTGGGGATGCACTGCACTGAGTAAAGAGAGTGCACTGGCACCACTGGGGATGCAGTGCAGTGAGTCCAGAGAGTGCCCTTGCACCACTGGACATGCAGTGCAGTGAGTCCAGACAGTGCACTGGCACCACTGGGGATGCAGTTTAGTGAGTCCAGAGAGTGCACCGGTTCCAATGGGGATACACTGCAGACAGTCCAGAGAGTAAACTGGCTCCACTGGGGATGCAGTGCAGTGAGTCCAGAGAGTGCACTGGCACCACTGGGGATGCACTGCAGTGAGTCCAGAGAGTACTCTGGCACCACTGAGCTGCACTGCAGTGAGTCCAGAGATTGCACTGGCACCACTGGGGATGCACTGCAGTGAGTCCAGAGACTACACTGGCACCAGTGGCGATGCAGTGCAGTGAGTCCAGAGAGTGCACTGGCACCACTGGGGATGCATCCCGGTGAGTCCAGAGAGTGCAGTGGCACCACTGGGGATGCAGTGCAGTGAGTCCAGAGAGTGCACTGGCACCACTGGTGATGCAGTGCAGTGAGTCCAGAGAGCCACTGGCACCACTGGGGATGCAGTGCAGTGAGTCCAGAGAGTGCACTGGCACCATTGGGGATGCAGTGCAGTGAGTCCAGAGAGTGCACTGGCACCACTGGGGTTGCAGTGCACTGAGTCCAGAGAGTGCACTCTCAGCAGTGGGGATGCACTGCATTGAGTCCAAAGAGTGCACTGGCACCAGAGGGGATGCAGTGCAGTGAGACCAGAGAGTGCACTGGCACCACTGGGGATGCAGTGCAGTGAGTCCAGAGAGTGCACTGGCACCACTGGGGATGCACTGCAGTGAGTCCTGAGAGTGCAATGGCACCACTGGGGATGCACTGCAGTGAGTCCAGAGAGTGCACTGGCACCACTGGGGATGCAGTGCAGTGAGTCCCGAGAGTGCACTGGCACCAACTGGAGCTGCACTGCTGTGAGTCCTGAGATTGCACTGGCACCACTGGGGTTACAGTGCAGTGAGTCCAGAGACTACACTGGCACCACTGGGGTTGCACTGCAGTGAGTCCAGAGACTTCACAGGCACCACTGGGGATGCAGTGCAGTGAGTCCAGAGAGTGCACTGGCACCAGTGGGGATTCACTGCAGTGAGTCCAGAGAGTGCACTGACACCACTGGGAATGCACTGCAGTGAGTACTGAGAGTGCACTGGCACCTAAGGGTCTGCACTGCAGTGAGTCCAGAGAGTGCACTGGCACCACTGGGGATGCAGTGCAGTGAGTCCAGAGAGTGCACTGGCACCAATGGGATGCAGTGCAGTGAGTCCACAGAGTGCACTGGCACCACTGGGGATGCAGTTTAGTGAGTCCAGAGAGTGCACCGGCTCCAAAGGGGATACACTGCAGTGAGTCCAGAGAGTGCACTGGCACCACTGGGGATGCAGTGCAGTGAGTCCAGAGATTGCACTGGCACCACTGGGGATGCAGTGCAGTGAGTCCAGAGAGTGCACTGGCACCACTGGGGATGCACTGCAGTGAGTCCAGAGAGTGCACTGGCTCCACTGGGGATGCAGTGCAGTGATTCCAGAGAGTGCACTGGCACCACTGGGGATGCAGTGCAGTGAGTCCAGAGAGTGCAATGGCACCACAAGGGATGCACTGCAGTGAGTCCAGAAAGTGCACTGGCTCCACTGGGGATGCACTGCAGTGAGTCCAGAGAGTGCACTGGCACCAACTGGGGATGCAGTGCAGTGCGTCCAGAGAGTGCACTGGCACCACTGGAGATGCACTGCAGTGAGTCCAGAGAGTGCACTGGCACCACTGGGGATGCACCCCGGTGAGTCCAGAGAGTGCATTGGCACCACTGGGGATGCAGTGCAGTGAGTCCAGAGACTGCACTGGCACCACTGGGGTTTTAGTGCAGTGAGTCCAGAGAGTGCACTGGCACCACTGGGGATGCAGTGCAGTGAGTCCAGAGAGTGCACTGGCACCACAAGGGATGCAGTGCAGTGGGTCCAGAGAGTGCACTGGCACCACTGGGGATGCAGTGCAGTGAGTGCAGAGAGTGCACTGGCACCACTGGGGATGCACTGCAGTGAGTCCAGAGACTGCACTGGCACCACTGGTGATGCACTGCAGTGAGTCCAGAGACTGCACTGGCACCACTGGGGATGCAGTGCAGTGAGTCCAGAGAGTGCACTGGCACCACTGGAGATGCACTGCAGTGAGTCCAGAGAGTGCACTGGCTCCACTGGGGATGCACTGCACTGAGACCAGAGAGTGCACTGGCACCACTGGGGATGCAATGCAGTGAGTCCAGAGAGTGCACTGGCACCACTGGGGATGCAGTGCAGTGAGTCCAGAGAGTGCACTGGCACCACTGGGGATGCACGGCAGTGAGTCCAGAGAGTGCACTGGCACTTCTGGGGATGCAGTGCAGTGAGTGCAGAGAGTGCCCTAGCACAACAGGGGATGCACTGCAGTGAGTCCAGAGAGTGCACTGGCACCACTGGGGATGCACTGCAGTGAGTCCAGAGACTGCACTGGCACCACTGGGGATGCAGTGCAGTGAGTCCAGAGAGTGCACTGGCACCACTGGTGATGCAGTGCAGTGAGTCCAGAGAGTAAACTGGCACCACTGGGGATGCACTGCAGTGAGTCCAGAGAATGCACTGGCACTAATGGGGATGCAGTGCAGTGACTCGAAAGAGTGCACTGGCAAAACTGCGGATGCAGTGCAGTGAGTCCGGAGAGTGCCCTGGCAACAATGGTGATGCAGTGCAGTGAGTCCAGAGAGTGCACTGGCACCACTGGGGATGCAGTGCAGTGAGTCCAGAGAATGCACTGGCACCACTGGGGATGCACTGCAGTGAGTCCAGAGAGTGCATTGGCACCACTGGGGATGCAGTGCAGTGAGTCCAGAGACTGCACTGGCACCACTGGGGATGCAGTGCAGTGAGTCCAGAGAATGCACTGGCACCACTGGGGATGCACTGCAGTGAGTCCAGAGAGTGCATTGGCACCACTGGGGATGCAGTGCAGTGAGTCCAGAGACTGCACTGGCACCACTGGGGTTTTAGTGCAGTGAGTCCAGAGAGTGCACTGGCACCAATGGGGATGCACTGCAGTGAGTCCAGAGAGTGCCCTTGCACCATTGGTGATAAACTGCAGTGAGTCCAGACAGTGCACTGGCACCACTGGGGATGCACTGCAGTGAGTCCAGAGAGTGCACTGGCACCACAAGGGATGCACTGCAGTGGGTCCAGAGAGTGCACTGGCACCACTGGGGATGCAGTGCAGTGAGTCCAGAGACTGCACTGGCACCACTGGGGATGCAGTGCAGTGAGTCCAGAGAGTGCACTGGCTCCACTGGAGATGCACTGCACTGAGTCCAGAGAGTGCACTGGCACCACTGGGGATGCAATGCAGTGAGTCCAGAGAGTGCAATGGAACCACTGGGGATGCAGTGCAGTGAGTCCAGAGAGTGCACTGGCACTTCTGGGGATGCAGTGCAGTGAGTGCAGAGAGTGCACTAGCACCACTGGGGATGCAGTGCAGTGAGTCCAGAGAGTGCACTGGCACCACTGGTGATGCAGTGCAGTGAGTCCAGAGAGTACACTGGCACCACTGGGGATGCACTGCAGTGAGTCCAGAGAATGCACTGGCACTAATGGGGATGCAGTGCAGTGACTCGAAAGAGTGCACTGGCAAAACTGCGGATGCACAGCAGTGAGTCCGGAGAGTGCCCTGGCAACAATGGTGATGCAGTGCAGTGAGTCCAGAGAGTGCACTGGCACCACTGGGGATGCACTGCAGTGAGTCCAGAGAGTGCACTGGCACCACTGGGGATGCAGTGCAGTGAGTCCAGAGAATGCACTGGCACCACTGGGGATGCACTGCAGTGAGTCCAGAGAGTGTACTGGCACCACAGGGGATGCACTGCAGTGAGTCCAGAGAGTGCACTGGCACCACAGGGGATGCAGTGCAGTGAGTCCAGAGAGTGCACTGGCACCACTGGGGATGCAGTGCAGTGAGTCCAGAGAGTGCACTGGCACCAACTGGGGATGCAGTGCAGTGAGTCCAGAGAGTGTACTGGCACCACTAAGATGCAGTGCAGTGAGTCCAGAGAGTGCACTGGCACCACAGGGGTTTTAGTGCAGTGAGTCCAGAGAGTGCACTGGCACCAATGGGGATGCAGTGCTGTGAGTTCAGAGAGTGCCCTTGCACCACTGGGGATAAACTGCAGTGAGTCCAGAGAGTGCACTGGCACCACTGGGGCTGCACTGCAGTGAGTCCAGAGAGTGCACTGGCACCACTGGGGATGCACTGCAGTGAGTCCAGAGAGTGCACTGGCACCACTGGGATGCAGTGCAGTGAGTCCAGAGAGTGCACTGGCACAACAGGGGATACACTGCAGTGAGTCCAGAGAGTGCACTGGCACCACTAGAGATGTAGCACAGTGAGTCCAGAGAGTGCACTGACACCACTGGGGATGCAGCGCAGTGACTACAGAGATTGCACTGGCACCACTGGGTATGCACTGCAGTGAGTCCAGAGAGTGCACTGGCACCAGTGGGGATGCACTGCAGTGGGTCCAGAGAGTGCACTCGCACCACTGGGGATGCAGTGCAGTGAGTCCAGAGAGTGTACTGGCACCGCAGGGGATGCACTGCAGTGAGTCCAGAGAGTGCACTGGCACCACTGGGGATGCACCCCGGTGAGTCCAGAGAGTGCACTGGCACCACTGGGGATGCAGTGCAGTGAGTCCAGAGACTGCACTGGCACCACTGAGGTTTTAGTGCAGTGAGTCCAGAGAGTGCACTGGCACCACTGGGGATGCAGTACAGTGAGTACAGTGAGTGCACTGGCACCACTGGGTATGCACTTCAGTGAGTCCAGAGAGTGCACTGGCACCACTGGGGATGCACTTCAGTGAGTCCAGAGAGTGCACTCTCTGGACTTGCCGGGGTGCATCCCCAGTGGTGCCAGTGCACTCTCTGGACTCACTGCACTGCATCCCCAGTGGTGCCAGTGCACTCTCTGGACTTGCCGGGGTGCATCCCCAGTGGTGCCAGTGCACTCTCTGGACTCACTGCACTGCATCCCCAGTGGTGCCAGTGCACTCTCTGGACTCACTGCACTCCATCCCCAGTGGTGCCACTGCAATCTCTGGACTCACTGCACTGCATCCCCAGTGGTGCCAGTGCCCTCTGTGGACTCACTGCAGTGCATCCCCTGTGGGGCCAGTGCACTCTGTGGACTCACTGCACTGCATCCCCAGTGGTGACAGTGCACTCTCTGGACTTGCTGCATTGCATCCCCAGTGGTGCCAGTGCACTCTCTGGACTCACCGGGGTGCATCCCCAGTTGTGCCAGTGCACTCTCTGGACTCACTGCACTGCATCCCCAGTGGTGCCAGTGGCCTCTCTGGACTCACTGCACTGCATCCCCAGTGGTGCCAGTGCCCTCTGTGGACTCACTGCACTGCATCCCCAGTGGTGCCGGTGCACTCTCTGGACTCACAGCACTGCATCCCCAGTGGTGCCAGTGCACTCTCTGGACTCACTGCACTGCATCCCCAGTGGTGCCAGTGCACACTCTGGACTCACTGCAGTGCATCCCCAGTGGTGCTAGTGCACTCTCTGGACCAACGGCACTGCATCCCCAGTGGTGCCAGTGCACTCTCTGGACTCACTGCACTGCATCCCCAGTGCTGCCGGGGTACTCTCTGGACTCACTGCACTGCATCCCCAGTGGTGCCAAGGCACTCTCTGGACTCACTGCACTGCGTTGCCATTGGTGCCAGTGCACTCTCTGGACTCATTGCAGTGCATCCCCTTTGGTGGCAATGCACTCTCTGGACTCACGGCACTGCATCCCCAGTGGTGCCAGTGCACTCTCTGGACTCTCTGCACTGCATCCCCAGTGGTGCCAGTGCACTCTCTGGAGTCACTGCGCTGCATCCCCAGTGGTTCCAGTGCACTCTCTGGACTCACTGCACTGCATCCCCAGTGGTGCCAGTGCAGTCTCTGTGTTAGTGTTGGGGAGAATCGAATGAATGTTTTACTAATGTCTCTTAGGTAATGGGACCTACAGTATAATTAAGCATTGCCAAATGTACTTACATTATCAATTAATCTATGTATACTGGATACTTAGGGAGTACATTGAATAATCAAAAGAATCATTGAAGGGGAACCTTGGGAGGGAACAGGTACAACCTGACCTTGGATAAGGGCCTGGAAATGATGAAATGAGTTGAAGCAGAACCAAGAAACGGAGGGAGCATGCGTCGAGTAAGAAAGGTGAAAAGTTTAGCGGAGAGGAAGACTCCTTACTTCATCTGGACGACCACCTGGACGACCACCAGAGTGCGCCACGCATGTGCAAAGGGGAGGGGAGCTAATTAGAATGAAAAGCGAGGCTGCTGTTGCAACCTGTAATGAATATGTATACCTGACGCAATATTGTATGTATAAATAACGGCTGGGAAGTAACGGGACTTGAAGCCAGATTTGGGCACCTGCCCCGGCTTCCAGCGCTGAATAAAGCACCTTCATATAATCACTTGGTGGTTATGTGGTTGCTACGCTAACATTTTGGCGACCCAGGTGGGACAGCGTGGGCACTGCTGAGGCGGCTCGTGTCTCGGTTTCGCTCCAGCCGGCACCGAGGGATTCTCGGGGAGCAGTCGACCACGACCGACCTCCGCTGCTCACGACGTACCACTGGAGTGGTAAGCAAAGGTGCTTTCAACTTTGGGTATTCGGTACCGATTTGGTTGGGAAAGCCTGCCGGTCAGACGCGGCGAAAGCCACGCTCGGTTGGGCAGGGAGCTCCCGGGGTAAGCCTAGGCGCCGTCCGTTAGACAGAGCGAAAGCTCTGCAGGTTCGGCATTGGTGGTTTGGTATTGGTAATTGTATTGGTTTGTGCTGAAGGGTCAGCACTTGGTATTATTGGTATGTAGTAAGCACGCTGCTGCTCTGGCAGCTTCTGGGAAAGCGTGCTGCTGCTCCGGCAGCTTCTGGGAGAGCACGCTGCTGCTCCGGCAGCTTTTGGGAAAGCGTGCTGCTGCTCCGGCAGCTTTTGGGAGAGCATGCTGCTGCTCCGGCAGCTTTTGGGAGAGTGTACTGCTGCTCCGGCAGCTTTTGGGAGAGCATGCTGCTGCTCCGGCAGCTTCTGGGAAAGCGTGCTGCTGCTCCGGCAGCTTCTGGGAGAGTGTACTGCTGCTCCGGCAGCTTTTGGGAGAGCATGCTGCTGCTCCGGCAGCTTCTGGGAAAGCGTGCTGCTGCTCTGGCAGCTTCTGGGAGAGCACGCTGCTGCTCCGGCAGCTTTTGGGAGAGCACGCTGCTGCTCCGGCAGCTTTTGGGAAAGCGTGCTGCTGCTCCGGCAGCTTTTGGGAGAGCATGCTGCTGCTCTGGCAGCTTTTGGGAAAGCGTGCTGCTGCTCCGGCAGCTTTTGGGAGAGCATGCTGCTGCTCCGGCAGCTTTTGGGAAAGCGTGCTGCTGCTCCGGCAGCTTCTGGGAGAGCACGCTGCTGCTCCGGCAGCTTTTGGGAGAGTGTGCTGCTGCTCTGGCAGCTTTTGGGTTTGTATCATAAGCTCAAAATGAAAAAGATCAAAGGAATTCTGGGAAAAGATGTACCTATCCCGCGGACATCCCCGCTGGGGTGTTTGCTAGCACACTGGAAAGAGGGAGGTTTTGGTCAAGAAATGCGGAAAGGAAAGCTGATTGATTATTGTAATATTTGGTGGCCACAGTATAAGCTAGAGGACCAAGAAACTTGGCCTGAGAATGGAACATTGCAATATAATACAATTTTACAATTGATGCTATTCTGTAAGCGGGAAGGAAAATATGATGAACTGCCGTATGTGGAATTATTCTTTTATTTGCGCCGAAAGCCTGAATGGCAGCATGCTTGTGGAATAATGGTGCTTGAGGTTTCAACTGAGGAACGTTGTTGTGCATGTACTAAGGAGGGACACTGTATACAGCATCAGGCAATAGAGAATAATAAGTATTATGGGGAAATGAATAATGGAAATATTGATTTGGAAGTTGCGCCGTCGGCTCCGCCGGAAGAGCCAGGACAGGGAGGGAAAAGAGAAAAGGAAGATAGCAGTAGTGATGGAGAACCCCCGACTTTAGTCTCCCCTGTGTCACATAGGACCCGGCAACAGCGAAGGGCAGGAGAAACTATAAATGAACAGGGAGGGAAAATAATCGCTCCCCTCAGGCAAGGAGTGGGGACAGAAGGACCGGTATATGTTAAGGTGCCTTTTTCAGCTGGGGATTTAATGATATGGAAACAAGCAGCCGGCACCTACAGGGAAAACCCAGATAAAGTAGCTAGGGTAATGAAAATGATAATTAAAACCCAAAATCCCGATTGGGATGATCTCCAGGTGATCCTGGATACTTTGATGGACTCGACAGAAAAAGACATGGTATTGCGGGCAGCCAGAGAGAGAGCCCGAGAAGATATACGTAATGGATTAGTGCTTGGAAATCTAGATCAAAACTTCCCCACCGAGGATCCCCAATGGGATTATAACACAGGGGATGGAATAAGGAGGCTGAAGAGATAGCAAGATTGGGTACAAGTCGGGGTACAGAATGCCATGCCCCGGACTTATCAAAGGACTTCCAGCTGTTTGTGCATGAGAGACAACGATTGGCATTAGGAGTACTGACCCAGCGACTTGGGAGCTGGAAAAGACCTGTGGGGTATTTTTCTAAACAATTGGATGCAGTAAGCGCTGGATGGCCCTCGTGTTTAAGGGCCGTGGCAGCCACAGTCCTTTTAATACAGGAAGCCAGGAAGCTCACATTAGGGAAGCAAATTGAGTGTTCGTGCCACATATGGTGACTACGGTATTGGAGCAAAAGGGGGGCCATTGGCTATCGCCCAGCCGAATGATGAAATATCAAGCTATACTAACTGAGCAAGATGATGTAATCTTAAGAACTACTAACTTATTGAACCCAGCAGTGTTTCTAGGAACAACTACGGAGGAAGGAGACCTCAGTCATGATTGCGTGGAGATCATCGAACATACCTATGCCAGCAGAACAGACTTAAAGGATCAGCCTCGGGGGAGACCGGATTGGGAACTTTTCACGGATGGAAGCAGCTTTGTGGAAAATGGGACTCGTTATGCAGGATACGCGGCAACTACATCCAAGGTAGTGATTGAGGCAAATTCCCTACCTCCGGGGACTTCAGCCCAACGAGCAGAAATAGTCGCCCTGACACGAGCCCTGGAACTAAGCGAGGGTAAGAACGTGAATATTTGGACAGATTCAAAATATGCATTCGGGGTAGTCCACGTACATGGGGCATTATGGAAAGAAAGGGGAATGCTATCCTCACAAGGGACTAATATAAAATACCAGGAAGAACTATTGAAATTAATAACAGCTGTACAGAAACCCCAACAGGTGGCCATAATGCATTGTAAAGCTCATCAAGGAGGGGTGTCAGAGATTGCAGAAGGTAACAGACTGGCGGATTTGACGGCCCGGAAGGTTGCACGTGAAGTATGGAAAGTAATGGCTCTAATTCCATCGAAGGTAGGCCTCTCTTGTTTTAAATTACCTAAAGACCCAAAGTATTCAGCGGAAGATGAGAGACTTGCAAATTTGATGAAGGCCCAGAAGAATCCTGACGGGTGGTATGTGACTACGACAGGACAACTCATAGTACCTCCTATAATAATGCGAGAAATCTTACAAATAAAACATAATGAATGTCACTGGGGTGCAGAAGCAATGGTGACCTATTTGAAACGAGGTGTCATCTCGGTACACATGTTAACAATGGCAAAGTCAGTAATGTCAAAATGTGAGCTTTGCTTAAAGAATAATCCGGTAGCAAGGAAACATGCTGAGATGGGAAGAACTAGAGCTGGAATAGAGCCTGGAGATTACTGGCAAATAGACTTCGTGGAACTGCCTAAAGCAATAGGTTATAAATACCGATTGGTAGGGGTTGATACTGTTATAAATGACTGAGTCCCAAATAGGATTACAATCAGAGTTTACAATTTATTAAACGAATAAAGGCAAGCAAACAGCGCTGGGTGCGCCGGGAGTCTCTGCTCTACCGGGACGCACACCCGTTACGTAAGGCATCTAATTTTTTATACTCCTAGGCTAATACATATTTATTACTACTTCTAAAAGAGGCAAGGTTATTATAATTGGTTTCCCGAATCCGACGTCCTTCCAGGTGCACCTGCTTATCAGTCTCTGTTACTTTCTCGGGGGCCGCTCGGACAGGGAGACAGGGAGGCTCATATTCTTCCTCCTTATCTAGTGGTCTCTTGGCCGGCTGTCAGAAGTTACTGCACATTCGTGCAAAGTCAGCAGTTTTTCTCCGAAGAAATCCCTTTGTTCTTTTCTCGCCTAAACCCAGGCCTCAATGTTAACCCTTCAAAACCCCTTAGTGGCACGAATTGCTGGACCATTTCTTACAATTCCTCCCTTTTTTTTTTTTTTAATCATCAATTCGTGTCTCTCCTTCAACCTTTGTCAGTAACAATTGGATTTCATCAGTCAGTTCTCGGGGTGTCCACTTCTTAAGCATCATTATCGACACGTCACCTTTTCTCTCCACTGAAGTCATCACAAATTGGGTGCTATTTATTACTCGCCGTATCAACAACGTAAAGCAAGGTATCATACAAGGTATAAACAATAATGTCACTATACCACATAAAAATAAAAACAGCATCCTTTTAACCCATGGTTCACCAGGCAACCATGAAAAGAAATCCCAATCCATACCCTTCCAAGTTTGTACTGGGACGTGGGCTAACTTTCTAATTTCCTTTGTTATCTGCTTGACCACTTTTCCATTATCATCAATCTGTAGACAACAGTTAGAATCGTTCAGTTTTCCACATACTCCCCCTTCTTCTGCTAGTAAATAGTCTAAGACCATTCTATGTTGGAATATAGCATTTCTCATTTGAGTGGATTGGTCAGCCAAAAGATCCAAGGCTGTCGCTGTTTGATTTGTTACAACCTCGAGGATAGCTTGCAACCTAATTATTCGGTTCAAATTATAAATAGGTTCTCGGGCTCCTGATATCAACTCATTCGGGTTCCAGGTGGCTGGCCCATAATGCTGTATGATTCTTTCAGGAGGCCATTCATCCTTTCCCCATTCTTGGGCACTACCCCCGGTTAAGGAAGTATCTATAGATCGTTTCACTCTGTTCAGGTCATCATATAATCTTATTCCTAAATGATCTCCTTGTGTTTGTGACAATAAAAAGAACAAGGGTCTTATGTACCCCACATAGCATATTCCCGACCAATTTTCAGGTAGCCTCTTGTAAGCATGTTTGCCACACACCCAATAATGTCCCTTTAGGGCCCACGTCCCGTTTGGAAAAGGACCATTCCATCCCTTTTTAGCCCTTGGGGCGTGATAATACAGAGTGTCCTTGTTACCGAGTGGTCCTGTTACAATGTCTGCCCCGTTCGTACTCGTATATGCGCACTTCCAAGCTCCCGCATCAGGTTTCCACTTACAGTCACAATTCAGTTCTCCTTGGTGGCCAGTTATATTATAAGCTGACCAGAAATGCTTAAAGAACACTCGCCTCCCATTCTCATTCTGCCATCTCCAGCGATAGACCCGCACCACATGCTGTTCCTTAGTTGTGTTATCATGTTGACAGTCTAAGATTCGACTATCGAATTGTCCCCCCGCTTGGGCTCTTGCCACAGTTTTACATCCGGATCCAAAAAATTCTCTGTATGAGCATTTCAGCCAAGTCCCATTTCTCAGCTGAACATGTGTGGTGTTCCATTTCCCACTACGTGCTGTACAGTTTATAGGACTACATCCAGGATCGGTACAATCATATCCAGGAGACAGAGTCCAATTGCAAATGCTTTTTCCCACCGCCACTGTTCCTGTTCTGTTCAAGCAGTATACACCCCGAGCTGACGAGTGTAACTGCCATGGGCCTCCTTCCTCTTTCCAAAATTGCGTCCCATTATGAACTTCGCTCAGATTACTGACCCACCACTTGGGTTCAACTGGGCCTGCTACCCAGGGCCAACTTTCAGTTCCCCCCGGTCCTCCACAAATCCAGCAGTTACTAAGGTTAAAGGCCCTAGCCACTTCCTCCCCCAAAGTGAAAAAGTTATTCCTCCATTCTTGCCCATGGCCCAATTGCCCCTGTAAAAACAATACCAGAAAGTATAGCATTTCTTATCCTTTTTCGTCGTCCAATCTTGAGAGTGTGGGAAACGCCTTCAATCATGAGGTTGGGCCCGCTTTCAGAGCTTGTGTTACCATTCAGCCCTTCGGGGTGATCCAGCTCCTGGAAAAACTAATCACAATTTCATTATGGGTTTAAGAGATTCTCATGTTACTTTTCTCAGGACAACCTGATCTTAGCGCGGGAGAAGTCCGGTCGAGGCCCTCTCACTCGGCAGTCAATACCCATAGGGGTTGCCTCCCTCGGTAGACCATACACACCGCAGTGGAGGGTCCTACCCCGGTCTTGCCTTCTCCCTTTCCTCCCTTCAGACTTGTCCTCTTTATCCAGTGCCCTTAATTCATGCAGAACCTTATTGCTGGGATATCAGTTCCTCTTTAATCTCAGTTTCAGTTCCCCAGGAGTGGACTCAACCCTCCAGGCTTCGGTAGTTATTGGTCCTTTTATTCTGGATGCGTGGGTCCAACCCCTTTCTGCCGTTCTCACAGCTGTTTCAGTAGTAAGTAAAACAAGGTACGGTCCCTCCCATTGGGGGTTCAATGATTCTTCTCTCCAGGTTTTTATTAAGACCTTGTCTCCTGGTTGTATCTTATGAATAGCAAATCCTAAAGGTGGTGTCTGAGTCATCATCCCAATTTCTCTTAGCTCCTGCAATCTCCTTCCAATGGTAATTATGTATTTCTGGATACTATGATCCTCAATTACATTGTTCCCTAGGGGCATCCCTTGAGAATAAGGCATACCATATAACATTTCATATGATGATAATCCAGTCTCACTGTGTGGTTTAGTTCTTATGTTTAAAAGTGCCAATGGTAAGCATTTCGTCCAGGGCAGCTGTGTCTCGATCATTAACTTAGTCAATTGTTGTTTTATTGTTTGATTCATCCTTTCTACTTTCCCTGAGCTCTGTGGGTGCCAGGGAGTGTGGTATTCCCACTGAATACCTAATGATTGACACAACAATTTTATTATTTTAGAAGTAAAGTGTGTGCCCTGATCAGAATCAATGTACTGGATTATCCCATACCTTGGTATTAAATGTTCCAATAAAATTTTTACCACTGTCTGTGCAGTAGCTCGTGCTACAGGATAAGCTTCTACCCATTGTGTTAAATGATCTACGATTACCAATAGATATTTCATTCTCCCTACCTTGGGCAATTCAGTGAAATCAACTTGTACTTTCTCGAAAGGCCTATAAGCTGTTTTTCTCCCTCCCATAGCTGCTTGTCGAAACACTTTCTTATTTATTTTCTGACAAGTTAAACAACCTTGTGTAATTTGTTTCGCTATTTCAAAAATTCCAATGCAACCAAATTGTTTAAGGAAATGATCGCTTAATGCCTTCATACCCCAATGTGTTTGTGCATGTAAACGTTCCAGTATTTGCCTCGCATAGGCTTTTGGCAATATCTCTCGCCCGTCAGGCAGTGTCCATTCTCCTTGTTCTAACTTAGCCCCTATTTTCTCCAATTTTGCTTGTTCTTCGGGGTAAATTTCTTTTCTTCTCTTTCTCGCCTTTCTTCCTCTCGTATCACATTGATTTTAACAACCTGAGTCCTCAGGGCTGCTTCCTGGGCCTCCTTATCTGCTAGATTATTTCCTCTGATTCGATAATCCAATCCCTTTTGGTGTCCTCTTACATGTACCACTGCTATCTCCTTTGGTTCTCTTAATGCCCTTAAAATTTTTATTATTAACTCTTGATGTATAAGATTCCTCCCTTGAGTATTAATTAGACCTCTTTCTTCCCAAATTTTTCCAAAAGTATGGACCACCCCATATGCATATTTAGAGTCTGTATATATCGTCCCACTTTTCCCTTTTAATAGTTCCAGGGCCCTACATAGGGCATACAGCTCACAAGCCTGAGCTGACCATGATGGGCTCAAAGGTCCGGATTCCACAGGTTCTAAGTTCTTATTAATTATTGCATATCCTGATTTTCTTTTTCCTTCCACTACTCGGGAGGAGCCATCTACAAACAGTGCCTCTCCTTTCTCCAACTCAGCATCCTTTAAATCCGGCCTCACTGTTGTCTGAGTCTCAATTACCTCTAAACAGTTATGTTGTACTCCCTCCTGTGGTTCTCCGAACAAAAATTGTGCTGGGCTCTGAGCAGAGGTTACCCTCAGTTCTAAGTCAGGTGAGTCAATTAGTATTGCTTCATACTTTAGGATCCGACTATCCGTTAACCATTTTTCTGCTTTTTGCTGTAAGACACTTCTAACATTGTGTGGAGTATACACCTTTAAAGGAGCACTAAAGGTACTCTTCCTAACTTCTTCTATTAGTAATGCTGTAGCGACCAGAGCTTGAAGACAAGCAGGCCACCCTCTACTTACTGGATCAAGCAACCTAGAGCAATACCCTACAGGTTTCTTAATCCCTGCCCAATCTTGAGTGAGAACTCCATATGCTGTTTGGTTCGATGTATTTACAAAGAGATAGAAAGGTTTTTCCAGATCCGGAAGGCTCAGTACAGGTGCCTGTATTAAAGCCCTTTTTATTTCCTCAAATTTCTGATCATCCTCTGTGAACCACTTAAGCTGGTTATTAGTTAATTTCTCATATAAGAATTTGACCTTTTCACTGTAGCCTTCAAGCCACGGTCTACAATATCCTAATAATCCCAATACTTGCCGAATTTCCTTTTTAGTTTGTGGGGGTCTTAAAGATAGAATCCCTAATACCCTGTCAGGATCTAATTTCTTTTTTCCCTTACTCAGCCAGTGCCCCAAGTATTTTACTTCCTGTTCCACAAACTGTAATTTCGATCGAGACACCTTTAATCTTCTTTCCCCTAAAAAGTTTAGCAATTTAATAGTAGCTTCTCGGGTTCCCTCTTCAGTTTCTCCTGCTATTAATAGATCATCCACATATTGCAATAATTTGACCCCCCTAGGTAACGTGAAATCTTGTAAAATTTTTTCTAAAGTTTGTCCAAATAGATTTGGTGACTCTGTAAACCCCTGTGGTAGCACAGTCCATCTTAATTGTTGTTTTCGTCCCGTTTCGGGGTCCTCCCACTCGAAGGCAAAATAATCTCTGGACCTCTCATCCAGAGGGCAGGCCCAAAATGCATCTTTCAGATCTATTACACTATACCAGGTATGTTTGGGAGATATGCGACTCAATAAAGTATAAGGATTTGCCACCACAGGGAATTTAGCGAGTGTTCGCTGATTTACAGCTCTCAGGTCTTGCACCATCCTGTATGACCCATCCGATTTTTTTACGGGGAGGATGGGTGTATTATGAGGCGACATGCACGGTTCTAAAGTTCCTTTTTCCAGAAGTCTGTCAACCACAGGTTTTAACCCCTTTCGACCCTCCATTGGTATAGGGTATTGTTTGACTCGGATTGGACGATGGGGATCCATTATTTGAATATTTATGGGGTCCATTTCTATCCTTCCGGTCTCCCCCTCCTTATACCATACTAAAGGGTTAATGACTTCTTCATCTTTTTGTGTCAAAGTGTATAATTTAATCTGCAATTCGTCCCCTTGACTCTGAATGCTCAAATTCAATCTTAAAATCAAATCTCTCCCCAGTAAATTGTACTCCGCTTCAGGGAGCAAAAGAAAATCATTAACATAAGTTTTCTTCCCAGTTTCTACTTTTACATTTTTCAAGACAGGCACTCTAAAAGGCTCTCCTTTTGCCCCTATTACTGACATATAATTGTTCCCTTCCTCTACTCCTTTTGGAAGTTTTTGAATAGTAGATTTTTCAGCTCCTGTGTCCACTAAAAACAAAACTTCCTCTTTATGGGGACCAATTAGTAGTTTTATCAAGGGCTCCGTTGATGTTGACGTCCCCAGAAGATATAGCCCCTGACACCCCTATTCTTCTTTGAATGTTTTCTCATCTTGTTCCCGCTTACGACAGTTCCTCTGAATGTGTCCCTTCTTGTTGCAATAGTAACAAGCGGGAATGGTGTATTTCTCTCGACAAGACTGCCCCCTAGGGGCTTTCTCTATTCCCTTCTCCCTCCTTTCTCCGGACAGAGTCTTATTTCTCTGACTTTCTCTTACTGCTGCTACAAAAATCTTAGCTTTTGCTTTTTGTTTTTCCTCATCTCTCCTAACATATACTTTCTGTGCTTCCCTAAGTAACTCTTCTAATCCCCTCTCTTGCCAATCTTCCAGCTTCTCTAATTTCCTCCTTATGTCCCCCCAGGATTTAGCTACAAATTGCGTTCTAAGGAGTGCAGTTCCAGCCACTGTATTCGGGTCAATTCCAGAATACATTTGTAAACTTCTCCTTAATCTCTCCAACCATTCTGTTGGAGATTCGTCTTTCCCTTGTTGCTCATTAAATGCTTTATTAATGTTTTGCCCTCGGGGAACAGCTTCCCTTATTCCCTGTATGATTAATGTTCTCAAATCCCTCATATTCTGCCTTCCTTGGGGTTGTTGATGATCCCAGTGGGGATCCACGTTTGGCCATTTTTGGTCTCCTGGGGGTCCTGCCTGATTCTGCCTCTCCCACATTCTCATTCCAGCTTGCCTAATCATTCCTTTTTCCTCGACAGTAAATAAGATCCCTAAAATGGACTGTATTTCTTCCCAGGTATAAGTATTGGGACCTAGGAATTGGTCCAGTCTTTCAGCTACTCCGAGGGGGTCATCTAATAAGGCCCCCATTTCTTTCTTGAAATTCCTTACATCTGTGGTATTTAAGGGGACTGCCACAAACCCAATGCCTCCCTGATTGCCTCCCAGGGGTACCTCTCTTAAGGGATATAGAGAAGCTCCCTCAGATGTGGCAGTCCTACTTCTCGTACATGCAGCCGGGGGTCGGTCTGATTCCGGTGCTGTCGGCGGTGGAGATACCACAGCTGCCGGAGGTGGGGCCACTGCCAGAGGTGGATTGTTAGAATATAGAGGTGGTAAATTATCTAATGGCTCCCATTTATCCTCTTTTTCTTTTTCCCGTTTTTCTTCTCCTTCTTCAAACTCCTCCTCTGTTTTTAGTGTAAATACTGAGGCTGGAAAAGGACGTGAAGTCCTGATCCATAACCTTGCATAATCACTTTCCTCCTGACTAAAAGGTTCCTTTGAGTTAACATGTAGATTTAAAGCCTGGCAAACCCAGTCTTCAAAAGATCCGAAAATAGGCCAAAAGACATGTGGTCTTAAAGGCTCCTTTGGCCATTCTATCATACAATACTGAATCATTTTTACTTTGCTTTTTCCTTTTCTGGGGCCCCTACCGTTCCAATTTCTAATCATTATCCCTAATGGACTTTCTGGTGGTATGTCTGGTAATTTGCTCCCTTTTCTCTGGTCCCGGGTCTTCGATTTAATCTGACCCATCTAGGAATTTTACTGTGGCAATTCCTACAGCCCTTGGTTGCCTTAGTGAGAGTGTCTTGCAGGGGGTTTAGGACCTATCACCCACCCACGAATCCTATAGGAATCGCTTCGGTCCTTCACCGGCCAAGTCCCTCGCGGGAGATTGGAACCGCGGTTAGAAGACCTCCACAATCGCTTCGGAACTACGTTCCGTCTCAATCACACTCTCACACACACAGGCAACCGAATCCCACCCAACCGAACGGTATACACATTAAATACTTACGACTCCGTCGTCTTCGTTCGGATCTTCGCGCGCAGAATTACGGGCAAAATATAGTGCTGCAGCCGGCAAAAGGGAGCTCATAAAAATCTAAATCTTTGCTTGCCCTTATTCAGGTTCGAGATGGCATTAGTCCCGACCTGACTCGAACAGGAGCCACCAAATGGTGGGGGCGCCCCTCCTAGATCAAGTCAGAATTCAGGAACCAAGACCATCCCGGACGAGCCCCCAATTGTTATAAATGACTGAGTCCCAAATAGGATTACAATCAGAGTTTACAATTTATTAAACGAATAAAGGCAAGCAAACAGCGCTGGGTGCGCCGGGAGTCTCTGCTCCACCGGGACGCACACCCGTTACGTAAGGCATCTAATTTTTTATACTCCTAGGCTAATACATATTTATTACTACTTCTAAAAGAGGCAAGGTTATTATAATTGGTTTCCCGAATCCGACGTCCTTCCAGGTGCACCTGCTTATCAGTCTCTGTTACTTTCTCGGGGGCCGCTCGGACAGGGAGACAGGGAGGCTCATATTCTTCCTCCTTATCTAGTGGTCTCTTGGCCGGCTGTCAGAAGTTGCTGCACATTCGTGCAAAGTCAGCAGTTTTTCTCCGAAGAAATCCCTTTGTTCTTTTCTCGCCTAAACCCAGGCCTCAATGTTAACCCTTCAAAACCCCTTAGTGGCACGAATTGCTGGACCATTTCTTAAAATTCTTTTTCAGGATGGCCAGAGGCCCTTCCCTGTCACACCAACTAAGCAAAGGAAACGGTAAAATGGTTACTACGGGAAATAATCCCTAGATTTGGTGTACCGTTGGGTATTTCTTCAGACAGGGGACCACATTTCATTGCCAACGTGGTCAAGGAGGTTAGTAGGTTACTGGGAATCACCCAGAACACCCTATCCCACTTACTCCACCCCCATCCTATAGTACTAGCGTTAACAAGCAGGCATAGAGGAATCAATAAGATAGTAGACTAACGAAGATGCGTTAAGATTATACTTACTAATCTCTATATCAAGTTATACTCACTAACCTCTACTAACCTGATTCAACCTAACAGTAATGAAAATACTTGCTCTTGGTATGAGTGAAGTATTTTCAAAGGGGGGGAATGTTAGTGTTGGGGAGAATCGAATGGACGGTTTACTAATGTCTCTTAGGTAATGGGACCTTCAGTATAATTAAGCATTGCCAAATGTACTTACATTATCAATTAATCTATGTATACTGGAAACTTAGGGAGTACATTGAACAATCAAAAGAATAATTGAAGGGGAACCCTGGGAGGGAACAGGTACAACCTGACCTTGGATAAGGGCCTGGAAATGATGAAATGAGTTGAAGCAGAACCAAGAAGCGGAGGGAGCATGCGTCGAGTAAGAAAGGTGAAAAGTTTAGCGGAGAGGAAGACTCCTTACTTCATCTGGACGACCACCTGGACGACCACCAGAGTGCGCCACGCATGTGCAAAGGGGAGGGGAGCAAATTAGAATGAAAAGCGAGGCTGATGTTGCAACCTGTAATGAATATGTATACCTGACGCAATATTGTATGTATAAATAACGGCTGGGAAGTAACGGGACTTGAAGCCAGATTTGGGCACCTGCCCCGGCTTCCAGCGCTGAATAAAGCACCTTCATATAATCACTTGGTGATTATGTGGTTGCTACGCTAACATCTGGACTCACTGCATCCCCAGTGGTGCCAGTGCACTCTCTGGACTCACTGCACTGCATCCCCAGTGGTGCCAGTGCACTCTCTGGACTCACTGCACTGCATCCCCAGTGGTGCCAGTGCACTCTCTGGACTCACCGGGGTGCATCCCCAGTGGTGCCAGTGTACTCTCTGGACTCATTGCAGTGCATCCCCAGTGGTGCCAGTGCTCTCTGTGGACTCACTGCACTGCATACCCAGTGGGGCCAGAGCACTCTCTGGACTCACTGCACTGCATCACCAGTGGTGACAGTGCACTCTCTGGACTCACGGCAGTGCATCCCCAGTGGAGCCACTGCGCTCTCTGGACTCACCGGGGTGCATCCCCAGTGGTGCCAGTGCACTCTCTGAACGCACTGCACTGCATCCCCAGTGGTGCCAGTGCACTCTCTGGACTCACTGCAGTGCATCCCCAGTGGTGCCAGTGCATTCTCTGGACTCATTGCAGTGTATCCCCAGTGGTGCCAGTGCCCTCTGTGGACTCACTGCACTGCATCCCCAGTGGGGCCAGTGCACTCTCTGGACTCACTGCAGTGCATCCCCAGTGGTGACAGTGCACTCTCTGGACTTGCCGGGGTGCATCCCCAGTGGTGCCAGTGCACTCTCTGGACTCACTGCAGTGCATCCCCAGTGGTGCCAGTGCACTCTCTGGACTCACTGCACTGCATCCCCAGTGGTGCCAATGCACTCTCTGGACTCACTGCAGTGCATCCCCAGTGGTGCCAGTGCACTCTCTGGACTTACTGCAGTGCATCCGCAGTGGTGCCAGTGCACTCCCTGCACTCACTGCAGTGCATCCCCAGTGGTGCCAGTGCACTCTCTGGAGTCACCAGGGTGCATCCCCAGTGGTGCCAGTGTACTCTCTGGACTCACTGCATTGCATCCCCTGTGGTGCCAGTGCACTCTCTGGACTCACTGCACTGCATCCCCAGTGGTGCCAGTGCACTCTCTGGACTCACTGCACTGAATCCCCAATGGTGCCAGAGAACTCTCTGGACTCACTGCAGTGCATCCCCAGTGGTGCCAGTGCACTCTCTGGACTCACTGCACTGCATCCCCAGTGGTGCCAGTGCACTCTCTGGAGTCACCGGGGTGCATCCCCAGTGGTGCCAGTGTACTCTCTGGACTCACTGCACTGCATCCCCAGTGTGCCAGTGCACTCTCTGGACTCGCTGCACTGCATCCCCAGTGGTGCCAGTGCACTCTCTGGACTCACTGCAGTGCATCCCCAGTGGTGCCAGTACACTCTCTGGACTCACTGCACTGCATCCCCAGTGGGGCCAGTGCACTCTGTGGACTCACTGCACTGCATCCCCAGTGGTGCCAGTGCACTCTCTGGACTCACTGCAGTGCATCCCCAGTGGTGCCAGTGCACTATTTGGACTCACTGCACTACATCCCAAGTGGTGCCAGTGCACTCTCTGGACTCACTGCACTGCATCCCCAGTGGTGCCAGTACACTCTCTGGACTCACTGCACTGCATCCCCAGTGGTGCCAGTGCACTCTCTGGACTCACTGCAGTGCATCCCCAGTGGTGCCAGTGCATTCTCTGGAGTCACTGCAGTGCATCCCCAGTGGTGCCAGTGCACTCTCTGGACTCACTGTACTGCATCCCCAGTGGTGCCAGTTGACTCTCTGGACTCACTGCACTGCATCCCCAAGGTGCCAGTGCACTCGCTGGACTCACTGCACTGCTCCAGCAGCGGAATCCGCTCCAGGCGCGTCAGCCGCCCCAGCCTCGGTAGCCCCTCCAGACGCGACAGACTCCCTAGACGCTCCAGCCGCCGCAGCCGCTCCAGCCGCGGCAGCCGCTCCAGCCGGTCCAGCCGCGGCAGCCGCTCCAGCCGCTACCGAGTGGAGCGGCTGCCACGGCTGGAGCGGCTGCCGCGGTTGGAGCGGCTGCCGCGGCTGGACCGGCTGGAGCGGCTGCCGCGGCTGGAGCGGCTGCCGCGGTTGGAGCGGCTGCCGCGGCTGGAGCGGCTGGAGCGTCTGCCGCGTATGCCGCGGATGGAGCGGCTGGAGCGGCTGCCGAGGCTGGAGGGGCTACGGCGGCTGGAGCGGTTGCCGCGGCTGGAGCAGTACAGTAAGTCCAGAGAGTGCACAGTCACCTTTGGGGATGCACTGCATTGTCTGCAGAGAGTGCCCTGGAACCACTGGGGATGCACTGCAGTGAGTCCAGAGAGTGCACTGGGACCAGTGGGGATGCAGTTCAGTGGGTCCAGAGAGTGCACTGGCACCACTGAGAATGCAGTGTAGTGACGCCAGAGAGTGCACTGGAACCACTGGGGATGCACTGCAGTGAGTCCACAGAGTGCACTGGCACTGCTGCGGATGCAACCCGGTGTTTCCAGAGAGTGCAGTGGCACCACTGGGGATGCACCCCGGTGACTCCAGAGAGTGCCCTGGCACCACTGGGGATGCAGTACAGTGAGTCCAGAGAGTGCACTGGCACCACTGGGGATGCACTGCAGTGAGTCCAGAGAATGCACTGGCACCACTGGGGATGCAGTGCAGTGAGTGCAGAGAGTGCACTGGCACCAATGGGGATTCACTGCAGTGAGTCCAGAGATTGCACTGGCACCACTGGGGATGCACTTCAGTGAGTCCAGAGAGTGCACTGGCACCACTGGGGATGTAGTGCAGTGAGTCCAAATAGTGCACTGGCACCACTGGGGATGCACTGCAGTGAGTCCAGAGAGTGCACTGGCACCACTGGGGATGCAGTGCAGTGAGTCCACAGAGTGCACTGGCCCCACAGGGGATGCAGTGCAGTGAGTCCAGAGAGTGTACTGGCACCACTGGGGATGCACTGCAGTGAGTCCAGAGAGTGCACTGGCACCACTGGGGATGCAGTGCAGCGAGTCCAGAGAGTGCACTGGCACACTGGGGATGCAGTGCAGTGAGTCCAGAGAGTACACTGGCACCACTGGGGATGCACCCCGGTGACTCCAGAGAGTGCACTGGCACCACTGGGGATGCAGTGCAGTGAGTCCAGAGAGTGCACTGGCACCACTGGGGATGCAGTTCAGTGAGTCCAGAGAGTGCACTGGCACCACTGGGGATGCATTGCAGTGAGTCCAGAGAGTGCACTGGCACCATTGGGGATGCAGCGCAGTGACTACAGAGAGTGCACTGGCACCACTGGGGATGTAGTGCAGTGAGTCCAGAGAGTGCACTGGCACCACTGGGAATGCACTGCAGTGAGTCCAGATTGTGCACTGGCACCTAAGGGGCTGCACTGTAGTGAGTCCAGAGAGTGCACTGGCACCAAAGGGGCTGAACTGCAGTGAGTCCAGAGAGTGCACTGGCACCACTGGGGATGCACTGCAGTGAGTCCAGAGAGTGCACTGGCACCACTGGGGATGCACTGCAGTGGGTCCAGAGAGTGCAGTGTCACCACTGGGGATGCAGCGCAGTGACTACAGAGAGTGCACTGGCACTAGTGGAGATGCACTGCAGTGAGTCCAGAGATTGCACTGGCACCACTGGGGATGCACTGCAGTGAGTCCAGAGAGTGCACTGGCACCAATGGGATGCAGTGCTGTGAGTCCAGAGAGTGTACTGGCACCACAGGGGATACACTGCAGTGAGTCCAGAGAGTGCACTGGCACCACTGGGGATGCAGCACAGTGAGTCCAGAGAGTGCACTGTCACCACTGGGGATGCAGCGCAGTGACTACAGAGAGTGCACTGGCACCAAAAGGGATGCACTGCAGTGAGTCCAGAGAGTGCACTGGCACCACTGGGGATGCACTGCACTGAGTCCAGAGAGTGCACTGGCACCACTGGGGATGCAGTGCAGTGAGTCCAGAGAGTGCCCTTGAACCACTGGAGATGCACTGCAGTGAGTTCAGACAGTGCACTGGCACCACAGGGGATGCACTTCAGTGAGTCCAGAGAGTGCACCGGCTCCAATGGGGATACACTACAGACAGTCCAGAGAGTAAACTGGCTCCACTGGGGGATGCAGTGCAGTGAGTCCAGAGAGTGCACTGGCACCACTGGGGATGCACTGCAGTGAGTCCAGAGAGTACTCTGGCACCACTGAGCTGCACTGCAGTGAGTTAAGAGATTGCACTGGCACCACTGGGGATGCACTGCAGTGAGTCCAGAGACTACACATGCACCACTGGGGATGCACTGCAGTGAGTCCAGAGAGTGCACTGGCACCACTGGGGATGCACCCCGGTGAGTCCAGAGAGTGCACTGGCACCACTGGTGATGCAGTGCAGTGAGTCCAGAGAGCCACTGGCACCACTGGGGATGCAGTGCAGTGAGTCCAGAGAGTGCACTGGCACCATTGGGGATGCAGTGCACTGAGTCCAGAGAGTGCACTGGCACCAATGGGGATGCAGTGCAGTGAGTCCAGAGAGTGCACTGGCACCACTGGGGATGCGGTGCAGTGAGTCCAGAGATTGCACTGGCACCACTGGGGATGCACCCCGGTGAGTCCAGAGAGTGCACTGGCACCACTGGGGATGCAGTACAGTGAGTCCAGAGAGCCACTGGCACCACTGGTGATGCAGTGCAGTGAGTCCAGAGAGTGCACTGGCACCATTGGGGATGCAGTGCAGTGAGTCCAGAGAGTGCACTGGCACCATTGGGGATGCAGTGCAGTGAGTCCAAAGAGTGCACTGGCACCACTGGGATGCACTGCAGTGAGTCTAGAGAGTGCTCTGGCACCACTGGGGATGCACTGCAGTGAGTCCAGAGACTACACTGGCACCACTGGGGATGCAGTGCCGTGAGTCCAGAGAGTGCAATGGCACCAACTGGAGCTGCACTGCTGTGAGTCCTGAGATAGCACTGGCACCACTGGGGTTACAGTGCAGTGAGTCCAGAGACTACACTGGCACCACAGGGGTTGCAGTGCCGTGAGTCCAGAGAGTGCACTGGCACCATTGGGGATGCACTGCAGTGAGTCCAGACAGTGCAATGGCACCAAATGGAGCTGCACTGCTGTGAGTCCTGAGATAGCACTGGCACCACTGGGGTTACAGTGCAGTGAGTCCAGAGACTACACTGGCACCACTGGGGTTGCACTGCAGTGAGTCAAGAGACTTCACAGGCACCACTGGGGATGCAGTGCAGTGAGTCCAGAGAGTGCACTGGCACCACTGGGGATGCAGTTCAGTGAGTCCAGAGAGTGCACTGTCACCACTGGGGATGCAGTGCAGTGAGTCCAGAGAGTGCACTGGCACACTGGGGATGCAGTGCAGTGAGTCCAGAGAGTGCACTGGCACCACTGGGATACACAGCATTGAGTCCAGAGAGTGCACTGGCAGCACTGGGGATGCAGCACAGTGAGTCCAGAGAGTGCACTGTCACCACTGGGGATGCAGTGCAGTGAGTCCAGAGAGTGCACTGGCACACTGGGGATGCAGTGCAGTGAGTCCAGAGAGTGCACTGGCACCACTGGGGATGCACTGCAGTGAGTCCAGAGAGTACTCTGGCACCACTGAGCTGCACTGCAGTGAGTTCAGAGATTGCACTGGCACCACTGGGGATGCACTGCAGTGAGTCCAGAGACTACACATGCACCACTGGGGATGCACTGCAGTGAGTCCAGAGAGTGCACTGGCACCACTGGGGATGCAGTGCAGTTAGTCCAGAGAGTGCACTGGTTCCACTGGTGATGCAGTGCAGTGAGTCCAGAGAGCCACTGGCACCACTGGTGATGCAGTGCAGTGAGTCCAGAGAGTGCACTGGCACCATTGGGGATACAGTGCACTGAGTCCAGAGAGTGCACTGGCACCACTGTGGATGCACCCCGGTGAGTCCAGAGAGTGCACTGGCTCCAATGGGGATGCACTGCACTGAGTCCAGGTAGTGCAATGGAACCACAGGTGATGCAGTGCAGTGAGTCCAGAGAGCCACTGGCACCACTGGGGATGCAGTGCAGTGAGTCCAGAGACTACACATGCACCACTGGGGATGCAGTGCAGTAAGTCCAGAGAGTGCACTGGCACGACAGGGGATGCAGTGCAGTGAGTCCAGAGACTACACATGCACCACTGGGGATGCAGTGCAGTGAGTCCAGAGAGTGCACTGGCACCACTGGTGATGCAGTGCCGTGAGTCTAGAGAGTACATTGGCACCACTGGGGATGCACTGCAGTGAGTCCAGAGAGTGCACTGGCACCACTGGGGATGCAGTGCAGTGAGTCCAGAGAGTGCACTGGCACCACTGGGGATGCAGTGCAGTGAGTCCAGAGAGTGCACTGGCACCACTGAGCTACACTGCAGTGAGTCCAGTAATTGCACTGGCACCACTGGGGATGCACTGCTGTGAGTCCAGAGACTACACTGGCACCACTGGGGATGCAGTGCAGTGAGTCCAGAGAGTGCACTGGCACCACTGTTGATGCAGTGCAGTGAGTCCAGAGAGTGCACTGGCACCACTGGGGATGCAGTGCAGTGAGTCCAGAGAGTGCACTGGCACCACTGGGGATGTAGTGCAGTGAGCTCAGAGAGTGCACTGGCACCACTGGGGATGCAGTGCAGTGAGCTCAGAGAGTGCACTGGCACCACTGGGGATGCAGTGCAGTGAGTCCAGAGATTGCACTGGCACCACTGGGGATGCACTGCAGTTAGTCCAGAGAGTGCACTGGCTCCACTGGGGATGCAGTGCAGTGATTCCAGAGAGTGCACTGGCACCACTGGGGATGCACTGCAGTGAGTCCAGAGAGTGCACTGGCACCAACTGGGGATGCAGTGCAGTGTGTCCAGAGAGTGCACTGGCACCACTGGGGATGCAGTGCAGTGAGTCCAGAGACTGCACTGGCACCACTGGGGTTTGAGTGCAGTGAGTCCAGAGAGTGCACTGGCACCAATGGGGATGCACTGCAGTTAGTCCAGAGAGTGCCCTTGCACCACTGGGGATAAACTGCAGTGAGTCCAGACAGTGCACTGGCACCACTGGGGATGCAGTGCAGTGAGTCCAGAGAGTGCACTGGCACCACTGGGGATGCAGTGCAGTGAGTCCAGAGAGTGCACTGGCACCACTGGGGCTGCACTGCAGTGAGTCCAGAGAGTGCACTGGCACCACTGGGGATGCAGTGCAGTGAGTCCAGAGAGTGCACTGGCACCAATGGAGATGCACTGCAGTGAGTCCAGAGAGTGCACTGGCACCACTGGGGATGCAGTTTAGTGAGTCCAGAGAGTGCACCGGCTCCAATGGGGATACACTGCAGACAGTCCAGAGAGTAAACTGGCTCCACTGGTGATGCAGTGCAGTGAGTCCAGAGAGTGCACTGGCACCAATGGGAATGCACTGCAGTGAGTCCAGAGAGTACTCTGGCACCACTGAGCTGCACTGCAGTGAGTCCAGAGATTGCACTAGCACCACTGTGGATGCACTGCAGTGAGTCCAGAGACTACACTGGCACCAGTGGGGATGCAGTGCAGTGAGTCCAGAGAGTGCACTGGCACCACTGGGGATGCATCCCGGTGAGTCCAGAGAGTGCACTGGCACCACTGGGGATGCAGTGCAGTGAGTCCAGAGAGTGCACTGTCACCACTGGTGATGCAGTGCAGTGAGTCCAGAGAGCCACTGGCACCACTGGGGATGCAGTGCAGTGAGTCCAGAGAGTGCACTGGCACCACTGGGGATGCAGTGCAGTGAGTCCAGAGAGTGCACTGGCACCACTGGGGATGCAGTGCACTGAGTCCAGAGAGTGCACTCTCAGCAGTGGGGATGCACTGCATTGAGTCCAAAGAGTGCACTGGCACCAGAGGGGATGCAGTGCAGTGAGACCAGAGAGTGCACTGGCACCACTGGGGATGCAGTGCAGTGAGTCCAGAGAGTGCACTGGCACCACTGGGGATGCAGTGCAGTGAGTCCTGAGAGTGCAATGGCACCACTGGGGATGCACTGCAGTGAGTCCAGAGAGTGCACTGGCACCACTAGGGATGCAGTGCAGTGAGTCCAGAGAGTGCACTGACACCACTGGGAATGCACTGCAGTGAGTCCACAGAGTGCACTGGCACCACTGGGGATACACTGCAGTGAGTCCAGAGAGTGCACTGGCACCACTGGGGATGCAGCACAGTGAGTCCAGAGAGTGAAGTGTCTCCACTGGGGACGCAGCGCAGTGACTACAGAGAGTGCAATGGAACCACTGGGGATGCAGTGCAGTGAGTCCAGAGAGTGCACTGGCACCAGTGGGGATGCACTGCAGTGGGTCCAGACAGTGCACTGGCACCACTGGGGATGCACTGCAGTGAGTCCAGAGAGTGCACTGGCACCACTGGGGATGCACTACAGTGAGTCCAGAGAGTGCACTGGCACCACTGGGGATGCAGTGCAGTGAGTCCAGAGACTGCACTGGCAGCACTGGTGATGCACTGCAGTGAGTCCAGAGAGTGCATTGGCACCACTGGGGATGCAGTGCAGTGAGTCCAGAGACTGCACTGGCACCACTGGGGTTTGAGTGCAGTGAGTCCAGAGAGTGCACTGGCACCAATGGGGATGCACTGCAGTGAGTCCAGAGAGTGCCCTTGCACCACTGGGGATAAACTGCAGTGAGTCCAGACAGTGCACTGGCACCACTGGGGATGCAGTGCAGTGAGTACTGAGAGTGCAATGGCACCACAAGGGATGCAGTGCAGTGAGTCCAGAGAGTGCACTGGCACCACTGGGGATGCAGTGCAGTGAGTCCAGAGAGTGCACTGGCACCACTGGGGATGCAGTGCAGTGAGTCCAGAGAGTGCACTGGCACCATTGGGGATGCAGTGCAGTGAGTCCAGAGAGTGCACTGGCACCACTGGGATACACAGCAGTGAGTCCAGAGAGTGCTCTGGCACCACTGAGCTGCAGTGCAGTGAGTCCAGAGACTGCACTGGCACCACTGGGGATGCACAGCAGTGAGTCCAGAGACTACACTGGCACCACTGGGGATGCAGTGCCGTGAGTCCAGAGAGTGCACTGGCACCACTGGGGATGCACTGCAGTGAGTCCAGACAGTGCAATGGCACCAACTGGAGCTGCACTGCTGTGAGTCCTGAAATAGCACTGGCACCACTGGGGTTACAGTGCAGTGAGTCCAGAGACTACACTGGCACCACTGGGGTTGCAGTGCCGTGAGTCCAGAGAGTGCACTGGCACCATTGGGGATGCACTGCAGTGAGTCCAGACAGTGCAATGGCACCAACTGGAGCTGCACTGCTGTGAGTCCTGAGATAGCACTGGCACTACTGGGGTTACAATGCAGTGAGTCCAGAGACTACACTGGCACCACTGGGGTTGCACTGCAGTGAGTCCAGAGACTTCACAGGCACCACTGGGGATGCAGTGCAGTGAGTCCAGAGAGTGCACTGGCACCACTGTTGATGCAGTGCAGTGAGTCCAGAGAGTGCACTGTCACCACTGGGGATGCAGTGCAGTGAGTCCAGAGAGTGCACTGGCACCACTGGGGATGCACTGCAGTGAGTCCAGAGAGTGCACTGGCACACTGGGGATGCAGTGCAGTAAGTCCAGAGAGTGCACTGGCACCACTGGGATACACAGCAGTGAGTCCAGAGAGTGCACTGGCACCACTGGGGATGCAGCACAGTGAGTCCAGAGAGTGAAGTGTCACCACTGGGGACGCAGCGCAGTGACTACAGAGAGTGCACTGGCACCACTGGGGATGTAATGCAGTGAGTCCAGAGAGTGCACTGGCACCAGTGGGGATGCACTGCAGTGGGTCCAGAGAGTGCACTGGCACCACTGGGGATGCAGTGCAGTGAGTCCAGAGAGTGCACTGGCACCACTGGGGATGCACTGCAGTGAGTCCAGAGAGTGCACTGGCACCACTGGGGATTCAGTGCAGTGAGTCCAGAGAGTGCACTGGCACCATTGGGGATGCAGTGCAGTGAGTCCAGAGAGTGCACTGGCTCCACTGGGGATGCAGTGCAGTGAGTCCAGAGAGTGCACTGGCACCACTGGAGATGCACTGCAGTGAGTCCAGAGAGTGCACTGGCTCCACTGGGGATGCACTGCACTGAGTGCAGAGAGTGCACTGGCACCACTGGGGAGGCAATACAGTGAGTCCAGAGAGTGCAATGGAACCACTGGGGATGCAGTGCAGTGAGTCCAGAGAGTGCACTGGCACCACTGGGGATGCACTGCAGTGAGTCCAGAGACTACACATGCACCACTGGGGATGCAGTGCAGTGAGTCCAGAGAGTGCACTGGCACCACTGGGGATGCACCCCGGTGAGTCCAGAGAGTGCACTGGCACCACTGTTGATGCAGTGCAGTGAGTCCAGAGAGTGCACTGGCTCCACTGGGGATGCAGTGCAGTGAGTCCAGAGAGTGCAATGGAACCACAGGTGATGCAGTGCAGTGAGTCCAGAGAGTGCACTGGCACCACTGGGGATGCACCCCGGTGAGTCCAGAGAGTGCACTGGCACCACTGTTGATGCAGTGCAGTGAGTCCAGAGAGTGCACTGGCACCACTGGGGATGCAATGCAGTGAGTCCAGAGAGTGCAATGGAACCACAGGTGATGCAGTGCAGTGAGTCCAGAGAGCCACTGGCACCACTGGGGATGCAGTGCAGTGAGTCCAGAGACTACACATGCACCACTGGGGATGCAGTGCAGTAAGTCCAGAGAGTGCACTGGCACCACTGGGGATGCAGTGCAGTGAGTCCAGAGAGTGCACTTGCACCACTGGGGATGCAGTGCAGTGAGTCCAGAGAGTGCACTGGCACCACTGGGGATGCAGTGCAGTGAGTCCAGAGAGTGCTCTGGCACCACTGAGCTACACTGCAGTGAGTCCAGTAATTGCACTGGCACCACTGGGGATGCACTGCTGTGAGTCCAGAGACTACACTGGCACCACTGGGGATGCAGTGCAGTGAGTCCAGAGAGTGCACTGGCACCACTGTTGATGCAGTGCAGTGAGTCCAGAGAGTGCACTGGCACCACTCGGGATGCAGTGCACTGAGTCCAGAGAGTGCACTGGCACCATTGGGGATGCAGTGCAGTGAGTCCAGAGAGTGCACTGGCACCACTGGGATGCACTGCAGTGAGTCCAGAGAGTGCTCTGGCACCACTGAGCTGCAGTGCAGTGAGTCCAGGGACTGCACTGGCACCACTGGGGATGCACTGCAGTGAGTCCAGAGACTACACTGGCACCACTGGGGATGCAGTGCCGTGAGTCCAGAGAGTGCACTGGCACCACTGGGGATGCGCTACAGTGAGTCCAGACAGTGAAATGGCACCAACTGGAGCTGCACTGCTGTGAGTCCTGAAATAGCACTGGCACCACTGGGGTTACAGTGCAGTGAGTCCAGAGACTTCACAGGCACCACTGTGGATGCAGTGCAGTGAGTCCAGAGAGTGCACTGGCACCACTGGGGATGCAGTTCAGTGAGTCCAGAGAGTGCACTGGCACCACTGGGGATGCAGTGCAGTGAGTCCAGAGAGTGCACTGGCACCACCGGGGATTCACTGCAGTGAGTCCAGAGAGTGCACTGGCACCACTGGGGATGCACTGCAGTGAGTCCAGAGAGTGCACTGGCACACTGGGGATGCAGTGCAGTGAGTCCAGAGAGTGCACTGGCACCACTGGGATACACAGCAGTGAGTCCAGAGAGTGCACTGGCACCGCTGGGGATGCAGCACAGTGAGTCCAGAGAGTGAAGTGTCACCACTGGGGACGCAGCGCAGTGACTACAGAGAGTGCACTGGCACCACTGGGGATGCAATGCAGTGAGTCCAGAGAGTGCACTGGCACCAGTGGGGATGCACTGCAGTGGGTCCAGAGAGTGCACTGGCACCACTGGGGATGCAGTGCAGTGAGTCCAGAGAGTGCACTGGCACCACTGGGGATGCACTGCAGTGAGTCCAGAGAGTGCACTGGCACCACTGGGGATGCAGTGCAGTGAGTCCAGAGATTGCACTGGCACCATTGGGGATGCACTGCAGTGAGTCCAGAGAGTGCACTGGCACCACTGGGGATGCAGTGCAGTGAGTCCAGAGAGTGCACTGGCACCACTGGAGATGCACTGCAGTGAGTCCAGAGAGTGCACTGGCTCCACTGGGGATGCACTGCACTGAGTGCAGAGAGTGCACTGGCACCACTGGGGAGGCAATGCAGTGAGTCCAGAGAGTGCAATGGAACCACTGGGGATGCAGTGCAGTGAGTCCAGAGAGTGCACTGGCACCACTGGGGATGCACTGCAGTGAGTCCAGAGACTACACATGCACCACTGGGGATGCAGTGCAGTGAGTCCAGAGAGTGCACTGGCACCACTGGGGATGCACCCCGGTGAGTCCAGAGAGTGCACTGGCACCTCTGGTGATGCAGTGCAGTGAGTCCAGAGAGTGCACTGGCACCACTGGAGATGCACTGCAGTGAGTCCAGAGAGTGCACTGGCTCCACTGGGGATGCAGTGCAGTGAGTCCAGAGAGTGCACTGGCACCACTGGGGATGCAATGCAGTGAGTCCAGAGAGTGCAATGGAACCACAGGTGATGCAGTGCAGTGAGTCCAGAGAGGCACTGGCACCCCTGGGGATGCAGTGCAGTGAGTCCAGAGACTACACATGCACCACTGGGGATGCAGTGCAGTAAGTCCAGAGAGTGCACTGGCACCACTGGGGATGCAGTGCAGTGAGTCCAGAGAGTGCACTTGCACCACTGGGGATGCAGTGCAGTGAGTCCAGAGAGTGCACTGGCACCACTGGGGATGCAGTGCAGTGAGTCCAGAGAGTGCTCTGGCACCACTGAGCTACACTGCAGTGAGTCCAGTAATTGCACTGGCACCACTGGGGATGCACTGCAGTGAGTCCAGAGACTACACTGGCACCACTGGGGATGCAGTGCAGTGAGTCCAGAGAGTGCACTGGCACCACTGTTGATGCAGTGCAGTGAGTCCAGAGAGTGCACTGGCACCACTGTTGATGCAGTGCAGTGAGTCCAGAGAGTGCACTGGCACCACTGGGGATGCAGTGCAGTGAGCTCAGAGAGTGCACTGGCACCACTGGGGATGCAGTGCAGTGAGTCCAGAGAGTGCACTGGCACCACTGGGGATGCACTGCAGTTAGTCCAGAGAGTGCACTGGCTCCACTGGGGATGCAGTGCAGTGATTCCAGAGAGTGCACTGGCACCACTGGGGATGCAGTGCAGTGAGTCCAGGGAGTGCACTGGCACCAACTGGGGATGCAGTGCAGTGAGTCCAGAGAGTGCACTGGCCCCACTGGGGATGCAGTGCAGTGAGTCCAGAGAGTGCACTTGCACCACTGTTGATGCACCCCGGTGAGTCCAGAGAGTGCATTGGCACCACTGGGGATGCAGTGCAGTGAGTCCAGAGACTGCACTGGCACCACTGGGGTTTGAGTGCAGTGAGTCCAGAGAGTGCACTGGCACGAATGGGGATGCACTGCAGTGAGTCCAGAGAGTGCCCTTGCACCACTGGGGATAAACTGCAGTGAGTCCAGAGAGTGCACTGGCACCACTGGGGATGCAGTGCAGTGAGTCCTGAGAGTGCAATGGCACCACAAGGGATGCAGCGCAGTGAGTCCAGAGAGTGCACTGGCACCACTGGGGCTGCACTGCAGTGAGTCCAGAGAGTGCACTGGCACCACTGGGGATGCAGTGCAGTGAGTCCAGAGAGTGCACTGGCACCAATGGAGATGCAATGCAGTGAGTCCAGAGAGTGCACTGGCTCCACTGGGGATGCCCTGCACTGAGTCCAGAGAGTGCACTGGCACCACTGGTGATGCACTGCAGTGAGTCCAGAGAGTGCAATGGAACCACTGGGGATGCAGTGCAGTGAGTCCAGAGAGTGCACTGGCACCACTGGGGATGCACTGCAGTGAGTCCAGAGACTACACATGCACCACTGGGGATGCAGTGCAGTGAGTCCAGAGAGAGCACTGGCACCACTGGGGATGCAGTGCTGTGAGTCCAGAGAGTGCACTGGCACCAGAGGGGATACACTGCAGTGAGTCCAGAGAGTGCACTGGCACGACTGGGGATGCAGCACAGTGAGTCCAGAGAATGCACTGTCACCACTGGGGATGCAGCGCAGTGACTACAGAGAGTGCACTGGCACCAAAAGGGATGCACTGCAGTGAGTCCAGAGAGTGCACTGGCACCAGTGGGGATGCAATGCAGTGGGTCCAGAGAGTGCATTGGCACCACTGGGGATGCAGTGCAGTGAGTCCACAGACTGCACTGGCACCACTGGTGATGCACTGCAGTGAGTCCAGAGAGTTCACTGGCACCACTGGGGATGCAGTGCAGTGAGTCCAGAGATTGCACTGGCACCATTAGGGATGCAGTGCAGTGGGTCCAGAGAGTGCACTGGCACCACTGGGGATGCACTGCAGTGAGTCCAGAGAGCGCACTGGCTCCACTGGGGATGCACTGCACTGAGTCCAGAGAGTGCACTGGCACCACTGGGGATGCAGTGCAGTGAGTCCAGAGAGTGCAATGGCACCACAAGGGATGCAGTGCAGTGAGTCCAGAGAGTGCACTGGCACCACTGGGGATGCACTGCAGTGAGTCCAGAGAGTGCACAAGCACCACTGGGGATGCAGTGCAGTGAGTCCAGAGAGTGCACTGGCACCAATGGAGATGAACTGCAGTGAGTCCAGAGAGTGCACTGGCTCCACTGGGGATGCAATGCAGTGAGTCCAGAGAGTGCACTGGCTCCACTGGGGATGCAGTGCAGTGAGTCCAGAGAGAGCACTGGAACCACTGGGGATGCAGTGCTGTGAGTCCAGAGAGTGCACTGGCACCACAGGGGATACACTGCAGTGAGTCCAGAGAGTGCACTGACACGACTGGGGATGCAGCACAGTGAGTCCAGAGAGTGCACTGTCACCACTGGGGATGCAGCGCAGTGACTACAGAGAGTGCACTGGCCCCAAAAGGGATGCAGTGCAGTGAGTCCAGAGAGTGCACTGGCACCAGTGGGGATGCAATGCAGTGGGTCCAGAGAGTGCACTGGCACCAGTGGGGATGCAGTGCAGTGAGTCCAGAGACTGCACTGGCACCACTGGTGATGCACTGCAGTGAGTCCAGAGAGTTCACTGGCACCACTGGGGATGCAGTGCAGTGAGTCCAGAGATTGCACTGGCACCATTGGGGATGCAGTGCAGTGGGTCCAGAGAGTGCAGTGGCACCACTGGGGATGCACTGCAGTGAGTCCAGAGAGTGCACTGGCTCCACTGGGGATGCACTGCACTGAGTCCAGAGAGTGCACTGGCACCACTGGGGATGCAGTGCAGTGAGTCCAGAGAGTGCCCTTGCACCACTGGAGATGCAGTGCAGTGAGTCCAGACAGTGCACTGGCACCACTGGGGATGCAGTTTAGTGAGTCCAGAGAGTGCACCGGCTCCAATGGGGATACACTGCAGACAGTCCAGAGAGTAAACTGGCTCCACTGGGGATGCAGTGCAGTGAGTCCAGAGAGTGCCCTGGCACCACTGGGGATGCACTGCAGTGAGTCCAGAGAGTACTCTGGCACCACTGAGCTGCACTGTAGTGAGTCCAGAGATTGCACTGGCACCACTGGGGATGCACTGCAGTGAGTCCAGAGACTACACTGGCACCAGTGGGGATGCAGTGCAGTGAGTCCAGAGAGTGCACTGGCACCACTGGGGATGCATCCCGGTGAGTCCAGAGAGTGCACTGGCACCACTGGGGATGCAGTGCAGTGAGTCCAGAGAGTGCACTGTCACAACTGGTGATGCAGTGCAGTGAGTCCAGAGAGCCACTGGCACCACTGGGGATGCAGTGCAGTGAGTCCAGAGAGTGCACTGGCACCATTGGGGATGCAGTGCAGTGAGTCCAGAGAGTGCACTGGCACCATTGGGGATGCAGTGCAGTGAGTCCAGAGAGTGCACTGGCACCACTGGGGATGCAGTGCACTGAGTCCAGAGAGTGCACTGGCACCACTGGGGATGCACTGCATTGAGTCCAGAGAGTGCACTGGCACCACTGGGAATGCACTGCAGTGAGACCAGAGAGTGCACTGGCACCACTGGGGATGCAGTGCAGTGAGTCCAGAGAGTGCACTGGCACCACTGGGGATGCACTGAAGTGAGTCCAGAGAGTGCACTGACACCACTGGGAATGCACTGCAGTGAGTACTGAGAGTGCACTGGCACCTAAGGGGCTGCACTGCAGTGAGTCCAGAGAGTGCACTGGCACCACTGGGGATGCACTGCAGTGAGTCCAGAGAGTGCACTGGCACCAATGGGATGCAGTGCAGTGAGTCCACAGAGTGCACTGGCACACACAGGGGATACACTGCAGTGAGTCCAGAGAGTGCACTGGCACCACTGGGGATGCAGCACAGTGAGTCCAGAGAGTGAAGTGTCTCCACTGGGGACGCAGCGCAGTGACTACAGAGAGTGCAATGGAACCACAGGTGATGCAGTGCAGTGAGTCCAGAGAGTGCACTGGCACCAGTGGGGATGCACTGCAGTGGGTCCAGATAGTGCACTGGCACCACTGGGGATGCAGTGCAGTGAGTCCAGAGAGTGCACTGGCACCGCTGGGGATGCAGCACAGTGAGTCCAGAGAGTGAAGTGTCACCACTGGGGACGCAGCGCAGTGACTACAGAGAGTGCACTGGCACCACTGGGGATGCAATGCAGTGAGTCCAGAGAGTGCACTGGCACCAGTGGGGATGCACTGCAGTGGGTCCAGAGAGTGCACTGGCACCACTGGGGATGCAGTGCAGTGAGTCCAGAGAGTGCACTGGCACCACTGGGGATGCACTGCAGTGAGTCCAGAGAGTGCACTGGCACCACTGGGGATGCAGTGCAGTGAGTCCAGAGAGTGCACTGGCACCATTGGGGATGCACTGCAGTGAGTCCAGAGAGTGCACTGGCACCACTGGGGATGCAGTGCAGTGAGTCCAGAGAGTGCACTGGCACCACTGGAGATGCACTACAGTGAGTCCAGAGAGTGCACTGGCTCCACTGGGGATGCACTGCACTGAGTGCAGAGAGTGCACTGGCACCACTGGGGAGGCAATGCAGTGAGTCCAGAGAGTGCAATGGAACCACTGGGGATGCAGTGCAGTGAGTCCAGAGAGTGCACTGGCACCACTGGGGATGCACTGCAGTGAGTCCAGAGACTACACATGCACCACTGGGGATGCAGTGCAGTGAGTCCAGAGAGTGCACTGGCACCACTGGGGATGCACCCCGGTGAGTCCAGAGAGTGCACTGGCACCTCTGGTGATGCAGTGCAGTGAGTCCAGAGAGTGCACTGGCACCACTGGAGATGCACTGCAGTGAGTCCAGAGAGTGCACTGGCTCCACTGGGGATGCAGTGCAGTGAGTCCAGAGAGTGCACTGGCACCACTGGGGATGCAATGCAGTGAGTCCAGAGAGTGCAATGGAACCACAGGTGATGCAGTGCAGTGAGTCCAGAGAGGCACTGGCACCCCTGGGGATGCAGTGCAGTGAGTCCAGAGACTACACATGCACCACTGGGGATGCAGTGCAGTAAGTCCAGAGAGTGCACTGGCACCACTGGGGATGCAGTGCAGTGAGTCCAGAGAGTGCACTTGCACCACTGGGGATGCAGTGCAGTGAGTCCAGAGAGTGCACTGGCACCACTGGGGATGCAGTGCAGTGAGTCCAGAGAGTGCTCTGGCACCACTGAGCTACACTGCAGTGAGTCCAGTAATTGCACTGGCACCACTGGGGATGCACTGCTGTGAGTCCAGAGACTACACTGGCACCACTGGGGATGCAGTGCAGTGAGTCCAGAGAGTGCACTGGCACCACTGTTGATGCAGTGCAGTGAGTCCAGAGAGTGCACTGGCACCACTGGGGATGCAGTGCAGTGAGTCCAGAGAGTGCACTGGCACCACTGGGGATGCAGTGCAGTGAGTCCAGGGAGTGCACTGGCACCAACTGGGGATGCAGTGCAGTGAGTCCAGAGAGTGCACTGGCCCCACTGGGGATGCAGTGCAGTGAGTCCAGAGAGTGCACTTGCACCACTGTTGATGCACCCCGGTGAGTCCAGAGAGTGCATTGGCACCACTGGGGATGCAGTGCAGTGAGTCCAGAGACTGCACTGGCACCACTGGGGTTTGAGTGCAGTGAGTCCAGAGAGTGCACTGGCACGAATGGGGATGCACTGCAGTGAGTCCAGAGAGTGCCCTTGCACCACTGGGGATAAACTGCAGTGAGTCCAGAGAGTGCACTGGCACCACTGGGGATGCAGTGCAGTGAGTCCTGAGAGTGCAATGGCACCACAAGGGATGCAGCGCAGTGAGTCCAGAGAGTGCACTGGCACCACTGGGGCTGCACTGCAGTGAGTCCAGAGAGTGCACTGGCACCACTGGGGATGCAGTGCAGTGAGTCCAGAGAGTGCACTGGCACCAATGGAGATGCACTGCAGTGAGTCCAGAGAGTGCACTGGCTCCACTGGGGATGCCCTGCACTGAGTCCAGAGAGTGCACTGGCACCACTGGTGATGCACTGCAGTGAGTCCAGAGAGTGCAATGGAACCACTGGGGATGCAGTGCAGTGAGTCCAGAGAGTGCACTGGCACCACTGGGGATGCACTGCAGTGAGTCCAGAGACTACACATGCACCACTGGGGATGCAGTGCAGTGAGTCCAGAGAGAGCACTGGCACCACTGGGGATGCAGTGCTGTGAGTCCAGAGAGTGCACTGGCACCAGAGGGGATACACTGCAGTGAGTCCAGAGAGTGCACTGGCACGACTGGGGATGCAGCACAGTGAGTCCAGAGAATGCACTGTCACCACTGGGGATGCAGCGCAGTGACTACAGAGAGTGCACTGGCACCAAAAGGGATGCACTGCAGTGAGTCCAGAGAGTGCACTGGCACCAGTGGGGATGCAATGCAGTGGGTCCAGAGAGTGCATTGGCACCACTGGGGATGCAGTGCAGTGAGTCCACAGACTGCACTGGCTCCACTGGTGATGCACTGCAGTGAGTCCAGAGAGTTCACTGGCACCACTGGGGATGCAGTGCAGTGAGTCCAGAGATTGCACTGGCACCATTGGGGATGCAGTGCAGTGGGTCCAGAGAGTGCACTGGCACCACTGGGGATGCACTGCAGTGAGTCCAGAGAGCGCACTGGCTCCACTGGGGATGCACTGCACTGAGTCCAGAGAGTGCACTGGCACCACTGGGGATGCAGTGCAGTGAGTCCAGAGAGTGCAATGGCACCACAAGGGATGCAGTGCAGTGAGTCCAGAGAGTGCACTGGCACCACTGGGGATGCACTGCAGTGAGTCCAGAGAGTGCACAAGCACCACTGGGGATGCAGTGCAGTGAGTCCAGAGAGTGCACTGGCACCAATGGAGATGCACTGCAGTGAGTCCAGAGAGTGCACTGGCTCCACTGGGGATGCAATGCAGTGAGTCCAGAGAGTGCACTGGCTCCACTGGGGATGCAGTGCAGTGAGTCCAGAGAGAGCACTGGAACCACTGGGGATGCAGTGCTGTGAGTCCAGAGAGTGCACTGGCACCACAGGGGATACACTGCAGTGAGTCCAGAGAGTGCACTGACACGACTGGGGATGCAGCACAGTGAGTCCAGAGAGTGCACTGTCACCACTGGGGATGCAGCGCAGTGACTACAGAGAGTGCACTGGCCCCAAAAGGGATGCACTGCAGTGAGTCCAGAGAGTGCACTGGCACCAGTGGGGATGCAATGCAGTGGGTCCAGAGAGTGCACTGGCACCAGTGGGGATGCAGTGCAGTGAGTCCAGAGACTGCACTGGCACCACTGGTGATGCACTGCAGTGAGTCCAGAGAGTTCACTGGCACCACTGGGGATGCAGTGCAGTGAGTCCAGAGATTGCACTGGCACCATTGGGGATGCAGTGCAGTGGGTCCAGAGAGTGCAGTGGCACCACTGGGGATGCACTGCAGTGAGTCCAGAGAGTGCACTGGCTCCACTGGGGATGCACTGCACTGAGTCCAGAGAGTGCACTGGCACCACTGGGGATGCAGTGCAGTGAGTCCAGAGAGTGCCCTTGCACCACTGGAGATGCAGTGCAGTGAGTCCAGACAGTGCACTGGCACCACTGGGGATGCAGTTTAGTGAGTCCAGAGAGTGCACCGGCTCCAATGGGGATACACTGCAGACAGTCCAGAGAGTAAACTGGCTCCACTGGGGATGCAGTGCAGTGAGTCCAGAGAGTGCCCTGGCACCACTGGGGATGCACTGCAGTGAGTCCAGAGAGTACTCTGGCACCACTGAGCTGCACTGTAGTGAGTCCAGAGATTGCACTGGCACCACTGGGGATGCACTGCAGTGAGTCCAGAGACTACACTGGCACCAGTGGGGATGCAGTGCAGTGAGTCCAGAGAGTGCACTGGCACCACTGGGGATGCATCCCGGTGAGTCCAGAGAGTGCACTGGCACCACTGGGGATGCAGTGCAGTGAGTCCAGAGAGTGCACTGTCACAACTGGTGATGCAGTGCAGTGAGTCCAGAGAGCCACTGGCACCACTGGGGATGCAGTGCAGTGAGTCCAGAGAGTGCACTGGCACCATTGGGGATGCAGTGCAGTGAGTCCAGAGAGTGCACTGGCACCATTGGGGATGCAGTGCAGTGAGTCCAGAGAGTGCACTGGCACCACTGGGGATGCAGTGCACTGAGTCCAGAGAGTGCACTGGCACCACTGGGGATGCACTGCATTGAGTCCAGAGAGTGCACTGGCACCACTGGGGATGCACTGCAGTGAGACCAGAGAGTGCACTGGCACCACTGGGGATGCAGTGCAGTGAGTCCAGAGAGTGCACTGGCACCACTGGGGATGCACTGCAGTGAGTCCAGAGAGTGCACTGACACCACTGGGAATGCACTGCAGTGAGTACTGAGAGTGCACTGGTACCTAAGGGGCTGCACTGCAGTGAGTCCAGAGAGTGCACTGGCACCACTGGGGATGCACTGCAGTGAGTCCAGAGAGTGCACTGGCACCAATGGGATGCAGTGCAGTGAGTCCACAGAGTGCACTGGCACACACAGGGGATACACTGCAGTGAGTCCAGAGAGTGCACTGGCACCACTGGGGATGCAGCACAGTGAGTCCAGAGAGTGAAGTGTCTCCACTGGGGACGCAGCGCAGTGACTACAGAGAGTGCAATGGAACCACAGGTGATGCAGTGCAGTGAGTCCAGAGAGTGCACTGGCACCAGTGGGGATGCACTGCAGTGGGTCCAGATAGTGCACTGGCACCACTGGGGATGCAGTGCAGTGAGTCCAGAGAGTGCACTGGCACCGCTGGGGATGCAGCACAGTGAGTCCAGAGAGTGAAGTGTCACCACTGGGGACGCAGCGCAGTGACTACAGAGAGTGCACTGGCACCACTGGGGATGCAATGCAGTGAGTCCAGAGAGTGCACTGGCACCAGTGGGGATGCACTGCAGTGGGTCCAGAGAGTGCACTGGCACCACTGGGGATGCAGTGCAGTGAGTCCAGAGAGTGCACTGGCACCACTGGGGATGCACTGCAGTGAGTCCAGAGAGTGCACTGGCACCACTGGGGATGCAGTGCAGTGAGTCCAGAGAGTGCACTGGCACCATTGGGGATGCACTGCAGTGAGTCCAGAGAGTGCACTGGCACCACTGGGGATGCAGTGCAGTGAGTCCAGAGAGTGCACTGGCACCACTGGAGATGCACTACAGTGAGTCCAGAGAGTGCACTGGCTCCACTGGGGATGCACTGCACTGAGTGCAGAGAGTGCACTGGCACCACTGGGGAGGCAATGCAGTGAGTCCAGAGAGTGCAATGGAACCACTGGGGATGCAGTGCAGTGAGTCCAGAGAGTGCACTGGCACCACTGGGGATGCACTGCAGTGAGTCCAGAGACTACACATGCACCACTGGGGATGCAGTGCAGTGAGTCCAGAGAGTGCACTGGCACCACTGGGGATGCACCCCGGTGAGTCCAGAGAGTGCACTGGCACCTCTGGTGATGCAGTGCAGTGAGTCCAGAGAGTGCACTGGCACCACTGGAGATGCACTGCAGTGAGTCCAGAGAGTGCACTGGCTCCACTGGGGATGCAGTGCAGTGAGTCCAGAGAGTGCACTGGCACCACTGGGGATGCAATGCAGTGAGTCCAGAGAGTGCAATGGAACCACAGGTGATGCAGTGCAGTGAGTCCAGAGAGGCACTGGCACCCCTGGGGATGCAGTGCAGTGAGTCCAGAGACTACACATGCACCACTGGGGATGCAGTGCAGTGAGTCCAGAGAGTGCACTGGCACCACTGGGGATGCAGTGCAGTGAGTCCAGAGAGTGCTCTGGCACCACTGAGCTACACTGCAGTGAGTCCAGTAATTGCACTGGCACCACTGGGGATGCACTGCTGTGAGTCCACAGACTACACTGGCACCACTGGGGATGCAGTGCAGTGAGTCCAGAGAGTGCACTGGCACCACTGTTGATGCAGTGCAGTGAGTCCAGAGAGTGCACTGGCACCACTGGGGATGCAGTGCAGTGAGTCCAGAGAGTGCTCTGGCACCACTGAGCTACACTGCAGTGAGTCCAGTAATTGCACTGGCACCACTGGGGATGCACTGCTGTGAGTCCAGAGACTACACTGGCACCACTGGGGATGCAGTGCAGTGAGTCCAGAGAGTGCACTGGCACCACTGTTGATGCAGTGCAGTGAGTCCAGAGAGTGCTCTGGCACCACTGAGCTACACTGCAGTGAGTCCAGTAATTGCACTGGCACCACTGGGGATGCACTGCAGTGAGTCCAGAGACTACACTGGCACCACTGGGGATGCAGTGCAGTGAGTCCAGAGAGTGCACTGGCACCACTGTTGATGCAGTGCAGTGAGTCCAGAGAGTGCACTGGCACCACTGTTGATGCAGTGCAGTGAGTCCAGAGAGTGCACTGGCACCACTGGGGATGCAGTGCAGTGAGCTCAGAGAGTGCACTGGCACCACTGGGGATGCAGTGCAGTGAGTCCAGAGAGTGCACTGGCACCACTGGGGATGCACTGCAGTTAGTCCAGAGAGTGCACTGGCTCCACTGGGGATGCAGTGCAGTGATTCCAGAGAGTGCACTGGCACCACTGGGGATGCAGTGCAGTGAGTCCAGGGAGTGCACTGGCACCAACTGGGGATGCAGTGCAGTGAGTCCAGAGAGTGCACTGGCCCCACTGGGGATGCAGTGCAGTGAGTCCAGAGAGTGCACTTGCACCACTGTTGATGCACCCCGGTGAGTCCAGAGAGTGCATTGGCACCACTGGGGATGCAGTGCAGTGAGTCCAGAGACTGCACTGGCACCACTGGGGTTTGAGTGCAGTGAGTCCAGAGAGTGCACTGGCACGAATGGGGATGCACTGCAGTGAGTCCAGAGAGTGCCCTTGCACCACTGGGGATAAACTGCAGTGAGTCCAGAGAGTGCACTGGCACCACTGGGGATGCAGTGCAGTGAGTCCTGAGAGTGCAATGGCACCACAAGGGATGCAGCGCAGTGAGTCCAGAGAGTGCACTGGCACCACTGGGGCTGCACTGCAGTGAGTCCAGAGAGTGCACTGGCACCACTGGGGATGCAGTGCAGTGAGTCCAGAGAGTGCACTGGCACCAATGGAGATGCACTGCAGTGAGTCCAGAGAGTGCACTGGCTCCACTGGGGATGCCCTGCACTGAGTCCAGAGAGTGCACTGGCACCACTGGTGATGCACTGCAGTGAGTCCAGAGAGTGCAATGGAACCACTGGGGATGCAGTGCAGTGAGTCCAGAGAGTGCACTGGCACCACTGGGGATGCACTGCAGTGAGTCCAGAGACTACACATGCACCACTGGGGATGCAGTGCAGTGAGTCCAGAGAGAGCACTGGCACCACTGGGGATGCAGTGCTGTGAGTCCAGAGAGTGCACTGGCACCAGAGGGGATACACTGCAGTGAGTCCAGAGAGTGCACTGGCACGACTGGGGATGCAGCACAGTGAGTCCAGAGAATGCACTGTCACCACTGGGGATGCAGCGCAGTGACTACAGAGAGTGCACTGGCACCAAAAGGGATGCACTGCAGTGAGTCCAGAGAGTGCACTGGCACCAGTGGGGATGCAATGCAGTGGGTCCAGAGAGTGCATTGGCACCACTGGGGATGCAGTGCAGTGAGTCCACAGACTGCACTGGCACCACTGGTGATGCACTGCAGTGAGTCCAGAGAGTTCACTGGCACCACTGGGGATGCAGTGCAGTGAGTCCAGAGATTGCACTGGCACCATTGGGGATGCAGTGCAGTGGGTCCAGAGAGTGCACTGGCACCACTGGGGATGCACTGCAGTGAGTCCAGAGAGCGCACTGGCTCCACTGGGGATGCACTGCACTGAGTCCAGAGAGTGCACTGGCACCACTGGGGATGCAGTGCAGTGAGTCCAGAGAGTGCAATGGCACCACAAGGGATGCAGTGCAGTGAGTCCAGAGAGTGCACTGGCACCACTGGGGATGCACTGCAGTGAGTCCAGAGAGTGCACAAGCACCACTGGGGATGCAGTGCAGTGAGTCCAGAGAGTGCACTGGCACCAATGGAGATGAACTGCAGTGAGTCCAGAGAGTGCACTGGCTCCACTGGGGATGCAATGCAGTGAGTCCAGAGAGTGCACTGGCTCCACTGGGGATGCAGTGCAGTGAGTCCAGAGAGAGCACTGGAACCACTGGGGATGCAGTGCTGTGAGTCCAGAGAGTGCACTGGCACCACAGGGGATACACTGCAGTGAGTCCAGAGAGTGCACTGACACGACTGGGGATGCAGCACAGTGAGTCCAGAGAGTGCACTGTCACCACTGGGGATGCAGCGCAGTGACTACAGAGAGTGCACTGGCCCCAAAAGGGATGCAGTGCAGTGAGTCCAGAGAGTGCACTGGCACCAGTGGGGATGCAATGCAGTGGGTCCAGAGAGTGCACTGGCACCAGTGGGGATGCAGTGCAGTGAGTCCAGAGACTGCACTGGCACCACTGGTGATGCACTGCAGTGAGTCCAGAGAGTTCACTGGCACCACTGGGGATGCAGTGCAGTGAGTCCAGAGATTGCACTGGCACCATTGGGGATGCAGTGCAGTGGGTCCAGAGAGTGCAGTGGCACCACTGGGGATGCACTGCAGTGAGTCCAGAGAGTGCACTGGCTCCACTGGGGATGCACTGCACTGAGTCCAGAGAGTGCACTGGCACCACTGGGGATGCAGTGCAGTGAGTCCAGAGAGTGCCCTTGCACCACTGGAGATGCAGTGCAGTGAGTCCAGACAGTGCACTGGCACCACTGGGGATGCAGTTTAGTGAGTCCAGAGAGTGCACCGGCTCCAATGGGGATACACTGCAGACAGTCCAGAGAGTAAACTGGCTCCACTGGGGATGCAGTGCAGTGAGTCCAGAGAGTGCCCTGGCACCACTGGGGATGCACTGCAGTGAGTCCAGAGAGTACTCTGGCACCACTGAGCTGCACTGTAGTGAGTCCAGAGATTGCACTGGCACCACTGGGGATGCACTGCAGTGAGTCCAGAGACTACACTGGCACCAGTGGGGATGCAGTGCAGTGAGTCCAGAGAGTGCACTGGCACCACTGGGGATGCATCCCGGTGAGTCCAGAGAGTGCACTGGCACCACTGGGGATGCAGTGCAGTGAGTCCAGAGAGTGCACTGTCACAACTGGTGATGCAGTGCAGTGAGTCCAGAGAGCCACTGGCACCACTGGGGATGCAGTGCAGTGAGTCCAGAGAGTGCACTGGCACCATTGGGGATGCAGTGCAGTGAGTCCAGAGAGTGCACTGGCACCATTGGGGATGCAGTGCAGTGAGTCCAGAGAGTGCACTGGCACCACTGGGGATGCAGTGCACTGAGTCCAGAGAGTGCACTGGCACCACTGGGGATGCACTGCATTGAGTCCAGAGAGTGCACTGGCACCACTGGGAATGCACTGCAGTGAGACCAGAGAGTGCACTGGCACCACTGGGGATGCAGTGCAGTGAGTCCAGAGAGTGCACTGGCACCACTGGGGATGCACTGAAGTGAGTCCAGAGAGTGCACTGACACCACTGGGAATGCACTGCAGTGAGTACTGAGAGTGCACTGGCACCTAAGGGGCTGCACTGCAGTGAGTCCAGAGAGTGCACTGGCACCACTGGGGATGCACTGCAGTGAGTCCAGAGAGTGCACTGGCACCAATGGGATGCAGTGCAGTGAGTCCACAGAGTGCACTGGCACACACAGGGGATACACTGCAGTGAGTCCAGAGAGTGCACTGGCACCACTGGGGATGCAGCACAGTGAGTCCAGAGAGTGAAGTGTCTCCACTGGGGACGCAGCGCAGTGACTACAGAGAGTGCAATGGAACCACAGGTGATGCAGTGCAGTGAGTCCAGAGAGTGCACTGGCACCAGTGGGGATGCACTGCAGTGGGTCCAGATAGTGCACTGGCACCACTGGGGATGCAGTGCAGTGAGTCCAGAGAGTGCACTGGCACCGCTGGGGATGCAGCACAGTGAGTCCAGAGAGTGAAGTGTCACCACTGGGGACGCAGCGCAGTGACTACAGAGAGTGCACTGGCACCACTGGGGATGCAATGCAGTGAGTCCAGAGAGTGCACTGGCACCAGTGGGGATGCACTGCAGTGGGTCCAGAGAGTGCACTGGCACCACTGGGGATGCAGTGCAGTGAGTCCAGAGAGTGCACTGGCACCACTGGGGATGCACTGCAGTGAGTCCAGAGAGTGCACTGGCACCACTGGGGATGCAGTGCAGTGAGTCCAGAGAGTGCACTGGCACCATTGGGGATGCACTGCAGTGAGTCCAGAGAGTGCACTGGCACCACTGGGGATGCAGTGCAGTGAGTCCAGAGAGTGCACTGGCACCACTGGAGATGCACTACAGTGAGTCCAGAGAGTGCACTGGCTCCACTGGGGATGCACTGCACTGAGTGCAGAGAGTGCACTGGCACCACTGGGGAGGCAATGCAGTGAGTCCAGAGAGTGCAATGGAACCACTGGGGATGCAGTGCAGTGAGTCCAGAGAGTGCACTGGCACCACTGGGGATGCACTGCAGTGAGTCCAGAGACTACACATGCACCACTGGGGATGCAGTGCAGTGAGTCCAGAGAGTGCACTGGCACCACTGGGGATGCACCCCGGTGAGTCCAGAGAGTGCACTGGCACCTCTGGTGATGCAGTGCAGTGAGTCCAGAGAGTGCACTGGCACCACTGGAGATGCACTGCAGTGAGTCCAGAGAGTGCACTGGCTCCACTGGGGATGCAGTGCAGTGAGTCCAGAGAGTGCACTGGCACCACTGGGGATGCAATGCAGTGAGTCCAGAGAGTGCAATGGAACCACAGGTGATGCAGTGCAGTGAGTCCAGAGAGGCACTGGCACCCCTGGGGATGCAGTGCAGTGAGTCCAGAGACTACACATGCACCACTGGGGATGCAGTGCAGTAAGTCCAGAGAGTGCACTGGCACCACTGGGGATGCAGTGCAGTGAGTCCAGAGAGTGCACTTGCACCACTGGGGATGCAGTGCAGTGAGTCCAGAGAGTGCACTGGCACCACTGGGGATGCAGTGCAGTGAGTCCAGAGAGTGCTCTGGCACCACTGAGCTACACTGCAGTGAGTCCAGTAATTGCACTGGCACCACTGGGGATGCACTGCTGTGAGTCCAGAGACTACACTGGCACCACTGGGGATGCAGTGCAGTGAGTCCAGAGAGTGCACTGGCACCACTGTTGATGCAGTGCAGTGAGTCCAGAGAGTGCACTGGCACCACTGGGGATGCAGTGCAGTGAGTCCAGAGAGTGCACTGGCACCACTGGGGATGCAGTGCAGTGAGTCCAGGGAGTGCACTGGCACCAACTGGGGATGCAGTGCAGTGAGTCCAGAGAGTGCACTGGCCCCACTGGGGATGCAGTGCAGTGAGTCCAGAGAGTGCACTTGCACCACTGTTGATGCACCCCGGTGAGTCCAGAGAGTGCATTGGCACCACTGGGGATGCAGTGCAGTGAGTCCAGAGACTGCACTGGCACCACTGGGGTTTGAGTGCAGTGAGTCCAGAGAGTGCACTGGCACGAATGGGGATGCACTGCAGTGAGTCCAGAGAGTGCCCTTGCACCACTGGGGATAAACTGCAGTGAGTCCAGAGAGTGCACTGGCACCACTGGGGATGCAGTGCAGTGAGTCCTGAGAGTGCAATGGCACCACAAGGGATGCAGCGCAGTGAGTCCAGAGAGTGCACTGGCACCACTGGGGCTGCACTGCAGTGAGTCCAGAGAGTGCACTGGCACCACTGGGGATGCAGTGCAGTGAGTCCAGAGAGTGCACTGGCACCAATGGAGATGCACTGCAGTGAGTCCAGAGAGTGCACTGGCTCCACTGGGGATGCCCTGCACTGAGTCCAGAGAGTGCACTGGCACCACTGGTGATGCACTGCAGTGAGTCCAGAGAGTGCAATGGAACCACTGGGGATGCAGTGCAGTGAGTCCAGAGAGTGCACTGGCACCACTGGGGATGCACTGCAGTGAGTCCAGAGACTACACATGCACCACTGGGGATGCAGTGCAGTGAGTCCAGAGAGAGCACTGGCACCACTGGGGATGCAGTGCTGTGAGTCCAGAGAGTGCACTGGCACCAGAGGGGATACACTGCAGTGAGTCCAGAGAGTGCACTGGCACGACTGGGGATGCAGCACAGTGAGTCCAGAGAATGCACTGTCACCACTGGGGATGCAGCGCAGTGACTACAGAGAGTGCACTGGCACCAAAAGGGATGCACTGCAGTGAGTCCAGAGAGTGCACTGGCACCAGTGGGGATGCAATGCAGTGGGTCCAGAGAGTGCATTGGCACCACTGGGGATGCAGTGCAGTGAGTCCACAGACTGCACTGGCTCCACTGGTGATGCACTGCAGTGAGTCCAGAGAGTTCACTGGCACCACTGGGGATGCAGTGCAGTGAGTCCAGAGATTGCACTGGCACCATTGGGGATGCAGTGCAGTGGGTCCAGAGAGTGCACTGGCACCACTGGGGATGCACTGCAGTGAGTCCAGAGAGCGCACTGGCTCCACTGGGGATGCACTGCACTGAGTCCAGAGAGTGCACTGGCACCACTGGGGATGCAGTGCAGTGAGTCCAGAGAGTGCAATGGCACCACAAGGGATGCAGTGCAGTGAGTCCAGAGAGTGCACTGGCACCACTGGGGATGCACTGCAGTGAGTCCAGAGAGTGCACAAGCACCACTGGGGATGCAGTGCAGTGAGTCCAGAGAGTGCACTGGCACCAATGGAGATGCACTGCAGTGAGTCCAGAGAGTGCACTGGCTCCACTGGGGATGCAATGCAGTGAGTCCAGAGAGTGCACTGGCTCCACTGGGGATGCAGTGCAGTGAGTCCAGAGAGAGCACTGGAACCACTGGGGATGCAGTGCTGTGAGTCCAGAGAGTGCACTGGCACCACAGGGGATACACTGCAGTGAGTCCAGAGAGTGCACTGACACGACTGGGGATGCAGCACAGTGAGTCCAGAGAGTGCACTGTCACCACTGGGGATGCAGCGCAGTGACTACAGAGAGTGCACTGGCCCCAAAAGGGATGCACTGCAGTGAGTCCAGAGAGTGCACTGGCACCAGTGGGGATGCAATGCAGTGGGTCCAGAGAGTGCACTGGCACCAGTGGGGATGCAGTGCAGTGAGTCCAGAGACTGCACTGGCACCACTGGTGATGCACTGCAGTGAGTCCAGAGAGTTCACTGGCACCACTGGGGATGCAGTGCAGTGAGTCCAGAGATTGCACTGGCACCATTGGGGATGCAGTGCAGTGGGTCCAGAGAGTGCAGTGGCACCACTGGGGATGCACTGCAGTGAGTCCAGAGAGTGCACTGGCTCCACTGGGGATGCACTGCACTGAGTCCAGAGAGTGCACTGGCACCACTGGGGATGCAGTGCAGTGAGTCCAGAGAGTGCCCTTGCACCACTGGAGATGCAGTGCAGTGAGTCCAGACAGTGCACTGGCACCACTGGGGATGCAGTTTAGTGAGTCCAGAGAGTGCACCGGCTCCAATGGGGATACACTGCAGACAGTCCAGAGAGTAAACTGGCTCCACTGGGGATGCAGTGCAGTGAGTCCAGAGAGTGCCCTGGCACCACTGGGGATGCACTGCAGTGAGTCCAGAGAGTACTCTGGCACCACTGAGCTGCACTGTAGTGAGTCCAGAGATTGCACTGGCACCACTGGGGATGCACTGCAGTGAGTCCAGAGACTACACTGGCACCAGTGGGGATGCAGTGCAGTGAGTCCAGAGAGTGCACTGGCACCACTGGGGATGCATCCCGGTGAGTCCAGAGAGTGCACTGGCACCACTGGGGATGCAGTGCAGTGAGTCCAGAGAGTGCACTGTCACAACTGGTGATGCAGTGCAGTGAGTCCAGAGAGCCACTGGCACCACTGGGGATGCAGTGCAGTGAGTCCAGAGAGTGCACTGGCACCATTGGGGATGCAGTGCAGTGAGTCCAGAGAGTGCACTGGCACCATTGGGGATGCAGTGCAGTGAGTCCAGAGAGTGCACTGGCACCACTGGGGATGCAGTGCACTGAGTCCAGAGAGTGCACTGGCACCACTGGGGATGCACTGCATTGAGTCCAGAGAGTGCACTGGCACCACTGGGGATGCACTGCAGTGAGACCAGAGAGTGCACTGGCACCACTGGGGATGCAGTGCAGTGAGTCCAGAGAGTGCACTGGCACCACTGGGGATGCACTGCAGTGAGTCCAGAGAGTGCACTGACACCACTGGGAATGCACTGCAGTGAGTACTGAGAGTGCACTGGTACCTAAGGGGCTGCACTGCAGTGAGTCCAGAGAGTGCACTGGCACCACTGGGGATGCACTGCAGTGAGTCCAGAGAGTGCACTGGCACCAATGGGATGCAGTGCAGTGAGTCCACAGAGTGCACTGGCACACACAGGGGATACACTGCAGTGAGTCCAGAGAGTGCACTGGCACCACTGGGGATGCAGCACAGTGAGTCCAGAGAGTGAAGTGTCTCCACTGGGGACGCAGCGCAGTGACTACAGAGAGTGCAATGGAACCACAGGTGATGCAGTGCAGTGAGTCCAGAGAGTGCACTGGCACCAGTGGGGATGCACTGCAGTGGGTCCAGATAGTGCACTGGCACCACTGGGGATGCAGTGCAGTGAGTCCAGAGAGTGCACTGGCACCGCTGGGGATGCAGCACAGTGAGTCCAGAGAGTGAAGTGTCACCACTGGGGACGCAGCGCAGTGACTACAGAGAGTGCACTGGCACCACTGGGGATGCAATGCAGTGAGTCCAGAGAGTGCACTGGCACCAGTGGGGATGCACTGCAGTGGGTCCAGAGAGTGCACTGGCACCACTGGGGATGCAGTGCAGTGAGTCCAGAGAGTGCACTGGCACCACTGGGGATGCACTGCAGTGAGTCCAGAGAGTGCACTGGCACCACTGGGGATGCAGTGCAGTGAGTCCAGAGAGTGCACTGGCACCATTGGGGATGCACTGCAGTGAGTCCAGAGAGTGCACTGGCACCACTGGGGATGCAGTGCAGTGAGTCCAGAGAGTGCACTGGCACCACTGGAGATGCACTACAGTGAGTCCAGAGAGTGCACTGGCTCCACTGGGGATGCACTGCACTGAGTGCAGAGAGTGCACTGGCACCACTGGGGAGGCAATGCAGTGAGTCCAGAGAGTGCAATGGAACCACTGGGGATGCAGTGCAGTGAGTCCAGAGAGTGCACTGGCACCACTGGGGATGCACTGCAGTGAGTCCAGAGACTACACATGCACCACTGGGGATGCAGTGCAGTGAGTCCAGAGAGTGCACTGGCACCACTGGGGATGCACCCCGGTGAGTCCAGAGAGTGCACTGGCACCTCTGGTGATGCAGTGCAGTGAGTCCAGAGAGTGCACTGGCACCACTGGAGATGCACTGCAGTGAGTCCAGAGAGTGCACTGGCTCCACTGGGGATGCAGTGCAGTGAGTCCAGAGAGTGCACTGGCACCACTGGGGATGCAATGCAGTGAGTCCAGAGAGTACAATGGAACCACAGGTGATGCAGTGCAGTGAGTCCAGAGAGGCACTGGCACCCCTGGGGATGCAGTGCAGTGAGTCCAGAGACTACACATGCACCACTGGGGATGCAGTGCAGTGAGTCCAGAGAGTGCACTGGCACCACTGGGGATGCAGTGCAGTGAGTCCAGAGAGTGCTCTGGCACCACTGAGCTACACTGCAGTGAGTCCAGTAATTGCACTGGCACCACTGGGGATGCACTGCTGTGAGTCCACAGACTACACTGGCACCACTGGGGATGCAGTGCAGTGAGTCCAGAGAGTGCACTGGCACCACTGTTGATGCAGTGCAGTGAGTCCAGAGAGTGCACTGGCACCACTGGGGATGCAGTGCAGTGAGTCCAGAGAGTGCTCTGGCACCACTGAGCTACACTGCAGTGAGTCCAGTAATTGCACTGGCACCACTGGGGATGCACTGCTGTGAGTCCAGAGACTACACTGGCACCACTGGGGATGCAGTGCAGTGAGTCCAGAGAGTGCACTGGCACCACTGTTGATGCAGTGCAGTGAGTCCAGAGAGTGCACTGGCACCACTGGGGATGCAGTGCAGTGAGTCCAGAGAGTGCACTGGCACCACTGGGGATGCAGTGCAGTGAGCTCAGAGAGTGCACTGGCACCACTGGGGATGCAGTGCAGTGAGTCCAGAGAGTGCACTGGCACCACTGGGGATGCACTGCAGTTAGTCCAGAGAGTGCACTGGCTCCACTGGGGATGCAGTGCAGTGATTCCAGAGAGTGCACTGGCACCACTGGGGATGCAGTGCAGTGAGTCCAGGGAGTGCACTGGCACCAACTGGGGATGCAGTGCAGTGAGTCCAGAGAGTGCACTGGCCCCACTGGGGATGCAGTGCAGTGAGTCCAGGGAGTGCACTGGCACCAACTGGGGATGCAGTGCAGTGAGTCCAGAGAGTGCACTGGCCCCACTGGGGATGCAGTGCAGTGAGTCCAGAGAGTGCACTGGCACCACTGTTGATGCACCCCGGTGAGTCCAGAGAGTGCATTGGCACCACTGGGGATGCAGTGCAGTGAGTCCAGAGACTGCACTGGCACCACTGGGGTTTGAGTGCAGTGAGTCCAGAGAGTGCACTGGCACGAAGGGGATGCACTGCAGTGAGTCCAGAGAGTGCCCTTGCACCACTGGGGATAAACTGCAGTGAGTCCAGACAGTGCACTGGCACCACTGGGGATGCAGTGCAGTGAGTCCAGAGAGTGCACTGGCACCACTGGGGCTGCACTGCAGTGAGTCCAGAGAGTGCACTGGCACCACTGGGGATGCAGTGCAGTGAGTCCAGAGAGTGCACTGGCACCAATGGAGATGCACTGCAGTGAGTCCAGAGAGTGCACTGGCTCCACTGGGGATGCCCTGCACTGAGTCCAGAGAGTGCACTGGCACCACTGGTGATGCACTGCAGTGAGTCCAGAGAGTGCAATGGAACCACTGGGGATGCAGTGCAGTGAGTCCAGAGAGTGCACTGGCACCACTGGGGATGCACTGCAGTGAGTCCAGAGACTACACATGCACCACTGGGGATGCAGTGCAGTGAGTCCAGAGAGAGCACTGGCACCACTGGGGATGCAGTGCTGTGAGTCCAGAGAGTGCACTGGCACCAGAGGGGATACACTGCAGTGAGTCCAGAGAGTGCACTGGCACGACTGGGGATGCAGCACAGTGAGTCCAGAGAATGCACTGTCACCACTGGGGATGCAGCGCAGTGACTACAGAGAGTGCACTGGCACCAAAAGGGATGCACTGCAGTGAGTCCAGAGAGTGCACTGGCACCAGTGGGGATGCAATGCAGTGGGTCCAGAGAGTGCATTGGCACCACTGGGGATGCAGTGCAGTGAGTCCAGAGAGTGCACTGGCACCACTGGTGATGCACTGCAGTGAGTCCAGAGAGTTCACTGGCACCACTGGGGATGCAGTGCAGTGAGTCCAGAGATTGCACTGGCACCATTGGGGATGCAGTGCAGTGGGTCCAGAGAGTGCACTGGCACCACTGGGGATGCACTGCAGTGAGTCCAGAGAGCGCACTGGCTCCACTGGGGATGCACTGCACTGAGTCCAGAGAGTGCACTGGCACCACTGGGGATGCAGTGCAGTGAGTCCAGAGAGTGCAATGGCACCACAAGGGATGCAGTGCAGTGAGTCCAGAGAGTGCACTGGCACCACTGGGGATGCACTGCAGTGAGTCCAGAGAGTGCACAAGCACCACTGGGGATGCAGTGCAGTGAGTCCAGAGAGTGCACTGGCACCAATGGAGATGCACTGCAGTGAGTCCAGAGAGTGCACTGGCTCCACTGGGGATGCAATGCAGTGAGTCCAGAGAGTGCAATGGAACCACTGGGGATGCAGTGCAGTGAGTCCAGAGAGTGCACTGGCACCACTGGAGATGCACTGCAGTGAGTCCAGAGACTACACATGCACCACTGGGGATGCAGTGCAGTGAGTCCAGAGAGAGCACTGGAACCACTGGGGATGCAGTGCTGTGAGTCCAGAGAGTGCACTGGCACCACAGGGGATACACTGCAGTGAGTCCAGAGAGTGCACTGGCACGACTGGGGATGCAGCACAGTGAGTCCAGAGAGTGCACTGTCACCACTGGGGATGCAGCGCAGTGACTACAGAGAGTGCACTGGCCCCAAAAGGGATGCACTGCAGTGAGTCCAGAGAGTGCACTGGCACCAGTGGGGATGCAATGCAGTGGGTCCAGAGAGTGCACTGGCACCAGTGGGGATGCAGTGCAGTGAGTCCAGAGACTGCACTGGCACCACTGGTGATGCACTGCAGTGAGTCCAGAGAGTTCACTGGCACCACTGGGGATGCAGTGCAGTGAGTCCAGAGATTGCACTGGCACCATTGGGGATGCAGTGCAGTGGGTCCAGAGAGTGCAGTGGCACCACTGGGGATGCACTGCAGTGAGTCCAGAGAGTGCACTGGCTCCACTGGGGATGCACTGCACTGAGTCCAGAGAGTGCACTGGCACCACTGGGGATGCAGTGCAGTGAGTCCAGAGAGTGCCCTTGCACCACTGGAGATGCAGTGCAGTGAGTCCAGACAGTGCACTGGCACCACTGGGGATGCAGTTTAGTGAGTCCAGAGAGTGCACCGGCTCCAATGGGGATACACTGCAGACAGTCCAGAGAGTAAACTGGCTCCACTGGGGATGCAGTGCAGTGAGTCCAGAGAGTGCCCTGGCACCACTGGGGATGCACTGCAGTGAGTCCAGAGACTACACATGCACCACTGGGGATGCAGTGCAGTGAGTCCAGAGAGAGCACTGGCACCACTGGGGATGCAGTGCTGTGAGTCCAGAGAGTGCACTGGCACCAGAGGGGATACACTGCAGTGAGTCCAGAGAGTGCACTGGCACGACTGGGGATGCAGCACAGTGAGTCCAGAGAATGCACTGTCACCACTGGGGATGCAGCGCAGTGACTACAGAGAGTGCACTGGCACCAAAAGGGATGCACTGCAGTGAGTCCAGAGAGTGCACTGGCACCAGTGGGGATGCAATGCAGTGGGTCCAGAGAGTGCATTGGCACCACTGGGGATGCAGTGCAGTGAGTCCAGAGAGTGCACTGGCACCACTGGTGATGCACTGCAGTGAGTCCAGAGAGTTCACTGGCACCACTGGGGATGCAGTGCAGTGAGTCCAGAGATTGCACTGGCACCATTGGGGATGCAGTGCAGTGGGTCCAGAGAGTGCACTGGCACCACTGGGGATGCACTGCAGTGAGTCCAGAGAGCGCACTGGCTCCACTGGGGATGCACTGCACTGAGTCCAGAGAGTGCACTGGCACCACTGGGGATGCAGTGCAGTGAGTCCAGAGAGTGCAATGGCACCACAAGGGATGCAGTGCAGTGAGTCCAGAGAGTGCACTGGCACCACTGGGGATGCACTGCAGTGAGTCCAGAGAGTGCACAAGCACCACTGGGGATGCAGTGCAGTGAGTCCAGAGAGTGCACTGGCACCAATGGAGATGCACTGCAGTGAGTCCAGAGACTGCACTGGCTCCACTGGGGATGCAATGCAGTGAGTCCAGAGAGTGCAATGGAACCACTGGGGATGCAGTGCAGTGAGTCCAGAGAGTGCACTGGCACCACTGGAGATGCACTGCAGTGAGTCCAGAGACTACACATGCACCACTGGGGATGCAGTGCAGTGAGTCCAGAGAGAGCACTGGAACCACTGGGGATGCAGTGCTGTGAGTCCAGAGAGTGCACTGGCACCACAGGGGATACACTGCAGTGAGTCCAGAGAGTGCACTGGCACGACTGGGGATGCAGCACAGTGAGTCCAGAGAGTGCACTGTCACCACTGGGGATGCAGCGCAGTGACTACAGAGAGTGCACTGGCCCCAAAAGGGATGCACTGCAGTGAGTCCAGAGAGTGCACTGGCACCAGTGGGGATGCAATGCAGTGGGTCCAGAGAGTGCACTGGCACCAGTGGGGATGCAGTGCAGTGAGTCCAGAGACTGCACTGGCACCACTGGTGATGCACTGCAGTGAGTCCAGAGAGTTCACTGGCACCACTGGGGATGCAGTGCAGTGAGTCCAGAGATTGCACTGGCACCATTGGGGATGCAGTGCAGTGGGTCCAGAGAGTGCAGTGGCACCACTGGGGATGCACTGCAGTGAGTCCAGAGAGTGCACTGGCTCCACTGGGGATGCACTGCACTGAGTCCAGAGAGTGCACTGGCACCACTGGGGATGCAGTGCAGTGAGTCCAGAGAGTGCCCTTGCACCACTGGAGATGCAGTGCAGTGAGTCCAGACAGTGCACTGGCACCACTGGGGATGCAGTTTAGTGAGTCCAGAGAGTGCACCGGCTCCAATGGGGATACACTGCAGACAGTCCAGAGAGTAAACTGGCTCCACTGGGGATGCAGTGCAGTGAGTCCAGAGAGTGCCCTGGCACCACTGGGGATGCACTGCAGTGAGTCCAGAGAGTACTCTGGCACCACTGAGCTGCACTGTAGTGAGTCCAGAGATTGCACTGGCACCACTGGGGATGCACTGCAGTGAGTCCAGAGACTACACTGGCACCAGTGGGGATGCAGTGCAGTGAGTCCAGAGAGTGCACTGGCACCACTGGGGATGCATCCCGGTGAGTCCAGAGAGTGCACTGGCACCACTGGGGATGCAGTGCAGTGAGTCCAGAGAGTGCACTGTCACAACTGGTGATGCAGTGCAGTGAGTCCAGAGAGCCACTGGCACCACTGGGGATGCAGTGCAGTGAGTCCAGAGAGTGCACTGGCACCATTGGGGATGCAGTGCAGTGAGTCCAGAGAGTGCACTGGCACCATTGGGGATGCAGTGCAGTGAGTCCAGAGAGTGCACTGGCACCGCTGGGGATGCAGCACAGTGAGTCCAGAGAGTGAAGTGTCACCACTGGGGACGCAGCGCAGTGACTACAGAGAGTGCACTGGCACCACTGGGGATGCAATGCAGTGAGTCCAGAGAGTGCACTGGCACCAGTGGGGATGCACTGCAGTGGGTCCAGAGAGTGCACTGGCACCACTGGGGATGCAGTGCAGTGAGTCCAGAGAGTGCACTGGCACCACTGGGGATGCACTGCAGTGAGTCCAGAGAGTGCACTGGCACCACTGGGGATGCAGTGCAGTGAGTCCAGAGAGTGCACTGGCACCATTGGGGATGCACTGCAGTGAGTCCAGAGAGTGCACTGGCACCACTGGGGATGCAGTGCAGTGAGTCCAGAGAGTGCACTGGCACCACTGGAGATGCACTACAGTGAGTCCAGAGAGTGCACTGGCTCCACTGGGGATGCACTGCACTGAGTGCAGAGAGTGCACTGGCACCACTGGGGAGGCAAAGCAGTGAGTCCAGAGAGTGCAATGGAACCACTGGGGATGCAGTGCAGTGAGTCCAGAGAGTGCACTGGCACCACTGGGGATGCACTGCAGTGAGTCCAGAGACTACACATGCACCACTGGGGATGCAGTGCAGTGAGTCCAGAGAGTGCACTGGCACCACTGGGGATGCACCCCGGTGAGTCCAGAGAGTGCACTGGCACCTCTGGTGATGCAGTGCAGTGAGTCCAGAGAGTGCACTGGCACCACTGGAGATGCACTGCAGTGAGTCCAGAGAGTGCACTGGCTCCACTGGGGATGCAGTGCAGTGAGTCCAGAGAGTGCACTGGCACCACTGGGGATGCAATGCAGTGAGTCCAGAGAGTGCAATGGAACCACAGGTGATGCAGTGCAGTGAGTCCAGAGAGGCACTGGCACCCCTGGGGATGCAGTGCAGTGAGTCCAGAGACTACACATGCACCACTGGGGATGCAGTGCAGTAAGTCCAGAGAGTGCACTGGCACCACTGGGGATGCAGTGCAGTGAGTCCAGAGAGTGCACTTGCACCACTGGGGATGCAGTGCAGTGAGTCCAGAGAGTGCACTGGCACCACTGGGGATGCAGTGCAGTGAGTCCAGAGAGTGCTCTGGCACCACTGAGCTACACTGCAGTGAGTCCAGTAATTGCACTGGCACCACTGGGGATGCACTGCTGTGAGTCCAGAGACTACACTGGCACCACTGGGGATGCAGTGCAGTGAGTCCAGAGAGTGCACTGGCACCACTGTTGATGCAGTGCAGTGAGTCCAGAGAGTGCACTGGCACCACTGGGGATGCAGTGCAGTGAGTCCAGAGAGTGCACTGGCACCACTGGGGATGCAGTGCAGTGAGTCCAGGGAGTGCACTGGCACCAACTGGGGATGCAGTGCAGTGAGTCCAGAGAGTGCACTGGCCCCACTGGGGATGCAGTGCAGTGAGTCCAGAGAGTGCACTTGCACCACTGTTGATGCACCCCGGTGAGTCCAGAGAGTTCATTGGCACCACTGGGGATGCAGTGCAGTGAGTCCAGAGACTGCACTGGCACCACTGGGGTTTGAGTGCAGTGAGTCCAGAGAGTGCACTGGCACGAATGGGGATGCACTGCAGTGAGTCCAGAGAGTGCCCTTGCACCACTGGGGATAAACTGCAGTGAGTCCAGAGAGTGCACTGGCACCACTGGGGATGCAGTGCAGTGAGTCCTGAGAGTGCAATGGCACCACAAGGGATGCAGCGCAGTGAGTCCAGAGAGTGCACTGGCACCACTGGGGCTGCACTGCAGTGAGTCCAGAGAGTGCACTGGCACCACTGGGGATGCAGTGCAGTGAGTCCAGAGAGTGCACTGGCACCAATGGAGATGCACTGCAGTGAGTCCAGAGAGTGCACTGGCTCCACTGGGGATGCCCTGCACTGAGTCCAGAGAGTGCACTGGCACCACTGGTGATGCAGTGCAGTGAGTCCAGAGAGTGCAATGGAACCACTGGGGATGCAGTGCAGTGAGTCCAGAGAGTGCACTGGCACCACTGGGGATGCACTGCAGTGAGTCCAGAGACTACACATGCACCACTGGGGATGCAGTGCAGTGAGTCCAGAGAGAGCACTGGCACCACTGGGGATGCAGTGCTGTGAGTCCAGAGAGTGCACTGGCACCAGAGGGGATACACTGCAGTGAGTCCAGAGAGTGCACTGGCACGACTGGGGATGCAGCACAGTGAGTCCAGAGAATGCACTGTCACCACTGGGGATGCAGCGCAGTGACTACAGAGAGTGCACTGGCACCAAAAGGGATGCACTGCAGTGAGTCCAGAGAGTGCACTGGCACCAGTGGGGATGCAATGCAGTGGGTCCAGAGAGTGCATTGGCACCACTGGGGATGCAGTGCAGTGAGTCCACAGACTGCACTGGCTCCACTGGTGATGCACTGCAGTGAGTCCAGAGAGTTCACTGGCACCACTGGGGATGCAGTGCAGTGAGTCCAGAGATTGCACTGGCACCATTGGGGATGCAGTGCAGTGGGTCCAGAGAGTGCACTGGCACCACTGGGGATGCACTGCAGTGAGTCCAGAGAGCGCACTGGCTCCACTGGGGATGCACTGCACTGAGTCCAGAGAGTGCACTGGCACCACTGGGGATGCAGTGCAGTGAGTCCAGAGAGTGCAATGGCACCACAAGGGATGCAGTGCAGTGAGTCCAGAGAGTGCACTGGCACCACTGGGGATGCACTGCAGTGAGTCCAGAGAGTGCACAAGCACCACTGGGGATGCAGTGCAGTGAGTCCAGAGAGTGCACTGGCACCAATGGAGATGCACTGCAGTGAGTCCAGAGAGTGCACTGGCTCCACTGGGGATGCAATGCAGTGAGTCCAGAGAGTGCACTGGCTCCACTGGGGATGCAGTGCAGTGAGTCCAGAGAGAGCACTGGAACCACTGGGGATGCAGTGCTGTGAGTCCAGAGAGTGCACTGGCACCACAGGGGATACACTGCAGTGAGTCCAGAGAGTGCACTGACACGACTGGGGATGCAGCACAGTGAGTCCAGAGAGTGCACTGTCACCACTGGGGATGCAGCGCAGTGACTACAGAGAGTGCACTGGCCCCAAAAGGGATGCACTGCAGTGAGTCCAGAGAGTGCACTGGCACCAGTGGGGATGCAATGCAGTGGGTCCAGAGAGTGCACTGGCACCAGTGGGGATGCAGTGCAGTGAGTCCAGAGACTGCACTGGCACCACTGGTGATGCACTGCAGTGAGTCCAGAGAGTTCACTGGCACCACTGGGGATGCAGTGCAGTGAGTCCAGAGATTGCACTGGCACCATTGGGGATGCAGTGCAGTGGGTCCAGAGAGTGCAGTGGCACCACTGGGGATGCACTGCAGTGAGTCCAGAGAGTGCACTGGCTCCACTGGGGATGCACTGCACTGAGTCCAGAGAGTGCACTGGCACCACTGGGGATGCAGTGCAGTGAGTCCAGAGAGTGCCCTTGCACCACTGGAGATGCAGTGCAGTGAGTCCAGACAGTGCACTGGCACCACTGGGGATGCAGTTTAGTGAGTCCAGAGAGTGCACCGGCTCCAATGGGGATACACTGCAGACAGTCCAGAGAGTAAACTGGCTCCACTGGGGATGCAGTGCAGTGAGTCCAGAGAGTGCCCTGGCACCACTGGGGATGCACTGCAGTGAGTCCAGAGAGTACTCTGGCACCACTGAGCTGCACTGTAGTGAGTCCAGAGATTGCACTGGCACCACTGGGGATGCACTGCAGTGAGTCCAGAGACTACACTGGCACCAGTGGGGATGCAGTGCAGTGAGTCCAGAGAGTGCACTGGCACCACTGGGGATGCATCCCGGTGAGTCCAGAGAGTGCACTGGCACCACTGGGGATGCAGTGCAGTGAGTCCAGAGAGTGCACTGTCACAACTGGTGATGCAGTGCAGTGAGTCCAGAGAGCCACTGGCACCACTGGGGATGCAGTGCAGTGAGTCCAGAGAGTGCACTGGCACCATTGGGGATGCAGTGCAGTGAGTCCAGAGAGTGCACTGGCACCATTGGGGATGCAGTGCAGTGAGTCCAGAGAGTGCACTGGCACCACTGGGGATGCAGTGCACTGAGTCCAGAGAGTGCACTGGCACCACTGGGGATGCACTGCATTGAGTCCAGAGAGTGCACTGGCACCACTGGGGATGCACTGCAGTGAGACCAGAGAGTGCACTGGCACCACTGGGGATGCAGTGCAGTGAGTCCAGAGAGTGCACTGGCACCACTGGGGATGCACTGCAGTGAGTCCAGAGAGTGCACTGACACCACTGGGAATGCACTGCAGTGAGTACTGAGAGTGCACTGGCACCTAAGGGGCTGCACTGCAGTGAGTCCAGAGAGTGCACTGGCACCACTGGGGATGCACTGCAGTGAGTCCAGAGAGTGCACTGGCACCAATGGGATGCAGTGCAGTGAGTCCACAGAGTGCACTGGCACACACAGGGGATACACTGCAGTGAGTCCAGAGAGTGCACTGGCACCACTGGGGATGCAGCACAGTGAGTCCAGAGAGTGAAGTGTCTCCACTGGGGACGCAGCGCAGTGACTACAGAGAGTGCAATGGAACCACAGGTGATGCAGTGCAGTGAGTCCAGAGAGTGCACTGGCACCAGTGGGGATGCACTGCAGTGGGTCCAGATAGTGCACTGGCACCACTGGGGATGCAGTGCAGTGAGTCCAGAGAGTGCACTGGCACCGCTGGGGATGCAGCACAGTGAGTCCAGAGAGTGAAGTGTCACCACTGGGGACGCAGCGCAGTGACTACAGAGAGTGCACTGGCACCACTGGGGATGCAATGCAGTGAGTCCAGAGAGTGCACTGGCACCAGTGGGGATGCACTGCAGTGGGTCCAGAGAGTGCACTGGCACCACTGGGGATGCACTGCAGTGAGTCCAGAGAGTGCACTGGCACCACTGGGGATGCAGTGCAGTGAGTCCAGAGAGTGCACTGGCACCATTGGGGATGCAGTGCAGTGAGTCCAGAGAGTGCACTGGCACCACTGGGGATGCAGTGCAGTGAGTCCAGAGAGTGCACTGGCACCACTGGAGATGCACTACAGTGAGTCCAGAGAGTGCACTGGCTCCACTGGGGATGCACTGCACTGAGTGCAGAGAGTGCACTGGCACCACTGGGGAGGCAATGCAGTGAGTCCAGAGAGTGCAATGGAACCACTGGGGATGCAGTGCAGTGAGTCCAGAGAGTGCACTGGCACCACTGGGGATGCACTGCAGTGAGTCCAGAGACTACACATGCACCACTGGGGATGCAGTGCAGTGAGTCCAGAGAGTGCACTGGCACCACTGGGGATGCACCCCGGTGAGTCCAGAGAGTGCACTGGCACCTCTGGTGATGCAGTGCAGTGAGTCCAGAGAGTGCACTGGCACCACTGGAGATGCACTGCAGTGAGTCCAGAGAGTGCACTGGCTCCACTGGGGATGCAGTGCAGTGAGTCCAGAGAGTGCACTGGCACCACTGGGGATGCAATGCAGTGAGTCCAGAGAGTGCAATGGAACCACAGGTGATGCAGTGCAGTGAGTCCAGAGAGGCACTGGCACCCCTGGGGATGCAGTGCAGTGAGTCCAGAGACTACACATGCACCACTGGGGATGCAGTGCAGTAAGTCCAGAGAGTGCACTGGCACCACTGGGGATGCAGTGCAGTGAGTCCAGAGAGTGCACTTGCACCACTGGGGATGCAGTGCAGTGAGTCCAGAGAGTGCACTGGCACCACTGGGGATGCAGTGCAGTGAGTCCAGAGAGTGCTCTGGCACCACTGAGCTACACTGCAGTGAGTCCAGTAATTGCACTGGCACCACTGGGGATGCACTGCTGTGAGTCCAGAGACTACACTGGCACCACTGGGGATGCAGTGCAGTGAGTCCAGAGAGTGCACTGGCACCACTGTTGATGCAGTGCAGTGAGTCCAGAGAGTGCACTGGCACCACTGGGGATGCAGTGCAGTGAGTCCAGAGAGTGCTCTGGCACCACTGAGCTACACTGCAGTGAGTCCAGTAATTGCACTGGCACCACTGGGGATGCACTGCTGTGAGTCCAGAGACTACACTGGCACCACTGGGGATGCAGTGCAGTGAGTCCAGAGAGTGCACTGGCACCACTGTTGATGCAGTGCAGTGAGTCCAGAGAGTGCACTGGCACCACTGGGGATGCAGTGCAGTGAGTCCAGAGAGTGCACTGGCACCACTGGGGATGCAGTGCAGTGAGCTCAGAGAGTGCACTGGCACCACTGGGGATGCAGTGCAGTGAGTCCAGAGAGTGCCCTTGCACCACTGGGGATGCACTGCAGTTAGTCCAGAGAGTGCACTGGCTCCACTGGGGATGCAGTGCAGTGATTCCAGAGAGTGCACTGGCACCACTGGGGATGCAGTGCAGTGAGTCCAGGGAGTGCACTGGCACCAACTGGGGATGCAGTGCAGTGAGTCCAGAGAGTGCACTGGCCCCACTGGGGATGCAGTGCAGTGAGTCCAGGGAGTGCACTGGCACCAACTGGGGATGCAGTGCAGTGAGTCCAGAGAGTGCACTGGCCCCACTGGGGATGCAGTGCAGTGAGTCCAGAGAGTGCACTGGCACCACTGTTGATGCACCCCGGTGAGTCCAGAGAGTGCATTGGCACCACTGGGGATGCAGTGCAGTGAGTCCAGAGACTGCACTGGCACCACTGGGGTTTGAGTGCAGTGAGTCCAGAGAGTGCACTGGCACGAATGGGGATGCACTGCAGTGAGTCCAGAGAGTGCCCTTGCACCACTGGGGATAAACTGCAGTGAGTCCAGACAGTGCACTGGCACCACTGGGGATGCAGTGCAGTGAGTCCAGAGAGTGCACTGGCACCACTGGGGCTGCACTGCAGTGAGTCCAGAGAGTGCACTGGCACCACTGGGGATGCAGTGCAGTGAGTCCAGAGAGTGCACTGGCACCAATGGAGATGCACTGCAGTGAGTCCAGAGAGTGCACTGGCTCCACTGGGGATGCCCTGCACTGAGTCCAGAGAGTGCACTGGCACCACTGGTGATGCACTGCAGTGAGTCCAGAGAGTGCAATGGAACCACTGGGGATGCAGTGCACTGAGTCCAGAGAGTGCACTGGCACCACTGGGGATGCACTGCAGTGAGTCCAGAGACTACACATGCACCACTGGGGATGCAGTGCAGTGAGTCCAGAGAGAGCACTGGCACCACTGGGGATGCAGTGCTGTGAGTCCAGAGAGTGCACTGGCACCAGAGGGGATACACTGCAGTGAGTCCAGAGAGTGCACTGGCACGACTGGGGATGCAGCACAGTGAGTCCAGAGAATGCACTGTCACCACTGGGGATGCAGCGCAGTGACTACAGAGAGTGCACTGGCACCAAAAGGGATGCACTGCAGTGAGTCCAGAGAGTGCACTGGCACCAGTGGGGATGCAATGCAGTGGGTCCAGAGAGTGCATTGGCACCACTGGGGATGCAGTGCAGTGAGTCCAGAGAGTGCACTGGCACCACTGGTGATGCACTGCAGTGAGTCCAGAGAGTTCACTGGCACCACTGGGGATGCAGTGCAGTGAGTCCAGAGATTGCACTGGCACCATTGGGGATGCAGTGCAGTGGGTCCAGAGAGTGCACTGGCACCACTGGGGATGCACTGCAGTGAGTCCAGAGAGCGCACTGGCTCCACTGGGGATGCACTGCACTGAGTCCAGAGAGTGCACTGGCACCACTGGGGATGCAGTGCAGTGAGTCCAGAGAGTGCAATGGCACCACAAGGGATGCAGTGCAGTGAGTCCAGAGAGTGCACTGGCACCACTGGGGATGCACTGCAGTGAGTCCAGAGAGTGCACAAGCACCACTGGGGATGCAGTGCAGTGAGTCCAGAGAGTGCACTGGCACCAATGGAGATGCACTGCAGTGAGTCCAGAGAGTGCAATGGCTCCACTGGGGATGCAATGCAGTGAGTCCAGAGAGTGCAATGGAACCACTGGGGATGCAGTGCAGTGAGTCCAGAGAGTGCACTGGCACCACTGGAGATGCACTGCAGTGAGTCCAGAGACTACACATGCACCACTGGGGATGCAGTGCAGTGAGTCCAGAGAGAGCACTGGAACCACTGGGGATGCAGTGCTGTGAGTCCAGAGAGTGCACTGGCACCACAGGGGATACACTGCAGTGAGTCCAGAGAGTGCACTGGCACGACTGGGGATGCAGCACAGTGAGTCCAGAGAGTGCACTGTCACCACTGGGGATGCAGCGCAGTGACTACAGAGAGTGCACTGGCCCCAAAAGGGATGCACTGCAGTGAGTCCAGAGAGTGCACTGGCACCAGTGGGGATGCAATGCAGTGGGTCCAGAGAGTGCACTGGCACCAGTGGGGATGCAGTGCAGTGAGTCCAGAGACTGCACTGGCACCACTGGTGATGCACTGCAGTGAGTCCAGAGAGTTCACTGGCACCACTGGGGATGCAGTGCAGTGAGTCCAGAGATTGCACTGGCACCATTGGGGATGCAGTGCAGTGGGTCCAGAGAGTGCAGTGGCACCACTGGGGATGCACTGCAGTGAGTCCAGAGAGTGCACTGGCTCCACTGGGGATGCAGCGCAGTGACTACAGAGAGTGCACTGGCACCAAAAGGGATGCACTGCAGTGAGTCCAGAGAGTGCCCTTGCACCACTGGAGATGCAGTGCAGTGAGTCCAGACAGTGCACTGGCACCACTGGGGATGCAGTTTAGTGAGTCCAGAGAGTGCACCGGCTCCAATGGGGATACACTGCAGACAGTCCAGAGAGTAAACTGGCTCCACTGGGGATGCAGTGCAGTGAGTCCAGAGAGTGCCCTGGCACCACTGGGGATGCACTGCAGTGAGTCCAGAGAGTACTCTGGCACCACTGAGCTGCACTGTAGTGAGTCCAGAGATTGCACTGGCACCACTGGGGATGCACTGCAGTGAGTCCAGAGACTACACTGGCACCAGTGGGGATGCAGTGCAGTGAGTCCAGAGAGTGCACTGGCACCACTGGGGATGCATCCCGGTGAGTCCAGAGAGTGCACTGGCACCACTGGGGATGCAGTGCAGTGAGTCCAGAGAGTGCACTGTCACAACTGGTGATGCAGTGCAGTGAGTCCAGAGAGCCACTGGCACCACTGGGGATGCAGTGCAGTGAGTCCAGAGAGTGCACTGGCACCATTGGGGATGCAGTGCAGTGAGTCCAGAGAGTGCACTGGCACCATTGGGGATGCAGTGCAGTGAGTCCAGAGAGTGCACTGGCACCACTGGGGATGCAGTGCACTGAGTCCAGAGAGTGCACTGTCACCACTGGGGATGCACTGCATTGAGTCCAGAGAGTGCACTGGCACCACTGGGGATGCACTGCAGTGAGACCAGAGAGTGCACAGGCACCACTGGGGATGCAGTGCAGTGAGTCCAGAGAGTGCACTGGCACCACTGGGGATGCACTGCAGTGAGTCCAGAGAGTGCACTGACACCACTGGGAATGCACTGCAGTGAGTACTGAGAGTGCACTGGCACCTAAGGGGCTGCACTGCAGTGAGTCCAGAGAGTGCACTGGCACCACTGGGGATGCACTGCAGTGAGTCCAGAGAGTGCACTGGCACCAATGGGATGCAGTGCAGTGAGTCCACAGAGTGCACTGGCACACACAGGGGATACACTGCAGTGAGTCCAGAGAGTGCACTGGCACCACTGGGGATGCAGCACAGTGAGTCCAGAGAGTGAAGTGTCTCCACTGGGGACGCAGCGCAGTGACTACAGAGAGTGCAATGGAACCACAGGTGATGCAGTGCAGTGAGTCCAGAGAGTGCACTGGCACCAGTGGGGATGCACTGCAGTGGGTCCAGATAGTGCACTGGCACCACTGGGGATGCAGTGCAGTGAGTCCAGAGAGTGCACTGGCACCACTGGGGATGCACTGCAGTGAGTCCAGAGAGTGCACTGGCACCATTGGGGATGCAGTGCAGTGAGTCCAGAGACTACACTGGCACCACTGGTGATGCACTGCAGTGAGTCCAGAGAGTGCACTGGCTCCACTGGGGATGCAGTGCACTGAGTCCAGAGAGTGCACTGGCACCACTGGAGATGCACTGCAGTGAGTCCAGAGAGTGCACTGGCACCACTGGGGATGCACTGCACTGAGTCCAGAGAGTGCACTGGCACCACTGGGGATGCAGTGCTGTGAGTCCAGAGAGTACACTGGCACCACAGGGGATACACTGCAGTGAGTCCAGAGAGTGCACTGGCACCACTGGGGATGCAGCACAGTGAGTCCAGAGAGTGCACTGTCACCACTGGGGATGCCTCGCAGTGAGTCCAGAGAGTGCAGTGGCACCACTGGGGATGCAGTGCAGTGATTCCAGAGAGTGCACTGGCACCACTGGGGATGCAGTGCAGTGAGTCCAGAGAGTGCCCTTGAACCACTGGAGATGCACTGCAGTGAGTCCAGACAGTGCACTGGCACCACTGGGGATGCACTTCAGTGAGTCCAGAGAGTGCACCGGCTCCAATGGGGATACACTGCAGACAGTCCAGAGAGTAAACTGGCTCCACTGGGGATGCAGTGCAGTGAGTCCAGAGAGTGCACTGGCACCACTGGGGATGCACTGCAGTGAGTCCAGAGAGTACTCTGGCACCACTGAGCTGCACTGCAGTGAGTCCAGAGATTGCACTGGCACCACTGGGGATGCACTGCAGTGAGTCCAGAGACTACACATGCACCACTGGGGATGCAGTGCAGTGAGTCCAGAGAGTGCACTGGCACCACTGGGGATGCACCCCGGTGAGTCCAGAGAGTGCACTGGCACCACTGGTGATGCAGTGCAGTGAGTCCAGAGAGTGCACTGGCACCACTGGGGATGCACCCCGGTGAGTCCAGAGAGTGCACTGGCACCACTGGTGATGCAGTGCAGTGAGTCCAGAGAGCCACTGGCACCACTGGTGATGCAGTGCAGTGAGTCCAGAGACTACACTGGCACCACTGGGGATGCAGTGCCGTGAGTCCAGAGAGTGCACTGGCACCATTGGGGATGCAGTGCAGTGAGTCCAGAGAGCCACTGGCACCACTGGTGATGCAGTGCAGTGAGTCCAGAGAGTGCACTGGCACCATTGGGGATGCAGTGCACTGAGTCCAGAGAGTGCACTGGCACCACTGGGGATGCACTGCAGTGAGTCCAGAGACTACACTGGCACCACTGGGGATGCAGTGCACTGAGTCCAGAGAGTGCACTGGCACCACTGGGGATGCAGTTCAGTGAGTCCAGACAGTGCAATGGCACCAACTGGAGCTGCACTGCTGTGAGTCCTGAGATAGCACTGGCACCACTGGGGTTACAGTGCAGTGAGTCCAGAGACTACACTGGCACCACTGGGGTTGCAGTGCCGTGAGTCCAGAGAGTGCACTGGCACCATTGGGGATGCACTGCAGTGAGTCCAGACAGTGCAATGGCACCAACTGGAGCTGCACTGCTGTGAGTCCTGAGATAGCACTGGCACCACTGGGTTACAGTGCAGTGAGTCCAGAGACTACACTGGCACCACTGGGGTTGCACTGCAGTGAGTCCAGAGACTTCACAGGCACCACTGGGGATGCAGTGCAGTGAGTCCAGAGAGTGCACTGGCACCACTGGGGATGCAGTTCAGTGAGTCCAGAGAGTGCACTGTCACCACTGGGGATGCAGTGCAGTGAGTCCAGAGAGTGCACTGGCACCACCGGGGATTCACTGCAGTGAGTCCAGAGAGTGCACTGGCACACTGGGGATGCAGTGCACTGAGTCCAGAGAGTGCACTGGCACCACTGGGATACACAGCAGTGAGTCCAGAGAGTGCACTGGCACCACTGGGGATGCAGCACAGTGAGTCCAGAGAGTGAAGTGTCACCACTGGGGACGCAGCGCAGTGACTACAGAGAGTGCACTGGCACCACTGGGGATGCACTGCAGTGAGTCCAGAGAGTGCACTGGCACCAGTGGGGATGCACTGCAGTGGGTCCAGAGACTGCACTGGCACCACTGGGGATGCAGTGCAGTGAGTCCAGAGAGTGCACTGGCACCACTGGGGATGCACTGCAGTGAGTCCAGAGACTGCACTGGCACCACTGGGGATGCAGTGAGTCCAGAGAGTGCACTGGCACCATTGGGGATGCACTGCAGTGAGTCCAGAGAGTGCACTGGCACCACTGGGGATGCAGTGCAGTGAGTCCAGAGAGTGCACTGGCACCACTGGAGATGCACTGCAGTGAGTCCAGAGAGTGCACTGGCACCACTGGGGATGCACTGCACTGAGTCCAGAGAGTGCACTGGCACCACTGGGGATGCAATGCAGTGAGTCCAGAGAGTGCAATGGAACCACTGGGGATGCAGTGCAGTGAGTCCAGAGAGTGCACTGGCACCTCTGGGGATGCACTGCAGTGAGTCCAGAGACTACACATGCACCACTGGGGATGCAGTGCAGTGAGTCCAGAGAGTGCAATGGAACCACAGGTGATGCAGTGCAGTGAGTCCAGACAGTGCACTGGCACCACAGGGGATGCAGTGCAGTGATTCCAGAGAGTGCACTGGCACCACTGGGGATGCAGTGCAGTGAGTCCAGAGAGTGCAGTGGCACCACTGGGGATGCAGTGCAGCGAGTCCAGAGAGTGCACTGGCACCACTGGTGATGCAGTGCCGTGAGTCCAGAGAGTACACTGGCACCACTGGGGATGCACTGCAGTGAGTCCAGAGAATGCACTGGCACTAATGGGGATGCAGTGCAGTGACTCGAAAGAGTGCACTGGCACCACTGCGGATGCACTGCAGTGAGTCCAGACAGTGCAATGGCACCAAATGGAGCTGCACTGCTGTGAGTCCTGAGATAGCACTGGCACCACTGGGGTTACAGTGCAGTGAGTCCAGAGACTACACTGGCACCACTGGGGTTGCACTGCAGTGAGTCAAGAGACTTCACAGGCACCACTGGGGATGCAGTACAGTGAGTCCAGAGAGTGCACTGGCACCACTGGGGATGCAGTTCAGTGAGTCCAGAGAGTGCACTGGCACCACTGGGGATGCAGTGCAGTGAGTCCAGAGAGTGCACTGGCACCAATGGGGATTCACTGCAGTGAGTCCAGAGAGTGCACTGGCACCACTGGGGATCCACTGCAGTGAGTCCAGAGAGTGCACTGGCACACTGGGGATGCAGTGCACTGAGTCCAGAGAGTGAAGTGTCACCACTGGGGACGCAGCGCAGTGACTACAAAGAGTGCACTGGCACCACTGGGGATGCACTGCAGTGAGTCCAGAGAGTGCACTGGCACCAGTGGGGATGCACTGCAGTGGGTCCGGAGACTGCACTGGCACCACTGGGGATGCAGTGCAGTGAGTCCAGAGAGTGCACTGGTACCACTGGGGTTGCACTGCAGTGAGTCCAGAGAGTGCACTGGCACCACTGGGGATGCAGTGCAGTGAGTCCAGAGAGTGCACTGGCACCATTGGGGATGGAGTGCAGTGAGTCCAGAGAGTGCACTGGCACCACTGGGGATGCAGTGCAGTGAGTCCAGAGAGTGCACTGGCACCACTGGGGATGCAGTGCAGTGAGTCCAGAGACTACACTGGCACCACTGGGGTTGCAGTGCCGTGAGTCCAGAGAGTGCACTGGCACCATTGGGGATGCACTGCAGTGAGTCCAGACAGTGCAATGGCACCAACTGGAGCTGCACTGCTGTGAGTCCTGAGATAGCACTGGCACCACTGGGTTACAGTGCAGTGAGTCCAGAGACTACACTGGCACCACTGGGGTTGCACTGCAGTGAGTCCAGAGACTTCACAGGCACCACTGGGGATGCAGTGCAGTGAGTCCAGAGAGTGCACTGGCACCACTGGGGATGCAGTTCAGTGAGTCCAGAGAGTGCACTGTCACCACTGGGGATGCAGTGCAGTGAGTCCAGAGAGTGCACTGGCACCACCGGGGATTCACTGCAGTGAGTCCAGAGAGTGCACTGGCACACTGGGGATGCAGTGCACTGAGTCCAGAGAGTGCAGTGGCACCACTGGGATACACAGCAGTGAGTCCAGAGAGTGCACTGGCACCACTGGGGATGCAGCACAGTGAGTCCAGAGAGTGAAGTGTCACCACTGGGGACGCAGCGCAGTGACTACAGAGAGTGCACTGGCACCACTGGGGATGCACTGCAGTGAGTCCAGAGAGTGCACTGGCACCAGTGGGGATGCACTGCAGTGGGTCCAGAGACTGCACTGGCACCACTGGGGATGCAGTGCAGTGAGTCCAGAGAGTGCACTGGCACCACTGGGGATGCACTGCAGTGAGTCCAGAGACTGCACTGGCACCACTGGGGATGCAGTGAGTCCAGAGAGTGCACTGGCACCATTGGGGATGCACTGCAGTGAGTCCAGAGAGTGCACTGGCACCACTGGGGATGCAGTGCAGTGAGTCCAGAGAGTGCACTGGCACCACTGGAGATGCACTGCAGTGAGTCCAGAGAGTGCACTGGCACCACTGGGGATGCACTGCACTGAGTCCAGAGAGTGCACTGGCACCACTGGGGATGCAATGCAGTGAGTCCAGAGAGTGCAATGGAACCACTGGGGATGCAGTGCAGTGAGTCCAGAGAGTGCACTGGCACCTCTGGGGATGCACTGCAGTGAGTCCAGAGACTGCACATGCACCACTGGGGATGCAGTGCAGTGAGTCCAGAGAGTGCAATGGAACCACAGGTGATGCAGTGCAGTGAGTCCAGACAGTGCACTGGCACCACAGGGGATGCAGTGCAGTGAGTCCAGAGAGTGCACTGGCACCACTGGGGATGCAGTGCAGTGAGTCCAGAGAGTGCAGTGGCACCACTGGGGATGCAGTGCAGCGAGTCCAGAGAGTGCACTGGCACCACTGGTGATGCAGTGCCGTGAGTCCAGAGAGTACACTGGCACCACTGGGGATGCACTGCAGTGAGTCCAGAGAATGCACTGGCACTAATGGGGATGCAGTGCAGTGACTCGAAAGAGTGCACTGGCACCACTGCGGATGCACTGCAGTGAGTCCAGACAGTGCAATGGCACCAAATGGAGCTGCACTGCTGTGAGTCCTGAGATAGCACTGGCACCACTGGGGTTACAGTGCAGTGAGTCCAGAGACTACACTGGCACCACTGGGGTTGCACTGCAGTGAGTCAAGAGACTTCACAGGCACCACTGGGGATGCAGTACAGTGAGTCCAGAGAGTGCACTGGCACCACTGGGGATGCAGTTCAGTGAGTCCAGAGAGTGCACTGTCACCACTGGGGATGCAGTGCAGTGAGTCCAGAGAGTGCACTGGCACCAATGGGGATTCACTGCAGTGAGTCCAGAGAGTGCACTGGCACCACTGGGGATCCACTGCAGTGAGTCCAGAGAGTGCACTGGCACACTGGGGATGCAGTGCACTGAGTCCAGAGAGTGAAGTGTCACCACTGGGGACGCAGCGCAGTGACTACAGAGAGTGCACTGGCACCACTGGGGATGCACTGCAGTGAGTCCAGAGAGTGCACTGGCACCAGTGGGGATGCACTGCAGTGGGTCCGGAGACTGCACTGGCACCACTGGGGATGCAGTGCAGTGAGTCCAGAGAGTGCACTGGTACCACTGGGGTTGCACTGCAGTGAGTCCAGAGAGTGCACTGGCACCACTGGGGATGCAGTGCAGTGAGTCCAGAGAGTGCACTGGCACCATTGGGGATGGAGTGCAGTGAGTCCAGAGAGTGCACTGGCACCACTGGGGATGCAGTGCAGTGAGTCCAGAGAGTGCACTGGCACCACTGGGGATGCAGTGCAGTGAGTCCAGAGAGTGCACTGGCTCCACTGGGGATGCACTGCACTGAGTCCAGAGAGTGCACTGGCACCACTGGGGATGCAATGCAGTGAGTCCAGAGAGTGCAATGGAACCACTGGGGATGCAGTGCAGTGAGTCCAGAGAGTGCACTGGCACCACTGGCGATGCACTGCAGTGAGTCCAGAGACTACACATGCACCACTGGGGATGCAGTGCAGTGAGTCCAGAGAGTGCACTGGCACCACTGGGGATGCACCCCGGTGAGACCAGAGAGTGCACTGGCACCACTGGTAATGCAGTGCAGTGAGTCCAGAGAGTGCACTGGCACCACTGGAGATGCAATGCAGTGAGTCCAGAGAGTGCAATGGAACCACAGGTGATGCAGTGCAGTGAGTCCAGAGAGCCACTGGCACCACTGGGGATGCAGTGCAGTGAGTCCAGAGACTACACATGCACCACTGGGGATGCAGTGCAGTAAGTCCAGAGAGCGCACTGGCACCACTGGGGATGCAGTGCAGTGAGTCCAGAGACTACACATGCAACACTGGGGATGCAGTGCAGTGAGTCCAGAGAGTGCAGTGGCACCACTGGGGATGCAGTGCAATGAGTCCAGAGAGTGCACTGGCACCACTGGTGATGCAGTGCCGTGAGTCCAGAGAGTACACTGGCACCACTGGGGATGCACTGCAGTGAGTCCAGAGAATGCACTGGCACTAATGGGGATGCAGTGCAGTGACTCGAAAGAGTGCACTGGCACCACTGCGGATGCACTGCAGTGAGTACGGAGAGTACCCTGGCACCAATGGTGATGCAGTGCAGTGAGTCCAGAGAGTGCACTGGCACCACTGGGGATGCAGTGCAGTGAGTCCAGAGAGTGCACTGGCACCACTGGGGATGCAGTGCAGTGAGTCCAGAGAGTGCTCTGGCACCACTGAGCTACACTGCAGTGAGTCCAGTAATTGCACTGGCACCACTGGGGATGCACTGCTGTGAGTCCAGAGACTACACTGGCACCAGTGGGGATGCAGTGCAGTGAGTCCAGAGAGTGCACTGGCACCACTGTTGATGCAGTGCAGTCAGTCCAGAGAGTGCACTGGCACCACTGGGGATGCAGTGCAGTGAGTCCAGAGAGTGCACTGGCACCACTGGGGATGCAGTGCAGTGAGCTCAGAGAGTGCAATGGCACCACTGGGGATGCAGTGCAGTGAGTCCAGAGATTGCACTGGCACCACTGGGGATGCAGTGCAGTGAGTCCAGAGAGTGCACTGGCACCACTGGGGATGCACTGCAGTTAGTCCAGAGAGTGCACTGGCTCCACTGGGGATGCAGTGCAGTGATTCCAGAGAGTGCACTGGCACCACTGCGGATGCAGTGCAGTGAGTCCAGAGAGTGCACTGGTACCAACTGGCGATGCAGTGCAGTGAGTCCAGAGAGTGCACTGGCACCACTGGGGATGCAATGCAGTGAGTCCAGAGAGTGCCCTTGCACCACTGGAGATGCAGTGCAGTGAGTCCAGACAGTGCACTGGCACCACTGGGGATGCAGTTTAGTGAGTCCAGAGAGTGCACCGGCTCCAATGGGGATACACTGCAGACAGTCCAGAGAGTAAACTGGCTCCACTGGGGATGCAGTGCAGTGAGTCCAGAGAGTGCACTGGCACCACTGGGGATGCACTGCAGTGAGTCCAGAGAGTACTCTGGCACCACTGAGCTGCACTGCAGTGAGTCCAGAGATTGCACTAGCACCACTGGGGATGCACTGCAGTGAGTCCAGAGACTACACTGGCAAGAGTGGGGATGCACTGCAATGAGTCCAGAGAGTGCACTGGCACCACTGGGGAGGCATCCCGGTGAGTCCAGAGAGTGCACTGGCACCATTGGTGATGCAGTGCAGTGAGTCCAGAGAGCCACTGGCACCACTGGGGATGCAGTGCAGTGAGTCCAGAGAGTGCACTGGCACCATTGGGTATGCAGTGCAGTGAGTCCAGAGAGTGCACTGGCACCATTGCAGATGCAGTGCAGTGAGTCCAGAGAGTGCACTGTCACCACTGGGGATGCAGTGCACTGAGTCCAGAGAGTGCACTCTCAGCAGTGGGGATGCACTGCATTGAGTCCAAAGAGTGCACTGGCACCAGAGGGGATGCAGTGCAGTGAGACCAGAGAGTGCACTGGCACCACTGGGGATGCAGTGCAGTGAGTCCAGAGAGTGCACTGGCACCACTGGGGATGCACTGCAGTGAGTCCTGAGAGTGCAATGGCACCACTGGGGATGCACTGCAGTGAGTCCAGAGAGTGCACTGGCACCACTGGGGATGCAGTGCAGTGAGTCCAGAGAGTGCACTGACACCACTGGGAATGCACTGCAGTGAGTACTGAGAGTGCACTGGCACCTAAGGGGCTGCACTGCAGTGAGTCCAGAGAGTGCACTGGCACCACTGGGGATGCACTGCAGTGAGTCCTGAGAGTGCACTGGCACCAATGGGATGCAGTGTAGTGAGTCCACAGAGTGCACTGGCACCACTGGGGATACACTGCTGTGAGTCCAGAGAGTGCACTGGCACCACTGGGGAGGCAGCACAGTGAGTCCAGAGAGTGAAGTGTCTCCACTGGGGACGCAGCGCAGTGACTACAGAGAGTGCAATGGAACCACTGGGGATGCAGTGCAGTGAGTCCAGAGAGTGCACTGGCACCAGTGGGGATGCACTGCAGTGGGTCCTGAGAGTGCACTGGCACCACTGGGGATGCAGTGCAGTGAGTCCAGAGAGTGCACTGGCACCACTGGGGATGCACTGCAGTGAGTCCAGAGAGTGCACTGGCACCACTGGGGATGCAGTGCAGTGAGTCCTGAGAGTGCAATGGCACCACTGGTGATGCACTGCATTGAGTCCAGAGAGTGCACTGGCTCCACTGGGGATGCACTGCTGTGAGTCCAGAGACTACACTGGCACCACTGGAGATGCACTGCAGTGAGTCCAGAGAGTGCACTGGCTCCACTGGGGATGCACTGCACTGAGTCCAGAGAGTGCACTGGCACCACTGGGGATGCAATGCAGTGAGTCCAGAGAGTGCAATGGAACCACAGGTGATGCAGTGCAGTGAGTCCAGAGAGCCACTGGCAACACTGGGGATGCAGTGCAGTGAGTCCAGAGACTACACATGCACCACTGGGGATGCAGTGCAGTGAGTCCAGAGAGTGCACTGGCACCACTGGGGATGCAGTGCAGTGACTCCAGAGAGTGCACTGGCACCACTGGGGATGCAGTGCAGTGAGTCCAGAGAGTGCAGTGGCACCACTGGGGATGCAGTGCAGTGAGTCCAGAGAATGCACTGGCACTAATGGGGATGAACTGCAGTGACTCGAAAGAGTGCACTGGCACCACTGCGGATGCACTGCAGTGAGTCCGGAGAGTACCCTGGCACCAATGGTGATGCAGTGCAGTGAGTCCAGAGAGTGCACTGGCACCACTGGGGATGCAGTGCAGTGAGTCCAGAGAGTGCTCTGGCACCACTGAGCTACACTGCAGTGAGTCCAGTAATTGCACTGGCACCACTGGCGATGCACTGCTGTGAGTCCAGAGACTACACTGGCACCACTGGGGATGCAGTGCAGTGAGTCCAGAGAGTGCACTGGCACCACTGGGGATGCACTGCTGTGAGTCCAGAGACTACACTGACACCACTGGGGATGCAGTGCAGTGAGTCCAGAGAGTGCACTGGCACCACTGGGGATGCAGTGCAGTGAGCTCAGAGAGTGCACTGGCACCACTGGGGATGCACTGCAGTTAGTCCAGAGAGTGCAGTGGCTCCACTGGTGATGCAGTGCAGTGAGTCCAGAGAGTTCACTGGCACCACTGGGGATGCAGTGCAGTGAGTCCTGAGAGTGCAATGGCACCACAAGGGATGCACTGCAGTGAGTCCAGAGCGTGCACTGGCACCACTGGGGATGCAGTGCAGTGAGTCCAGAGAGTGCACTGGCACCAACTGGGGATGCAGTGCAGTGAGTCCAGAGAGTGCACTGGCCCCACTGGGGATGCAGTGCAGTGAGTCCAGAGAGTGCACTGGCACCACTGGGGATGCACCCCGGTGAGTCCAGAGAGTGCATTGGCACCACTGGGGATGCAGTGCAGTGAGTCCAGAGACTGCACTGGCACCACTGGGGTTTGAGTGCAGTGAGTCCAGAGAGTGCACTGGCACCAATGGGGATGCACTGCAGTGAGTCCAGAGAGTGCCCTTGCACCACTGGGGATAAACTGCAGTGAGTCCAGACAGTGCACTGGCACCACTGGGGATGCAGTGCAGTGAGTCCTGAGAGTGCAATGGCACCACAAGGGATGCAGTGCAGTGAGTCCAGAGAGTGCACTGGCACCACTGGGGATGCAGTGCAGTGAGTCCAGAGAGTGCACTGGCACCACTGGGGATGCAGTGCAGTGAGTCCAGAGAGTGCTCTGGCACCACTGAGCTACACTGCAGTGAGTCCAGTAATTGCACTGGCACCACTGGGGATGCACTGCTGTGAGTCCAGAGACTACACTGGCACCAGTGGGGATGCAGTGCAGTGAGTCCAGAGAGTGCACTGGCACCACTGTTGATGCAGTGCAGTCAGTCCAGAGAGTGCACTGGCACCACTGGGGATGCAGTGCAGTGAGTCCAGAGAGTGCACTGGCACCACTGGGGATGCAGTGCAGTGAGCTCAGAGAGTGCACTGGCACCACTGGGGATGCAGTGCAGTGAGTCCAGAGATTGCACTGGCACCACTGGGGATGCAGTGCAGTGAGTCCAGAGAGTGCACTGGCACCACTGGGGATGCACTGCAGTTAGTCCAGAGAGTGCACTGGCTCCACTGGGGATGCAGTGTAGTGATTCCAGAGAGTGCACTGGCACCACTGCGGATGCAGTGCAGTGAGTCCAGAGAGTGCACTGGTACCAACTGGCGATGCAGTGCAGTGAGTCCAGAGAGTGCACTGGCACCACTGGGGATGCAATGCAGTGAGTCCAGAGAGTGCCCTTGCACCACTGGAGATGCAGTGCAGTGAGTCCAGACAGTGCACTGGCACCACTGGGGATGCAGTTTAGTGAGTCCAGAGAGTGCACCGGCTCCAATGGGGATACACTGCAGACAGTCCAGAGAGTAAACTGGCTCCACTGGGGATGCAGTGCAGTGAGTCCAGAGAGTGCACTGGCACCACTGGGGATGCACTGCAGTGAGTCCAGAGAGTACTCTGGCACCACTGAGCTGCACTGCAGTGAGTCCAGAGATTGCACTAGCACCACTGGGGATGCACTGCAGTGAGTCCAGAGACTACACTGGCACCAGTGGGGATGCACTGCAATGAGTCCAGAGAGTGCACTGGCACCACTGGGGAGGCATCCCGGTGAGTCCAGAGAGTGCACTGGCACCATTGGTGATGCAGTGCAGTGAGTCCAGAGAGCCACTGGCACCACTGGGGATGCAGTGCAGTGAGTCCAGAGAGTGCACTGGCACCATTGGGTATGCAGTGCAGTGAGTCCAGAGAGTGCACTGGCACCATTGCAGATGCAGTGCAGTGAGTCCAGAGAGTGCACTGTCACCACTGGGGATGCAGTGCACTGAGTCCAGAGAGTGCACTCTCAGCAGTGGGGATGCACTGCATTGAGTCCAAAGAGTGCACTGGCACCAGAGGGGATGCAGTGCAGTGAGACCAGAGAGTGCACTGGCACCACTGGGGATGCAGTGCAGTGAGTCCAGAGAGTGCACTGGCACCACTGGGGATGCACTGCAGTGAGTCCTGAGAGTGCAATGGCACCACTGGGGATGCACTGCAGTGAGTCCAGAGAGTGCACTGGCACCACTGGGGATGCAGTGCAGTGAGTCCAGAGAGTGCACTGACACCACTGGGAATGCACTGCAGTGAGTACTGAGAGTGCACTGGCACCTAAGGGGCTGCACTGCAGTGAGTCCAGAGAGTGCACTGGCACCACTGGGGATGCACTGCAGTGAGTCCAGAGAGTGCACTGGCACCAATGGGATGCAGTGTAGTGAGTCCACAGAGTGCACTGGCACCACTGGGGATACACTGCAGTGAGTCCAGAGAGTGCACTGGCACCACTGGGGAGGCAGCACAGTGAGTCCAGAGAGTGAAGTGTCTCCACTGGGGACGCAGCGCAGTGACTACAGAGAGTGCAATGGAACCACTGGGGATGCAGTGCAGTGAGTCCAGAGAGTGCACTGGCACCAGTGGGGATGCACTGCAGTGGGTCCTGAGAGTGCACTGGCACCACTGGGGATGCAGTGCAGTGAGTCCAGAGAGTGCACTGGCACCACTGGGGATGCACTGCAGTGAGTCCAGAGAGTGCACTGGCACCACTGGGGATGCAGTGCAGTGAGTCCTGAGAGTGCAATGGCACCACTGGTGATGCACTGCATTGAGTCCAGAGAGTGCACTGGCTCCACTGGGGATGCACTGCTGTGAGTCCAGAGACTACACTGGCACCACTGGAGATGCACTGCAGTGAGTCCAGAGAGTGCACTGGCTCCACTGGGGATGCACTGCACTGAGTCCAGAGAGTGCACTGGCACCACTGGGGATGCAATGCAGTGAGTCCAGAGAGTGCAATGGAACCACAGGTGATGCAGTGCAGTGAGTCCAGAGAGCCACTGGCAACACTGGGGATGCAGTGCAGTGAGTCCAGAGACTACACATGCACCACTGGGGATGCAGTGCAGTGAGTCCAGAGAGTGCACTGGCACCACTGGGGATGCAGTGCAGTGACTCCAGAGAGTGCACTGGCACCACTGGGGATGCAGTGCAGTGAGTCCAGAGAGTGCAGTGGCACCACTGGGGATGCAGTGCAGTGAGTCCAGAGAATGCACTGGCACTAATGGGGATGAACTGCAGTGACTCGAAAGAGTGCACTGGCACCACTGCGGATGCACTGCAGTGAGTCCGGAGAGTACCCTGGCACCAATGGTGATGCAGTGCAGTGAGTCCAGAGAGTGCACTGGCACCACTGGGGATGCAGTGCAGTGAGTCCAGAGAGTGCTCTGGCACCACTGAGCTACACTGCAGTGAGTCCAGTAATTGCACTGGCACCACTGGCGATGCACTGCTGTGAGTCCAGAGACTACACTGGCACCACTGGGGATGCAGTGCAGTGAGTCCAGAGAGTGCACTGGCACCACTGGGGATGCACTGCTGTGAGTCCAGAGACTACACTGACACCACTGGGGATGCAGTGCAGTGAGTCCAGAGAGTGCACTGGCACCACTGGGGATGCAGTGCAGTGAGCTCAGAGAGTGCACTGGCACCACTGGGGATGCACTGCAGTTAGTCCAGAGAGTGCACTGGCTCCACTGGTGATGCAGTGCAGTGAGTCCAGAGAGTTCACTGGCACCACTGGGGATGCAGTGCAGTGAGTCCTGAGAGTGCAATGGCACCACAAGGGATGCACTGCAGTGAGTCCAGAGCGTGCACTGGCACCACTGGGGATGCAGTGCAGTGAGTCCAGAGAGTGCACTGGCACCAACTGGGGATGCAGTGCAGTGAGTCCAGAGAGTGCACTGGCCCCACTGGGGATGCAGTGCAGTGAGTCCAGAGAGTGCACTGGCACCACTGGGGATGCACCCCGGTGAGTCCAGAGAGTGCATTGGCACCACTGGGGATGCAGTGCAGTGAGTCCAGAGACTGCACTGGCACCACTGGGGTTTGAGTGCAGTGAGTCCAGAGAGTGCACTGGCACCAATGGGGATGCACTGCAGTGAGTCCAGAGAGTGCCCTTGCACCACTGGGGATAAACTGCAGTGAGTCCAGACAGTGCACTGGCACCACTGGTGATGCAGTGCAGTGAGTCCTGAGAGTGCAATGGCACCACAAGGGATGCAGTGCAGTGAGTCCAGAGAGTGCACTGGCACCACTGGGGATGCACTGCAGTGAGTCCAGAGAGTGCACTGGCACCAAAGGAGATGCACTGCAGTGAGTCCAGGGAGTGCACTGGCTCCACTGGGGATGCCCTGCACTGAGTCCAGAGAGCGCACTGGCACCACTGGGGATGCAATGCAGTGAGTCCAGAGAGTGCACTGGCACCACTGGGGATGCAGTGCAGTGAGTCCAGAGAGTGCACTGGCACCACTGGGGATGCACTGCAGTGAGTCCAGAGACTACACATGCACCACTGGGGATGCAGTGCAGTGAGTCCAGAGAGAGCACTGGCACCACTGGGGATGCAGCACAGTGAGTCCAGAGAGTGCACTGTCACCACTGGGGATGCAGCGCAGTGACTACAGAGAGTGCACTGGCACCAAAAGGGATGCACTGCAGTGAGTCCAGAGAGTGCACTGGCACCAATGGGGATGCACTGCACTGAGTCCAGAGAGTGCACTGGCACCACTGGGGATGCAGTGCAGTGAGTCCAGAGAGTGCCCTTGAACCACTGGAGATGCACTGCAGTGAGTCCACACAGTGCACTGGCACCACTGGGGATGCACTTCAGTGAGTCCAGAGAGTGCACCGGCTCCAATGGGGATACACTGCAGACAGTCCAGAGAGTAAACTGGCTCCACTGGGGATGCAGTGCAGTGAGTCCAGAGAGTGCACTGGCACCACTGGGGATGCACTGCAGTGAGTCCAGAGAGTACTCTGGCACCACTGAGCTGCACTGCAGTGAGTCCAGAGATTGCACTGGCACCACTGGGGATGCACTGCAGTGAGTCCAGAGACTACCCATGCACCACTGGGGATGCAGTGCAGTGAGTCCACAGAGTGCACTGGCACCACTGGGGATGCACCCCGGTGAGTCCAGAGAGTGCACTGGCACCACTGGTGATGCAGTGCAGTGAGTCCAGAGAGCCACTGGCACCACTGGTGATGCAGTGCAGTGAGTCCAGAGAGTGCACTGGCACCATTGGGGATGCAGTGCACTGAGTCCAGAGAGTGGACTGGCACCAATGGGGATGCAGTGCAGTGAGTCCAGAGAGTGCACTGGCACCACTGGGTATGCAGTGCAGTGAGTTCAGAGATTGCACTGGCACCACTGGCGATGCACTGCAGTGAGTCCAGAGACTACACTGGCACCATTGGGGATGCACTGCAGTGAGTCCAGACAGTGCAATGGCACCAACTGGAGCTGCACTGCTGTGAGTCCTGAGATAGCACTGGCACCACTGGGGATGCAGTGCAGTGAGTCCAGAGAGTGCACTGGCACCATTGGGGATGCAGTGCACTGAGTCCAGAGAGTGCACTGGCACCATTGGGGATGCAGTGCAGTGAGTCCAGAGAGTGCACTGGCACCACTGGGATGCACTGCAGTGAGTCCAGAGAGTGCTCTGGCACCACTGAGCTGCAGTACAGTGAGTCCAGAGACTGCACTGGCACCACTGGGGATGCACTGCAGTGAGTCCAGAGACTACACTGGCACCACTGGGGATGCAGTGCACTGAGTCCAGAGAGTGCACTGGCACCACTGGGGATGCACTGCAGTGAGTCCAGACAGTGCAATGGCACCAACTGGAGCTGCACTGCTGTGAGTCCTGAAATAGCACTGGCACCACTGGGGTTACAGGGCAGTGAGTCCAGAGACTACACTGGCACCACTGGGGTTGCAGTGCCGTGAGTCCAGAGAGTGCACTGGCACCACTGGGGATGCAGCACAGTGAGTCCAGAGAGTGAAGTGTCTCCACTGGGGACGCAGCGCAGTGACTACAGAGAGTGCAATGGAACCACTGGGGATGCAGTGCAGTGAGTCCAGAGAGTGCACTGGCACCAGTGGGGATGCAGTGCAGTGAGTCCAGAGAGTGCACTGGCACCACTGGGGATGCACTGCAGTGAGTCCAGAGAGTGCACTGGCACCACTGGGGATGCAGTGCAGTGAGTCCAGAGAGTGCACTGGCACCACTGGTGATGCACTGCAGTGAGTCCAGAGAGTGCACTGGCTCCACTGGGGATGCAGTGCACTGAGTCCAGAGAGTGCACTGGCACCACTGGAGATGCACTGCAGTGAGTCCAGAGACTGCACTGGCACCACTGGGGTTTGAGTGCAGTGAGTCCAGAGAGTGCACTGGCACGAATGGGGATGCACTGCAGTGAGTCCAGAGAGTGCCCTTGCACCACTGGGGATAAACTGCAGTGAGTCCAGACAGTGCACTGGCACCACTGGGGATGCAGTGCAGTGAGTCCTGAGAGTGCAATGGCACCACAAGGGATGCAGCGCAGTGAGTCCAGAGAGTGCACTGGCACCACTGGGGCTGCACTGCAGTGAGTCCAGAGAGTGCACTGGCACCACTGGGGATGCAGTGCAGTGAGTCCAGAGAGTGCACTGGCACCAATGGAGATGCACTGCAGTGAGTCCAGAGAGTGCACTGGCTCCACTGGGGATGCCCTGCACTGAGTCCAGAGAGTGCACTGGCACCACTGGGGATGCACTGCAGTGAGTCCAGAGAGTGCAATGGAACCACTGGGGATGCAGTGCAGTGAGTCCAGAGAGTGCACTGGCACCACTGGGGATGCACTGCAGTGAGTCCAGAGACTACACATGCACCACTGGGGATGCAGTGCAGTGAGTCCAGAGAGAGCACTGGCACCACTGGGGATGCAGTGCTGTGAGTCCAGAGAGTGCACTGGCACCAGAGGGGATACACTGCAGTGAGTCCAGAGAGTGCACTGGCACGACTGGGGATGCAGCACAGTGAGTCCAGAGAATGCACTGTCACCACTGGGGATGCAGCGCAGTGACTACAGAGAGTGCACTGGCACCAAAAGGGATGCACTGCAGTGAGTCCAGAGAGTGCACTGGCACCAGTGGGGATGCAATGCAGTGGGTCCAGAGAGTGCATTGGCACCACTGGGGATGCAGTGCAGTGAGTCCACAGACTGCACTGGCACCACTGGTTATGCACTGCAGTGAGTCCAGAGAGTTCACTGGCACCACTGGGGATGCAGTGCAGTGAGTCCAGAGATTGCACTGGCACCATTGGGGATGCAGTGCAGTGGGTCCAGAGAGTGCACTGGCACCACTGGGGATGCACTGCAGTGAGTCCAGAGAGCGCACTGGCTCCACTGGGGATGCACTGCACTGAGTCCAGAGAGTGCACTGGCACCACTGGGGATGCAGTGCAGTGAGTCCAGAGAGTGCAATGGCACCACAAGGGATGAAGTGCAGTGAGTCCAGAGAGTGCACTGGCACCACTGGGGATGCACTGCAGTGAGTCCAGAGAGTGCACAAGCACCACTGGGGATGCAGTGCAGTGAGTCCAGAGAGTGCACTGGCACCAATGGAGATGCACTGCAGTGAGTCCAGAGAGTGCACTGGCTCCACTGGGGATGCAATGCAGTGAGTCCAGAGAGTGCAATGGAACCACTGGGGATGCAGTGCAGTGAGTCCAGAGAGTGCACTGGCACCACTGGAGATGCACTGCAGTGAGTCCAGAGACTACACATGCACCACTGGGGATGCAGTGCAGTGAGTCCAGAGAGAGCACTGGAACCACTGGGGATGCAGTGCTGTGAGTCCAGAGAGTGCACTGGCACCACAGGGGATACACTGCAGTGAGTCCAGAGAGTGCACTGGCACGACTGGGGATGCAGCACAGTGAGTCCAGAGAGTGCACTGTCACCACTGGGGATGCAGCGCAGTGACTACAGAGAGTGCACTGGCCCCAAAAGGGATGCACTGCAGTGAGTCCAGAGAGTGCACTGGCACCAGTGGGGATGCAATGCAGTGGGTCCAGAGAGTGCACTGGCACCAGTGGGGATGCAGTGCAGTGAGTCCAGAGACTGCACTGGCACCACTGGTGATGCACTGCAGTGAGTCCAGAGAGTTCACTGGCACCACTGGGGATGCAGTGCAGTGAGTCCAGAGATTGCACTGGCACCATTGGGGATGCAGTGCAGTGGGTCCAGAGAGTGCAGTGGCACCACTGGGGATGCACTGCAGTGAGTCCAGAGAGTGCACTGGCTCCACTGGGGATGCACTGCACTGAGTCCAGAGAGTGCACTGGCACCACTGGGGATGCACTGCAGTGAGTCCAGAGAGTGCCCTTGCACCACTGGAGATGCAGTGCAGTGAGTCCAGACAGTGCACTGGCACCACTGGGGATGCAGTTTAGTGAGTCCAGAGAGTGCACCGGCTCCAATGGGGATACACTGCAGACAGTCCAGAGAGTAAACTGGCTCCACTGGGGATGCAGTGCAGTGAGTCCAGAGAGTGCCCTGGCACCACTGGGGATGCACTGCAGTGAGTCCAGAGAGTACTCTGGCACCACTGAGCTGCACTGTAGTGAGTCCAGAGATTGCACTGGCACCACTGGGGATGCACTGCAGTGAGTCCAGAGACTACACTGGCACCAGTGGGGATGCAGTGCAGTGAGTCCAGAGAGTGCACTGGCACCACTGGGGATGCATCCCGGTGAGTCCAGAGAGTGCACTGGCACCACTGGGGATGCAGTGCAGTGAGTCCAGAGAGTGCACTGTCACAACTGGTGATGCAGTGCAGTGAGTCCAGAGAGCCACTAGCACCACTGGGGATGCAGTGCAGTGAGTCCAGAGAGTGCACTGGCACCATTGGGGATGCAGTGCAGTGAGTCCAGAGAGTGCACTGGCACCATTGGGGATGCAGTGCAGTGAGTCCAGAGAGTGCACTGGCACCACTGGGGATGCAGTGCACTGAGTCCAGAGAGTGCACTGTCACCACTGGGGATGCACTGCATTGAGTCCAGAGAGTGCACTGGCACCACTGGGGATGCACTGCAGTGAGACCAGAGAGTGCACTGGCACCACTGGGGATGCAGTGCAGTGAGTCCAGAGAGTGCACTGGCACCACTGGGGATGCACTGCAGTGAGTCCAGAGAGTGCACTGACACCACTGGGAATGCACTGCAGTGAGTACTGAGAGTGCACTGGCACCTAAGGGGCTGCACTGCAGTGAGTCCAGAGAGTGCACTGGCACCACTGGGGATGCACTGCAGTGAGTCCAGAGAGTGCACTGGCACCAATGGGATGCAGTGCAGTGAGTCCACAGAGTGCACTGGCACACACAGGGGATACACTGCAGTGAGTCCAGAGAGTGCACTGGCACCACTGGGGATGCAGCACAGTGAGTCCAGAGAGTGAAGTGTCTCCACTGGGGACGCAGCGCAGTGACTACAGAGAGTGCAATGGAACCACAGGTGATGCAGTGCAGTGAGTCCAGAGAGTGCACTGGCACCAGTGGGGATGCACTGCAGTGGGTCCAGATAGTGCACTGGCACCACTGGGGATGCAGTGCAGTGAGTCCAGAGAGTGCACTGGCACCACTGGGGATGCACTGCAGTGAGTCCAGAGAGTGCACTGGCACCACTGGGGATGCAGTGCAGTGAGTCCAGAGACTACACTGGCACCACTGGTGATGCACTGCAGTGAGTCCAGAGAGTGCACTGGCTCCACTGGGGATGCAGTGCACTGAGTCCAGAGAGTGCACTGGCACCACTGGAGATGCACTGCAGTGAGTCCAGAGAGTGCACTGGCACCACTGGGGATGCACTGCACTGAGTCCAGAGAGTGCACTGACACCACTGGGGATGCAGTGCTGTGAGTCCAGAGAGTACACTGGCACCACAGGGGATACACTGCAGTGAGTCCAGAGAGTGCACTGGCACCACTGGGGATGCAGCACAGTGAGTCCAGATAGTGCACTGTCACCACTGGGGATGCCTCGCAGTGAGTCCAGAGAGTGCAGTGGCACCACTGGGGATGCAGTGCAGTGATTCCAGAGAGTGCACTGGCACCACTGGGGATGCAGTGCAGTGAGTCCAGAGAGTGCCCTTGAACCACTGGAGATGCACTGCAGTGAGTCCAGAGAGTGCACTGGCACCACTGGGGATGCACTTCAGTGAGTCCAGAGAGTGCACCGGCTCCAATGGGGATACACTGCAGACAGTCCAGAGAGTAAACTGGCTCCACTGGGGATGCAGTACAGTGAGTCCAGAGAGTGCACTGGCACCACTGGGGATGCACTGCAGTGAGTCCAGAGAGTACTCTGGCACCACTGAGCTGCACTGCAGTGAGTCCAGAGATTGCACTGGCACCACTGGGGATGCACTGCAGTGAGTCCAGAGACTACACATGCACCACTGGGGATGCAGTGCAGTGAGTCCAGAGAGTGCACTGGCACCACTGGGGATGCACCCCGGTGAGTCCAGAGAGTGCACTGGCACCACTGGTGATGCAGTGCAGTGAGTCCAGAGAGTGCACTGGCACCACTGGGGATGCACCCCGGTGAGTCCAGAGAGTGCACTGGCACCACTGGTGATGCAGTGCAGTGAGTCCAGAGAGCCACTGGCACCACTGGTGATGCAGTGCAGTGAGTCCAGAGACTACACTGGCACCACTGGGGATGCAGTGCCGTGAGTCCAGAGAGTGCACTGGCACCATTGGGGATGCAGTGCAGTGAGTCCAGAGAGCCACTGGCACCACTGGTGATGCAGTGCAGTGAGTCCAGAGAGTGCACTGGCACCATTGGGGATGCAGTGCACTGAGTCCAGAGAGTGCACTGGCACCATTGGGGATGCAGTGCAGTGAGTCCAGAGAGTGCACTGGCACCACTGGGATGCACTGCAGTGAGTCCAGAGAGTGCTCTGGCACCACTGAGCTGCAGTGCAGTGAGTCCAGAGATTGCACTGGCACCACTGGGGATGCACTGCAGTGAGTCCAGAGACTACACTGGCACCATTGGGGATGCAGTGCACTGAGTCCAGAGAGTGCACTGGCACCACTGGGGATGCAGTTCAGTGAGTCCAGACAGTGCAATGGCACCAACTGGAGCTGCACTGCTGTGAGTCCTGAGATAGCACTGGCACCACTGGGGTTACAGTGCAGTGAGTCCAGAGACTACACTGGCACCACTGGGGTTGCAGTGCCGTGAGTCCAGAGAGTGCACTGGCACCATTGGGGATGCACTGCAGTGAGTCCAGACAGTGCAATGGCACCAACTGGAGCTGCACTGCTGTGAGTCCTGAGATAGCACTGGCACCACTGGGGTTACAGTGCAGTGAGTCCAGAGACTACACTGGCACCACTGGGGTTGCACTGCAGTGAGTCCAGAGACTTCACAGGCACCACTGGGGATGCAGTGCAGTGAGTCCAGAGAGTGCACTGGCACCACTGGGGATGCAGTTCAGTGAGTCCAGAGAGTGCACTGTCACCACTGGGGATGCAGTGCAGTGAGTCCAGAGAGTGCACTGGCACCACCGGGGATTCACTGCAGTGAGTCCAGAGAGTGCACTGGCACACTGGGGATGCAGTGCACTGAGTCCAGAGAGTGCACTGGCACCACTGGGATACACAGCAGTGAGTCCAGAGAGTGCACTGGCACCACTGGGGATGCAGCACAGTGAGTCCAGAGAGTGAAGTGTCACCACTGGGGACGCAGCGCAGTGACTACAGAGAGTGCACTGGCACCACTGGGGATGCACTGCAGTGAGTCCAGAGAGTGCACTGGCAGCAGTGGGGATGCACTGCAGTGGGTCCAGAGACTGCACTGGCACCACTGGGGATGCAGTGCAGTGAGTCCAGAGAGTGCACTGGCACCACTGGGGATGCACTGCAGTTAGTCCAGAGACTGCACTGGCACCACTGGGGATGCAGTGAGTCCAGAGAGTGCACTGGCACCATTGGGGATGCACTGCAGTGAGTCCAGAGAGTGCACTGGCACCACTGGGGATGCAGTGCAGTGAGTCCAGAGAGTGCACTGGCACCACTGGAGATGCACTGCAGTGAGTCCAGAGAGTGCACTGGCTCCACTGGGGATGCACTGCACTGAGTCCAGAGAGTGCACTGGCACCACTGGGGATGCAATGCAGTGAGTCCAGAGAGTGCAATGGAACCACTGGGGATGCAGTGCAGTGAGTCCAGAGAGTGCACTGGCACCTCTGGGGATGCACTGCAGTGAGTCCAGAGACTACACATGCACCACTGGGGATGCAGTGCAGTGAGTCCAGAGAGTGCACTGGCACCACTGGGGATGCACCCCGGTGAGTCCAGAGAGTGCACTGGCACCACTGGTGATGCAGTGCAGTGAGTCCAGAGAGTGCACTGGCACCACTGGAGATGCACTGCAGTGAGTCCAGAGAGTGCACTGGCTCCACTGGGGATGCACTGCACTGAGTCCAGAGAGTGCACTGGCACCACGGGGGATGCAATGCAGTGAGTCCAGAGAGTGCAATGGAACCACAGGTGATGCAGTGCAGTGAGTCCAGACAGTGCACTGGCACCACTGGGGATGCACTTCAGTGAGTCCAGAGAGCCACTGGCACCACTGGGGATGCAGTGCAGTGAGTCCAGAGACTACACATGCACCACTGGGGATGCAGTGCAGTAAGTCCAGAGAGTGCACTGGCACCACAGGGGATGCAGTGCAGTGAGTCCAGAGAGTGCACTGGCACCACTGGGGATGCAGTGCAGTGAGTCCAGAGAGTGCAGTGGCACCACTGGGGATGCAGTGCAGTGAGTCCAGAGAGTGCACTGGCACCACTGGTGATGCAGTGCCGTGAGTCCAGAGAGTACACTGGCACCACTGGGGATGCACTGCAGTGAGTCCAGAGAATGCACTGGCACTAATGGGGATGCAGTGCAGTGACTCGAAAGAGTGCACTGGCACCACTGCGGATGCACTGCAGTGAGTCCAGACAGTGCAATGGCACCAAATGGAGCTGCACTGCTGTGAGTCCTGAGATAGCACTGGCACCACTGGGGTTACAGTGCAGTGAGTCCAGAGACTACACTGGCACCACTGGGGTTGCACTGCAGTGAGTCAAGAGACTTCACAGGCACCACTGGGGATGCAGTACAGTGAGTCCAGAGAGTGCACTGGCACCACTGGGGATGCAGTTCAGTGAGTCCAGAGAGTGCACTGTCACCACTGGGGATGCAGTGCAGTGAGTCCAGAGAGTGCACTGGCACCAATGGGGATTCACTGCAGTGAGTCCAGAGAGTGCACTGGCACCACTGGGGATCCACTGCAGTGAGTCCAGAGAGTGCACTGGCACACTGGGGATGCAGTGCACTGAGTCCAGAGAGTGAAGTGTCACCACTGGGGACGCAGCGCAGTGACTACAGAGAGTGCACTGGCACCACTGGGGATGCACTGCAGTGAGTCCAGAGAGTGCACTGGCACCAGTGGGGATGCACTGCAGTGGGTCCGGAGACTGCACTGGCACCACTGGGGATGCAGTGCAGTGAGTCCAGAGAGTGCACTGGTACCACTGGAGTTGCACTGCAGTGAGTCCAGAGAGTGCACTGGCACCACTGGGGATGCAGTGCAGTGAGTCCAGAGAGTGCACTGGCACCATTGGGGATGGAGTGCAGTGAGTCCAGAGAGTGCACTGGCACCACTGGGGATGCAGTGCAGTGAGTCCAGAGAGTGCACTGGCACCACTGGGGATGCAGTGCAGTGAGTCCAGAGAGTGCACTGGCTCCACTGGGGATGCACTGCACTGAGTCCAGAGAGTGCACTGGCACCACTGGGGATGCAATGCAGTGAGTCCAGAGAGTGCAATGGAACCACTGGGGATGCAGTGCAGTGAGTCCAGAGACTACACATGCACCACTGGGGATGCAGTGCAGTAAGTCCAGAGAGTGCACTGGCACCACAGGGGATGCAGTGCAGTGAGTCCAGAGAGTGCACTGGCACCACTGGGGATGCAGTGCAGTGAGTCCAGAGAGTGCAGTGGCACCACTGGGGATGCAGTGCAGTGAGTCCAGAGAGTGCACTGGCACCACTGGTGATGCAGTGCCGTGAGTCCAGAGAGTACACTGGCACCACTGGGGATGCACTGCAGTGAGTCCAGAGAATGCACTGGCACTAATGGGGATGCAGTGCAGTGACTCGAAAGAGTGCACTGGCACCACTGCGGATGCACTGCAGTGAGTCCAGACAGTGCAATGGCACCAAATGGAGCTGCACTGCTGTGAGTCCTGAGATAGCACTGGCACCACTGGGGTTACAGTGCAGTGAGTCCAGAGACTACACTGGCACCACTGGGGTTGCACTGCAGTGAGTCAAGAGACTTCACAGGCACCACTGGGGATGCAGTACAGTGAGTCCAGAGAGTGCACTGGCACCACTGGGGATGCAGTTCAGTGAGTCCAGAGAGTGCACTGTCACCACTGGGGATGCAGTGCAGTGAGTCCAGAGAGTGCACTGGCACCAATGGGGATTCACTGCAGTGAGTCCAGAGAGTGCACTGGCACCACTGGGGATCCACTGCAGTGAGTCCAGAGAGTGCACTGGCACACTGGGGATGCAGTGCACTGAGTCCAGAGAGTGAAGTGTCACCACTGGGGACGCAGCGCAGTGACTACAGAGAGTGCACTGGCACCACTGGGGATGCACTGCAGTGAGTCCAGAGAGTGCACTGGCACCAGTGGGGATGCACTGCAGTGGGTCCGGAGACTGCACTGGCACCACTGGGGATGCAGTGCAGTGAGTCCAGAGAGTGCACTGGTACCACTGGAGTTGCACTGCAGTGAGTCCAGAGAGTGCACTGGCACCACTGGGGATGCAGTGCAGTGAGTCCAGAGAGTGCACTGGCACCATTGGGGATGGAGTGCAGTGAGTCCAGAGAGTGCACTGGCACCACTGGGGATGCAGTGCAGTGAGTCCAGAGAGTGCACTGGCACCACTGGGGATGCAGTGCAGTGAGTCCAGAGAGTGCACTGGCTCCACTGGGGATGCACTGCACTGAGTCCAGAGAGTGCACTGGCACCACTGGGGATGCAATGCAGTGAGTCCAGAGAGTGCAATGGAACCACTGGGGATGCAGTGCAGTGAGTCCAGAGAGTGCACTGGCACCACTGGGGATGCACTGCAGTGAGTCCAGAGACTACACATGCACCACTGGGGATGCAGTGCAGTGAGTCCAGAGAGTGCACTGGCACCACTGGGGATGCACCCCGGTGAGACCAGAGAGTGCACTGGCACCACTGGTAATGCAGTGCAGTGAGTCCAGAGAGTGCACTGGCACCACTGGAGATGCAATGCAGTGAGTCCAGAGAGTGCAATGGAACCACAGGTGATGCAGTGCAGTGAGTCCAGAGAGCCACTGGCACCACTGGGGATGCAGTGCAGTGAGTCCAGAGACTACACATGCACCACTGGGGATGCAGTGCAGTAAGTCCAGAGAGCGCACTGGCACCACTGGGGATGCAGTGCAGTGAGTCCAGAGACTACACATGCAACACTGGGGATGCAGTGCAGTGAGTCCAGAGAGTGCAGTGGCACCACTGGGGATGCAGTGCAATGAGTCCAGAGAGTGCACTGGCACCACTGGTGATGCAGTGCCGTGAGTCCAGAGAGTACACTGGCACCACTGGGGATGCACTGCAGTGAGTCCAGAGAATGCACTGGCACTAATGGGGATGCAGTGCAGTGACTCGTAAGAGTGCACTGGCACCACTGCGGATGCACTGCAGTGAGTACGGAGAGTACCCTGGCACCAATGGTGATGCAGTGCAGTGAGTCCAGAGAGTGCACTGGCACCACTGGGGATGCAGTGCAGTGAGTCCAGAGAGTGCACTGGCACCACTGGGGATGCAGTGCAGTGAGTCCAGAGAGTGCTCTGGCACCACTGAGCTACACTGCAGTGAGTCCAGTAATTGCACTGGCACCACTGGGGATGTACTGCTGTGAGTCCAGAGACTACACTGGCACCAGTGGGGATGCAGTGCAGTGAGTCCAGAGAGTGCACTGGCACCACTGTTGATGCAGTGCAGTCAGTCCAGAGAGTGCACTGGCACCACTGGGGATGCAGTGCAGTGAGTCCAGAGAGTGCACTGGCACCACTGGGGATGCAGTGCAGTGAGCTCAGAGAGTGCACTGGCACCACTGGGGATGCAGTGCAGTGAGTCCAGAGATTGCACTGGCACCACTGGGGATGCAGTGCAGTGAGTCCAGAGAGTGCACTGGCACCACTGGGGATGCACTGCAGTTAGTCCAGAGAGTGCACTGGCTCCACTGGGGATGCAGTGCAGTGATTCCAGAGAGTGCACTGGCACCACTGCGGATGCAGTGCAGTGAGTCCAGAGAGTGCACTGGTACCAACTGGCGATGCAGTGCAGTGAGTCCAGAGAGTGCACTGGCACCACTGGGGATGCAGTGCAGTGAGTCCAGAGAGTGCACTGGCACCACTGGGGATGCACCCCGGTGAGTCCAGAGAGTGCATTGGCACCACTGGGGATGCAGTGCAGTGAGTCCAGAGACTGCACTGGCACCACTGGGGTTTGAGTGCAGTGAGTCCAGAGAGTGCACTGGCACCAATGGGGATGCACTGCACTGAGTCCAGAGAGTGCCCTTGCACCACTGGGGATAAACTGCAGTGAGTCCAGAGAGTGCACTGGCACCACTGGGGATGCAGTGCAGTGAGTCCTGAGAGTGCACTGGCACAACTGGGGATGCAGTGCAGTGAGTCCAGAGAGTGCACTGGCACCACTGGGGCTGCACTGCAGTGAGTCCAGAGAGTGCACTGGCACCACTGGGGATGCAGTACAGTGAGTCCAGAGAGTGCACTGGCACCAATGGGGATGCACTGCAGTGAGTCCAGAGAGTGCACCGGGTCCACTGGAGATGCCCTGCACTGAGTCCAGAGAGTGCACTGGCACCACTGGGGATGCAATGCAGTGAGTCCAGAGAGTGCAATGGAACCACTGGGGATGCAGTGCAGTGAGTCCAGAGAGTGCACTGGCACCACTGGGGATGCACTGCAGTGAGTCCAGAGACTACACATGCACCACTGGGGATGCAGTGCAGTGAGTCCAGAGAGAGCACTGGCACCACTGGGGATGCAGTGCTGTGAGTCCAGAGAGTGCACTGGCACCACAGGGGATACACTGCAGTGAGTCCAGAGAGTGCACTGGCACCAAAAGGGATGCACTGCAGTGAGTCCAGAGAGTGCACTGGCACCAGTGGGGATGCAATGCAGTGGGTCCAGAGAGTGCACTGGCACCACTGGGGATGCACTGCAGTGAGTCCAGAGAGTGCACTGGCTCCACTGGGGATGCACTGCAGTGAGTCCAGAGAGTGCACTGGCACCACTGGGGATGCAATGCAGTGAGTCCAGAGAGTGCCCTTGCACCACTGGAGATGCAGTGCAGTGAGTCCAGACAGTGCACTGGCACCACTGGGGATGCAGTTTACTGAGTCCAGAGAGTGCACCGGCTCCAATGGGGATACACTGCAGACAGTCCAGAGAGTAAACTGGCTCCACTGGGGATGCAGTGCAGTGAGTCCAGAGAGTGCACTGGCACCACTGGGGATGCACTGCAGTGAGTCCAGAGAGTACTCTGGCACCACTGAGCTGCACTGCAGTGAGTCCAGAGATTGCACTAGCACCACTGGGGATGCACTGCAGTGAGTCCAGAGACTACACTGGCACCAGTGGGGATGCACTGCAATGAGTCCAGAGAGTGCACTGGCACCACTGGGGAGGCATCCCGGTGAGTCCAGAGAGTGCACTGGCACCACTGGGGATGCAGTGCAGTGAGTCCAGAGAGCCACTGGCACCACTGGGGATGCAGTGCAGTGAGTCCAGAGAGTGCACTGGCACCATTGGGGATGCAGTGCAGTGAGTCCAGAGAGTGCACTGGCACCACTGGGGATGCACTGCAGTGAGTCCAGAGAGTGCACTGTCACCACTGGGGATGCAGTGCACTGAGTCCAGAGAGTGCACTCTCAGCAGTGGGGATGCACTGCATTGAGTCCAAAGAGTGCACTGGCACCAGAGGGGATGCAGTGCAGTGAGACCAGAGAGTGCACTGGCACCACTGGGGATGCAGTGCAGTGAGTCCAGAGAGTGCACTGGCACCACTGGGGATACACTGCAGTGAGTCCTGAGAGTGCAATGGCACCACTGGGGATGCACTGCAGTGAGTCCAGAGAGTGCACTGGCACCACTGGGGATGCAGTGCAGTGAGTCCAGAGAGTGCACTGACACCACTGGGAATGCACTGCAGTGAGTACTGAGAGTGCACTGGCACCTAAGGGGCTGCACTGCAGTGAGTCCAGAGAGTGCACTGGCACCACTGGGGATGCACTGCAGTGAGTCCAGAGAGTGCACTGGCACCAATGGGATGCAGTGCAGTGAGTCCACAGAGTGCACTGGCACCACTGGGGATACACTGCAGTGAGTCCAGAGAGTGCACTGGCACCACTGGGGAGGCAGCACAGTGAGTCCAGAGAGTGCACTGGCACCACTGGGGATGCACTGCAGTGGGTCCTGAGAGTGCACTGGCACCACTGGGGATGCAGTGCAGTGAGTCCAGAGAGTGCACTGGCACCACTGGGGATGCACTGCAGTGAGTCCAGAGAGTGCACTGGCACCACTGGGGATGCAGTGCAGTGAGTCCTGAGAGTGCAATGGCACCACTGGTGATGCACTGCATTGAGTCCAGAGAGTGCACTGGCTCCACTGGGGATGCACTTCTGTGAGTCCAGAGACTACACTGGCACCACTGGAGATGCACTGCAGTGAGTCCAGAGAGTGCACTGGCTCCACTGGGGATGCAGTGCAGTGAGTCCAGAGAGTGCACTGGCACCACTGGGGATGCAATGCAGTGAGTCCAGAGAGTGCAATGGAACCACAGGTGATGCAGTGCAGTGAGTCCAGAGAGCCACTGGCAACACTGGGGATGCAGTGCAGTGAGTCCAGAGACTACACATGCACCACTGGGGATGCAGTGCAGTGAGTCCAGAGAGTGCACTGGCTCCACTGGAGATGCACTGCAGTGAGTCCAGAGAGTGCACTGGCACCACTGGGGATGCAATGCAGTGAGTCCAGAGAGTGCAATGGAACCACAGGTGATGCAGTGCAGTGAGTCCAGAGAGCCACTGGCAACACTGGGGATGCAGTGCAGTGAGTCCAGAGACTACACATGCACCACTGGGGATGCAGTGCAGTGAGTCCAGAGAGTGCACTGGCACCACTGGGGATGCAGTGCAGTGACTCCAGAGAGTGCACTGGCACCACTGGGGATGCAGTGCAGTGAGTCCAGAGAGTGCAGTGGCACCACTGGGGATGCAGTGCAGTGAGTCCAGAGAATGCACTGGCACTAATGGGGATGCAGTGCAGTGACTCGAAAGAGTGCACTGGCACCACTGCGGATGCACTGCAGTGAGTCCGGAGAGTACCCTGGCACCAATGGTGATGCAGTGCAGTGAGTCCAGAGAGTGCACTGGCACCACTGGGGATGCAGTGCAGTGAGTCCAGAGAGTGCTCTGGCACCACTGAGCTACACTGCAGTGAGTCCAGTAATTGCACTGGCACCACTGGCGATGCACTGCTGTGAGTCCAGAGACTACACTGGCACCACTGGGGATGCAGTGCAGTGAGTCCAGAGAGTGCACTGGCACCACTGGGGATGCACTGCTGTGAGTCCAGAGACTACACTGACACCACTGGGGATGCAGTGCAGTGAGTCCAGAGAGTGCACTGGCACCACTGGGGATGCAGTGCAGTGAGCTCAGAGAGTGCACTGGCACCACTGGGGATGCACTGCAGTTAGTCCAGAGAGTGCACTGGCTCCACTGGTGATGCAGTGCAGTGATTCCAGAGAGTGCACTGGCACCACTGGGGATGCAGTGCAGTGAGTCCTGAGAGTGCAATGGCACCACAAGGGATGCACTGCAGTGAGTCCAGAGCGTGCACTGGCACCACTGGGGATGCAGTGCAGTGAGTCCAGAGAGTGCACTGGCACCAACTGGGGATGCAGTGCAGTGAGTCCAGAGAGTGCACTGGCCCCACTGGGGATGCAGTGCAGTGAGTCCAGAGAGTGCACTGGCACCACTGGGGATGCACCCCGGTGAGTCCAGAGAGTGCATTGGCACCACTGGGGATGCAGTGCAGTGAGTCCAGAGACTGCACTGGCACCACTGGGGTTTGAGTGCAGTGAGTCCAGAGAGTGCACTGGCACCAATGGGGATGCACTGCAGTGAGTCCAGAGAGTGCCCTTGCACCACTGGGGATAAACTGCAGTGAGTCCAGACAGTGCACTGGCACCACTGGGGATGCAGTGCAGTGAGTCCTGAGAGTGCAATGGCACCACAAGGGATGCAGTGCAGTGAGTCCAGAGAGTGCACTGGCACCACTGGGGATGCACTGCAGTGAGTCCAGAGAGTGCACTGGCACCAAAGGAGATGCACTGCAGTGAGTCCAGGGAGTGCACTGGCTCCACTGGGGATGCCCTGCACTGAGTCCAGAGAGCGCACTGGCACCACTGGGGATGCAATGCAGTGAGTCCAGAGAGTGCACTGGCACCACTGGGGATGCAGTGCAGTGAGTCCAGAGAGTGCACTGGCACCACTGGGGATGCACTGCAGTGAGTCCAGAGACTACACATGCACCACTGGGGATGCAGTGCAGTGAGTCCAGAGAGAGCACTGGCACCACTGGGGATGCAGCACAGTGAGTCCAGAGAGTGCACTGTCACCACTGGGGATGCAGCGCAGTGACTACAGAGAGTGCACTGGCACCAAAAGGGATGCACTGCAGTGAGTCCAGAGAGTGCACTGGCACCAATGGGGATGCACTGCACTGAGTCCAGAGAGTGCACTGGCACCACTGGGGATGCAGTGCAGTGAGTCCAGAGAGTGCCCTTGAACCACTGGAGATGCACTGCAGTGAGTCCACACAGTGCACTGGCACCACTGGGGATGCACTTCAGTGAGTCCAGAGAGTGCACCGGCTCCAATGGGGATACACTGCAGACAGTCCAGAGAGTAAACTGGCTCCACTGGGGATGCAGTGCAGTGAGTCCAGAGAGTGCACTGGCACCACTGGGGATGCACTGCAGTGAGTCCAGAGAGTACTCTGGCACCACTGAGCTGCACTGCAGTGAGTCCAGAGATTGCACTGGCACCACTGGGGATGCACTGCAGTGAGTCCAGAGACTACCCATGCACCACTGGGGATGCAGTGCAGTGTGTCCAGAGAGTGCACTGGCACCACTGGGGATGCACCCCGGTGAGTCCAGAGAGTGCACTGGCACCACTGGTGATGCAGTGCAGTGAGTCCAGAGAGCCACTGGCACCACTGGTGATGCAGTGCAGTGAGTCCAGAGAGTGCACTGGCACCATTGGGGATGCAGTGCACTGAGTCCAGAGAGTGCACTGGCACCAATGGGGATGCAGTGCAGTGAGTCCAGAGAGTGCACTGGCACCACTGGGTATGCAGTGCAGTGAGTTCAGAGATTGCACTGGCACCACTGGGGATGCACTGCAGTGAGTCCAGAGACTACACTGGCACCATTGGGGATGCACTGCAGTGAGTCCAGACAGTGCAATGGCACCAACTGGATCTGCACTGCTGTGAGTCCTGAGATAGCACTGGCACCACTGGTGATGCAGTGCAGTGAGTCCAGAGAGTGCACTGGCACCATTGGGGATGCAGTGCACTGAGTCCAGAGAGTGCACTGGCACCATTGGGGATGCAGTGCAGTGAGTCCAGAGAGTGCACTGGCACCACTGGGATGCACTGCAGTGAGTCCAGAGAGTGCTCTGGCACCACTGAGCTGCAGTGCAGTGAGTCCAGAGACTGCACTGGCACCACTGGGGATGCACTGCAGTGAGTCCAGAGAGTGCCCTGGCACCACTGGGGATGCAGTGCCGTGAGTCCAGAGAGTGCACTGGCACCACTGTGGATGCACTGCAGTGAGTCCAGACAGTGCAATGGCACCAACTGGAGCTGCACTGCTGTGAGTCCTGAAATAGCACTGGCACCACTGGGGTTACAGGGCAGTGAGTCCAGAGACTACACTGGCACCACTGGGGTTGCAGTGCCGTGAGTCCAGAGAGTGCACTGGCACCACTGGGGATGCAGCACAGTGAGTCCAGAGAGTGAAGTGTCTCCACTGGGGACGCAGCGCAGTGACTACAGAGAGTGCAATGGAACCACTGGGGATGCAGTGCAGTGAGTCCAGAGAGTGCACTGGCACCACTGGGGATGCAGTGCAGTGAGTCCAGAGAGTGCACTGGCACCACTGGGGATGCACTGCAGTGAGTCCAGAGAGTGCACTGGCACCACTGGGGATGCAGTGCAGTGAGTCCAGAGAGTGCACTGGCACCACTGGTGATGCACTGCAGTGAGTCCAGAGAGTGCACTGGCTCCACTGGGGATGCAGTGCACTGAGTCCAGAGAGTGCACTGGCACCACTGGAGATGCACTGCAGTGAGTCCAGAGAGTGCACTGGCTCCACTGGGGATGCAGTGCACTGAGTCCAGAGAGTGCACTGGCACCACTGGGGATGCAGTGCTGTGAGTCCAGAGAGTGCACTGGCACCACAGGGGATACACTGCAGTGAGTCCAGAGAGTTCACTGGCACCACTGGCGATGCAGCACAGTGAGTCCAGAGAGTGCACTGTCACCACTGGGGATGCAGCACAGTGAGTCCAGAGAGTACACTGGCACCAATGGGGATGCACTGCACTGAGTCCAGAGAGTGCACTGGCACCACTGGGGATGCAGTGCAGTGAGTCCAGAGAGTGCCCTTGAACCACTGGAGATGCACTGCAGTGAGTCCAGACAGTGCACTGGCACCACTGGGGATGCACTTCAGTGAGTCCAGAGAGTGCACCGGCTCCAATGGGGATACACTGCAGACAGTCCAGAGAGTAAACTGGCTCCACTGGGGATGCAGTGCAGTGAGTCCAGAGAGTGCACTGGCACCACTGGGGATGCACTGCAGTGAGTCCAGAGAGTACTCTGGCACCACTGAGCTGCACTGCAATGAGTCCAGAGATTGCACTGGCACCACTGGGGATGCACTGCAGTGAGTCCAGAGACTACACATGCACCACTGGGGATGCAGTGCAGTGAGTCCACAGAGTGCACTGGCACCATTGGGGATGCACCCCGGTGAGTCCAGAGAGTGCACTGGCACCACTGGTGATGCAGTGCAGTGAGTCCAGAGAGCCACTGGCACCACTGGTGATGCAGTGCAGTGAGTCCAGAGAGTGCACTGGCACCATTGGGGATGCAGTGCAGTGAGTCCAGAGATTGCACTGGCACCACTGGGGATGCAGTGCAGTGAGTCCAGAGACTACACTGGCACCACTGGGGATGCAGTGCCGTGAGTCCAGAGAGTGCACTGGCACCATTGGGGATGCAGTGCAGTGAGTCCAGAGAGCCACTGGCACCACTGGGGATGCAGTGCAGTGAGTCCAGAGAGTGCACTGGCACCATTGGGGATGCAGTGCACTGAGTCCAGAGAGTGCACTGGCACCATTGGGGATGCAGTGCAGTGAGTCCAGAGAGTGCACTGGCACCACTGGGATGCACTGCAGTGAGTCCAGAGAGTGCTCTGGCACCACTGAGCTGCAGTGCAGTGAGTCCAGAGATTGCACTGGCACCACTGGGGATGCACTGCAGTGAGTCCAGAGAGTGCAATGGAACCACTGGGGATGCAGTGCAGTGAGTCCAGAGAGTGCACTGGCACCACTGGGGATGCAATGCAGTGAGTCCAGAGAGTGCAATGGAACCACAGGTGATGCAGTGCAGTGAGTCCAAAGAGCCACTGGCACCACTGGGGATGCAGTGCAGTGAGTCCAGAGACTACACATGCACCACTGGGGATGCAGTGCAGTAAGTCCAGAGAGTGCACTGGCACCACTGGGGATGCAGTGCAGTGAGTCCAGAGAGTGCACTGGCACCACTGGGGATGCAGTGCAGTGAGTCCAGAGAGTGCAGTGGCACCACTGGGGATGCAGTGCAGTGAGTCCAGAGAGTGCACTGGCACCACTGGGGATGCAGTGCCGTGAGTCCAGAGAGTACACTGGCACCACTGGGGATGCACTGCAGTGAGTCCAGAGAATGCACTGGCACTAATGGGGATGCAGTGCAGTGACTCGAAAGAGTGCACTGGCACCACTGCGGATGCACTGCAGTGAGTACGGAGAGTACCCTGGCACCAATGGTGATGCAGTGCAGTGAGTCCAGAGAGTACACTGGCACCACTGGGGATGCAGTGCAGTGAGTCCAGAGAGTGCACTGGCACCACTGGGGATGCAGTGCAGTGAGTCCAGAGAGTGCTCTGGCACCACTGAGCTACACTGCAGTGAGTCCAGTAATTGCACTGGCACCACTGGGGATGCACTGCTGTGAGTCCAGAGACTACACTGGCACCACTGGGGATGCAGTGCAGTGAGTCCAGAGAGTGCACTGGCACCACTGTTGATGCAGTGCATTGAGTCCAGAGAGTGCACTGGCACCACTGGGGATGCAGTGCAGTGAGTCCAGAGAGTGCACTGGCACCACTGGGGATGCAGTGCAGTGAGCTCAGAGAGTGGACTGGCACCACTGGGGATGCACTGCAGTTAGTCCAGAGAGTGCACTGGCTCCACTGGGGATGCAGTGCAGTGATTCCAGAGAGTGCACTGGCACCACTGGAGATGCACTGCAGTTAGTCCAGAGAGTGCATTGGCACCACAAGGGATGCACTGCAGTGAGTCCAGAGAGTGCACTGGCACCACTGGGGATGCAGTGCAGTGAGTCCAGAGAGTGCACTGGCACCAAATGGGGATGCAGTGCAGTGAGTCCAGAGAGTGCACTGGCCCTACTGGGGATGCAGTGCAGTGAGTCCAGAGAGTGCACTGGCACCACTGGGGATGCACCCCGGTGAGTCCAGAGAGTGCATTGGCACCACTGGTGATGCAGTGCAGTGAGTCCAGAGACTGCACTGGCACCACTGGGGTTTGAGTGCAGTGAGTCCAGAGAGTGCACTGGCACCAATGGGGATGCACTGCAGTGAGTCCAGAGAGTGCCCTTGCACCACTGGGGATAAACTGCAGTGAGTCCAGACAGTGCACTGGCACCACTGGGGATGCAGTGCAGTGAGTCCTGAGAGTGCAATGGCACCACAAGGGATGCAGTGCAGTGAGTCCAGAGAGTGCACTGGCACCACTGGGGATGCACTGCAGTGAGTCCAGAGAGTGCACTGGCACCACTGGGGATGCAGTGCAGTGAGTCCAGAGAGTGCACTGGCACCAATGGAGATGCACTGCAGTGAGTCCAGAGAGTGCACTGGCTCCACTGGGGATGCCCTGCACTGAGTCCAGAGAGTGCACTGGCACCACTGGGGATGCAATGCAGTGAGTCCAGAGAGTGCAATGGAACCACTGGGGATGCAGTGCAGTGAGTCCAGAGAGTGCACTGACACCACTGGAGATGCACTGCAGTGAGTCCAGAGACTACACATGCACCACTGGGGATGCAGTGCAGTGAGTCCAGAGAGAGCACTGGCACCACTGGGGATGCAGTGCAGTGAGTCCAGAGAGTGCACTGTCACCACTGGTGATGCAGCGCAGTGACTACAGAGAGTGCACTGGCACCAAAAGGGATGCACTGCAGTGAGTCCAGAGAGTGCACTGGCACCAATGGGGATGCACTGCACTGAGTCCAGAGAGTGCACTGGCACCACTGGGGATGCAGTGCAGTGAGTCCAGAGAGTGCCCTTGAACCACTGGAGATGCAATGCAGTGAGTCCAGACAGTGCACTGGCACCACTGGGGATGCACTTCAGTGAGTCCAGAGAGTGCACCGGCTCCAATGGGGATACACTGCAGACAGTCCAGAGAGTAAACTGGCTCCACTGGGGATGCAGTGAAGTGAGTCCAGAGAGTGCACTGGCACCACTGGGGATGCACTGCAGTGAGTCCAGAGAGTACTCTGGCACCACTGAGCTGCACTGCAGTGAGTCCAGAGATTGCACTGGCAAAACTGGGGATGCACTGCAGTGAGTCCAGAGACTACACATGCACCACTGGGGATGCAGTGCAGTGAGTCCAGAGAGTGCACTGGCACCACTGGGGATGCACCCCGGTGAGTCCAGAGAGTGCACTGGCACCACTGGTGATGCAGTGCAGTGAGTCCAGAGAGCCACTGGCACCACTGGTGATGCAGTGCAGTGAGTCCACAGAGTGCACTGGCACCATTGGGGATGCAGTGCAGTGAGTCCAGAGAGTGCACTGGCACCACTGGGGATGCAGTGCAGTGAGTCCAGAGAGTGCACTGGCACCACTGGGGATGCAGTGCAGTGAGTCCAGAGATTGCACTGGCACCACTGGGGATGCACTGCAGTGAGTCCAGAGACTACACTGGCACCACTGGGGATGCAGTGCCGTGAGTCCAGAGAGTGCACTGGCACCATTGGGGATGCAGTGCAGTGAGTCCAGAGAGCCACTGGCACCAGAGGGGATGCAGTGCAGTGAGTCCAGAGAGTGCACTGGCACCATTGGGGATGCAGTGCACTGAGTCCAGAGAGTGCACTGGCACCATTGGGGATGCAGTGCAGTGAGTCCAGAGAGTGCACTGGCACCACTGGGATGCACTGCAGTGAGTCCAAGAGAGTGCACTGACACCACTTAGCTGCAGTGCAGTGAGTCCAGAGATTGCACTGGCACCACTGGGGATGCACTGCAGTGAGTCCAGAGACTACACTGGCACCACTGGGGATGCAGTGCCGTGAGTCCAGAGAGTGCACTGGCACCACTGGGGATGCAGTTCAGTGAGTCCAGACAGTGCAATGGCACCAACTGGAGCTGCACTGCTGTGAGTCCTGAGATAGCACTGGCACCACTGGGGTTACAGTGCAGTGAGTCCAGAGACTACACTGGCACCACTGGGGTTGCAGTGCCGTGAGTATAGAGAGTGCACTGGCACCATTGGGGATGCACTGCAGTGAGTCCAGACAGTGCAATGGCACCAACTGGAGCTGCACTGCTGTGAGTCCTGAGATAGCACTGGCACCACTGGGGTTACAGTGCAGTGAGTCCAGAGACTACACTGGCACCACTGGGGTTGCACTGCAGTGAGTCCAGAGACTTCACAGGCACCACTGGGGATGCACTGCAGTGAGTCCAGAGAGTGCACTGGCACCACTGGGGATGCAGTTCAGTGAGTCCAGAGAGTGCACTGTCGCCACTGGGGATGCAGTGCAGTGAGTCCAGAGAGTGCACTGGCACCACTGGGGATTCACTGCAGTGAGTCCAGAGAGTGCACTGGCACCACTAGGGAGGCACTGCAGTGAGTCCAGAGAGTGCACTGGCACACTGGGGATGCAGTGCACTGAGTCCAGAGAGTGCACTGGCACCACTGGGATACACAGCAGTGAGTCCAGAGAGTGCACTGGCACCACTGGGGATGCAGCACAGTGAGTCCAGAGAGTGAAGTGTCACCACTGGGGACGCAGCGCAGTGACTACAGAGAGTGCACTGGCACCACAGGGGATGCACTGCAGTGAGTCCAGAGAGTGCACTGGCACCAGTGGGGATGCACTGCAGTGGGTCCAGAGACTGCACTGGCACCACTGGGGATGCAGTGCAGTGAGTCCAGAGAGTGCACTGGCACCACTGGGGATGCACTGCAGTGAGTCCAGAGAGTGCACTGGCACCACTGGAGATGCAGTGCAGTGAGTCCAGAGAGTGCACTGGCACCATTGGGGATGCACTGCAGTGAGTCCAGAGAGTGCACTGGCACCACTGGGGATGCAGTGCAGTGAGTCCAGAGAGTGCACTGGCACCACTGGAGATGCACTGCAGTGAGTCCAGAGAGTGCACTGGTTCCACTGGGGATGCACTGCACTGAGTCCAGAGAGTGCACTGGCACCACTGGGGATGCAATGCAGTGAGTCCAGAGAGTGCAATGGAACCACTGGGGATGCAGTGCAGTGAGTCCAGAGAGTGCACTGGCACCACTGGGGATGCACTGCAGTGAGTCCAGAGACTACACATGCACCACTGGGGATGCAGTGCAGTGAGTCCAGAGAGTGCACTGGCACCACTGGGGATGCACCCCGGTGAGCCCAAAGAGTGCACTGGCACCACTGGTGATGCAGTGCAGTGAGTCCAGAGAGTGCACTGGCACCACTGGAGATGCACTGCAGTGAGTCCAGAGAGTGCACTGGCTCCACTGGGGATGCACTGCACTGAGTCCAGAGAGTGCACTGGCACCACGGGGGATGCAATGCAGTGAGTCCAGAGAGTGCAATGGAACCACAGGTGATGCAGTGCAGTGAGTCCAGAGAGCCACTGGCACCACTGGGGATGCAGTGCAGTGAGTCCAGAGACTACACATGCACCACTGGGGATGCAGTGCAGTAAGTCCAGAGAGTGCACTGGCACCACTGGGGATGCAGTGCAGTGAGTCCAGAGAGTGCACTGGCACCACTGGGGATGCAGTGCAGTGAGTCCAGAGAGTGCAGTGGCACCACTGGGGATGCAGTTCAGTGAGTCCAGAGAGTGCACTGGCACCACTGGTGATGCAGTGCCGTGAGTCCAGAGAGTACACTGGCACCACTGGGGATGCACTGCAGTGAGTCCAGAGAATGCACTGGCACTAATGGGGATGCAGTGCAGTGACTCGAAAGAGTGCACTGGCACCACTGGGGATGCACTGCAGTGAGTCCGGAGAGTACCCTGGCACCAATGGTGATGCAGTGCAGTGAGTCCAGAGAGTGCACTGGCACCACTGAGGATGCAGTGCAGTGAGTCCAGGGAGTGCACTGGCACCACTGGGGATGCAGTGCAGTGAGTCCAGAGAGTGCTCTGGCACCACTGAGCTACACTGCAGTGAGTCCAGTAATTGCACTGGCACCACTGGGGATGCACTGCTGTGAGTCCAGAGACTACACTGGCACCACTGGGGATGCAGTGCAGTGAGTCCAGAGAGTGCACTGGCACCACTGTTGATGCAGTGCAGTGAGTCCAGAGAGTGCACTGGCACCACTGGGGATGCAGTGCAGTGAGTCCAGAGAGTGCACTGGCACCACTGGGGATGCAGTGCAGTGAGCTCAGAGAGTGCACTGGCACCACTGGGGATGCAGTGCAGTGAGTCCAGAGAGTGCACTGGCTCCACTGGGGATGCACTGCACTGAGTCCAGAGAGTGCACTGGCACCACTGGGGATGCACTGCAGTGAGTCCAGACAGTGCACTGGCCCCACTGGGGATGCAGTTTAGTGAGTCCAGAGAGTGCACCGGCTCCAATGGGGATACACTGCAGACAGTCCAGAGAGTAAACTGGCTCCACTGGGGATGCAGTGCAGTGAGTCCAGAGAGTGCACTGGCACCACTGGGGATGCACTGCCGTGAGTCCAGAGAGTACTCTGGCACCACTGAGCTGCACTGCAGTGAGTCCAGAGATTGCACTAGCACCACTGGGGATGCACTGCAGTGAGTCCAGAGACTACACTGGCACCACTGGGGATGCAGTGCAGTGACTCGAAAGAGTGCACTGGCACCACTGCGGATGCACTGCAGTGAGTCCGGAGAGTACCCTGGCACCAATGGTGATGCAGTGCAGTGAGTCCAGAGAGTGCACTGGCACCACTGGGGATGCAGTGCAGTGAGTCCAGAGAGTGCACTGGCACCACTGGGGATGCAGTGCAGTGAGTCCAGAGAGTGCTCTGGCACCACTGAGCTACACTGCAGTGAGTCCAGTAATTGCACTGGCACCACTGGGGATGCACTGCTGTGAGTCCAGAGACTACACTGGCACCACTGGGGATGCAGTGCAGTGAGTCCAGAGAGTGCACTGGCACCACTGGGGATGCAGTGCAGTGAGTCCAGAGAGTGCACTGGCACCACTGGGGATGCAGTGCAGTGAGTCCAGAGAGTGCACTGGCACCACTGGGGATGCAGTGCAGTGAGCTCAGAGAGTGCACTGGCACCACTGGGGATGCACTGCAGTTAGTCCAGAGAGTGCACTGGCTCCACTGGGGATGCAGTGCAGTGAGTCCAGAGAGTGCACTGGCCCCACTGGGGATGCAGTGCAGTGAGTCCAGAGAGTGCACTGGCACCACTGGGGATGCACCCCGGTGAGTCCAGAGAGTGCATTGGCACCACTGGGGATGCAGTGCAGTGAGTCCAGAGACTGCACTGGCACCACTGGGGTTTGAGTGCAGTGAGTCCAGAGAGTGCACTGGCACCACTGGGGATGCACTGAAGTGAGTCCAGAGAGTGCCCTTGCACCACTGGGGATAAACTGCAGTGAGTCCAGACAGTGCACTGGCACCACTGGGGATGCAGTGCAGTGAGTCCTGAGAGTGCAATGGCACCACAAGGGATGCAGTGCAGTGAGTCCAGAGAGTGCACTGGCACCACTGGGGATGCAGTGCAGTGAGTCCAGAGAGTGCACTGGCACCAATGGAGATACACTGCAGTGAGTCCAGAGAGTGCACTGGCTCCACTGGGGATGCCCTGCACTGAGTCCAGAGAGTGCACTGGCACCACTGGGGATGCAGTGCAGTGAGCTCAGAGAGTGCACTGGCACCACTGGGGATGCACTGCAGTTAGTCCAGAGAGTGCACTGGCTCCACTGGGGATGCAGTGCAGTGATTCCAGAGAGTGCACTGGCACCACTGGGGATGCAGTGCAGTGAGTCCTGAGAGTGCAATGGCACCAATGGGGATGCACTGCACTGAGTCCAGAGAGTGCACTGGCACCACTGGGGATGCAGTGCAGTGAGTCCAGAGAGTGCACTGGCACCAACTGGGGATGCAGTGCAGTGAGTCCAGAGAGTGCACTGGCCCCACTGTGGATGCAGTGCAGTGAGTCCAGAGACTACACATGCACCACTGGGGATGCAGTGCAGTGAGTCCAGAGAGAGCACTGGCACCACTGGGGATGCAGCACAGTGAGTCCAGAGAGTGCACTGTCACCACTGGGGATGCAGCGCAGTGACTACAGAGAGTGCACTGGCACCAAAAGGGATGCACTGCAGTGAGTCCAGAGAGTGCACTGGCACCAATGGGGATGCACTGCACTGAGTCCAGAGAGTGCACTGGCACCACTGGGGATGCAGTGCAGTGAGTCCAGAGAGTGCCCTTGAACCACTGGAGATGCACTGCAGTGAGTCCAGACAGTGCACTGGCACCAATGGGGATGCACTTCAGTGAGTCCAGAGAGTGCACCGGCTCCAATGGGGATACACTGCAGACAGTCCAGAGAGTAAACCTGCTCCACTGGGAATGCAGTGCAGTGAGTCCAGAGATTGCACTGGCACCACTGGGGATGCACTGCAGTGAGTCCAGACAGTGCACTGGCACCATTGGGGATGCAGTGCAGTGAGTGAAGGGAGTGCACTGGCACCACTGGGGATGCAGTGCAGTGAGTCCAGAGATTGCACTGGCACCACTGGGGATGCACTGCAGTGAGTCCAGAGACTACACTGGCACCACTGGGGATGCTTTGCCGTGAGTCCAGAGAGTGCACTGGCACCATTGGGGATGCAGTGCAGTGAGTCCAGAGAGCCACTGGCACCACTGGTGATGCAGTGCAGTGAGTCCAGAGAGTGCACTGGCACCATTGGGGATGCAGTGCACTGAGTCCAGAGAGTGCACTGGCACCATTGGGGATGCAGTGCAGTGAGTCCAGAGAGTGCACTGGCACCATTGGGGATGCAGTGCACTGAGTCCAGAGAGTGCACTGGCACCATTGGGGATGTAGTGCAGTGAGTCCAGAGAGTGCACTGGCACCACTGAGGTGCAGTTCAGTGAGTCCAGAGATTGCACTGGCACCACTGGGGATGCACTGCAGTGAGTCCAGAGACTACACTGGCACCACTGGGGATGCAGTGCCGTGAGTCCAGAGAGTGCACTGGCACCACTGGGGATGCAGTTCAGTGAGTCCAGACAGTGCAATGGCACCAACTGGAGCTGCATTGCTGTGAGTCCTGAGATAGCACTGGCACCACTGGGGTTACAGTGCAGTGAGTCCAGAGACTACACTGGCACCACTGGGGTTGCAGTGCCGTGAGTCCAGAGATTGCACTGGCACCATTGGGGATGCACTGCAGTGAGTCCAGACAGTGCAATGGCACCAACTGGAGCTGCACTGCTGTGAGTCCTGAGATAGCACTGGCACCACTGGGGTTACAGTGCAGTGAGTCCAGAGACTACACTGGCACCACTGGGGATGCACTGCAGTGAGTCCAGAGACTTCACAGGCACCACTGGGGATGCAGTGCAGTGAGTCCAGAGAGTGCACTGGCACCACTGGGGATGCAGTTCAGTGAGTCCAGAGAGTGCACTGTCACCACTGGGGATGCAGTGCAGTAAGTCCAGAGAGTGCACTGGCACCACCGGGGTTCACTGCAGTGAGTCCACAGAGTGCACTGGCACCACTGGGATACACAGCAGTGAGTCCAGAGAGTGCACTGGCACCACTGGGGATGCAGCACAGTGAGCCCAGAGAGTGAAGTGTCACCACTGGGGACGCAGCGCAGTGACTACAGAGAGTGCACAGGCACCACTGGGGATGCACTGCAGTGAGTCCAAACAGTGCAATGGCACCAGTGGGGATGCACTGCAGTGGGTCCAGAGACTGCACTGGCACCACTGGGGATGCAGTGCAGTGAGTCCAGAGAGTGCACTGGCACCACTGGGGATGCAGTGCAGTGAGTCCAGGGAGTGCACTGGCACCACTGGGGATGCAGTGCAGTGAGTCCAGAGAGTGCACTGGCACCATTGGGGATGCTCTGCAGTGAGTCCAGAGAGTGCACTGGCACCACTGGGGATGCAGTGCAGTGAGTCCAGAGAGTGCACTGGCACCACTGGAGATGCACTGCAGTGAGTCCAGAGAGTGTACTGGCTCCACTGGGGATGCACTGCACTGAGTCCAGAGAGTGCACTGGCACCACTGGGGATGCAATGCAGTGAGTCCAGAGAGTGGAATGGAACCACAGGTGATGCAGTGCAGTGAGTCCAGAGAGCCACTGGCACCACTGGGGATGCAGTGCAGTGAGTCCAGAGAGTGCACTGGCACCACTGGGGATGCAGTGCAGTGAGTCCTGAGAGTGCAATGGCACCACTGGGGATGCAGTGCAGTGAGTCCAGAGAGTGCAGTGGCACCACTGGGGATGCAGTGCAGTGAGTCCAGAGAGTGCACTGGCACCACTGGTGATGCAGTGCCGTGAGTCCAGAGAGTACACTGGCAACACTGGGGATGCACTGCAGTGAGTCCAGAGAATGCACTGGCACTAATGGGGATGCAGTGCAGTGACTCGAAAGAGTGCACTGGCACCACTGCACATGCACTGCAGTGAGTCCGGAGAGTACCCTGGCACCAATGGTGATGCAGTGCAGTGAGTCCAGAGAGTGCAGTGGCACCACTGGGGATGCAGTGCAGTGATTCCAGAGAGTGCACTGGCACCACTGGGGATGCAGTGCAGTGAGCTCAGAGAGTGCACTGGCACCACTGGGGATGCAGTGCAGTGAGTCCAGAGATTGCACTTGCACCACTGGGGATGCAGTGCAGTGAGTCCAGAGAGTGCACTGGCACCACTGGGGATGCACTGCAGTTAGTCCAGAGAGTGCACTGGCTCCACTGGGGATGCAGTGCAGTGATTCCAGAGAGTGCACTGGCACCACTGGGGATGCAGTGCAGTGAGTCCTGAGAGTGCAATGGCACCACAAGGGATGCACTGCAGTGAGTCCAGAGAGTGCACTGGCTCCACTGGGGATGCAGTGCAGTGAGTCCAGAGAGTGCACTGGCACCAACTGGGGATGCAGTGCAGTGAGTCCAGAGAGTGCACTGGCACCACTGGGGATGCAGTGCAGTGAGTCCAGAGAGTGCACTGGCACCACTGGGGATGCACCCCGGTGAGTCCAGAGAGTGCACTGGCACCACTGGGGATGCAGTGCAGTGAGTCCAGAGACTGCACTGGCACCACTGGGGTTTGAGTGCAGTGAGTCCAGAGAGTGCACTGGCACCAATGTGGATGCACTGCAGTGAGTCCAGAGAGTGCCCTTGCACCACTGGGGATAAACTGCAGTGAGTCCAGAGAGTGCACTGGCACCACTGGGGATGCAGTGCAGTGAGTCCTGAGAGTGCAATGGTACCACAAGGGATGCAGTGCAGTGAGTCCAGAGAGTGCACTGGCACCACTGGGGATGCACTGCAGTGAGTCCAGAGAGTGCACTGGCACCACTGGGGATGCAGTGCAGTGAGTCCAGATAGTGCACTGGCACCAATGGAGATGCACTGCAGTGAGTCCAGAGAGTGCACTGGCTCCACTGGGGATGCCCTGCACTGAGTCCAGAGAGTGCACTGGCACCACTGGGGATGCAATGCAGTGAGTCCAGGGAGTGCAATGGAACCACTGGGGATGCAGTGCAGTGAGTCCAGAGAGTGCACTGGCACCACTGGGGATGCACTGCAGTGAGTCCAGAGACTACACATGCACCACTGGGGATGCAGTGCAGTGAGTCCAGAGAGAGCACTGGCACCACTGGGGATGCAGTGCTGTGAGTCCAGAGAGTGCACTGGCACCACAGGGGATACACTGCAGTGAGTCCAGAGAGTGCACTGGCACGACTGGGGATGCACTGCTGTGAGTCCAGAGAGTGCACTGGCACCAGTGGGGATGCAATGCAGTGGGTCCAGAGAGTGCACTGGCACCACTGGGGATGCAGTGCAGTGAGTCCAGAGACTGCACTGGCACCACTGGTGATGCACTGCAGTGAGTCCAGAGAGTTCACTGGCACCACTGGGGATGCAGTGCAGTGAGTCCAGAGATTGCACTGGCACCATTGGGGATGCAGTGCAGTGAGTCCAGAGAGTGCACTGGCTCCACTGGGGATGCACTGCACTGAGTCCAGAGAGTGCACTGGCACCACTGGGGATGCAGTGCAGTGAGTCCAGAGAGTGCCCTTGCACCACTGGAGATGCAGTGCAGTGAGTCCAGACAGTGCACTGGCACCACTGGGGATGCAGTTTAGTGAGTCCAGAGAGTGCACCGGCTCCAATGGGGATACACTGCAAACAGTCCAGAGAGTAAACTGGCTCCACTGGGGATGCAGTGCAGTGAGTCCAGAGAGTGCACTGGCACCACTGGGGATGCACTGCAGTGAGTCCAGAGAGTACTCTGGCACCACTGAGCTGCACTGCAGTGAGTCCAGAGATTGCACTGGCACCACTGGGGATGCACTGCAGTGAGTCCAGAGACTACACTGGCACCAGTTGGGATGCAGTGCAGTGAGTCCAGAGAGTGCACTGGCAGCACAGGGGATGCATCCCGGTGAGTCCAGAGAGTGCACTGGCACCACTGGGGATGCAGTGCAGTGAGTCCAGAGAGTGCACTGTCACCACTGGTGATGCAGTGCAGTGAGTCCAGAGAGCCACTGGCACCACTGGGGATGCAGTGCAGTGAGTCCAGAGAGTGCACTGGCACCATTGGGGATGCAGTGCAGTGAGTCCAGAGAGTGCACTGGCACCATTGGGGATGCAGTGCAGTCAGTCCAGAGAGTGCACTGGCACCACTGGGGATGCAGTGCACTGAGTCCAGAGAGTGCACTCTCAGCAGTGGGGATGCACTGCATTGAGTCCAAAGAGTGCACTGGCACCAGAGGGGATGCAGTGCAGTGAGACCAGAGAGTGCACTGGCACCACTGGGGATGCAGTGCAGTGAGTCCAGAGAGTGCACTGGCACCACTGGGGATGCACTGCAGTGAGTCCTGAGAGTGCAATGGCACCACTGGGGATGCACTGCAGTGAGTCCAGAGAGTGCACTGGCACCACTGGGGATGCAGTGCAGTGAGTCCAGAGAGTGCACTGACACCACTGGGAATGCACTGCAGTGAGTACTGAGAGTGCACTGGCACCTAAGGGGCTGCACTGCAGTGAGTCCAGAGAGTGCACTGGCACCACTGGGGATGCAGTGCAGTGAGTCCGGAGAGTGCACTGGCACCAATGGGATGCAGTGCAGTGAGTCCACAGAGTGCACTGGCACACACAGGGGATACACTGCAGTGATTCCAGAGAGTGCACTGGCACCACTGGGGATGCAGCACAGTGAGTCCAGAGAGTGAAGTGTCTCCACTGGGGACGCAGCGCAGTGACTACAGAGAGTGCAATGGAACCACTGGGGATGCAGTGCAGTGAGTCCAGAGAGTGCACTGGCACCAGTGGGGATGCACTGCAGTGGGTCCAGAGAGTGCACTGGCACCACTGGGGATGCAGTGCAGTGAGTCCAGAGAGTGCACTGGCACCACTGGGGATGCCCTGCACTGAGTCCAGAGAGTGCACTGGCACCACTGGGGATGCAGTGCAGTGAGTCCAGGGACTGCACTGGCAGCATTGGTGATGCACTGCAGTGAGTCCAGAGAGTGCACTGGCTCCACTGGGGATGCAGTGCACTGAGTCCAGAGAGTGCACTGGCACCACTGGAGATGCACTGCAGTGAGTCCAGAGAGTGCACTGGCTCCACTGGGGATGCAGTGCACTGAGTCCAGAGAGTGCACTGGCACCACTGGATGCAGTGCACTGAGTCCAGAGAGTGCACTCTCAGCAGTGGGGTTGCACTGCATTGAGTCCAAAGAGTGCACTGGCACCAGAGGGGATGCAGTGCAGTGAGACCAGAGAGTGCACTGGCACCACTGGGGATCCAGTGCAGTGAGTGCAGAGAGTGCACTGGCTCCACTGGGGATGCAGTGCAGTGAGTCCAGAGAGTGCACTGGCACCACTGGGGATGTACTGCAGTGAGTCCTGAGAGTGCAATGGCACCACTGGGGATGCACTGCAATGAGTCCAGAGAGTGCACTGGCACCACTGGGGATGCAGTGCAGTGAGTCCAGAGAGTGCACTGGCACCAACTGGAACTGCACTGCTGTGAGTCCTGAGATTGCACTGGCACCACTGGGGTTACAGTGCAGTGAGTCCAGAGACTACACTGGCACCACTGGGGTTGCACTGCAGTGAGTCCAGAGACTTCACAGGCACCACTGGGGATGCAGTGCAGTGAGTCCAGAGAGTGCACTGGCACCACTGGGGATGCAGTTCAGTGAGTCCAGAGAGTGCACTGGCACCACCGGGGATTCACTGCAGTGAGTCCAGAGAGTGCACTGACACCACTGGGAATGCACTGCAGTGAGTACTGAGAGTGCACTGGCACCTAAGGGGCTGCACTGCAGTGAGTCCAGAGAGTGCACTGGCACCACTGGGGATGCACTTCAGTGAGTCCAGAGAGTGCACTGGCACCACTGGGGATGCAGTGCAGTGAGTCCAGAGAGTGCACTGGCACCACTGGGATGCAGTGCAGTGAGTCCACAGAGTGCACTGGCACACACAGGGGATACACTGCAGTGAGTCCAGAGAGTGCACTGGCTCCACTGGGGATGCAGTGCAGTGAGTCCAGAGAGTGCACTGGCACCACTGGGGATGCAATGCAGTGAGTCCAGAGAGTGCAATGGCACCACTGGGGATGCAGTGCAGTGAGTCCAGAGAGTGCACTGGCACCACTGGGGATGCACTGCAGTGAGTCCAGAGACTACACATGCACCACTGGGGATGCCCTGCACTGAGTCCAGAGAGTGCACTGGCACCACTGGGGATGCACTTCAGTGAGTCCAGAGAGTGCACTGGCACCACTGGGGATGCAGTGCAGTGAGTCCAGAGAGTGCACTGGCACCACTGGAGATGCACTGCAGTGAGTCCAGAGAGTGCACTGGCACCACTGGGGATGCAATGCAGTGAGTCCAGAGAGTGCAATGGAACCACTGGGGATGCAGCACAGTGAGTCCAGAGAGTGAAGTGTCACCACTGATGACGCAGCGCAGTGACTACAGAGAGTGCACTGGCACCACTGGGGATGCACTGCAGTGAGTCCAGAGAGTGCACTGGCACCACTGGGGATGCACTGCAGTGGGTCCAGAGACTGCACTGGCACCACTGGGGTTGCAGTGCAGTGAGTCCAGAGAGTGCACTGGCACCACTGGGGATGCATCCCGGTGAGTCCAGAGAGTGCACTGGCACCACTGGGGATGCAGTGCAGTGAGTCCAGAGAGTGCACTGGCATCATTGGGGATGCACTGCAGTGAGTCCAGAGAGTGCACTGGCACCACTGGGGATGCAGTGCAGTGAGTCCAGAGAGTGCACTGGTACCACTGGGGATGCAATGCAGTGAGTCCAGAGAGTGCAATGGAACCACTGGGGATGCAGTGCAGTGAGTCCAGAGAGTGCACTGGCACCACTGGTGATGCACTGCAGTGAGTCCAGAGACTACACATGCACCACTGGGGATGCAGTGCAGTTAGTCCAGAGAGTGCACTGGCACCACTGGGGATGCAGTGCAGTGAGTCCAGAGACTACACTGGCACCACTGGGGATGCAGTGCAGTGAGTCCAGAGAGTGCACTGGCACCACTGGAGATGCACTGCAGTGAGTCCAGAGAGTGCAGTGGCTCCACTGGGGATGCACTGCACTGAGTCCAGAGAGTGCACTGGCACCACTGGGGATGCAATGCAGTGAGTCCAGAGAGTGCAATGGAACCACAGGTGATGCAGTGCAGTGAGTCCAGAGAGCCACTGGCACCACTGGGGATGCAGTGCAGTGAGTCCAGAGAGTGCACTGGCACACTGGGGATGCAGTGCACTGAGTCCAGAGAGTGCACTGGCACCACTGGGATACACAGCAGTGAGTCCAGAGAGTGCACTGGCACCACTGGGGATGCAGCACAGTGAGTCCAGAGAGTGAAGTGTCACCACTGGGGACGCAGCGCAGTGACTACAGAGAGTGCACTGGCACCACTGGGGATGCAGTGCAGTGAGTCCAGAGAGTGCACTGACACCAGTGGGGATGCACTGCAGTGGGTCCAGAGACTGCACTGGCACCACTGGGGATGCAGTGCAGTGAGTCCAGAGAGTGCACTGGCACCACTGGGGATGCACTGCAGTGAGTCCAGAGAGTGCACTGGCACCACTGGGGATGCAGTGCAGTGAGTCCAGAGAGTGCACTGGCACCATTGGGGATGCTCTGCAGTGAGTCCAGAGAGTGCACTGGCACCACTGGGGATGCAGTGCAGTGAGTCCAGAGAGTGCACTGGCACCACTGGAGATGCACTGCAGTGAGTCCAGAGAGTGCACTGGCTCCACTGGGGATGCACTGCACTGAGTCCAGAGAGTGCACTGGCACCACTGGGGATGCAATGCAGTGAGTCCAGAGAGTGCACTGGCACTAATGGGGATGCAGTGCAGTGACTCGAAAGAGTGCACTGGCACCACTGCAGATGCACTGCCGTGAGTCCGGAGAGTACCCTGGCACCAATGGTGATGCAGTGCAGTGAGTCCAGAGAGTGCACTGGCACCACTGGGGATGCAGTGCAGTGAGTCCAGAGAGTGCTCTGGCACCACTGAGCTACACTGCAGTGAGTCCATTAATTGCACTGGCCCCACTGGGGATGCACTGCTGTGAGTCCAGAGACTACACTGGCACCACTGGGGATGCAGTGCAGTGAGCTCAGGGAGTGCACTGGCACCACTGGGGATGCAGTGCAGTGAGTCCAGAGATTGCACTGGCACCACTGGGGATGCAGTGCAGTGAGTCCAGAGAGTGCACTGGCACCACTGGGGATGCACTGCAGTTAGTCCAGAGAGTGCACTGGCTCCACTGGGGATGCTCTGCAGTGATTCCAGAGAGTGCACTGGCAACACTGGGGATGCAGTGCAGTGAGTCCTGAGAGTGCAATGGCACCACAAGGGATGCACTGCAGTGAGTCCAGAGAGTGCACTGGCACCAACTGGGGATGCAGTGCAGTGAGTCCAGAGAGTGCACTGGCCCCACTGGGGATGCAGTGCAGTGAGTCCAGAGAGTGCACTGGCACCACTGGGGATGCACCCCGGTGAGTCCAGAGAGTGCATTGGCACCACTGGGGATGCAGTGCAGTGAGTCCAGAGACTGCACTGGCTCCACTGGGGTTTGAGTGCAGTGAGTCCAGAGAGTGCACTGGCACCAATGGGGATGCACTGCAGTGAGTCCAGAGAGTGCACTGGCACCACTGGGGATAAACTGCAGTGAGTCCAGACAGTGCACTGGCACCACTGGGGATGCAGTGCAGTGAGTCCTGAGAGTGCAATGGCACCACAAGGGATGCAGTGCAGTGAGTCCAGAGAGTGCACTGGCACCACTGGGGATGCACTGCAGTGAGTCCAGAGAGTGCACTGGCACCACTGGGGATGCAGTGCAGTGAGTCCAGAGAGTGCTCTGGCACCAATGGAGATGCACTGCAGTGAGTCCAGAGAGTGCACTGGCTCCACTGGGGATGCCCTGCACTGAGTCCAGAGAGTGCACTGGCACCACTGGGGATGCAATGCATTGAGTCCAGAGAGTGCAATGGAACCACTGGGGATGCAGTGCAGTGAGTCCAGAGAGTGCACTGGCACCACTGGGGATGCACTGCAGTGAGTCCAGAGACTACACATGCAACACTGGGGATGCAGTGCAGTGAGTCCAGAGAGAGCACTGGCACCACTGGGGATGCAGTGCTGTGAGTCCAGAGAGTGCACTGGCACCACAGGGGATACACTGCAGTGAGTCCAGAGAGTGCACTGGCACGACTGGGGATGCAGCACAGTGAGTCCAGAGAGTGCACTGTCACCACTGTGAATGCAGCGCAGTGACTACAGAGAGTGCACTGGCACCAAAAGGGATGCACTGCAGTGAGTCCAGAGAGTGCACTGGCACCACGGGGGATGCACTGCACTGAGTCCAGAGAGTGCCCTTGCACCACTGGAGATGCAGTGCAGTGAGTCCAGACAGTGCACTGGCACCACTGGGGATGCAGTTTAGTGAGTCCAGAGAGTGCACCGGCTCCAATGGGGATACACTGCAGACAGTCCAGAGAGTAAACTGGCTCCACTGGGGATGCAGTGCAGTGAGTCCAGAGAGTGCACTGGCACCACTGGGGATGCACTGCAGTGAGTCCAGAGAGTACTCTGGCACCACTGAGCTGCACTGCAGTGAGTCCAGAGAGTGCACTGGCACCACTGGGGATGCAGTGCAGTGAGTCCAGAGAGTGCCCTTGCACCTCAGGAGATGCAGTGCACTGAGTCCAGACAGTGCACTGGCACCAGTGGGGATGCAGTTTAGTGAGTCCAGAGAGTGCACCGGCTCCAATGGGGATACACTGCAGACAGTCCAGAGAGTAAACTGGCACCAGTGGGGATGCAGTGCAGTGAGTGCAGAGAGTGCGCTGGCACCACTGGGGATGCACCCCTGTGAGTCCAGAGAGTGCACTGGCACCACTGGTGATGCAGTGCAGTGAGTCCAGAGAGTGCACTGTCACCACTGGTGATGCAGTGCACTGAGTCCAGAGAGCCACTGGCACCACTGGGGATGCAGTGCAGTGAGTCCAGAGAGTGCTCTGGCACCAATGGAGATGCACTGCAGTGAGTCCAGAGAGTGCACTGGCTCCACTGGGGATGCCCTGCACTGAGTCCAGAGAGTGCACTGGCACCACTGGGGATGCAATGCATTGAGTCCAGAGAGTGCAATGGAACCACTGGGGATGCAGTGCAGTGAGTCCAGAGAGTGCACTGGCACCACTGGGGATGCACTGCAGTGAGTCCAGAGACTACACATGCAACACTAGGGATGCAGTGCAGTGAGTCCAGAGAGAGCACTGGCACCACTGGGGATGCAGTACTGTGAGTCCAGAGAGTGCACTGGCACCACAGGGGATACACTGCAGTGAGTCCAGAGAGTGCACTGGCACGACTGGGGATGCAGCACAGTGAGTCCAGAGAGTGCACTGTCACCACTGTGAATGCAGCGCAGTGACTACAGAGAGTGCACTGGCACCAAAAGGGATGCACTGCAGTGAGTCCAGAGAGTGCACTGGAACCACGGGGGATGCACTGCACTGAGTCCAGAGAGTGCACTGGCACCACTGGGGATGCAGTGCAGTGAGTCCAGAGAGTGCCCTTGCACCACTGGAGATGCAGTGCAGTGAGTCCAGACAGTGCACTGGCACCACTGGGGATGCAGTGCAGTGAGTCCAGAGAGTGCACCGGCTCCAATGGGGATACACTGCAGACAGTCCAGAGAGTAAACTGGCTCCACTGGGGATGCAGTGCAGTGAGTCCAGAGAGTGCACTGGCACCACTGGGGATGCACTGCAGTGAGTCCAGAGAGTACTCTGGCACCACTGAGCTGCACTGCAGTGAGTCCAGAGAGTGCACTGGCACCACTGGGGATACACTGCAGTGAGTCCAGAGAGTGCCCTTGCACCTCAGGAGATGCAGTGCACTGAGTCCAGACAGTGCACTGGCACCACTGGGGATGCAGTTTAGTGAGTCCAGAGAGTGCACCGGCTCCAATGGGGATACACTGCAGACAGTCCAGAGAGTAAACTGGCACCAGTGGGGATGCAGTGCAGTGAGTCCAGAGAGTGCGCTGGCACCACTGGGGATGCACCCCGGTGAGTCCAGAGAGTGCACTGGCACCACTGGTGATGCAGTGCAGTGAGTCCAGAGAGTGCACTGTCACCACTGGTGATGCAGTGCACTGAGTCCAGAGAGCCACTGGCACCACTGGGGATGCAGTGCAGTGAGTCCAGAGAGTGCACTGGCACCATTGGGGATGCAGTGCAGTGAATCCAGAGAGTGCACTGGCACCACTGGGGATGCAGTGCACTGAGTCCAGAGAGTGCACTGGCACCACTGGGGATGCAATGCATTGAGTCCAGAGAGTGCAATGGAACCACTGGGGATGCAGTGCAGTGAGTCCAGAGAGTGCACTGGCACCACTGGGGATGCACTGCAGTGAGTCCAGAGACTACACATGCAACACTGGGGATGCAGTGCAGTGAGTCCAGAGAGAGCACTGGCACCACTGGGGATGCAGTGCTGTGAGTCCAGAGAGTGCACTGGCACCACAGGGGATACACTGCAGTGAGTCCAGAGAGTGCACTGGCACCACTGGGGATGCACTGCAGTGAGTCCTGAGAGTGCAATGGCACCACTGGGGATGCAGTGCAGTGAGTCCAGAGAGTGCACTGGCACCACTGGGGATGCAGTGCAGTGAGTCCAGAGAGTGCACTGAGACCACTGGGAATGCACTGCAGTGAGTACTGAGAGTGCACTGGCACCTAAGGGGCTGCACTGCAGTGAGTCCAGAGAGTGCACTGGCACCACTGGGGATGCAGTGCAGTGAGTCCAGAGAGTGCACTGGCACCAATGGGATGCAGTGCAGTGAGTCCACAGAGTGCACTGGCACACACAGGGGATACACTGCAGTGAGTCCAGAGAGTGCACTGGCACCACTGGGGATGCAGCACAGTGAGTCCAGAGAGTGAAGTGTCTCCACTGGGGACGCAGCGCCGTGACTACAGAGAGTGCAATGGAACCACTGGGGATGCAGTGCAGTGAGTCCAGAGAGTGCACTGGCACCAGTGGGGATGCACTGCAGTGGGTCCAGAGAGTGCACTGGCACCACTGGGGATGCAGTGCAGTGAGTCCAGAGAGTGCACTGGCACCACTGGGGATGCCCTGCACTGAGTCCAGAGAGTGCACTGGCACCACTGGGGATGCAGTGCAGTGAGTCCAGAAACTGCACTGGCACCACTGGTGATGCACTGCATTGAGTCCAGGGAGTGCACTGGCACAACAGGGGATGCAGTGCAGTGAGACCAGAGAGTGCACTGGCACCACTGGGGATCCAGTGCAGTGAGTGCAGAGAGTGCACTGGCTCCACTGGGGATGCAGTGCAGTGAGTCCAGAGAGTGCACTGGCACCACTGGGGATGTACTGCAGTGAGTCCTGAGAGTGCAATGGCACCACTGGGGATGCACTGCAATGAGTCCAGAGAGTGCACTGGCACCACTGGGGATGCAGTGCAGTGAGTCCAGAGAGTGCACTGACACCAACTGGAACTGCACTGCTGTGAGTCCTGAGATTGCACTGGCACCACTGGGGTTACAGTGCAGTGAGTCCAGAGACTACACTGGCACCACTGGGGTTGCACTGCAGTGAGTCCAGAGACTTCACAGGCACCACTGGGGATACAGTGCAGTGAGTCCAGAGAGTGCACTGGCACCACTGGGGATGCAGTTCAGTGAGTCCAGAGAGTGCACTGGCACCACCGGGGATGCAGTGCAGTGAGTCCAGAGAGTGCACTGGCACCACCGGGGATTCACTGCAGTGAGTCCAGAGAGTGCACTGACACCACTGGGAATGCACTGCAGTGAGTACTGAGAGTGCACTGGCACCTAAGGGGCTGCACTGCAGTGAGTCCAGAGAGTGCACTGGCACCACTGGGGATGCACTGCAGTGAGTCCAGAGAGTGCACTGGCACCACTGGGGATGCACTGCAGTGAGTCCAGAGAGTGCACTGGCACCACTGGGATGCAGTGCAGTGAGTCCACAGAGTGCACTGGCACACACAGGGGATACACTGCAGTGAGACCAGAGAGTGCACTGGCTCCACTGGGGATGCACTGCACTGAGTCCAGAGAGTGCACTGTCACCACTGGGGATGCAGTGCAGTGAGTCCAGAGAGTGCACTGGCACCACTGGGGATGCAGTACAGTGAGTCCAGAGAGTGCACTGGCTCCACTGGGGATGCACTGCAGTGAGTCCAGAGAGTGCACTGGCACCACTGGGGATGCAATGCAGTGAGTCCAGAGAGTGCAATGGAACCACTGGGGATGCAGCACAGTGAGTCCAGAGAGTGAAGTGTCACCACTGGGGACGCAGCGCAGTGACTACAGAGAGTGCACTGGCACCACTGGGGATGCACTGCAGTGAGTCCAGAGAGTGCACTGGCACAAGTGGGGATGCACTGCAGTGGGTCCAGAGACTGCACTGGCACCACTGGGGTTGCAGTGCAGTGAGTCCAGAGAGTGCACTGGCACCACTGGGGATGCACCCCGGTGAGTCCAGAGAGTGCACTGGCACCACTGGGGATGCAGTGCAGTGAGTCCAGAGAGTGCACTGGCACCATTGGGGATGCACTGCAGTGAGTCCAGAGAGTGCACTGGCACCACTGGGGATGCAGTGCAGTGAGTCCAGAGAGTGCACTGGCACCACTGGAGATGCACTGCAGTGAGTCCAGAGAGTGCACTGGCTCCACTGGGGATGCACTGAACTGAGTCCAGAGAGTGCACTGGCACCACTGGGGATGCAATGTAGTGAGTCCAGAGAGTGCAATGGAACCACTGGGGATGCAGTGCAGTGAGTCCAGAGAGTGCACTGGCACCACTGGGGATGCAGTGCAGTGAGTCCAGAGACTACACATGCACCACGGGGGATGCAGTGCAGTGAGTCCAGAGAGTGCACTGGCACCACTGGGGATGCAGTGCAGTGAGTCCAGAGAGTGCACTGTCACCACTGGAGATGCACTGCAGTGAGTCCAGAGAGTGCACTAGCTCCACTGGGGATGCACTGCACTGAGTCCAGAGAGTGCACTGGCACCACTGGGGATGCAATGCAGTGAGTCCAGAGAGTGCAATGGAACCACAGGTGATGCAGTGCAGTGACTCCAGAGAGCCGCTGGCACCACTGGGGATGCAGTGCAGTGAGTCCAGAGACTACACATGCACCACTGGGGATGCAGTGCAGTGAATCCAGAGAGTGCACTGGCACCACTGGGGATGCAGTGCAGTGGGTCCAGAGAGTGCAGTGGCACCACTGGGGATGCAGTGCAGTGAGTCCAGAGAGTGCACTGGCTCCACTGGGGATGCACTGCACTGAGTCCAGAGAGTGCACTGGCACCACTGGGGATGCACTGCAGTGAGTCCAGAGAGTGCACTGGCTCCACTGGGGATGCACTGCACTGAGTCCAGAGAGTGCACTGGCACCACTGGGGATGCACTGCAGTGAGTCCAGAGAGTGCCCTTGCACCACTGGAGATGCAGTGCAGTCAGTCCAGACAGTGCACTGGCACCACTGGTGATGCAGTTTAGTGAGTCCAGAGAGTGCACCGGCTCCAATGGGGATACACTGTAGACAGTCCAGAGAGTAAACTGGCTCCACTGGGGATGCAGTGCAGTGAGTCCAGAGAGTGCACTGGCACCACTGGGGATGCAGTGCAGTGAGTCCAGAGAGTACTCTGGCACCACTGAGCTGCACTGTAGTGAGTCCAGAGATTGCACTAGCACCACTGGGGATGCACTGCAGTGAGTCCAGAGACTACACTGGCACCAGTGGGGATGCAGTGCAGTGAGTCCAGAGAGTGCACTGGCACCACTGGGGATGCATCCCGGTGAGTCCAGAGAGTGCACTGGCACCACTGGGGATGCAGTGCAGTGAGTCCAGAGAGTGCACTGTCACCACTGGTGATGCAGTGTAGTGAGTCCAGAGAGCCACTGGCACCACTGGGGATGCAGTGCAGTGAGTCCAGAGAGTGCACTGGCACCATTGGGGATGCAGTGCAGTGAGTCCAGAGAGTGCACTGGCACCATTGGGGATGCAGTGCAGTGAGTCCAGAGAGTTCACTGGCACCACTGGGGATGCAGTGCACTGAGTCCAGAGAGTGCACTCTCAGCAGTGGGGATGCACTGCATTGAGTCCAAAGAGTGCACTGGCACCAGAGGGTTTGCAGTGCAGTGAGACCAGAGAGTGCACTGGCACCACTGGGGATGCAATGCAGTGAGTCCAGAGAGTGCAATGGAACCACTGGGGATGCAGTGCAGTGAGTCCAGAGAGTGCACTGGCACCACTGGGGATGCACTGCAGTGAGTACTGAGAGTGCACTGGCACCTAAGGGGCTGCACTGTAGTGAGTCCAGAGAGTGCACTGGCACCACTGGGGATGCAGTGCAGTGAGTCCAGAGAGTGCACTGGCACCAATGGGATGCAGTGCAGTGAGTCCACAGGGTGCGCTGGCACACAATGGGGATACACAGCAGTGAGTCCAGAGAGTGCACTGGCACCACTGGGGATGCAGTGCAGTGAGCTCAGAGAGTGCACTGGCACCACTGGGGATGCACTGCAGTTAGTCCAGAGAGTGCACTGGCTCCACTGGGGATGCAGTGCAGTGATTCCAGAGAGTGCACTGGCACCACTGGGGATGCAGTGCAGTGAGTCCTGAGAGTGCATTGGCACCACAAGGGATGCACTGCAGTGAGTCCAGAGAGTGCACTGGCACCACTGGGGATGCAGTGCAGTGAGTCCAGAGAGTGCACTGGCACCAACTGGGGATGCAGTGCAGTGAGTCCAGAGAGTGCACTGGCCCCACTGGGGATGCAGTGCAGTGAGTCCAGAGAGTGCACTGGCACCACTGGGGATGCACCCCGGTGAGTCCAGAGAGTGCATTGGCACCACTGGGGATGCAGTGCAGTGAGTCCAGAGACTGCACTGGCACCACTGGGGTTTGAGTGCAGTGAGTCCAGAGAGTGCACTGGCACCAATGGGGATGCACTGCAGTGAGTCCAGAGAGTGCCCTTGCACCACTGGGGATAAACTGCAGTGAGTCCAGACAGTGCACTGGCACCACTGGGGATGCAGTGCAGTGAGTCCTGAGAGTGCAATGGCACCACAAGGGATGCAGTGCAGTGAGTCCAGAGAGTGCACTGGCACCACTGGGGATGCACTGCAGTGAGTCCAGAGAGTGCACTGGCACCACTGGGGATGCAGTGCAGTGAGTCCAGAGAGTGCACTGGCACCAATGGAGATGCACTGCAGTGAGTCGAGAGAGTGCACTGGCTCCACTGGGGATGCCCTGCACTGAGTCCAGAGAGTGCACTGGCACCACTGGGGATGCAATGCAGTGAGTCCAGAGAGTGCAATGGAACCACTGGGGATGCAGTGCAGTGAGTCCAGAGAGTGCACTGGCACCACTGGGGATGCAGTGCAGTGAGTCCAGAGACTACACATGCACCACAGGGGATGCAGTGCAGTGAGTCCAGAGAGAGCACTGGCACCACTGGGGATGCAGCACAGTGAGTCCAGGGAGTGCACTGTCACCACTGGGGATGCAGCGCAGTGACTAAAGAGAGTGCACTGGCACCAAAAGGGATGCACTGCAGTGAGTCCAGAGAGTGCACTGGCACCAATGGGGATGCACTGCACTGAGTCCAGAGAGTGCACTGGCACCACTGGGGATGCAGTGCAGTGAGTCCAGAGAGTGCCCTTGAACAACTGGAGATGCACTGCAGTGAGTCCAGACAGTGCACTGGCACCACTGGGGATGCAGTGCAGTGAGTCCAGAGAGTGAACCGGCTCCAATGGGGATACACTGCAGACAGTCCAGAGAGTAAACTGGCTCCACTGGGGATGCAGTGCAGTGAGTCCAGAGAGTGCACTGGCTCCACTGGGGATGCACTGCAGTGAGTCCAGAGAGTACTCTGGCACCACTGGGGATGCACTGCAGTGAGTCCAGAGACTACACGTGCACCACTGGGGATGCAGTGCAGTGAGTCCAGAGAGTGCACTGGCACCACTGGGGATGCACCCCGGTGAGTCCAGAGAGTGCACTGGCACCACTGGTGATGCAGTGCAGTGAGTCCAGAGAGCCACTGGCACCACTGGTGATGCAGTGCAGTGAGTCCAGAGAGTGCACTGGCACCATTGGGGATGCAGTGCACTGAGTCCAGAGAGTGCACTGGCACCACTGGGGATGCAGTGCAGTGAGTCCAGAGATTGCACTGGCACCACTGGGGATGCACTGCAGTGAGTCCAGAGAGTGCACTGGCACCACTGGGGATGCACTGCTGTGAGTCCAGAGAGTGCACTGGCTCCACTGGGGATGCACTGCACTGAGTCCAGAGAGTGCACTGGCACCACTGGGGATGCAGCACAGTGACTCCAGAGAGTGCACTGGCCCCACTGGGGATGCAGTGCAGTGAGTCCAGAGAGCCACTGGCACCACTGGGGATGCAGTGCAGTGAGTTCAGAGACTACACATGCACCACTGGGGATGCAGTGCAGTAAGTCCAGAGAGTGCACTGGCACCACTGGGGATGCAGTGCAGTGAGTCCAGAGAGTGCACTGGCACCACTGGGGATGCAGTGCAGTGAGTCCAGAGAGTACACTGGCACCACTGGGGATGCACTGCAGTGAGTCCAGAGAATGCACTGACACTAATGGGGATGCAGTGCAGTGACTCGAAAGAGTGCACTGGCACCACTGCGGATGCACTGCAGTGAGTCCGGAGAGTACCCTGGCACCAATGGTGATGCAGTGCAGTGAGTCCAGAGAGTGCACTGGCACCACTGGGGATGCAGTGCAGTGAGTCCAGGGAGTGCACTGGCACCACTGGGGATGCTGTGCAGTGAGTCCAGAGAGTGCTCTGGCACCACTGATCTACACTGCAGTGAGTCCAGTAATTGCACTGGCACCTAAGGGGATGCACTGCTGTGAGTCCAGAGACTACACTGGCACCAGTGGGGATGCAGTGCAGTGAGTCCAGAGAGTGCACTGGCACCACTGGGGATGCAGTGCATTGAGTCCAGAGAGTGCACTGGCACCACTGGGGATGCAGTGCAGTGAGCTCAGAGAGTGCACTGGCACCACTGGGGATGCACTGCAGTTAGTCCAGAGAGTGCACTGGCTCCACTGGGGATGCAGTGCAGTGATTCCAGAGGGTGCACTGGCACCACTGGGGATGCAGTGCAGTGAGTCCTGAGAGTGCATTGGCACCACAAGGGATGCACTGCAGTGAGTCCAGAGAGTGCACTGGCACCAATGGGGATGCACTGCACTGAGTCCAGAGAGTGCACTGGCACCAACTGGGGATGCAGTGCAGTGAGTCCAGAGAGTGCACTGGCCCCACTGGGGATGCAGTGCAGTGAGTCCAGAGAGTGCACTGGCACCACTGGGGATGCACCCCGGTGAGTCCAGAGAGTGCATTGGCACCACTGGGGATGCAGTGCAGTGAGTCCTGAGAGTGCAATGGCACCACAAGGGATGCAGTGCAGTGAGTCCAGAGAGTGCACTGGCACCACTGGGGATGCACTGCAGTGAGTCCAGAGAGTGCACTGGCACCACTGTGGATGCAGTGCAGTGAGTCCAGAGAGTGCACTGGCACCAATGGAGATGCACTGCAGTGAGTCCAGAGAGTGCACTGGCTCCACTGGGGATGCCCTGCACTGAGTCCAGAGAGTGCACTGGCACCACTGGGGATGCAATCCAGTGAGTCCAGAGAGTGAAATGGAACCACTGGGGATGCAGTGCAGTGAGTCCAGAGAGTGCACTGGCACGACTGGGGATGCAGCACAGTGAGTCCAGGGAGTGCACTTGCACCACTGGGGATGCAGTGCAGTGAGTCCAGAGAGCACTCTGGCACCACTGAGCTGCACTGCAGTGAGTCCAGAGATTGCACTGTCACCACTGGGGATGCAGCGCAGTGACTACAGAGAATGCACTGGCACCAAAAGGGATGCACTGCAGTGAGTCCAGAGAGTGCACTGGCACCAGTGGGGATGCAATGCAGTGGGTCCAGAGAGTGCACTGGCACCACTGGGGATGCAGTGCAGTGAGTCCAGAGAGTGCACTGGCACCACTGGGGATGCACTGCAGTGAGTCCAGAGAGTTCACTGGCACCACTGGGGATGCAGTGCAGTGAGTCCAGAGATTGCACTGGCACCACTGGGGATGCAGTGCAGTGGGTCCAGAGAGTGCAGTGGCACCACTGGGGATGCACTGCAGTGAGTCCAGAGAGTGCACTGGCTCCACTGGGGATGCACTGCACTGAGTCCAGAGAGTGCACTGGCACCACTGGGGATGCAGTGCCGTGAGTCCAGAGAGTAAACTGGCACCACTGGGGATGCAGTGCAGTGAGTCCAGAGACTGCACTGGCACCACTGGGGATGCAGTTTAGTGAGTCCAGAGAGTGCACCGGCTCCAATGGGGATACACTGCAGACAGTCCAGAGAGTAAACTGGCTCCACTGGGGATGCAGTGCAGTGAGTCCAGAGAGTGCACTGGCACCAGTGGGGATGCACTGCAGTGAGTCCAGAGAGTACTCTGGCACCACTGAGCTGCACTGCAGTGAGTCCAGAGATTGCACTAGCACCACTGGGGATGCACTGCAGTGAGTCCAGACACTACACTGGCACCAGTGGGGATGCAGTGCAGTGAGTCCAGAGAGTGCACTGGCACCACTGGGGATGCATCCCGGTGAGTCCAGAGAGTGCACTGGCACCACTGGGGATGCAGTGCAGTGAGTCCAGAGAGTGCACTGTCACCACTGGTGATGCAGTGCAGTGAGTCCAGAGAGCCACTGGCACCACTGGGGATGCAGTGCAGTGAGTCCAGAGAGTGCACTGGCACCATTGGGGATGCAGTGCAGTGAGTCCAGAGAGTGCACTGGCACCATTGGGGATGCAGTGCAGTGAGTCCAGAGAGTGCACTGGCACCACTGGGGATGCAGTGCAGTGAGTCCAGAGAGTGCACTCTCAGCAGTGGGGATGCACTACATTGAGTCCAAAGAGTGCACTGGCACCACTGGGGATGCAGTGAAGTGAGACCAGAGAGTGCACTGGCACCACTGGGGATGCAGTGCAGTGAGTCCAGAGAGTGCACTGGCACCACTGGGGATGCAGTGCAGTGAGTCCTGAGAGTGCAATGGCACCACTGGGGATGCACTGCAGTGAGTCCAGAGAGTGCACTGGCACCACTGGGGATGCAGTGCAGTGAGTCCAGAGAGTGCACTGGCACCAATGGGATGCAGTGCAGTGAGTTCACAGAGTGCACTGGCACCAATGGGGATGCACTGCAGTGAGTCCAGAGAGTGCCCTTGCACCACTGGGAATAAACTGCAGTGAGTCCAGACAGTGCACTGGCACCACTGGGGATGCAGTGCAGTGAGTCCTGAGAGTGCAATGGCACCACAAGGGATGCAGTGCAGTGAGTCCAGAGAGTGCACTGGCACCACTGGGGATGCACTGCAGTGAGTCCAGAGAGTGCACTGGCACCACTGGGGATGCAGTGCAGTGAGTCCAGAGAGTGCACTGGCACCAATGGAGATGCACTGCAGTGAGTCCAGAGAGTGCACTGGCTCCACTGCGGATGCCCTGCACTGAGTCCAGAGAGTGCACTGGCACCACTGGGGATGCAATGCAGTGAGTCCAGAGAGTGCAATGGAACCACTGGGGATGCAGTGCAGTGAGTCCAGAGAGTGTACTGGCACCACTGGGGATGCACTGCAGTGAGTCCAGAGACTACACATGCACCACTGGGGATGCAGTGCAGTGAGTCCAGAGAGAGCACTGGCACCACTGGGGATGCAGCACAGTGAGTCCAGAGAGTGCACTGTCACCACTGGGGATGCAGCGCAGTGACTACAGAGAGTGCACTGGCACCAAAAGGGATGCACTGCAGTGAGTCCAGAGAGTGCACTGGCACCAATGGGGATGCACTGCACTGAGTCCAGAGAGTGCACTGGCACCACTGGGGATGCAGTGCAGTGAGTCCAGAGAGTGCCCTTGAACCACTGGAGATGCACTGCAGTGAGTCCAGACAGTGCACTGGCACCACTGGGGATGCACTTCAGTGAGTCCAGAGAGTGCACCGGCTCCAATGGGGATACACTGCAGACAGTCCAGAGAGTAAACTGGCTCCACTGGGGATGCAGTGCAGTGAGTCCAGAGAGTGCACTGGCACCACTGGGGATGCACTGCAGTGAGTCCAGAGAGTACTCTGGCACCACTGAGCTGCACTGCAGTGAGTCGAGAGAGTGCTCTGGCACCACTGGGGATGCAGCGCAGTGAGTCCAGAGAGTGCACTGGCACCACTGGGGATGCAGTGCAGTGAGTCCAGAGAGTGCACTGGCACCACTGGGGATGCACCCCGGTGAGTCCAGAGAGTGCACTGTCACCACTGGTGATGCAGTGCAGTGAGTCCAGAGAGCCACTGGCACCACTGGGGATGCAGTGCAGTGAGTCCAGAGAGTGCACTGGCACCATTGGGGATGCAGTGCAGTGAGTCCAGAGAGTGCACTGGCACCATTGGGGATGCAGTGCAGTGAGTCCAGAGAGTGCACTGGCACCACTGGTGATGCACTGCACTGAGTCCAGAGAGTGCACTCTCAGCAGTGGGGATGCACTGCATTGAGTCCAAAGAGTGCACTGGCACCACTGGGGATGCAGTACAGTGAGACCAGAGAGTGCACTGGCACCACTGGGGATGCAGTGCAGTGAGTCCAGAGAGTGCACTGGCACCACTGGGGATGCACTGCAGTGAGTCCTGAGAGTGCAATGGCACCACTGGGGATGCACTGCAGTGAGTCCAGAGAGTGCACTGGCACCACTGGGGATGCAGTGCAGTGAGTCCAGAGAGTGCACTGACACCACTGGGAATGCACTGCAGTGAATACTGAGAGTGCACTGGCACCTAAGGGGCTGCACTGCAGTGAGTCCAGAGAGTGCACTGGCACCACTGGGGATGCAGTGCAGTGAGTCCAGAGAGTGCACTGGCACCAATGGGATGCAGTGCAGTGAGTCCACAGAGTGCACTGGCACACACAGGGGATACACTGCAGTGAGTCCAGAGAGTGCACTGGCACCACTGGGGATGCAGCACAGTGAGTCCAGAGAGTGAAGTGTCTCCACTGGGGACGCAGCGCAGTGACTACAGAGAGTGCAATGGAACCACTGGGGATGCAGTGCAGTGAGTCCAGAGAGTGCACTGGCACCAGTGGGGATGCACTGCAGTGGGTCCAGAGAGTGCACTGGCACCACTGGGGATGCAGTGCAGTAAGTCCAGAGAGTGCACTGGCACCACTGGGGATGCAGTGCAGTGAGTCCAGAGAGTACACTGGCACCACTGGGGATGCAGTGCAGTGAGTCCAGAGAGTGCAGTGGCACCACTGGGGATGCAGTGCAGTGAGTCCAGAGAGTGCACTGGCACCACTGGTGAGGCAGTGCCGTGAGTCCAGAGAGTACACTGGCACCACTGGGGATGCACTGCAGTGAGTCCAGAGAATGCACTGGCACTAATGGGGATGCAGTGCAGTGACTCGAAAGAGTGCACTGGCACCACTGGGGATGCACTGCAGTGAGTCCGGAGAGTACCCTGGCACCAATGGTGATGCAGTGCAGTGAGTCCAGAGAGTGCACTGGCACCACTGGGGATGCAGTGCAGTGAGTCCAGAGAGTGCACTGGCACCACTGGGGATGCAGTGCAGTGAGTCCAGAGAGTGCTCTGGCACCACTGAGCTACACTGCAGTGAGTCCAGTAATTGCACTGGCACCACTGGGGATGCACTGCTGTGAGTCCAGAGACTACACTGGCACCACTGGGGATGCAGTGCAGTGAGTCCAGAGAGTGCACTGGCACCACTGTTGATGCAGTGCAGTGAGTCCAGAGAGTGCACGGGCACCACTGGGGATGCAGTGCAGTGAGTCCAGAGACTGCACTGGCACCACTGGGGATACAGTGCAGTGAGTCCAGAGAGTGCACTGGCACCACTGGGGATGCACTGCAGTTAGTCCAGAGAGTGCACTGGCTCCAGTGGGGATGCAGTGCAGTGATTCCAGAGAGTGCACTGGCACCACTGGGGATGCAGTGCAGTGAGTCCTGAGAGTGCAATGGCACCACAAGGGATGCACTGCAGTGAGTCCAGAGAGTGCACTGGCACCACTGGGGATGCAGTGCAGTGAGTCCAGAGAGTGCACTGGCACCAATGGGGATGCAGTGCAGTGAGTCCAGAGAGTGCCCTTGCACCACTGGGGATAAACTGCAGTGAGTCCAGACAGTGCACTGGCACCACTGGGGATGCAGTGCAGTGAGTCCTGAGAGTGCAATGGCACCACAAGGGATGCAGTGCAGTGAGTCCAGAGAGTGCACTGGCACCACTGGGGATGCACTGCAGTGAGTCCAGAGAGTGCAGTGGCACCACTGGGGATGCAGTGCAGTGAGTCCAGAGAGTGCACTGGCACCAATGGAGATGCACTGCAGTGAGTCCAGAGAGTGCACTGGCTCCACTGCGGATGCCCTGCACTGAGTCCAGAGAGTGCACTGGCACCACTGGGGATGCAATGCAGTGAGTCCAGAGAGTGCAATGGAACCACTGGGGATGCAGTGCAGTGAGTCCAGAGAGTGTACTTGCACCACTGGGGATGCACTGCAGTGAGTCCAGAGACTACACATGCACCACTGGGGATGCAGTGCAGTGAGTCCAGAGAGTGCACTGGCACCACTGGGGATGCACCCCGGTGAGTCCAGAGAGTGCACTGGCACCACTGGTGATGCAGTGCAGTGAGTCCAGAGAGCCACTGGCACCACTGGTGATGCAGTGCAGTGAGTCCAGAGAGAGCACTGGCACCACTGGGGATGCAGCACAGTGAGTCCAGAGAGTGCACTGTCACCACTGGGGATGCAGCGCAGTGACTACAGAGAGTGCACTGGCACCAAAAGGGATGCACTGCAGTGAGTCCAGAGAGTGCACTGGCACCAGTGGGGATGCAATGCAGTGGGTCCAGAGAGTGCACTGGCACCACTGGGGATGCAGTGCAGTGAGTCCAGAGACTGCACTGGCACCACTGGTGATACACTGCAGTGAGTCCAGAGAGTTCACTGGCACCACTGGGGATGCAGTGCAGTGAGTCCAGAGATTGCACTGGCACCATTGGGGATGCAGTGCAGTGGGTCCAGAGAGTGTAGTGGCACCACTGGGGATGCACTGCAGTGAGTCCAGAGAGTGCACTGGCTCCACTGGGGATGCACTGCACTGAGTCCAGAGAGTGCACTGGCACCACTGGGGATGCAATGCAGTGAGTCCAGAGAGTGCCCTTGCACCACTGGAGATGCAGTGCAGTGAGTCCAGACAGTGCAATGGCACCACTGGGGATGCAGTTTAGTGACTCCAGAGAGATACCGGCTCCAATGGGGATACACTGCAAACAGTCCAGAGAGTAAACTGGCTCCACTGGGGATGCAGTGCAGTGAGTCCAGAGAGTACTCTGGCACCACTGAGCTGCACTGCAGTGAGTCCAGAGATTGCACTGGCACCACTGGGGATGCACTGCAGTGAGTCCAGAGACTACACTGGCACCACTGGGGATGCAGTGCAGTGAGTCCAGAGAGTGCACTGGCAGCACTGGGGATGCATCCCGGTGAGTCCAGAGAGTGCACTGGCACCACTGGGGATGCAGTGCAGTGAGTCCAGAGAGTGCACTGTCACCACTGGGGATGCAGTGCAGTGAGTCCAGAGAGCCACTGGCACCACTGGGGATGCAGTGCAGTGAGTCCAGAGAGTGCACTGGCACCATTGGGGATGCAGTGCAGTGAGTCCAGAGAGTGCACTGGCACCATTGGGGATGCAGTGCAGTCAGTCCAGAGAGTGCACTGGCACCACTGGGGATGCAGTGCACTGAGTTCTTAGAGTGCACTCTCAGCAGTGGGGATGCACTGCATTGAGTCCAAAGAGTGCACTGGCACCAGAGGGGATGCAGTGCAGTGAGACCAGAGAGTGCACTGGCACCACTGGGGATGCAGTGCAGTGAGTCCAGAGAGTGCACTGGCAACACTGGGGATGCACTGCAGTGAGTCCAGAGAGTGCAATGGCACCACTGGGGATGCACTGCAGTGAGTCCAGAGAGTGTACTGGCACCACTGGGGATGCAGTGCAGTGAGTCCAGAGAGTGCACTGACACCACTGGGAATGCACTGCAGTGAGTACTGAGAGTGCACTGGCACCTAAGGGGCTGCACTGCAGTGAGTCCAGAGAGTGCACTGGCACCACTGGGGATGCAGTGCAGTGAGTCCAGAGAGTGCACTGGCACCAATGGGATGCAGTGCAGTGAGTCCACAGAGTGCACTGGCACACACAGGGGATACACTGCAGTGAGTCCAGAGAGTGCACTGGCACCACTGGGGATGCAGCACAGTGAGTCCAGAGAGTGAAGTGTCTCCACTGGGGACGCAGCGCAGTGACTACAGAGAGTGCAATGGAACCACTGGGGATGCAGTGCAGTGAGTCCAGAGAGTGCACTGGCACCAGTGGGGATGCACTGCAGTGGGTCCAGAGAGTGCACTCGCTCCACTGGGGATCCAGTGCAGTGAGTCCAGAGAGTGCACTGGCACCACTGGGGATGCACTGCAGTGAGTCCAGAGAGTGCACTGGCACCACTGGGGATGCAGTGCAGTGAGTCCAGAGACTGCACTGGCACCACTGGTGATGCACTGCTGTGAGTCCAGAGAGTGCACTGGCTCCACTGGGGATGCAGTGCACTGAGTCCAGAGAGTGCACTGGCACCACTGGAGATGCACTGCAGTGAGTCCAGAGAGTGCACTGGCACCGTTGGGGATGCAGTGCACTGAGTCCAGAGAGTGCACTGGCACCACTGGATGCAGTGCACTGAGTCCAGAGAGTGCACTCTCAGCAGTGTGGATGCACTGCATTGAGTCCAAAGAGTGCACTGGCACAACAGGGGATGCAGTGCAGTGAGACCAGAGAGTGCACTGGCACCACTGGGGATCCAGTGCAGTGAGTGCAGAGAGTGCACTGGCTCCACTGGGGATGCAGTGCAGTGAGTCCAGAGAGGCCACTGGAACCACTGGGGATGCAGTGCAGTGAGTCCTGAGAGTGCAATGGCACCACTGGGGATGCACTGCAATTAGTCCAGAGAGTGCACTGGCACCACTGGGGATGCAGTGCAGTGAGTCCAGAGACTGCACTGGCACCACTGGGGATACAGTGCAGTGAGTCCAGAGAGTGCACTGGCACCACTGGGGATGCACTGCAGTTAGTCCAGAGAGTGCACTGGCTCCAGTGGGGATGCAGTGCAGTGATTCCAGAGAGTGCACTGGCACCACTGGGGATGCAGTGCAGTGAGTCCTGAGAGTGCAATGGCACCACAAGGGATGCACTGCAGTGAGTCCAGAGAGTGCACTGGCACCACTGGGGATGCAGTGCAGTGAGTCCAGAGAGTGCACTGGCACCAATGGGGATGCAGTGCAGTGAGTCCAGAGAGTGCCCTTGCACCACTGGGGATAAACTGCAGTGAGTCCAGACAGTGCACTGGCACCACTGGGGATGCAGTGCAGTGAGTCCTGAGAGTGCAATGGCACCACAAGGGATGCAGTGCAGTGAGTCCAGAGAGTGCACTGGCACCACTGGGGATGCACTGCAGTGAGTCCAGAGAGTGCAGTGGCACCACTGGGGATGCAGTGCAGTGAGTCCAGAGAGTGCACTGGCACCAATGGAGATGCACTGCAGTGAGTCCAGAGAGTGCACTGGCTCCACTGCGGATGCCCTGCACTGAGTCCAGAGAGTGCACTGGCACCACTGGGGATGCAATGCAGTGAGTCCAGAGAGTGCAATGGAACCACTGGGGATGCAGTGCAGTGAGTCCAGAGAGTGTACTTGCACCACTGGGGATGCACTGCAGTGAGTCCAGAGACTACACATGCACCACTGGGGATGCAGTGCAGTGAGTCCAGAGAGTGCACTGGCACCACTGGGGATGCACCCCGGTGAGTCCAGAGAGTGCACTGGCACCACTGGTGATGCAGTGCAGTGAGTCCAGAGAGCCACTGGCACCACTGGTGATGCAGTGCAGTGAGTCCAGAGAGAGCACTGGCACCACTGGGGATGCAGCACAGTGAGTCCAGAGAGTGCACTGTCACCACTGGGGATGCAGCGCAGTGACTACAGAGAGTGCACTGGCACCAAAAGGGATGCACTGCAGTGAGTCCAGAGAGTGCACTGGCACCAGTGGGGATGCAATGCAGTGGGTCCAGAGAGTGCACTGGCACCACTGGGGATGCAGTGCAGTGAGTCCAGAGACTGCACTGGCACCACTGGTGATACACTGCAGTGAGTCCAGAGAGTTCACTGGCACCACTGGGGATGCAGTGCAGTGAGTCCAGAGATTGCACTGGCACCATTGGGGATGCAGTGCAGTGGGTCCAGAGAGTGTAGTGGCACCACTGGGGATGCACTGCAGTGAGTCCAGAGAGTGCACTGGCTCCACTGGGGATGCACTGCACTGAGTCCAGAGAGTGCACTGGCACCACTGGGGATGCAATGCAGTGAGTCCAGAGAGTGCCCTTGCACCACTGGAGATGCAGTGCAGTGAGTCCAGACAGTGCAATGGCACCACTGGGGATGCAGTTTAGTGACTCCAGAGAGATACCGGCTCCAATGGGGATACACTGCAAACAGTCCAGAGAGTAAACTGGCTCCACTGGGGATGCAGTGCAGTGAGTCCAGAGAGTACTCTGGCACCACTGAGCTGCACTGCAGTGAGTCCAGAGATTGCACTGGCACCACTGGGGATGCACTGCAGTGAGTCCAGAGACTACACTGGCACCACTGGGGATGCAGTGCAGTGAGTCCAGAGAGTGCACTGGCAGCACTGGGGATGCATCCCGGTGAGTCCAGAGAGTGCACTGGCACCACTGGGGATGCAGTGCAGTGAGTCCAGAGAGTGCACTGTCACCACTGGGGATGCAGTGCAGTGAGTCCAGAGAGCCACTGGCACCACTGGGGATGCAGTGCAGTGAGTCCAGAGAGTGCACTGGCACCATTGGGGATGCAGTGCAGTGAGTCCAGAGAGTGCACTGGCACCATTGGGGATGCAGTGCAGTCAGTCCAGAGAGTGCACTGGCACCACTGGGGATGCAGTGCACTGAGTTCTTAGAGTGCACTCTCAGCAGTGGGGATGCACTGCATTGAGTCCAAAGAGTGCACTGGCACCAGAGGGGATGCAGTGCAGTGAGACCAGAGAGTGCACTGGCACCACTGGGGATGCAGTGCAGTGAGTCCAGAGAGTGCACTGGCAACACTGGGGATGCACTGCAGTGAGTCCAGAGAGTGCAATGGCACCACTGGGGATGCACTGCAGTGAGTCCAGAGAGTGTACTGGCACCACTGGGGATGCAGTGCAGTGAGTCCAGAGAGTGCACTGACACCACTGGGAATGCACTGCAGTGAGTACTGAGAGTGCACTGGCACCTAAGGGGCTGCACTGCAGTGAGTCCAGAGAGTGCACTGGCACCACTGGGGATGCAGTGCAGTGAGTCCAGAGAGTGCACTGGCACCAATGGGATGCAGTGCAGTGAGTCCACAGAGTGCACTGGCACACACAGGGGATACACTGCAGTGAGTCCAGAGAGTGCACTGGCACCACTGGGGATGCAGCACAGTGAGTCCAGAGAGTGAAGTGTCTCCACTGGGGACGCAGCGCAGTGACTACAGAGAGTGCAATGGAACCACTGGGGATGCAGTGCAGTGAGTCCAGAGAGTGCACTGGCACCAGTGGGGATGCACTGCAGTGGGTCCAGAGAGTGCACTCGCTCCACTGGGGATCCAGTGCAGTGAGTCCAGAGAGTGCACTGGCACCACTGGGGATGCACTGCAGTGAGTCCAGAGAGTGCACTGGCACCACTGGGGATGCAGTGCAGTGAGTCCAGAGACTGCACTGGCACCACTGGTGATGCACTGCTGTGAGTCCAGAGAGTGCACTGGCTCCACTGGGGATGCAGTGCACTGAGTCCAGAGAGTGCACTGGCACCACTGGAGATGCACTGCAGTGAGTCCAGAGAGTGCACTGGCACCGTTGGGGATGCAGTGCACTGAGTCCAGAGAGTGCACTGGCACCACTGGATGCAGTGCACTGAGTCCAGAGAGTGCACTCTCAGCAGTGTGGATGCACTGCATTGAGTCCAAAGAGTGCACTGGCACAACAGGGGATGCAGTGCAGTGAGACCAGAGAGTGCACTGGCACCACTGGGGATCCAGTGCAGTGAGTGCAGAGAGTGCACTGGCTCCACTGGGGATGCAGTGCAGTGAGTCCAGAGAGGCCACTGGAACCACTGGGGATGCAGTGCAGTGAGTCCTGAGAGTGCAATGGCACCACTGGGGATGCACTGCAATTAGTCCAGAGAGTGCACTGGCACCACTGGGGATGCAGTGCAGTGAGTCCAGAGAGTGCACTGGCACCAACTGGAACTGCACTGCTGTGAGTCCTGAGATTGCACTGGCACCAATGGGGTTACAGTGCAGTGAGTCCAGAGACTACACTGGCACCACTGGGGTTGCACTGCAGTGAGTCCAGAGACTTCACAGGCACCACTGGTGATGCAGTGCAGTGAGTCCAGAGAGTGCACTGGCACCACTGGGGATGCAGTTCAGTGAGTCCAGAGAGTGCACTGTCACCACTGGGGATGCAGTGCAGTGAGTCCAGAGAGTGCACTGGCACCACGGGGGATGCACTGCAGTGAGTCCAGAGAGTGCACTGACACCACTGGGAATGCACTGCAGTGAGTACTGAGAGTGCACTGGCACCTAAGGGGCTGCACTGCAGTGAGTCCAGAGAGTGCACTGGCACCACTGGGGATGCACTGCAGTGAGTCCAGAGAGTGCACTGGCACCACTGGGGATGCAATGCAGTGAGTCCAGAGAGTGCACTGGCACCAGTGGGGATGCAGTGCAGTGAGTCCACAGAGTGCACTGGCACACACAGGGGATACACTGCAGTGAGTCCAGAGAGTGCACTGGCTCCACTGGAGATGCACTGCACTGAGTCCAGAGAGTGCACTGGCACCACTGGGGATGCAATGCAGTGAGTCCAGAGAGTGCAATGGCACCACTGGGGATGCAGTGCAGTGAGTCCAGAGAGTGCACTGGCACCACTGGGGATGCACTGCAGTGAGTCCAGAGACTACACATGCACCACTGGGGATGCCCTGCACTGAGTCCAGAGAGTGCACTGGCACCACTGGGGATGCAGCGCAGTGAGTCCAGAGAGTGCACTGGCACCACTGGGGATGCAGTGCAGTGAGTCCAGAGAGTGCACTGGCACCACTGGGGATGCACTGCAGTGAGTCCAGAGAGTGCACTGGCTCCACTGGGGATGCACTGCACTGAGTCCAGAGAGTGCACTGGCACCATTGGGGATGCACTGCAGTGAGTCCAGAGAGTGCACTGGCACCACTGGGGATGCAGTGCAGTGAGTCCAGAGAGTGCACTGGCACCACTGGAGATGCACTGCAGTGAGTGCAGAGAGTGCACTGGCTCCACTGGGGATGCACTGCACTGAGTCCAGAGAGTGCACTGGCACCACTGGGGATGCAATGCAGTGAGTCTAGAGAGTGCAATGGAACCACTGGGGATGCAGTGCAGTGAGTCCAGAGAGTGCACTGGCACCACTGGGGATGCACTGCAGTGAGTCCAGAGACTACACATGCACCACTGGGGATGCAGTGCAGTGAGTCCAGAGAGTGCACTGGCACCACTGGGGATGCAGTGCAGTGAGTCCAGAGAGTGCACTGGCACCACTGGGGATGCAGTGCAGTGAGTCCAGAGAGTGCACTGGCACCACTTATGATGCAGTGCAGTGAGTCCAGAGAGTACACTGGCACCACTGGGGATGCACTGCAGTGAGTCCAGAGAATGCACTGACACTAATGGGGATGCAGTGCAGTGACTCGAAAGAGTGCACTGGCACCACTGCGGATGCACTGCAGTGAGTCCGGAGAGTACCCTGGCACCAATGGTGATGCAGTGCAGTGAGTCCAGAGAGTGCACTGGCACCACTGGGGATGCAATGCAGTGAGTGCAGAGAGTGCACTGGCACCACTGGGGATGCAGTGCAGTGAGTCCAGAGAGTGCTCTGGCACCACTGAGCTACACTGCAGTGAGTCCAGTAATTGCACTGGCACCACTGGGGATGCACTGCTGTGAGTCCAGAGACTACACTGGCACCACTGGGGATGCAGTGCAGTGAGTGCAGAGAGTGCACTGGCACCACTGTTGATGCAGTGCAGTGAGTCCAGAGAGTGCTCTGGCACCACTGGGGATGCAGTGCAGTGAGTCCAGAGAGTGCACTGGCACCGCTGGGGATGCAGTGCAGTGAGCTCAGAGAGTGCACTGGCACCACTGGGGATGCAGTGCAGTGAGTCCAGAGATTGCACTGGCACCACTGGGGATGCAGTGCAGTGAGTCCAGAGAGTGTACTGGCACCACTGGGGATGCACTGCAGTTAGTCCAGAGAGTGCACTGGCTCCACTGGGGATGCAGTGCAGTGATTCCAGAGAGTGCACTGGCACCACTGGGGATGCAGTGCAGTGAGTCCTGAGAGTGCAATGGCACCACAAGGGATGCACTGCAGTGAGTCCAGAGAGTGCACTGGCACCACTGGGGATGCAGTGCAGTGAGTCCAGAGAGTGCACTGGCACCAACTGGGGATGCAGTGCCGTGAGTCCAGAGAGTGCACTGGCCCCACTGGGGATGCAGTGCAGTGAGTCCAGAGAGTGCACTGGCACCACTGGGGATGCACCCCGGTGAGTCCAGAGAGTGCATTGGCACCACTGGGGATGCAGTGCAGTGAGTCCAGAGACTGCACTGGCACCACTGGGGTTTGAGTTCAGTGAGTCCAGAGAGTGCACTGGCACCAATGGGGATGCACTGCAGTGAGTCCAGAGAGTGCCCTTGCACCACTGGGGATAAACTGCAGTGAGTCCAGACAGTGCACTGGCACCACTGGGGATGCAGTGCAGTGAGTCCTGAGAGTGCAATGGCACCACAAGGGATGCAGTGCAGTGAGTCCAGAGAGTGCACTGGCACCACTGGGGATGCACTGCAGTGAGTCCAGAGAGTGCACTGGCACCACTGGGGATGCAGTGCAGTGAGTCCAGAGAGTGCACTGGCACCAATGGAGATGCACTGCAGTGAGTCGAGAGAGTGCACTGGCTCCACTGGGGATGCCCTGCACTGAGTCCAGAGAGTGCACTGGCACCACTGGGGATGCAATGCAGTGAGTCCAGAGAGTGCAATGGAACCACTGGGGATGCAGTGCAGTGAGTCCAGAGAGTGCACTGGCACCACTGGGGATGCACTGCAGTGAGTCCAGAGAGTGCACTCTCTGGACTTGCCGGGGTGCATCCCCAGTGGTGCCAGTGCACTCTCTGGACTCACTGCACTGCATCCCCCGTGGTGCCAGTGCACTCTCTGGACTTGCCGGGGTGCATCCCCAGTGGTGCCAGTGCACTCTCTGGACTCACTGCACTGCATCCCCAGTGGTGCCAGTGCACTCTCTGGACTCACTGCACTCCATCCCCAGTGGTGCCACTGCAATCTCTGGACTCACTGCACTGCATCCCCAGTGGTGCCAGTGCAATCTCTGGACTCACTGCACTGCATCCCCAGTGGTGCCAGTGCACTCTCTGGACTCACTGCAGTGCATCCCCAGTGGGGCCAGTGCACTCTCTGGACTCACTGCACTGCATCCCCAGTGGTGACAGTGCACTCTCTGGACTTGCTGCATTGCATCCCCAGTGGTGCCAGTGCACTCTCTGGACTCACCGGGGTGCATCCCCAGTGGTGCCAGTGCACTCTCTGGACTCACTGCACTGCATCCCCAGTGGTGCCAGTGGCCTCTCTGGACTCACTGCACTGCATCCCCAGTGGTGCCAGTGCCCTCTGTGGACTCACTGCACTGCATCCCCAGTGGTGCCGGTGCACTCTCTGGACTCACAGCACTGCATCCCCAGTGGTGCCAGTGCACTCTCTGGACTCACTGCACTGCATCCCCAGTGGTGCCAGTGCACACTCTGGACTCACTGCAGTGCATCCCCAGTGGTGCTAGTGCACTCTCTGGACCAACGGCACTGCATCCCCAGTGGTGCCAGTGCACTCTCTGGACTCACTGCACTGCATCCCCTGTGCTGCCGGGGTACTCTCTGGACTCACTGCACGTCATCCCCAGTGGTGCCAAGGCACTCTCTGGACTCACTGCACTGCGTTGCCATTGGTGCCAGTGCACTCTCTGGACTCATTGCAGTGCATCCCCTTTGGTGGCAATGCACTCTCTGGACTCACGGCACTGCATCCCCAGTGGTGCCAGTGCACTCTCTGGACTCTCTGCACTGCATCCCCAGTGGTGCCAGTGCACTCTCTGGAGTCACTGCGCTGCATCCCCAGTGGTTCCAGTGCACTCTCTGGACTCACTGCACTGCATCCCCAGTGGTGCCAGTGCAGTGTCTGTGTTAGTGTTGGGGAGAATCGAATGGATGTTTTACTAATGTCTCTTAGGTAATGGGACCTACAGTATAATTAAGCATTGCCAAATGTACTTACATTATCAATTAATCTATGTATACTGGATACTTAGGGAGTACATTGAACAATCAAAAGAATCATTGAAGGGGAACCTTGGGAGGGAACAGGTACAACCTGACCTTGGATAAGGGCCTGGAAATGATGAAATGAGTTGAAGCAGAACCAAGAAGCGGAGGGAGCATGCATCGAGTAAGAAAGGTGAAAAGTTTAGCGGAGAGGAAGACTCCTTACTTCATCTGGACGACCACCTGGACGACCACCAGAGTGCGCCACGCATGTGCAAAGGGGAGGGGAGCTAATTAGAATGAAAAGCGAGGCTGATGTTGCAACCTGTAATGAATATGTATACCTGACGCAATATTGTATGTATAAATAACGGCTGGGAAGTAACGGGACTTGAGGCCAGATTTGGGCACCTGCCCCGGCTTCCAGCGCTGAATAAAGCACCTTCATATAATCACTTGGTGGTTATGTGGTTGCTACGCTAACATTTTGGCGACCCAGGTGGGACAGCGTGGGCACTGCTGAGGCGGCTCGTGTCTCGGTTTCGCTCCAGCCGGCACCGAGGGATTCTCGGGGAGCAGTCGACCACGACCGACCTCCGCTGCTCACGACGTACCACTGGAGTGGTAAGCAAAGGTGCTTTCAACTTTGGGTATTCGGTACCGATTTGGTTGGGAAAGCCTGCCGGTCAGACGCGGCGAAAGCCACGCTCGGTTGGGCAGGGAGCTCCCGGGGTAAGCCTAGGCGCCGTCCGTTAGACAGAGCGAAAGCTCTGCAGGTTCGGCATTGGTGGTTTGGTATTGGTAATTGTATTGGTTTGTGCTGAAGGGTCAGCACTTGGTATTATTGGTATGTAGTAAGCACGCTGCTGCTCCGGCAGCTTCTGGGAAAGCGTGCTGCTGCTCCGGCAGCTTCTGGGAGAGCACGCTGCTGCTCCGGCAGCTTTTGGGAAAGCGTGCTGCTGCTCCGGCAGCTTTTGGGAGAGCATGCTGCTGCTCCGGCAGCTTTTGGGAGAGTGTACTGCTGCTCCGGCAGCTTTTGGGAGAGCATGCTGCTGCTCCGGCAGCTTCTGGGAAAGCGTGCTGCTGCTCCGGCAGCTTCTGGGAGAGCACGCTGCTGCTCCGGCAGCTTTTGGGAGAGCACGCTGCTGCTCCGGCAGCTTTTGGGAAAGCGTGCTGCTGCTCCGGCAGCTTTTGGGAGAGCACGCTGCTGCTCCGGCAGCTTTTGGGAAAGCGTGCTGCTGCTCCGGCAGCTTTTGGGAGAGCATGCTGCTGCTCCGGCAGCTTTTGGGAAAGCGTGCTGCTGCTCCGGCAGCTTCTGGGAGAGCACGCTGCTGCTCCGGCAGCTTTTGGGAGAGTGTACTGCTGCTCCGGCAGCTTCTGGGAAAGTGTGCTGCTGCTCTGGCAGCTTTTGGGTTTGTATCATAAGCTCAAAATGAAAAAGATCAAAGGAATTCTGGGAAAAGATGTACCTATCCCGCGGACATCCCCGCTGGGGTGTTTGCTAGCACACTGGAAAGAGGGAGGTTTTGGTCAAGAAATGCGGAAAGGAAAGCTGATTGATTATTGTAATATTTGGTGGCCACAGTATAAGCTAGAGGACCAAGAAACTTGGCCTGAGAATGGAACATTGCAATATAATACAATTTTACAATTGATGCTATTCTGTAAGCGGGAAGGAAAATATGATGAACTGTCGTATGTGGAATTATTCTTTTATTTGCGCCGAAAGCCTGAATGGCAGCATGCTTGTGGAATAATGGTGCTTGAGGTTTCAACTGAGGAACGTTGTTGTGCATGTACTAAGGAGGGACACTGTATACAGCATCAGGCAATAGAGAATAATAAGTATTATGGGGAAATGAATAATGGAAATATTGATTTGGAAGTTGCGCCGTCGGCTCCGCCGGAAGAGCCAGGACAGGGAGGGAAAAGAGAAAAGGAAGATAGCAGTAGTGATGGAGAACCCCCGACTTTAGTCTCCCCTGTGTCACATAGGACCCGGCAACAGCGAAGGGCAGGAGAAACTATAAATGAACAGGGAGGGAAAATAATCGCTCCCCTCAGGCAAGGAGTGGGGACAGAAGGACCGGTATATGTTAAGGTGCCTTTTTCAGCTGGGGATTTAATGATATGGAAGCAAGCAGCCGGCACCTACAGGGAAAACCCAGATAAAGTAGCTAGGGTAATGAAAATGATAATTAAAACCCAAAATCCCGATTGGGATGATCTCCAGGTGATCCTGGATACTTTGATGGACTCGACAGAAAAAGACATGGTATTGCGGGCAGCCAGAGAGAGAGCCCGAGAAGATATACGTAATGGATTAGTGCTTGGAAATCTAGATCAAAACTTCCCCACCGAGGATCCCCAATGGGATTATAACACAGGGGATGGAATAAGGAGGCTGAAGAGATAGCAAGATTGGGTACAAGTCGGGGTACAGAATGCCATGCCCCGGACTTATCAAAGGACTTCCAGCTGTTTGTGCATGAGAGACAACGATTGGCATTAGGAGTACTGACCCAGCGACTTGGGAGCTGGAAAAGACCTGTGGGGTATTTTTCTAAACAATTGGATGCAGTAAGCGCTGGATGGCCCTCGTGTTTAAGGGCCGTGGCAGCCACAGTCCTTTTAATACAGGAAGCCAGGAAGCTCACATTAGGGAAGCAAATTGAGTGTTCGTGCCACATATGGTGACTACGGTATTGGAGCAAAAGGGGGGCCATTGGCTATCGCCCAGCCGAATGATGAAATATCAAGCTATACTAACTGAGCAAGATGATGTAATCTTAAGAACTACTAACTTATTGAACCCAGCAGTGTTTCTAGGAACAACTACGGAGGAAGGAGACCTCAGTCATGATTGCGTGGAGATCATCGAACATACCTATGCCAGCAGAACAGACTTAAAGGATCAGCCTCGGGGGAGACCGGATTGGGAACTTTTCACGGATGGAAGCAGCTTTGTGGAAAATGGGACTCGTTATGCAGGATACGCGGCAACTACATCAAAGGTAGTGACTGAGGCAAATTCCCTACCTCCGGGGACTTCAGCCCAACGAGCAGAAATAGTCGCCCTGACACGAGCCCTGGAACTAAGCGAGGGTAAGAACGTGAATATTTGGACAGATTCAAAATATGCATTCGGGGTAGTCCACGTACATGGGGCATTATGGAAAGAAAGGGGAATGCTATCCTCACAAGGGACTAATATAAAATACCAGGAAGAACTATTGAAATTAATAACAGCTGTACAGAAACCCCAACAGGTGGCCATAATGCATTGTAAAGCTCATCAAGGAGGGGTGTCAGAGATTGCAGAAGGTAACAGACTGGCGGATTTGACGGCCCGGAAGGTTGCACGTGAAGTATGGAAAGTAATGGCTCTAATTCCATCGAAGGTAGGCCTCTCTTGTTTTAAATTACCTAAAGACCCAAAGTATTCAGCGGAAGATGAGAGACTTGCAAATTTGATGAAGGCCCAGAAGAATCCTGACGGGTGGTATGTGACTACGACAGGACAACTCATAGTACCTCCTATAATAATGCGAGAAATCTTACAAATAAAACATAATGAATGTCACTGGGGTGCAGAAGCAATGGTGACCTATTTGAAACGAGGTGTCATCTCGGTACACATGTTAACAATGGCAAAGTCAGTAATGTCAAAATGTGAGCTTTGCTTAAAGAATAATCCGGTAGCAAGGAAACATGCTGAGATGGGAAGAACTAGAGCTGGAATAGAGCCTGGAGATTACTGGCAAATAGACTTCGTGGAACTGCCTAAAGCAAGAGGTTATAAATACCGATTGGTAGGGGTTGATACTGTTATAAATGACTGAGTCCCAAATAGGATTACAATCAGAGTTTACAATTTATTAAACGAATAAAGGCAAGCAAACAGCGCTGGGTGCGCCGGGAGTCTCTGCTCTACCGGGACGCACACCCGTTACGTAAGGCATCTAATTTTTTATACTCCTAGGCTAATACATATTTATTACTACTTCTAAAAGAGGCAAGGTTATTATAATTGGTTTCCCGAATCCGACGTCCTTCCAGGTGCACCTGCTTATCAGTCTCTGTTACTTTCTCGGGGGCCGCTCGGACAGGGAGACAGGGAGGCTCATATTCTTCCTCCTTATCTAGTGGTCTCTTGGCCGGCTGTCAGAAGTTACTGCACATTCGTGCAAAGTCAGCAGTTTTTCTCCGAAGAAATCCCTTTGTTCTTTTCTCGCCTAAACCCAGGCCTCAATGTTAACCCTTCAAAACCCCTTAGTGGCACGAATTGCTGGACCATTTCTTACAATTCCTCCCTTTTTTTTTTTTTTTAATCATCAATTCGTGTCTCTCCTTCAACCTTTGTCAGTAACAATTGGATTTCATCAGTCAGTTCTCGGGGTGTCCACTTCTTAAGCATCATTATCGACACGTCACCTTTTCTCTCCACTGAAGTCATCACAAATTGGGTGCTATTTATTACTCGCCGTATCAACAACGTAAAGCAAGGTATCATACAAGGTATAAACAATAATGTCACTATACCACATAAAAATAAAAACAGCATCCTTTTAACCCATGGTTCACCAGGCAACCATGAAAAGAAATCCCAATCCATACCCTTCCAAGTTTGTACTGGGACGTGGGCTAACTTTCTAATTTCCTTTGTTATCTGCTTGACCACTTTTCCATTATCATCAATCTGTAGACAACAGTTAGAATCGTTCAGTTTTCCACATACTCCCCCTTCTTCTGCTAGTAAATAGTCTAAGACCATTCTATGTTGGAATATAGCATTTCTCATTTGAGTGGATTGGTCAGCCAAAAGATCCAAGGCTGTCGCTGTTTGATTTGTTACAACCTCGAGGATAGCTTGCAACCTAATTATTCGGTTCAAATTATAAATAGGTTCTCGGGCTCCTGATATCAACTCATTCGGGTTCCAGGTGGCTGGCCCATAATGCTGTATGATTCTTTCAGGAGGCCATTCATCCTTTCCCCATTCTTGGGCACTACCCCCGGTTAAGGAAGTATCTATAGATCGTTTCACTCTGTTCAGGTCATCATATAATCTTATTCCTAAATGATCTCCCTGTGTTTGTGACAATAAAAAGAACAAGGGTCTTATGTACCCCACATAGCATATTCCCGACCAATTTTCAGGTAGCCTCTTGTAAGCATGTTTGCCACACACCCAATAATGTCCCTTTAGGGCCCACGTCCCGTTTGGAAAAGGACCATTCCATCCCTTTTTAGCCCTTGGGGCGTGATAATACAGAGTGTCCTTGTTACCGAGTGGTCCTGTTACAATGTCTGCCCCGTTCGTACTCGTATATGCGCACTTCCAAGCTCCCGCATCAGGTTTCCACTTACAGTCACAATTCAGTTCTCCTTGGTGGCCAGTTATATTATAAGCTGACCAGAAATGCTTAAAGAACACTCGCCTCCCATTCTCATTCTGCCATCTCCAGCGATAGACCCGCACCACATGCTGTTCCTTAGTTGTGTTATCATGTTGACAGTCTAAGATTCGACTATCGAATTGTCCCCCCGCTTGGGCTCTTGCCACAGTTTTACATCCGGATCCAAAAAATTCTCTGTATGAGCATTTCAGCCAAGTCCCATTTCTCAGCTGAACATGTGTGGTGTTCCATTTCCCACTACGTGCTGTACAGTTTATAGGACTACATCCAGGATCGGTACAATCATATCCAGGAGACAGAGTCCAATTGCAAATGCTTTTTCCCACCGCCACTGTTCCTGTTCTGTTCAAGCAGTATACACCCCGAGCTGACGAGTGTAACTGCCATGGGCCTCCTTCCTCTTTCCAAAATTGCGTCCCATTATGAACTTCGCTCAGATTACTGACCCACCACTTGGGTTCAACTGGGCCTGCTACCCAGGGCCAACTTTCAGTTCCCCCCGGTCCTCCACAAATCCAGCAGTTACTAAGGTTAAAGGCCCTAGCCACTTCCTCCCCCAAAGTGAAAAAGTTATTCCTCCATTCTTGCCCATGGCCCAATTGCCCCTGTAAAAACAATACCAGAAAGTATAGCATTTCTTATCCTTTTTCGTCGTCCAATCTTGAGAGTGTGGGAAACGCCTTCAATCATGAGGTTGGGCCCGCTTTCAGAGCTTGTGTTACCATTCAGCCCTTCGGGGTGATCCAGCTCCTGGAAAAACTAATCACAATTTCATTATGGGTTTAAGAGATTCTCATGTTACTTTTCTCAGGACAACCTGATCTTAGCGCGGGAGAAGTCCGGTCGAGGCCCTCTCACTCGGCAGTCAATACCCATAGGGGTTGCCTCCCTCGGTAGACCATACACACCGCAGTGGAGGGTCCTACCCCGGTCTTGCCTTCTCCCTTTCCTCCCTTCAGACTTGTCCTCTTTATCCAGTGCCCTTAATTCATGCAGAACCTTATTGCTGGGATATCAGTTCCTCTTTAATCTCAGTTTCAGTTCCCCAGGAGTGGACTCAACCCTCCAGGCTTCGGTAGTTATTGGTCCTTTTATTCTGGATGCGTGGGTCCAACCCCTTTCTGCCGTTCTCACAGCTGTTTCAGTAGTAAGTAAAACAAGGTACGGTCCCTCCCATCGGGGGTTCAATGATTCTTCTCTCCAGGTTTTTATTAAGACCTTGTCTCCTGGTTGTATCTTATGAATAGCAAATCCTAAAGGTGGTGTCTGAGTCATCATCCCAATTTCTCTTAGCTCCTGCAATCTCCTTCCAATGGTAATTATGTATTTCTGGATACTATGATCCTCAATTACATTGTTCCCTAGGGGCATCCCTTGAGAATAAGGCATACCATATAACATTTCATATGATGATAATCCAGTCTCACTGTGTGGTTTAGTTCTTATGTTTAAAAGTGCCAATGGTAAGCATTTCGTCCAGGGCAGCTGTGTCTCGATCATTAACTTAGTCAATTGTTGTTTTATTGTTTGATTCATCCTTTCTACTTTCCCTGAGCTCTGTGGGTGCCAGGGAGTGTGGTATTCCCACTGAATACCTAATGATTGACACAACAATTTTATTATTTTAGAAGTAAAGTGTGTGCCCTGATCAGAATCAATGTACTGGATTATCCCATACCTTGGTATTAAATGTTCCAATAAAATTTTTACCACTGTCTGTGCAGTAGCTCGTGCTACAGGATAAGCTTCTACCCATTGTGTTAAATGATCTACGATTACCAATAGATATTTCATTCTCCCTACCTTGGGCAATTCAGTGAAATCAACTTGTACTTTCTCGAAAGGCCTATAAGCTGTTTTTCTCCCTCCCATAGCTGCTTGTCGAAACACTTTCTTATTTATTTTCTGACAAGTTAAACAACCTTGTGTAATTTGTTTCGCTATTTCAAAAATTCCAATGCAACCAAATTGTTTAAGGAAATGATCGCTTAATGCCTTCATACCCCAATGTGTTTGTGCATGTAAACGTTCCAGTATTTGCCTCGCATAGGCTTTTGGCAATATCTCTCGCCCGTCAGGCAGTGTCCATTCTCCTTGTTCTAACTTAGCCCCTATTTTCTCCAATTTTGCTTGTTCTTCGGGGTAAATTTCTTTTCTTCTCTTTCTCGCCTTTCTTCCTCTCGTATCACATTGATTTTAACAACCTGAGTCCTCAGGGCTGCTTCCTGGGCCTCCTTATCTGCTAGATTATTTCCTCTGATTCGATAATCCAATCCCTTTTGGTGTCCTCTTACATGTACCACTGCTATCTCCTTTGGTTCTCTTAATGCCCTTAAAATTTTTATTATTAACTCTTGATGTATAAGATTCCTCCCTTGAGTATTAATTAGACCTCTTTCTTCCCAAATTTTTCCAAAAGTATGGACCACCCCATATGCATATTTAGAGTCTGTATATATCGTCCCACTTTTCCCTTTTAATAGTTCCAGGGCCCTACATAGGGCATACAGCTCACAAGCCTGAGCTGACCATGATGGGCTCAAAGGTCCGGATTCCACAGGTTCTAAGTTCTTATTAATTATTGCATATCCTGATTTTCTTTTTCCTTCCACTACTCGGGAGGAGCCATCTACAAACAGTGCCTCTCCTTTCTCCAACTCAGCATCCTTTAAATCCGGCCTCACTGTTGTCTGAGTCTCAATTACCTCTAAACAGTTATGTTGTACTCCCTCCTGTGGTTCTCCGAACAAAAATTGTGCTGGGCTCTGAGCAGAGGTTACCCTCAGTTCTAAGTCAGGTGAGTCAATTAGTATTGCTTCATACTTTAGGATCCGACTATCCGTTAACCATTTTTCTGCTTTTTGCTGTAAGACACTTCTAACATTGTGTGGAGTATACACCTTTAAAGGAGCACTAAAGGTACTCTTCCTAACTTCTTCTATTAGTAATGCTGTAGCGACCAGAGCTTGAAGACAAGCAGGCCACCCTCTACTTACTGGATCAAGCAACCTAGAGCAATACCCTACAGGTTTCTTAATCCCTGCCCAATCTTGAGTGAGAACTCCATATGCTGTTTGGTTCGATGTATTTACAAAGAGATAGAAAGGTTTTTCCAGATCCGGAAGGCTCAGTACAGGTGCCTGTATTAAAGCCCTTTTTATTTCCTCAAATTTCTGATCATCCTCTGTGAACCACTTAAGCTGGTTATTAGTTAATTTCTCATATAAGAATTTGACCTTTTCACTGTAGCCTTCAAGCCACGGTCTACAATATCCTAATAATCCCAATACTTGCCGAATTTCCTTTTTAGTTTGTGGGGGTCTTAAAGATAGAATCCCTAATACCCTGTCAGGATCTAATTTCTTTTTTCCCTTACTCAGCCAGTGCCCCAAGTATTTTACTTCCTGTTCCACAAACTGTAATTTCGATCGAGACACCTTTAATCTTCTTTCCCCTAAAAAGTTTAGCAATTTAATAGTAGCTTCTCGGGTTCCCTCTTCAGTTTCTCCTGCTATTAATAGATCATCCACATATTGCAATAATTTGACCCCCCTAGGTAACGTGAAATCTTGTAAAATTTTTTCTAAAGTTTGTCCAAATAGATTTGGTGACTCTGTAAACCCCTGTGGTAGCACAGTCCATCTTAATTGTTGTTTTCGTCCCGTTTCGGGGTCCTCCCACTCGAAGGCAAAATAATCTCTGGACCTCTCATCCAGAGGGCAGGCCCAAAATGCATCTTTCAGATCTATTACACTATACCAGGTATGTTTGGGAGATATGCGACTCAATAAAGTATAAGGATTTGCCACCACAGGGAATTTAGCGAGTGTTCGCTGATTTACAGCTCTCAGGTCTTGCACCATCCTGTATGACCCATCCGATTTTTTTACGGGGAGGATGGGTGTATTATGAGGCGACATGCACGGTTCTAAAGTTCCTTTTTCCAGAAGTCTGTCAACCACAGGTTTTAACCCCTTTCGACCCTCCATTGGTATAGGGTATTGTTTGACTCGGATTGGACGATGGGGATCCATTATTTGAATATTTATGGGGTCCATTTCTATCCTTCCGGTCTCCCCCTCCTTATACCATACTAAAGGGTTAATGACTTCTTCATCTTTTTGTGTCAAAGTGTATAATTTAATCTGCAATTCGTCCCCTTGACTCTGAATGCTCAAATTCAATCTTAAAATCAAATCTCTCCCCAGTAAATTGTACTCCGCTTCAGGGAGCAAAAGAAAATCATTAACATAAGTTTTCTTCCCAGTTTCTACTTTTACATTTTTCAAGACAGGCACTCTAAAAGGCTCTCCTTTTGCCCCTATTACTGACATATAATTGTTCCCTTCCTCTACTCCTTTTGGAAGTTTTTGAATAGTAGATTTTTCAGCTCCTGTGTCCACTAAAAACAAAACTTCCTCTTTATGGGGACCAATTAGTAGTTTTATCAAGGGCTCCGTTGATGTTGACGTCCCCAGAAGATATAGCCCCTGACACCCCTATTCTTCTTTGAATGTTTTCTCATCTTGTTCCCGCTTACGACAGTTCCTCTGAATGTGTCCCTTCTTGTTGCAATAGTAACAAGCGGGAATGGTGTATTTCTCTCGACAAGACTGCCCCCTAGGGGCTTTCTCTATTCCCTTCTCCCTCCTTTCTCCGGACAGAGTCTTATTTCTCTGACTTTCTCTTACTGCTGCTACAAAAATCTTAGCTTTTGCTTTTTGTTTTTCCTCATCTCTCCTAACATATACTTTCTGTGCTTCCCTAAGTAACTCTTCTAATCCCCTCTCTTGCCAATCTTCCAGCTTCTCTAATTTCCTCCTTATGTCCCCCCAGGATTTAGCTACAAATTGCGTTCTAAGGAGTGCAGTTCCAGCCACTGTATTCGGGTCAATTCCAGAATACATTTGTAAACTTCTCCTTAATCTCTCCAACCATTCTGTTGGAGATTCGTCTTTCCCTTGTTGCTCATTAAATGCTTTATTAATGTTTTGCCCTCGGGGAACAGCTTCCCTTATTCCCTGTATGATTAATGTTCTCAAATCCCTCATATTCTGCCTTCCTTGGGGTTGTTGATGATCCCAGTGGGGATCCACGTTTGGCCATTTTTGGTCTCCTGGGGGTCCTGCCTGATTCTGTCTCTCCCACATTCTCATTCCAGCTTGCCTAATCATTCCTTTTTCCTCGACAGTAAATAAGATCCCTAAAATGGACTGTATTTCTTCCCAGGTATAAGTATTGGGACCTAGGAATTGGTCCAGTCTTTCAGCTACTCCGAGGGGGTCATCTAATAAGGCCCCCATTTCTTTCTTGAAATTCCTTACATCTGTGGTATTTAAGGGGACTGCCACAAACCCAATGCCTCCCTGATTGCCTCCCAGGGGTACCTCTCTTAAGGGATATAGAGAAGCTCCCTCAGATGTGGCAGTCCTACTTCTCGTACATGCAGCCGGGGGTCGGTCTGATTCCGGTGCTGTCGGCGGTGGAGATACCACAGCTGCCGGAGGTGGGGCCACTGCCAGAGGTGGATTGTTAGAATATAGAGGTGGTAAATTATCTAATGGCTCCCATTTATCCTCTTTTTCTTTTTCCCGTTTTTCTTCTCCTTCTTCAAACTCCTCCTCTGTTTTTAGTGTAAATACTGAGGCTGGAAAAGGACGTGAAGTCCTGATCCATAACCTTGCATAATCACTTTCCTCCTGACTAAAAGGTTCCTTTGAGTTAACATGTAGATTTAAAGCCTGGCAAACCCAGTCTTCAAAAGATCCGAAAATAGGCCAAAAGACATGTGGTCTTAAAGGCTCCTTTGGCCATTCTATCATACAATACTGAATCATTTTTACTTTGCTTTTTCCTTTTCTGGGGCCCCTACCGTTCCAATTTCTAATCATTATCCCTAATGGACTTTCTGGTGGTATGTCTGGTAATTTGCTCCCTTTTCTCTGGTCCCGGGTCTTCGATTTAATCTGACCCATCTAGGAATTTTACTGTGGCAATTCCTACAGCCCTTGGTTGCCTTAGTGAGAGTGTCTTGCAGGGGGTTTAGGACCTATCACCCACCCACGAATCCTATAGGAATCGCTTCGGTCCTTCACCGGCCAAGTCCCTCGCGGGAGATTGGAACCGCGGTTAGAAGACCTCCACAATCGCTTCGGAACTACGTTCCGTCTCAATCACACTCTCACACACGCAGGCAACCGAATCCCACCCAACCGAACGGTATACACATTAAATACTTACGACTCCGTCGTCTTCGTTCGGATCTTCGCGCGCAGAATTACGGGCAAAATATAGTGCTGCAGCCGGCAAAAGGGAGCTCATAAAAATCTAAATCTTTGCTTGCCCTTATTCAGGTTCGAGATGGCATTAGTCCCGACCTGACTCGAACAGGAGCCACCAAATGGTGGGGGCGCCCCTCCTAGATCAAGTCAGAATTCAGGAACCAAGACCATCCCGGACGAGCCCCCAATTGTTATAAATGACTGAGTCCCAAATAGGATTACAATCAGAGTTTACAATTTATTAAACGAATAAAGGCAAGCAAACAGCGCTGGGTGCGCCGGGAGTCTCTGCTCCACCGGGACGCACACCCGTTACGTAAGGCATCTAATTTTTTATACTCCTAGGCTAATACATATTTATTACTACTTCTAAAAGAGGCAAGGTTATTATAATTGGTTTCCCGAATCCGACGTCCTTCCAGGTGCACCTGCTTATCAGTCTCTGTTACTTTCTCGGGGGCCGCTCGGACAGGGAGACAGGGAGGCTCATATTCTTCCTCCTTATCTAGTGGTCTCTTGGCCGGCTGTCAGAAGTTGCTGCACATTCGTGCAAAGTCAGCAGTTTTTCTCCGAAGAAATCCCTTTGTTCTTTTCTCGCCTAAACCCAGGCCTCAATGTTAACCCTTCAAAACCCCTTAGTGGCACGAATTGCTGGACCATTTCTTAAAATTCTTTTTCAGGATGGCCAGAGGCCCTTCCCTGTCACACCAACTAAGCAAAGGAAACGGTAAAATGGTTACTACGGGAAATAATCCCTAGATTTGGTGTACCGTTGGGTATTTCTTCAGACAGGGGACCACATTTCATTGCCAACGTGGTCAAGGAGGTTAGTAGGTTACTGGGAATCACCCAGAACACCCTATCCCACTTACTCCACCCCCATCCTATAGTACTAGCGTTAACAAGCAGGCATAGAGGAATCAATAAGATAGTAGACTAACGAAGATGCGTTAAGATTATACTTACTAATCTCTATATCAAGTTATACTCACTAACCTCTACTAACCTGATTCAACCTAACAGTAATGAAAATACTTGCTCTTGGTATGAGTGAAGTATTTTCAAAGGGGGGGAATGTTAGTGTTGGGGAGAATCGAATGGACGGTTTACTAATGTCTCTTAGGTAATGGGACCTTCAGTATAATTAAGCATTGCCAAATGTACTTACATTATCAATTAATCTATGTATACTGGAAACTTAGGGAGTACATTGAACAATCAAAAGAATAATTGAAGGGGAACCCTGGGAGGGAACAGGTACAACCTGACCTTGGATAAGGGCCTGGAAATGATGAAATGAGTTGAAGCAGAACCAAGAAGCGGAGGGAGCATGCGTCGAGTAAGAAAGGTGAAAAGTTTAGTGGAGAGGAAGACTCCTTACTTCATCTGGACGACCACCTGGACGACCACCAGAGTGCGCCACGCATGTGCAAAGGGGAGGGGGGCAAATTAGAATGAAAAGCGAGGCTGATGTTGCAACCTGTAATGAATATGTATACCTGACGCAATATTGTATGTATAAATAACGGCTGGGAAGTAACGGGACTTGAAGCCAGATTTGGGCACCTGCCCCGGCTTCCAGCGCTGAATAAAGCACCTTCATATAATCACTTGGTGATTATGTGGTTGCTACGCTAACATCTGGACTCACTGCATCCCCAGTGGTGCCAGTGCACTCTCTGGACTCACTGCACTGCATCCCCAGTGGTGCCAGTGCACTCTCTGGACTCACTGCACTGCATCCCCAGTGGTGCCAGTGCACTCTCTGGACTCAACGGGGCGCATCCCCAGTGGTGCCAGTGTACTCTCTGGACTCATTGCAGTGCATCCCCAGTGGTGCCAGTGCCCTCTGTGGACTCACTGCACTGCATCCCCAGTGGGGCCAGAGCACTCTCTGGACTCACTGCAGTGCATTCCCAGTGGAGCCACTGCGCTCTCTGGACTCACCGGGGTGCATCCCCAGTGGTGCCAGTGCACTCTCTGAACGCACTGCACTGCATCCCCAGTGGTGCCAGTGCACTCTCTGGACTCACTGCAGTGCATCCCCAGTGGTGCCAGTGCATTCTCTGGACTCACTGCACTGCATCCCCAGTGGGGCCAGTGCACTCTCTGGACTCACTGCAGTGCATCCCCAGTGGTGACAGTGCACTCTCTGGACTTGCCGGGGTGCATCCCCAATGGTGCCAGTGCACTCTGTGGACTCACTGCAGTGCATCCCCAGTGGTGCCAGTGCACTCTCTGGACTCACTGCACTGCATCCCCAGTGGTGCCAATGCACTCTCTGGACTCACTGCAGTGCATCCCCAGTGGTGCCAGTGCACTCTCTGGACTTACTGCAGTGCATCCGCAGTGGTGCCAGTGCACTCCCTGCACTCACTGCAGTGCATCCCCAGTGGTGCCAGTGCACTCTCTGGACTCACTGCGCTGCATCCCCAGTGGTGCCAGTGCACTCTCTGGAGTCACCAGGGTGCATCCCCAGTGGTGCCAGTGTACTCTCTGGACTCACTGCACTGCATCCCCTGTGGTGCCAGTGCACTCTCTGGACTCACTGCACTGCATCCCCAGTGGTGCCAGTGCACTCTCTGGACTCACTGCACTGAATCCCCAATGGTGCCAGAGAACTCTCTGGACTCACTGCAGTGCATCCCCAGTGGTGCCAGTGCACTCTCTGGAGTCACCGGGGTGCATCCCCAGTGGTGCCAGTGTACTCTCTGGACTCACTGCACTGCATCCCCAGTGTGCCAGTGCACTCTCTGGACTCGCTGCACTGCATCCCCAGTGGTGCCAGTGCACTCTCTGGACTCACTGCACTGCATCCCCAGTGGGGCCAGTGCACTCTCTGGACTCACTGCACTGCATCCCCAGTGGTGACAGTGCACTCTCTGGGCTCACCGGGGTGCATCCCCAGGGGTGCCAGTGCACTCTCTGGACTCACTGCACTGCATCCCCAGTGGTGCCAGTGCCCTCTGTGGACTCACTGCACTGCATTCCCTGTGGTGCCAATGCACTCTCTGGACTCACTGCAGTGCATCCCCAGTGGTGCCAGTGCACTCTCTGGACTCACTGCAGTGCATCCCCAGTGGTGCCAGTGCACTCTCTGGACTCACCGGGGTGCATCCCCAGTGGTGCCAGTGCACTCTCTGGACCCACTGCAGTGCATCCCCAGTGGTGCCAGTGCACTCTCTGGACTCACTGCGCTGCATCCCCAGTGGTGCCAGTGCAGTCTCTGGACTCACTGCACTGCATCCCCAGTGGTGCCAGTGCACTCTCTGGACTCACTCCACTGCATCCCCAGTGGTGCCAGTGCACTCTCTGGACTCACTGCACTGCATCCCTAGTGGTGCCAGTGCACTCTCTGGACTCACTGCAGTGCATCCCCAGTGGTGCCAGTGCATTCTCTGGAGTCACTGCAGTGCATCCCCAGTGGTGCCAGTGCACTCTCTGGACTCACTGTACTGCATCCCCAGTGGTGCCAGTTGACTCTCTGGACTCACTGCATTGCATCCCCAAGGTGCCAGTGCACTCTCTGGACTCACTGCACTGCTCCAGCAGCGGCATCCGCTCCAGCCGCGGCAGCCGCTCCAGCCGGTCCAGCCGCGGCAGCCGCTCCAGCCGCTACCGAGTGGAGCGGCTGCCACGACTGGAGCGGCTGCCGCGGTTGGAGCGGCTGCCGCGGCTGGAGCGGCTGGAGCGGCTGGAGCGGCTGCCGCGGCTGGAGCGGCTGCCGCGGTTGGAACGGCTGCCGCGGCTGGAGCAGCTGGAGCGTCTGCCGCGTATGCCGCGGATGGAGCGGCTGGAGCGGCTGCCGAGGCTGGAGGGGCTACCGCGGCTGGAGCGGTTGCCGCGGCTGGAGCAGTACAGTAAGTCCAGAGAGTGCACAGTCACCTTTGGGGATGCACTGCATTGTCTGCAGAGAGTGCCCTGGCACCACTGGGGATGCACTGCAGTGAGTCCAGAGAGTGCACTGGGACCAGTGGGGATGCAGTTCAGTGAGTCCAGAGAGTGCACTGGCACCACTGGGGATGCAGTGTAGTGACGCCAGAGAGTGTACGGGAACCACTGGGGATGCACTGCAGTGAGTCCAGAGAGTGCACTGGCACTGCTGCGGATGCAACCCGGTGTTTCCAGAGAGTGCAGTGGCACCACTGGGGATGCAGTGCAGTGACTCCAGAGAGTGCACTGGCACCACTGGGGATGCACTGCAGTGAGTCCAGAGAGTGCACTGGCACCACTGGGGATGCAGTGCAGTGAGTCCAGAGAGTGCACTGGTACCTTGGGGATGCAGTGCAGTGACTCCAGAGAGTGCACTGGCACCACTGGGGATGCAGTGCAGTGAGTCCACAGAGTGCACTGGCACTACTGGGGATACTCTGCAGTGAGTCCAGAGAGTGCTCTGGCACCACTGGGGACGCAGCACAGTGAGTCCAGAGAGTGCACTGGCACCACTGGGGATGCAGCGCAGTGACTACAGAGAGTGCACTGGCACCACTGGGGATGCACTGCAGTGAATCCAGAGAGTGCACTGGCACCACTGGGGATCTCACTGCAGTGAGAATGTATCTGAATCCCCGGTGGTGCCAGTGCACTCTCTGGACTCACTGAACTGCATCCCCAGTGGTGCCAGTGCACTCTCTGGAGTAACTGCAGTGCATCCCCTGTGGTGCCAGTACACTCTCTGGACTCACTGTACTGCATCCCCAGTGGTGCCAGTTGACTCTCTGGACTCACTGCACTGCATCCCCAAGGTGCCAGTGCACTCTCTGGATCACTGCACTGCTCCAGCCGCGGTAGCCCCTCCAGCCGCGGCAGCCGCTCCAGCCGCGGCAGCCGCGGCAGCCGCTCCAGCCGCGGCAGCCGCTAAAGCCGCTACCGAGTAGAGCGGCTGCCACGGCTGGAGCGGCTGCCGCGGTTGGAGCGGCTGCCGCGGCTGGAGCGGCTGGAGCGGCTGGAGCGGCTGCCGCGGCTGGAGCGGCTGCCGCGGTTGGAGCGGCTGCCGCGACTGGAGCGGCTGGAGCGTCTGCCGCTTATGCCGTGCATGGAGCGGCTGCCGCGGCTGGAGCGGCTGCCGAGGCTGGAGGGGCTACCGCGGCTGGAGCGGCTGCCGCGGCTGGAGCAGTACAGTGAGTCCAGAGAGTGCACTGTCACCTTTGGGGATGCACTGCATTGTCTGTAGAGAGTGCCCTGGCAACACAGGGGATGAACTGCAGTGAGTCCTGAGAGTGCAATGGCACCACAGGGGATGCACTGCATTGAGTCCAGAGAGTACACTGGCACCACTGGGAATGCAGTGCAGTGAGTCCAGAGAGTGCACTGGCACCACTGGGGATGTAGTGCAGTGAGTCCAGAGAGTGCACTGGCACCACTGGGAATGCACTGCAGTGAGTACAGATTGTGCACTGGCACCTAAGGGGCTGCACTGTAGTGAGTCCAGAGAGTGCACTGGCACCACTGGGGATGCAGTGCAGTGAGTCCAGAGAGTGCACTGGCACCACTGGGGATGCAGCACAGTGAGACAAGAGAGTGCACTGTCACCACTGGGGATGCAGCGCAGTGCCTACAGAGAGTGCACTGGCACCAAAAGGGATGCACTGCAGTGAGTCCAGAGAGTGCACTGGCACTAGTGGGGATGCACTGCAGTGGGTCCAGAGAGTGCACTGGCACCACTGGGGATGCACTGCAGTGAGTCCAGAGAGTGCCATGGCACCATTGGTGATGCACTGCAGTGAGTCCAGAGAATTCACTGGCACCACTGGGGATGCAGTGCAGTGAGTCCCGAGATTGCACTGGCACCACTGGGGATGCACTGCAGTGAGTCCAGAGAGTGCACTGGCACCACTGGGGATGCAGTGCTGTGAGTCCAGAGAGTGCACTGGCACCAAGGGGTATACACTATAGTGAGTCCAGAGAGTGCACTGGCACCACTGGGGATGCAGCACAGTGAGTCCAGAGAGTGCATTGTCAGCACTGGGTATGCAGCGCAGTGACTACAGAGAGTGCACTGGCACCAAAAGGGATGCAGTGCAGTGAGTCCAGACAGTGCACTGTCACCACTGGTGATGCAGTGCAGTGAGTCCAGAGAGCCACAGGCACCACTGGTGATGCAGTGCAGTGAGTCCAGAGAGTGCTCTGGCACCACTGAGCTGCAGTGCAGTGAGTCCAGAGACTACACTGGCACCACTGGGGATGCACTGCAGTGAGTCCAGAGAGTGCAATGGCACCACTGGGGATGCAGTGCCGTGAGTCCAGAGAGTGCACTGGCACCACTGTTGATGCAGTGCAGTGAGTCCAGAGAGTGCAAGGCACCACTGGGGATGCAGTGTAGTGAGTCCAGAGAGTGCACTGGCACCACTGGGGATGCAGTGCAGTGAGTCCAGAGAGCCACTGGCACCACTGGGGATGCAGTGCAGTGAGAACAGAGACTGCACATGCACCACTGGGGATGCAGTGCAATGATTCCAGAGAGTGCACTGGCACCACTGGGGATGCAGTGCACTGAGTCCAGAGAGTGCACTCTCAGCAGTGGGGATGCACTGCATTGAGTCCAAAGAGTGCACTGGCACAACAGGGGATGCAGTGCAGTGAGACCAGAGAGTGCACTGGCACCAATGGGGATGCACTGCAGTGAGTCCTGAGAGTGCACTGGCACCACTGGGGATGCAGTGCAGTGAGTCCAGAGAGTGCACTGGCACCACTGGGGTGCAGCACAGTGAGTCCAGAGAGTGCACTGGCACCACTGGGGATGCACTGCAGTGAGTCCAGAGAGTGCACTGGCACCAGTGCGGATGCACTGCAGTGGGTCCAGAGACTGCACTGGCACCACTGGGGATGCACTGCAGTGAGTCCAGAGAGTGCACCGGCTCCAATGGGGATACACTGCAGACAGTCCAGAGAGTAAACTGTCTCCACTGGGGATGCAGTGCAGTGAGTCCAGAGAGTGCACTGGCACCACTGGGGATGCACTATAGTGAGTCCAGAGAGTGCTCTGGCACCACTGAGCTGCACTGCAGTGAGTCCAGAGACTACACATGCACCACTGGGGATGCACTGCAGTGAGTCCAGAGAGTGCACTGGCACCACTGGGGATGCACCCCGGTGTGTCCAGAGAGTGCAATGGCACCACTGGGGATGCAGTGCAGTGAGTCCAGACAGTGCACTGTCACCACTGGTGATGCAGTGCAGTGAGTCCAGAGAGCCACAGGCACCACTGGTGATGCAGTGCAGTGAGTCCAGAGAGTGCTCTGGCACCACTGAGCTGCAGTGCAGTGAGTCCAGAGACTACACTGGCACCACTGGGGATGCACTGCAGTGAGTCCAGAGAGTGCAATGGCACCACTGGGGATGCAGTGCCGTGAGTCCAGAGAGTACACTGGCACCACTGTTGATGCAGTGCAGTGAGTCCAGAGAGTGCAAGGCACCACTGGGGATGCACTGTAGTGAGTCCAGAGAGTGCACTGGCACCACTGGTGATGCAGTGCAGTGAGACCAGAGACTGCACATGCACCACTGGGGATGCAGTGCAATGAGTCCAGAGAGTGCACTGGCACCACTGGGGATGCAGTGCACTGAGTCCAGAGAGTGCACTCTCAGCAGTGGGGATGCCCTGCATTGAGTCCAAAGAGTGCACTGGCACAACAGGGGATGCAGTGCAGTGAGACCAGAGAGTGCACTGGCACCAATGGGGATGCAGTGCAGTGAGTCCTGAGAGTGCAGTGGCACTACTGGGGATGCACTGCAGTGAGTCCACAGAGTGCAATGGCACCACTGGGGATGCAGTGCAGTGAGTCAGACAGTGCAATGGCACCAACTGGAGCTGCACTGCTGTGAGTCCTGAGATAGCACTGGCACCACTGGGGATGCAGTGCAGTGAGTCCAGAGAGTGCACTGGCACCACTGGGGATGCAGTTCAGTGAGTCCAGAGAGTGTACTGTCACCACTGAGGATGCAGTGCAGTGAGTCCAGAGAGTGCACTGGCACCACCGGGGATTCACTGCATTGAGTCCAGAGAGTGCACTGACACCACTGGGAATGCACTGCAGTGAGTACTGACAGAGCACTGGCACCTCAGGGGCTGAACTGCAGTGAGTCCAGAGAGTGCACTGGCACCACTGGGGATGCACTGCAGAGAGTCCAGAGAGTGCACTGGCACACTGGGGATGCAGTGCAGTGAGTCCAGAGAGTGCACTGGCACCAATGGGGTGCAGCACAGTGAGTCCAGAGAGTGCACTGGCACCACTGGGAATGCACTGCAGTGAGTCCAGAGAGTGCACTGGCACCAGTGGGGATGCACTGCAGTGGGTCCAGAGACTGCACTGGCACCACTGGGGATGCAGTGCAGTGAGTCCAGAGAGTGCACTGGCACCACTGGGGATGCACTGCAGTGAGTCCACAGAGTGCACTGGCTCCACTGGAGATGCAGTGCAGTGAGTCCAGAGAGTGCACTGGCACCACTGGGGATGCACTGCAGTGAGTCCAGAGAGTGCACTGGCACCACTGGAGATGCACTGCAGTTAGTCCAGAGAGTGCACTGGCTCGACTGGGGATGCACTGCACTGAGTCCAGAGAGTGCACTGGCACCACTGGGGATGCAGTGCAGTGAGTCCAGAGAGTGCACTGGCACCACTGGGGATGCACTGCAGTGAGTCCAGAGAGTGCACTGGCACCACTGGTGATGCAGTGCAGTGAGTCCAGAGAGTGCACTGGCACCACTGGGGATGCAGTGCAGTGAGTCCAGAGAGTGCACTGGCTCCACTGGGGATGCACTGCAGTGAGTCCAGAGAGTGCACTGGCTCCACTGGGGATGCAGTGCACTGAGTCCAGAGAGCCACTGGCACCACTGGGGATGCAGTGAAGTGAGTCCAGAGAGTGCACTGGCACCACTGGGAATGCAGTGCAGTGAGTCCAGAGAGTGCAGTGGCACCACTGGGGATGCAGTGCAGTGAGTCCAGAGAGTACACTGGCACCACTGGTGATGCAGTGCCGTGAGTCCAGAGAGTACAATGGCACCACTGGGGATGCACTGCAGTGAGTCCAGAGAATGCACTGGCTCTAATGGGGATGCAGTGCAGTGACTCGAAAGAGTGCACTGGCACCACTGCGGATGCACTGCAGTGAGTCCGGAGAGTGCACTGGCACCACTGGGGATGCAGTGCAGTGAGTCCAGAGAGTGCTCTTGCACCACTAAGCTACACTGCAGTGAGTCCAGTAATTGCACTGGCACCACTGGAGATGCACTGCTGTGAGTCCAGAGAGTGCACTGGCACCACTGGGGATGCAGTGCAGTGAGTCCAGAGAGTGCACTGGCACCACTGGGGATGCAGTGCAGTGAGTCCTGAGAGTGCAATGGCACCACAAGGGATGCACTGCAGTGAGTCCAGAGAGTACACTGGCACCACTGGGGATGCAGTGCAGTGAGTCCAGAGAGTGCACTGGCACCAACTGGGAATGCAGTGCAGTGAGTCCAGAGAGTGCACTGGCACCACTGGGGATGCAGTGCAGTGAGTCCAGAGAGTGCACTGGCACCACTGGGGATGCACCCCGGTGAGTACAGAGAGTGCATTGGTACCACTGGGGATGCAGTGCAGTGACTCCAGAGAGTGCACTGGCACCAATGGGGATGCACTGCAGTGAGTCCAGAGAGTGCCCTTGCACCACTGGGGATAAACTGCAGTGAGTCCAGACAGTGCACTGGCACCACTGGGGATGCAGTGCAGTGAGTCCTGAGAGTGCAATGGCACCACAAGGGATGCACTGCAGTGAGTCCAGAGAGTGCACTGGCACCACTGGGGATGCAGTGCAGTGAGTCCAGAGAGTGCACTGGCACCAACTGGGGATGCAGTGCAGTGAGTCCAGAGAGTGCACTGGCACCACTGGGGATGCAGTGCAGTGAGTCCAGAGAGTGCACTGGCACCACTGGGGATGCACCCCGGTGAGTCCAGAGAGTGCATTGGCACCACTGGGGATGCAGTGCAGTGAGTCCAGAGAGTGCACTGGCACCACTGGGGATGCACTATAGTGAGTCCAGAGAGTGCTCTGGCACCACTGAGCTGCACTGCAGTGAGTCCAGAGACTACACATGCACCACTGGGGATGCACTGCAGTGAGTCCAGAGAGTGCACTGGCACCACTGGGGATGCACCCCGGTGTGTCCAGAGAGTGCAATGGCACCACTGGGGATGCAGTGCAGTGAGTCCAGACAGTGCACTGTCACCACTGGTGATGCAGTGCAGTGAGTCCAGAGAGCCACAGGCACCACTGGTGATGCAGTGCAGTGAGTCCAGAGAGTGCTCTGGCACCACTGAGCTGCAGTGCAGTGAGTCCAGAGACTACACTGGCACCACTGGGGATGCACTGCAGTGAGTCCAGAGAGTGCAATGGCACCACTGGGGATGCAGTGCCGTGAGTCCAGAGAGTGCACTGGCACCACTGTTGATGCAGTGCAGTGAGTCCAGAGAGTGCAAGGCACCACTGGGGATGCACTGTAGTGAGTCCAGAGAGTGCACTGGCACCACTGGTGATGCAGTGCAGTGAGACCAGAGACTGCACATGCACCACTGGGGATGCAGTGCAATGAGTCCAGAGAGTGCACTGGCACCACTGGGGATGCAGTGCACTGAGTCCAGAGAGTGCACTCTCAGCAGTGGGGATGCCCTGAATTGAGTCCAAAGAGTGCACTGGCACAACAGGGGATGCAGTGCAGTGAGACCAGAGAGTGCACTGGCACCAATGGGGATGCAGTGCAGTGAGTCCTGAGAGTGCAGTGGCACTACTGGGGATGCAGTGCAGTGAGTCCACAGAGTGCAATGGCACCAACTGGAGCTGCACTGCTGTGAGTCCTGAGATAGCACTGGCACCACTGGGGATGCAGTGCAGTGAGTCCAGAGAGTGCACTGGCACCACTGGGGATGCAGTTCAGTGAGTCCAGAGAGTGTACTGTCACCACAGAGGATGCAGTGCAGTGAGTCCAGAGAGTGCACTGGCACCACCGGGGATTCACTGCATTGAGTCCAGAGAGTGCACTGACACCACTGGGAATGCACTGCAGTGAGTACTGACAGAGCACTGGCACCTCAGGGGCTGAACTGCAGTGAGTCCAGAGAGTGCACTGGCACCACTGGGGATGCACTGCAGAGAGTCCAGAGAGTGCACTGGCACACTGGGGATGCAGTGCAGTGAGTCCAGAGAGTGCACTGGCACCACTGGGGTGCAGCACAGTGAGTCCAGAGAGTGCACTGGCACCACTGGGAATGCACTGCAGTGAGTCCAGAGAGTGCACTGGCACCAGTGGGGATGCACTGCAGTGGGTCCAGAGACTGCACTGGCACCACTGGGGATGCAGTGCAGTGAGTCCAGAGAGTGCACTGGCACCACTGGGGATGCACTGCAGTGAGTCCACAGAGTGCACTGGCTCCACTGGAGATGCAGTGCAGTGAGTCCAGAGAGTGCACTGGCACCACGGGGGATGCAGTGCAGTGAGTCCAGAGAGTGCACTGGCACCACTGGAGATGCACTGCAGTTAGTCCAGAGAGTGCACTGGCTCGACTGGGGATGCACTGCACTGAGTCCAGAGAGTGCACTGGCACCACTGGGGATGCAGTGCAGTGAGTCCAGAGAGTGCACTGGCACCACTGGGGATGCAGTGCAGTGAGTCCAGAGAGTGCACTGGCACCACTGGTGATGCAGTGCAGTGAGTCCAGAGAGTGCACTGGCACCACTGGGGATGCAGTGCAGTGAGTCCAGAGAGTGCACTGGCTCCACTGGGGATGCACTGCAGTGAGTCCAGAGAGTGCACTGGCTCCACTGGGGATGCAGTGCACTGAGTCCAGAGAGCCACTGGCACCACTGGGGATGCAGTGAAGTGAGTCCAGAGAGTGCACTGGCACCACTGGGAATGCAGTGCAGTGAGTCCAGAGAGTGCAGTGGCACCACTGGGGATGCAGTGCAGTGAGTCCAGAGAGTACACTGGCACCACTGGTGATGCAGTGCCGTGAGTCCAGAGAGTACAATGGCACCACTGGGGATGCACTGCAGTGAGTCCAGAGAATGCACTGGCTCTAATGGGGATGCAGTGCAGTGACTCGAAAGAGTGCACTGGCACCACTGCGGATGCACTGCAGTGAGTCCGGAGAGTGCCCTGGCACCAATGGTGATGCAGTGCAGTGAGTCCAGAGAGTGCACTGGCACAACAGGGGATGCACTGCAGTGAGTCCAGAGAGTGCACTGGCACCACTGGGGATGCAGTGCAGTGAGTCCAGAGAGTGCTCTTGCACCACTAAGCTACACTGCAGTGAGTCCAGTAATTGCACTGGCACCACTGGAGATGCACTGCTGTGAGTCCAGAGAGTGCACTGGCACCACTGGGGATGCAGTGCAGTGAGTCCAGAGAGTGCACTGGCACCACTGGGGATGCAGTGCAGTGAGTCCTGAGAGTGCAATGGCACCACAAGGGATGCACTGCAGTGAGTCCAGAGAGTACACTGGCACCACTGGGGATGCAGTGCAGTGAGTCCAGAGAGTGCACTGGCACCAACTGGGAATGCAGTGCAGTGAGTCCAGAGAGTGCACTGGCACCACTGGGGATGCAGTGCAGTGAGTCCAGAGAGTGCACTGGCACCACTGGGGATGCACCCCGGTGAGTACAGAGAGTGCATTGGTACCACTGGGGATGCAGTGCAGTGACTCCAGAGAGTGCACTGGCACCAATGGGGATGCACTGCAGTGAGTCCAGAGAGTGCCCTTGCACCACTGGGGATAAACTGCAGTGAGTCCAGACAGTGCACTGGCACCACTGGGGATGCAGTGCAGTGAGTCCTGAGAGTGCAATGGCACCACAAGGGATGCACTGCAGTGAGTCCAGAGAGTGCACTGGCACCACTGGGGATGCAGTGCAGTGAGTCCAGAGAGTGCACTGGCACCAACTGGGGATGCAGTGCAGTGAGTCCAGAGAGTGCACTGGCACCACTGGGGATGCAGTGCAGTGAGTCCAGAGAGTGCACTGGCACCACTGGGGATGCACCCCGGTGAGTCCAGAGAGTGCATTGGCACCACTGGGGATGCAGTACAGTGAGTCCAGAGAGTGCACTGGCACCAATGGGGATGCACTGCAGTGAGTCCACAGAGTGCCCTTGCACCACTGGGGATAAACTGCCGTGAGTCCAGACAGTGCACTGGCACCACTGGGGATGCAATGCCGTGAGTCCTGAGAGTGCAATGGCACCACAAGGGATGCAGTGTAGTGAGTCCAGAGAGTGCACTGGCACCACTGGGGCTGCACTGCAGTGAGTCCAGAGAGTGCACTGGCACCACTGGGGTGCACTGCAGTGAGTCCAGAGAGTGCACTGGCACCAATGGAGATGCACTGCAGTGAGTCCAGAGAGTGCACTGGCTCCACTGGGGATGCCCTGCACTGAGTACAGAGAGTGCCCTGGCACCATTGGGGATGCAATGCAGTGAGTCCAGAGAGTGCAATGGAACCACTGGAGATGCATTGCTGTGAGTCCAGAGAGTGCACTGGCACCACTGGGGATGCAGTGCAGTGAGTCCAGAGAGAGCACTGGCACCACTGGGGATGCAGTGCTGTGAGTCCAGAGAGTGCCCTGGCACCACAGGGGATACACTGCAGTGAGTCCAGAGAGTGCACTGGCACCACTGGGGATGCCGCGCAGTGGGTCCAGAGAGTGCACTGGCACCACTGGGGATGCAGTGCAGTGAGTCCAGAGACTGCACTGGCACCACTGGTGATGCACTGCAGTGAGTCCAGAGAGTTCACTGGCACCACTGGGGATGCAGTGCAGTGAGTCCAGAGATTGCACTGGCACCATTGGGGATGCAGTGCAGTGGGTCCAGAGAGTGCAGTGGCACCACTGGGGATGCACTGCAGTGAGTCCAGAGAGTGCACTGGCACCACTGGGGTTACAGTGCAGTGAGTCCAGAGAGTGCACCGGCTCCAATGGGGATACGCTGCAGACAGTCCAGAGAGTAAACTGCCTCCACTGGGGATGCAGTGCAGTGAGTCCAGAGAGTGCACTGGCACCATTGAGCTGCACTGCAGTGAGTCCAGTAATTGCACTGGCACCACTGGAGATGCACTGCTGTGAGTCCAGAGACTACACTGGCACCACTGGGGATGCAGTGCAGTGAGTCCAGAGAGTGCACTGGCACCACTGTTGATGCAGTGCAGTGAGTCCAGAGAGTGCACTGGCACCACTGGGGATGCAGTGCAGTGAGTCCAGAGAGTGCACTGGCACCACTGGGGATGCAGTGCAGTGAGTCCAGAGAGTGCACTGGCACCACTGGGGATGCAGTGCAGTGAGCTCAGAGAGTGCACTGGCACCACTGGGGATGCAGTGCAGTGAGTCCAGAGATTGCACTGGCACCACTGGGGATGCAGTGCAGTGAGTCCAGAGAGTGCACTGGCACCACTGGGGATGCAGTGCAGTGAGTCCAGAGAGTGCACTGGCACCACTGGGGATGCAGTGCAGTGAGTCCTGAGAGTGCAATGGCACCACAAGGGATGCACTGCAGTGAGTCCAGAGAGTGCACTGGCACCACTGGGGATGCAGTGCAGTGAGTCCAGAGAGTGCACTGGCACCAACTGGGAATGCAGTGCAGTGAGTCCAGAGAGTGCACTGGCACCACTGGGGATGCAGTGCAGTGAGTCCAGAGAGTGCACTGGCACCACTGGGGATGCACCCCGGTGAGTACAGAGAGTGCATTGGTACCACTGGGGATGCAGTGCAGTGACTCCAGAGAGTGCACTGGCACCAATGGGGATGCACTGCAGTGAGTCCAGAGAGTGCCCTTGCACCACTGGGGATAAACTGCAGTGAGTCCAGACAGTGCACTGGCACCACTGGGGATGCAGTGCAGTGAGTCCTGAGAGTGCAATGGCACCACAAGGGATGCACTGCAGTGAGTCCAGAGAGTGCACTGGCACCACTGGGGATGCAGTGCAGTGAGTCCAGAGAGTGCACTGGCACCAACTGGGGATGCAGTGCAGTGAGTCCAGAGAGTGCACTGGCACCACTGGGGATGCAGTGCAGTGAGTCCAGAGAGTGCACTGGCACCACTGGGGATGCACCCCGGTGAGTCCAGAGAGTGCATTGGCACCACTGGGGATGCAGTGCAGTGAGTCCAGAGAGTGCACTGGCACCAATGGGGATGCACTGCAGTGAGTCCAGAGAGTGCCCTTGCACCACTGGGGATAAACTGCAGTGAGTCCAGACAGTGCACTGGCACCACAGGGGATGCAGTGCAGTGAGTCCTGAGAGTGCAATGGCACCACAAGGGATGCAGTGTAGTGAGTCCAGAGAGTGCACTGGCACCACTGGGGCTGCACTGCAGTGAGTCCAGAGAGTGCACTGGCACCACTGGGGTGCACTGCAGTGAGTCCAGAGAGTGCACTGGCACCAATGGAGATGCACTGCAGTGAGTCCAGAGAGTGCACTGGCTCCACTGGGGATGCCCTGCACTGAGTACAGAGAGTGCCCTGGCACCATTGGGGATGCAATGCAGTGAGTCCAGAGAGTGCAATGGAACCACTGGGGATGCATTGCTGTGAGTCCAGAGAGTGCACTGGCACCATTGGGGATGCAGTGCAGTGAGTCCAGAGAGAGCACTGGCACCACTGGGGATGCAGTGCTGTGAGTCCAGAGAGTGCCCTGGCACCACAGGGGATACACTGCAGTGAGTCCAGAGAGTGCACTGGCACCACTGGGGATGCCGCGCAGTGGGTCCAGAGAGTGCACTGGCACCACTGGGGATGCAGTGCAGTGAGTCCAGAGACTGCACTGGCACCACTGGTGATGCACTGCAGTGAGTCCAGAGAGTTCACTGGCACCACTGGGGATGCAGTGCAGTGAGTCCAGAGATTGCACTGGCACCATTGGGGATGCAGTGCAGTGGGTCCAGAGAGTGCAGTGGCACCACTGGGGATGCACTGCAGTGAGTCCAGAGAGTGCACTGGCACCACTGGGGTTACAGTGCAGTGAGTCCAGAGAGTGCACCGGCTCCAATGGGGATACGCTGCAGACAGTCCAGAGAGTGCACTGGCACCACTGGGGCTGCAGTGCAGTGAGTCCAGAGAGTGCACTGGCACCACTGGGAATGCACTGCAGTGAGTCCAGAGAGTACTCTGGCACCATTGAGCTGCACTGCAGTGAGTCCAGAGATTGCACTGGCACCACTGGGGATGCACTGCAGTGAGTCCAGAGACTACACTGGCACCAGTGGGGATGCAGTGCAGTGAGTCCAGAGAGTGCACTGGCACCAATGGAGATGCACTGCACTGAGTCCAGAGAGTGCACTGGCACCACTGGGGATGCAGTGCAGTGAGTCCTGAGAGTGCAATGGCACCACTGGGGATGCACTGCAGTGAGTCCAGAGAGTGCACTGGCACCATTGGGGATGCAGTGCAGTGAGTCCAGAGAGTGCACTGGCACCAACTGGAGCTGCACTGCTGTGAGTCCTGAGATTGCACTGGCACCACTGGGGTTACAGTGCAGTGAGTCCAGAGACTACACAGGCACCACTGGGGTTGCACTGCAGTGAGTCCAGAGACTTCACAGGCACCACTGGGGATGCAGTGCAGTGAGTCCAGAGAGTGCACTGGCACCAGTGGGGATTCACTGCAGTGAGTCCAGAGAGTGCAATGGCACCACTGGGGATGCAGTGCAGTGAGTCCAGAGAGTGCACTGGCACCACTGGGGATGCAGTGCAGTGAGTCCAGAGAGTGCACTGGCACCACTGGTGATGCAGTGCAGTGAGTCCAGAGAGCCACTGGCACCACTGGGGATGCAGTGCAGTGAGCCCAGAGACTGCACATGCACCACTGGGGATGCAGTGCAGTGAGTCCAGAGAGTGCACTGGCACCATTGGGGATGCAGTGCACTGAGTCCAGAGAGTGCACTGGCACCACTGGATGCAGTGCACTGAGTCCAGAGAGTGCACTCTCAGCAGTGTGGATGCACTGCAGTGAGTCCAAAGAGTGCACTGGCACTACTGGTGATCCAGTGCAGTGAAGTGCAGAGAGTGCACTGGCTCCACTGGCGATGCAGTGCAGTGAGTCCAGAGAGTGCACTGGCACCACTGGGGATGCACTGCAGTGAGTCCTGAGAGTGCACTGGCACCACTGGCGATGCAGTGCAGTGAGTCCAGAGAGTGCACTGGCACCAACTGGAACTGCACTGCTGTGAGTCCTGAGATTGCACTGGCACCACTGGGGTTACAGTGCAGTGAGTCCAGAGACTACACTGGCACCACTGGGGTTGCACTGCAGTGAGTCCAGAGACTTCACAGGCACCACTTGGGATGCAGTGCAGTGAGTCCAGAGAGTGCACTGGCACCACTGGGGATGCAGTTCAGTGAGTCCAGAGAGTGCACTGTCACCACTGGGGATGCAGTGCAGTGAGTCCAGAGAGTGCACTGGCACCACTGGGGATGCACTGCAGTGAGTCCAGAGAGTGCACTGACACCACTGGGAATGCACTGCAGTGAGTACTGAGAGTGCACTGGCACTTAAGGGGCTGCACTGCAGTGAGTCCAGAGAGTGCACTGGCACCACTGGGGATGCACTGCAGTGAGTCCAGAGAGTGCACTGGCACCACTGGGGATGCAATGCAGTGAGTCCAGAGAGTGCACTGGCACCACTGGGGATGCAGTGCAGTGAGTCCACAGAGTGCACTGGCACACAAAGGGGATACACTGCAGTGAGTCCAGAGAGCGCACTGGCTCCACTGGGGATGCACTGCACTGAGTCCAGAGAGTGCACTGGCACCATTGGGGATGCAATGCAGTGAGTCCAGAGAGTGCAATGGCACCACTGGGGATGCAGTGCACTGAGTCCAGAGAGTGCACTGGCACCACTGGGGATGCACTGCAGTGAGTCCACAGACTACTCATGCACCACTGGGGATGCAGTGCAGTGAGTCCAGAGAGTGCACTGGCACCACTGGGGATGCACTGCAGTGAGTCCAGAGAGTGCACTGGCACCAGTGGGGATGCACTGCAGTGAGTCCAGAGAGTGCACTGGCACCACTGGAGATGCACTGCAGTGAGTCCAGAGAGTGCACTGGCTCCACTGGGGATGCACTGCAGTGAGTCCAGAGAGTGCACTGACACCACTAGGGATGCAATGCAGTGAGTCCAGAGAGTAAATGGAACCACTGGTGATGCAGTGCAGTGAGTCCAGAGAGCCACTGGCACCACTGGGGATGCAGTGCAGTGAGTCCAGAGACTACACATGCACCACTGGGGATGCAGTGCAGTGAGTCCAGAGAGTGCACTGGCACCGCTGGTGATGCAGTGCCGTGAGTCCAGAGAGTACACTGGCACCACTGGGGTTGCAGTGCAGTGAGTCCAGAGAATGCACTGGCACCACTGGGGATGCAATACAGTGAGTCCAGAGAGTGCACTGGCACCACTGGGGATGCACTGCAGTTAGTCCAGAGAGTGCACTGGCTCCACTGGGGATGCAGTGCAGTGAGTCCAGAGAGTGCACTGGCACCACTGGGGATGCAATACAGTGAGTCCTGAGAGTGCCATGGCACCACAAGGGATTCACTGCAGTGAGTCCAGAGAGTGCACTGGCACCACTGGGGATGCACTGCAGTGAGTCCAGAGAGTGCACTGGCACCAACTGGGGATGCAGTGCAGTGAGTCCAGAGAGTGCACTGGCACCTAAGGGGCTGCACTGCAGTGAGTCTAGAGAGTGCACTGGCACCACTGGGGATGCACCCCCGTGAGTCCAGAGAGTGCATTGGCACCACTGGGGATGCAGTGCAGTGAGTCCAGAGACTGCACTGGCACCACTGGGGTTTTAGTTCAGTGAGTCCAGAGAGTGCACTGGCACCAATGGGGATGCACTGCAGTGAGTCCAGAGAGTGCCCTTGCACCACTGGGGATAAACTGCAGTGAGTCCAGACAGTGCACTGGCACCACTGGGGATGCAGTGCAGTGAGTCCTGAGAGTGCAATGGCACCACAAGGGTTGCAGTGCAGTGAGTCCAGAGAGTGCACTGGCACCACTGGGGATGCACTGCAGTGAGTCCAGAGAGTGCACTGGCACCACTGGGGATGCAGTGCAGTGAGTCCAGAGAGTGCACTGGCACCAATGGAGATGCACTGCAGTGGGTCCAGAGAGTGCACTGGCACCACTGGGGATGCAGTGCAGTGAGTCCAGAGAGTGCACTGGCACCACAGGGGATGCACTGCAGTGAGTCCAGAGAGTGCACTGGCACCACTGGGGATGCAGTGCAGTGAGTCCAGAGACTGCACTGGCACCACTGGTGATGCACTGCAGTGAGTCCAGAGAGTGCACTGGCACCACTGGGGATGCAGTGCAGTGAGTCGAGAGAGTGCACTGGCACCACTGGAGATGCACTGCAGTGAGTCCAGAGAGTGCACTGGCTCCACTGGGGATGCACTGCACTGAGTCCAGAGAGTGCACTGGCACCACTGGGGATGCAATGCAGTGAGTCCAGAGAGTGCAATGGAACCACTGGGGATGCAGTGCAGTGAGTCCAGAGAGTGCACTGGCACCACTGGGGATGCAGTGCAGTGAGTCCAGAGAGTGCTCTGGCACCACTGAGCTACACTGCAGTGAGTCCAGTAATTGCACTGGCACCACTGGAGATGCACTGCTGTGAGTCCAGAGACTACACTGGCACCACTGGGGATGCAGTGCAGTGAGTCCAGAGAGTGCACTGGCACCACTGTTGATGCAGTGCAGTGAGTCCAGAGAGTGCACTGGCACCACTGGGGATGCAGTGCAGTGAGTCCAGAGAGTGCACTGGCACCACTGGGGATGCAGTGCAGTGAGCTCAGAGAGTGCACTGGCACCACTGGGGATGCAGTGCAGTGAGTCCAGAGATTGCACTGGCACCACTGGGGATGCAGTGCAGTGAGTGCAGAGAGTGCACTGGCACCACTGGGGATGCAGTGCAGTGATTCCAGAGAGTGCACTGGCACCACTGGGGATGCAGTGCAGTGAGTCCTGAGAGTGCAATGGCACCACAAGAGATGCACTGCAGTGAGTGCAGAGAGTGCACTGGCACCACTGGGGATGCAGTGCAGTGAGTCCTTAGAGTGCACTGGCACCAACTGGGGATGCAGTGCAGTGAGTCCAGAGAGTGCACTGGCACCACTGGGGATTCACTGCAGTGAGTCCAGAGAGTGCACTGGCACCACTGGGGATGCACCCCGGTGAGTCCAGAGAGTGCATTGGCACCACTGGGGATGCAGTGCAGTGAGTCCAGAGAGTGCACTGGCACCAATGGGGATGCACTGCAGTGAGTCCAGAGAGTGCCCTTGCACCACTGGGGATAAACTGCAGTGACTCGAAACAGTGCACTGGCACCACTGGGGATGCAGTGCAGTGAGTCCTGAGAGTGCAATGGCACCACAAGGGATGCAGTGTAGTGAGTCCAGAGAGTGCACTGGCACCACTGGGGCTGCACTGCAGTGAGTCCAGAGAGTGCACTGGCACCACTGGGGATGCAGTGCAGTGAGTCCAGAGAGTGCACTGGCACCACTGGGGATGCAGTGCAGTGAGTCCAGAGAGTGCACTGGCACCACTGGGGATGCACTGCAGTGAGTCCAGAGACTACACATGCACCACTGGGGATGCAGTGCAGTGAGTCCAGAGAGAGCACTGGCACCACTGGGGATGCAGTGCTGTGAGTCCAGAGAGTGCCCTGGCACCACAGGGGATACACTGCAGTGAGTCCAGAGAGTGCACTGGCACCACTGGGGATGCAGCACAGTGAGTCCAGAGAGTGCACTGTCACCACTGGGGATGCAGTGCAGTGGGTCCAGAGAGTGCACTGGCACCACTGGGGATGCAGTGCAGTGAGTCCAGAGACTGCACTGGCACCACTGGTGATGCACTGCAGTGAGTCCAGAGAGTTCACTGGCACCACTGGGGATGCAGTGCAGTGAGTCCAGAGAGTGCAGTGGCACCACTGGGGATGCACTGCAGTGAGTCCAGAGAGTGCACTGGCTCCACTGGGGATGCAGTTTAGTGAGTCCAGAGAGTGCACCGGCTCCAATGGGGATACGCTGCAGACAGTCCAGAGAGTAAACTGCCTCCACTGGGGATGCAGTGCAGTGAGTCCAGAGAGTGCACTGGCACCACTGGGAATGCACTGCAGTGAGTCCAGAGAGTACTCTGGCACCACTGAGCTGCACTGCAGTGAGTCCAGAGATTGCACTGGCACCACTGGGGATGCACTGCAGTGAGTCCAGAGACTACACTGGCACCAGTGGGGATGCAGTGCAGTGAGTCCAGAGAGTGCACTGGCACCACTGGGGATGCAGTGCACTGAGTCCAGAGAGTGCACTCTTAGCAGTGGGGATGCACTGCATTGAGTCCAAAGAGTGCACTGGCACCAGAGGGGATGCAGTGCAGTGAGACCAGAGAGTGCACTGGCACCACTGGGGATGCAGTGCACTGAGTCCAGAGAGTGCACTGGCACCGCTGGGGATGCACTGCAGTGAGTCCTGAGAGTGCAATGGCACCACTGGGGATGCACTGCAGTGAGTCCAGAGAGTGCACTGGCACCACTGGGGATGCAGTGCAGTGAGTCCAGAGAGTGCACTGGCACCAACTGGAGCTGCACTCCTGTGAGTCCTGAGATTGCACTGGCACCACTGGGGTTACAGTGCAGTGAGTCCAGAGACTACACAGGCACCACTGGGGTTGCACTGCAGTGAGTCCAGAGACTTCACAGGCACCACTGGGGATGCAGTGCAGTGAGTCCAGAGAGTGCACTGGCACCAGTGGGGATTCACTGCAGTGAGTCCAGAGAGTGCACTGACACCACTGGGAATGCAGTGCAGTGAGTACTGAGAGTGCACTGGCACCACTGGGGCTGCACTGCAGTGAGTCCAGAGAGTGCACTGGCACCACTGGGGATGCAGTGCAGTGAGTCCAGAGAGTGCACTGGCACCAATGGGATGCAGTGCAGTGAGTCCACAGAGTGCACTGGCACACACAGGGGATACACTGCAGTGAGTCCAGAGAGAGCACTGGCACCACAGGGGATGCAGCACAGTGAGTCCAGAGAGTGAAGTGTCACCACTGGGGACGCAGCGCGGTGACTACAGAGAGTGCAGTGGAACCACTGGGGATGCAGTGCAGTGAGTCCAGAGAGTGCACTGGCACCAGTGGGGATGCACTGCAGGGGGTCCAGAGAGTGCACTGGCACCAATGGGGATGCAGTGCAGTGAGTCCAGAGAGTGCACTGGCACCACTGGGGATGCACTGCAGTGAGTCCAGAGAGTGCACTGGCACCACTGGGGATGCAGTGCAGTGAGTCCAGAGACTGCACTGGCACCACCGGTGATGCACTGCAGTGAGTCCAGAGAGTGCACTGGCTCCACTGGGGATGCAGTGCACTGAGTCCAGAGAGTGCACTGGCACCACTGGAGATGCACTGCAGTGAGTCCAGAGAGTGCACTGGCACCATTGGGGATGCAGTGCACTGAGTCCAGAGAGTGCACTGGCACCACTGGATGCAGTGCAGTGAGTCCAGTGAGTGCACTCTCAGCAGTGGGGATGCACTGCATTGAGTCCAAAGAGTGCACTGGCACAACAGGGGATGCAGTGCAGTGAGACCAGAGAGTGCACTGGCACCACTGGGGATCCAGTGCAGTGAGTGCAGAGAGTGCACTGGCTCCACTGGGGATGCAGTGCAGTGAGTCCAGAGAGTGCACTGGCACCACTGGGGATGCACTGCAGTGAGTCCTGAGAGTGCAATGGCACCACTGGGGATGCACTGCAATGAGTCCAGAGAGTGCACTGGCACCACTGTTGATGCAGTGCAGTGAGTCCAGAGAGTGCCCTTGCACCACTGGGGATGCAGTGCAGTGAGTCCAGACAGTGCACTGGCACCACTGGGGATGCAGTTTAGTGAGTCCAGAGAGTGCACTGGCACCACTGGGGATACACTGCAGACAGTCCAGAGAGTGCACTGGCTCCACTGGGGATGCAGTGCAGTGAGTCCAGAGAGTGCACTGGCACCATGGGGATGCACTGCAGTGAGTACAGAGAGTACTCTGGCACCACTGAGCTGCACTGCAGTGAGTCCAGAGATTGCACTGGCACCACTGGGGATGCAGTGCAGTGAGTCCAGAGAATGCACTGGCACTAATGGGGATGCAGTGCAGTGACTCGAAAGAGTGCACTGGCAAAACTGCGGATGCACTGCAGTGAGTCCAGAGAGTGCCCTGGCAACAATGGTGATGCAGTGCAGTGAGTCCAGAGAGTGCACTGGCACCACTGGGGATGCACTGCAGTGAGTCCAGAGAGTGCACTGGCACCACTGGGGATGCAGTGCAGTGAGTCCAGAGAGTGCACTGGCACCACCGAGGATGCACTGCAGTGAGTCCAGAGAGTGCACTGGCACCACTGGGGATGCACTGCAGTGAGTCCAGAGAGTGTACTGGCACCACTGGGGATGCACTGCAGTGAGTCCAGAGAGTGCACTGGCACCACAGGGGATGCACCCCGGTGAGTCCAGAGTGTGCACTGGCACCACTGGGGATGCACTGCAGTGAGTCCAGAGAGTGCCCTTGCACCACTGGGGACAAACTGCAGTGAGTCCAGACAGTGCACTGGCACCACTGGGGATGCAGTGCAGTGAGTCCAGAGAGTGCACTGGCACCACTGGGGATGCACTGCAGTGAGTCCAGAGAGTGCACCGGCTCCAATGGGGATACACTGCAGTGAGTCCAGAGAGTGCACTGGCTCCACTGGGGATGCAGTGCCGTGAGTCCAGAGAGTGCACTGGCACCACTGGGGATGCAATGCACTGAGTCCAGAGAGTGCAATGGAACCACTGGGGATGCAGTGCAGTGAGTCCAGAGAGTGCACTGGCACCACTGGGGATGCACTGCAGTGAGTCCAGAGACTACACATGTACCACTGGGGATGCAGTGCAGTGAGTCCAGAGAGTGCACTGGCACCACTGGGGATGCAGTTCAGTGAGTCCAGAGAGTGCACTGGCACCACTGGGGATGCAGTGCAGTGAGTCCAGAGAGTGCAGTGGCACCACTGGGGATGCACTGCAGTGGGTCCAGAGAGTGCACTGGCACCACTGGGGATGCAGTGCAGTGAGTCCAGAGAGTGCACTGGCACCACAATGGATACACTGCAGTGAGTCCAGAGAGTGCACTGGCACCACCGGGGATGCACTGCAGTGAGTCCAGAGAGTGTACTGGCACCACTGGGGATGCACTGCAGTGAGTCCAGAGAGTGCACTGACACCACTGGGGATGCAATGCAGTGAGTCCAGAGAGTGCAATGGCACCACTGGGGATGCAGTGCAGTGAGTCCAGAGAGTGCACTGGCACCACTGGGGATGCACTGCAGTGAGTCCAGAGACTACACATGCACCACTGGGGATGCAGTGCAGTGAGTCCAGAGAGTGCACTGGCACCACTGGGGATGCACTGCAGTGAGTCCAGAGAGTGCACTGGCACCACTGGGGATGCAGTGCAGTGAGTCCAGAGAGTGCACTGGCACCACTGGGGATGCACTGCAGTGAGTCCAGAGAGTGCACTGGCTCCACTGGGGATGCACTGCAGTGAGTCCAGAGAGTGCACTGACACCACTGGGGATGCAATGCAGTGAGTCCAGAGAGTGCAATGGAACCACTGGTGATGCAGTGCAGTGAGTCCAGAGAGCCACTGGCACCACTGGGGATGCAGTGCAGTGAGTCAAGAGACTACACATGCACCACTGGGGATGCAGTGCAGTGAGTCCAGAGAGTGCACTGGCACCACTGGTGATGCAGTGCAGTGAGTCCAGAGAGTACACTGGCACCACTGGGGTTGCAGTGCAGTGAGTCCAGAGAATGCACTGGCACTAATGGGGATGCAGTGCAGTGACTCGAAAGAGTGCACTGGCACCACTGCGGATGCACTGCAGTGAGTCCGGAGAGTGCACTGGCACCAATGGTGATGCAGTGCAGTGAGTCCAGAGAGTGCACTGGCACCGCTGGGGATGCAGTTTAGTGAGTCCAGAGAGTGCACCGGCTCCAATGGAGATACACTGCAGTGAGTCCAGAGAGTGCACTGGCACCACTGGGGATGCAGTGCAGTGAGTCCAGAGATTGCACTGGCACCACTGGGGATGCAGTGCAGTGAGTCCAGAGAGTGCACTGGCACCACTGGGGATGCACTGCAGTTAGTCCAGAGAGTGCACTGGCTCCACTGGGGATGCAGTGCAGTGAGTCCAGAGAGTGCACTGGCACCACTGGGGATGCAGTGCAGTGAGTCCTGAGAGTGCACTGGCACCACAAGGGATGCACTGCAGTGAGTCCAGAGAGTGCACTGGCACCACTGGGGATGCACTGCAGTGAGTCCAGAGACTACACATGCACCACTGGGGATGCAGTGCAGTGAGTCCAGAGAGTGCACTGGCACCACTGGGGATGCACTGCAGTGAGTCCAGAGAGTGCACTGGCACCACTGGGGATGCAGTGCAGTGAGTCCAGAGAGTGCACTGGCACCACTGGAGATGCAGTGCAGTGAGTCCAGAGAGTGCACTGGCTCCACTGTGGATGCACTGCAGTGAGTCCAGAGAGTGCACTGACACCACTGGGGATGCAATGCAGTGAGTCCAGAGAGTGCAATGGAACCACTGGTGATGCAGTGCAGTGAGTCCAGAGAGCCACTGGCACCACTGGGGATGCAGTGCAGTGAGTCAAGAGACTGCACATGCACCACTGGGGATGCAGTGCAGTGAGTCCAGAGAGTGCACTGGCACCACTGGTGATGCAGTGTCGTGAGTCCAGAGAGTACACTGGCACCACTGGGGTTGCAGTGCAGTGAGTCCAGAGAATGCACTGGCACTAATGGGGATGCAGTGCAGTGACTCGAAAGAGTGCACTGGCACCACTGCGGATGCACTGCAGTGAGTCCGGAGAGTGCCCTGGCACCAATGGTGATGCAGTGCAGTGAGTCCAGAGAGTGCACTGGCACCACTGGGGATGCAGTTTAGTGAGTCCAGAGAGTGCACCGGCTCCAATGGAGATACACTGCAGTGAGTCCAGAGAGTGCACTGGCACCACTGGGGATGCAGTGCAGTGAGTCCAGAGATTGCACTGGCACCACTGGGGATGCAGTGCAGTGAGTCCAGAGAGTGCACTGGCACCACTGGGGATGCACTGCAGTTAGTCCAGAGAGTGCACTGGCTCCACTGGGGATGCATTGCAGTGAGTCCAGAGAGTGCACTGGCACCACTGGGGATGCAGTGCAGTGAGTCCAGAGAGTGCACTGGCACCAACTGGGGATGCAGTGCAGTGAGTCCAGAGAGTGCACTGGCACCACTGGGGCTGCACTGCAGTGAGTCCAGAGAGTGCACTGGCACCAATGGAGATGCACCCCCGTGAGTCCAGAGAGTGCATTGGCACCACTGGGGATGCAGTGCAGTGAGTCCAGAGACTGCACTGGCACCACTGGGGTTTTAGTGCAGTGAGTCCAGAGAGTGCACTGGCACCAATGGGGATGCACTGCAGTGAGTCCAGAGAGTGCCCTTGCACCACTGGGGATAAACTACAGTGAGTCCAGACAGTGCACTGGCACCACTGGGGATGCAGTGCAGTGAGTCCTGAGAGTGCAATGGCACCACAAGGGTTGCAGTGCAGTGAGTCCAGAGAGCGCACTGGCACCACTGGGGATGCACTGCAGTGAGTCCAGAGAGTGCACTGGCACCACTGGGGATGCAGTGCAGTGAGTCCAGAGAGTGCACTGGCACCAATGGAGATGCACTGCAGTGGGTCCAGAGAGTGCACTGGCACCACTGGGGATGCAGTGCAGTGAGTCCAGAGAGTGCACTGGCACCACTGGGGATGCACTGCAGTGAGTCCAGAGAGTGCACTGGCACCTTTGGGGATGTAGTGCAGTGAGTCCAGAGACTGCACTGGCACCACTGGTGATGCACTGCAGTGAGTCCAGAGAGTGCACTGGCACCACTGGGGATGCAGTGCAGTGAGTCCAGAGAGTGCACTGGCACCAATGGAGATGCACTGCAGTGAGTCCAGAGAGTGCACTGGCTCCACTGGGGATGCACTGCACTGAGTCCAGAGAGTGCACTGGCACCACTGGGGATGCAGTGCAGTGAGTCCAGAGAGTGCACTGGCACTTCTGGGGATGCAGTGCAGTGAGTGCAGAGAGTGCACTAGCACAACAGGGGATGCACTGCATTGAGTCCAGAGAGTGCACTGGCACAACTGGGGATGCACTGCAGTGAGTCCAGAGACTGCACTGGCACCACTGGGGATGCAGTGCAGTGAGTCCAGAGAGTGCACTGGCACCACTGGTGATGCAGTGCAGTGAGTCCAGAGAGTACACTGGCACCACTGGGGATGCACTGCAGTGAGTCCAGAGAATGCACTGGCACCAATGGGGATGCAGTGCAGTGACTCGAAAGAGTGCACTGGCAAAACTGCGGATGCACTGCAGTGAGTCCAGAGAGTGCACTGACACTTCTGGGGATGCACTGCAGTGAGTCCAGAGAGTGCACTGGCACCACTGGGGATGCACTGCAGTGAGTCCAGAGAGTGTACTGGCACCACAGGGGATGCACTGCAGTGAGTCCAGAGAGTGCACTGGCACCACTGGGGATGCACCCCGGTGAGTCCAGAGTGTGCACTGGCACCACTGGGGATGCACTGCAGTGAGTCCAGAGAGTGCCCTTGCACCACTGGGGATAAACTGCAGTGAGTCCAGACAGTGCACTGGCACCAGTGGGGGTGCACTGCAGTGAGTCCAGAGAGTTCTCTGGCACCACTGGGGATGCACTGCAGTGAGTCCAGAGAGTGCACCGGCTCCAATGGGGATACACTGCAGTGAGTCCAGAGAGTGCACTGGCTCCACTGGGGATGCAGTGCCGTGAGTCCAGAGAGTGCACTGGCACCACTGGGGATGCAATGCAGTGAGTGCAGAGAGTGCAATGGAACCACTGGGGATGCACTGCAGTGAGTCCAGAGAGTGCACTGGCACCACTGGGGATGCACTGCAGTGAGTCCAGAGACTACAGATGCACCACTGGGGATGCAGTGCAGTGAGTCCAGAGAGTGCACTGGCACCACTGGTGATGCAGTGCCGTGAGTCCAGAGAGTACACTGGCACCACTGGGGTTGCAGTGCAGTGAGTCCAGAGAGTGCACTGGCACCACTGGGGATGCAGCACAGTGAGTCCAGAGAGTGCACTGTCACCACTGGGGATGCAGCGCAGTGACTACAGAGAGTGCACTGGCACCAAAAGGGATGCACTGCAGTGAGTCCAGAGAGTGCACTGGCACCACTGGGGATGCAGTGCAGTGGGTCCAGAGAGTGCAGTGGCACCACTGGGGATGCACTGCAGTGAGTCCAGAGAGTGCACTGGCACCACTGGGGATGCAGTGCACTGAGTCCAGAGAGTGCACTCTCAGCAGTGGGGATGCACTGCATTGAGTCCAAAGAGTGCACTGGCACCGGAGGGGATGCAGTGCAGTGAGACCAGAGAGTGCACTGGCACCACTGGGGATGCAGTGCAGTGAGTCCAGAGAGTGCACTGGCACCACTGGGGATGCACTGCAGTGAGTCCTGAGAGTGCAATGGCACCACTGGGGATGCACTGCAGTGAGTCCAGAGAGTGCACTGGCACCACTGGGGATGCAGTGCAGTGAGTCCAGAGAGTGCACTGGCACCACTGGGGATGCAGTGCAGTGAGTCCAGAGAGTGCACTGGCACCAACTGGGGATGCAGTGCAGTGAGTCCAGAGAGTGCACTGGCAGCACTGGGGATGCACTGCAGTGAGTCCAGAGAGTGCACTGGCACCACTGGGGATGCACGCCCGTGAGTCCAGAGAGTGCATTGGCACCACTGGGGATGCAGTGCAGTGAGTCCAGAGACTGCACTGGCACCACTGGGGTTTTAGTGCAGTGAGTCCAGAGAGTGCACTGGCACCAATGGGGATGCACTGCAGTGAGTCCAGAGAGTGCCCTTGCACCACTGGGGATAAACTGCAGTGAGTCCAGACAGTGCACTGGCACCACTGGGGATGCAGTGCAGTGAGTCCTGAGAGTGCAATGGCACCACAAGGGTTGCAGTGCAGTGAGTCCAGAGAGTGCACTGGCACCACTGGGGATGCACTGCAGTGAGTCCAGAGAGTGCACTGGCACCACTGGGGATGCAGTGCAGTGAGTCCAGAGAGTGCACTGGCACCAATGGAGATGCACTGCAGTGGGTCCAGAGAGTGCACTGGCACCACTGGGGATGCAGTGCAGTGAGTCCAGAGAGTGCACTGGCACCACTGGGGATGCACTGCAGTGAGTCCAGAGAGTGCACTGGCACCACTGGGGATGCAGTGCAGTGAGTCCAGAGAGTGCACTGGCACCACTGGTGATGCACTGCAGTGAGTCCAGAGAGTGCACTGGCACCACTGGGGATGCAGTGCAGTGAGTCCAGAGAGTGCACTGGCACCACTGGAGATGCACTGCAGTGAGTCCAGAGAGTGCACTGGCTCCACTGGGGATGCACTGCAGTGAGTCCAGAGAGTGCACTGACACCACTGGGGATGCAATGCAGTGAGTCCAGAGAGTGCAATGGAACCACTGGGGATGCAGTGCAGTGAGTCCAGAGAGTGCACTGGCACCACTGGGGATGCAGTGCAGTGAGTCCAGAGAGTGCACTGGCACCACTGGGGATGCAGTGCAGTGAGTGCAGAGAGTGCACTAGCACAACAGGGGATGCACTGCAGTGAGTCCAGAGAGTGCACTGGCACCACTGGGGATGCACTGCAGTGAGTCCAGAGACTGCACTGGCACCACTGGGGATGCAGTGCAGTGAGTCCAGAGAGTGCACTGGCACCACTGGTGATGCAGTGCAGTGAGTCCAGAGAGTACACTGGCACCACTGGGGATGCACTGCAGTGAGTCCAGAGAATGCACTGGCACCAATGGGGATGCAGTGCAGTGACTCGAAAGAGTGCACTGGCAAAACTGCGGATGCACTGCAGTGAGTCCAGAGAGTGCACTGGCACTTCTGGGGATGCAGTGCAGTGAGTGCAGAGAGTGCACTAGCACAACAGGGGATGCACTGCAGTGAGTCCAGAGAGTGCACTGGCACCACTGGGGATGCACTGCAGTGAGTCCAGAGAGTGTACTGGCACCACAGGGGATGCACTGCAGTGAGTCCAGAGAGTGCACTGGCACCACAGGGGATGCACCCCGGTGAGTCCAGAGTGTGCACTGGCACCACTGGGGATGCACTGCAGTGAGTCCAGAGAGTGCCCTTGCACCACTGGGTATAAACTGCAGTGAGTCCAGACAGTGCACTGGCACCACTGGGGATGCAGTGCAGTGAGTCCAGAGAGTTCTCTGGCACCACTGGGGATGCACTGCAGTGAGTCCAGAGAGTGCACCGGCTCCAATGGGGATACACTGCAGTGAGTCCAGAGAGTGCACTGGCACCAACTGGGGATGCAGTGCAGTGAGTCCAGAGAGTGCACTGGCACCTAAGGGGCTGCACTGCAGTGAGTCTAGAGAGTGCACTGGCACCACTGGGGATGCACCCCCGTGAGTCCAGAGAGTGCATTGGCACCACTGGGGATGCAGTGCAGTGAGTCCAGAGACTGCACTGGCACCACTGGGGTTTTAGTTCAGTGAGTCCAGAGAGTGCACTGGCACCAATGGGGATGCACTGCAGTGAGTCCAGAGAGTGCCCTTGCACCACTGGGGATAAACTGCAGTGAGTCCAGACAGTGCACTGGCACCACTGGGGATGCAGTGCAGTGAGTCCAGAGAGTGCACTGGCACCACTGGGGATGCACTGCAGTGAGTCCAGAGAGTGCACTGGCACCACTGGGGATGCAGTGCAGTGAGTCCAGAGAGTGCACTGGCACCAATGGAGATGCACTGCAGTGGGTCCAGAGAGTGCACTGGCACCACTGGGGATGCAGTGCAGTGAGTCCAGAGAGTGCACTGGCACCACAGGGGATGCACTGCAGTGAGTCCAGAGAGTGCACTGGCACCACTGGGGATGCAGTGCAGTGAGTCCAGAGACTGCACTGGCACCACTGGTGATGCACTGCAGTGAGTCCAGAGAGTGCACTGGCACCACTGGGGATGCAGTGCAGTGAGTCCAGAGAGTGCACTGGCACCACTGGAGATGCACTGCAGTGAGTCCAGAGAGTGCACTGGCTCCACTGGGGATGCACTGCACTGAGTCCAGAGAGTGCACTGGCACCACTGGGGATGCAATGCAGTGAGTCCAGAGAGTGCAATGGAACCACTGGGGATGCAGTGCAGTGAGTCCAGAGAGTGCACTGGCACCACTGGGGATGCAGTGCAGTGAGTCCAGAGAGTGCTCTGGCACCACTGAGCTACACTGCAGTGAGTCCAGTAATTGCACTGGCACCACTGGAGATGCACTGCTGTGAGTCCAGAGACTACACTGGCACCACTGGGGATGCAGTGCAGTGAGTCCAGAGAGTGCACTGGCACCACTGTTGATGCAGTGCAGTGAGTCCAGAGAGTGCACTGGCACCACTGGGGATGCAGTGCAGTGAGTCCAGAGAGTGCACTGGCACCACTGGGGATGCAGTGCAGTGAGCTCAGAGAGTGCACTGGCACCACTGGGGATGCAGTGCAGTGAGTCCAGAGATTGCACTGGCACCACTGGGGATGCAGTGCAGTGAGTGCAGAGAGTGCACTGGCACCACTGGGGATGCAGTGCAGTGATTCCAGAGAGTGCACTGGCACCACTGGGGATGCAGTGCAGTGAGTCCTGAGAGTGCAATGGCACCACAAGAGATGCACTGCAGTGAGTGCAGAGAGTGCACTGGCACCACTGGGGATGCAGTGCAGTGAGTCCTTAGAGTGCACTGGCACCAACTGGGGATGCAGTGCAGTGAGTCCAGAGAGTGCACTGGCACCACTGGGGATTCACTGCAGTGAGTCCAGAGAGTGCACTGGCACCACTGGGGATGCACCCCGGTGAGTCCAGAGAGTGCATTGGCACCACTGGGGATGCAGTGCAGTGAGTCCAGAGAGTGCACTGGCACCAATGGGGATGCACTGCAGTGAGTCCAGAGAGTGCCCTTGCACCACTGGGGATAAACTGCAGTGACTCGAAACAGTGCACTGGCACCACTGGGGATGCAGTGCAGTGAGTCCTGAGAGTGCAATGGCACCACAAGGGATGCAGTGTAGTGAGTCCAGAGAGTGCACTGGCACCACTGGGGCTGCACTGCAGTGAGTCCAGAGAGTGCACTGGCACCACTGGGGATGCAGTGCAGTGAGTCCAGAGAGTGCACTGGCACCACTGGGGATGCAGTGCAGTGAGTCCAGAGAGTGCACTGGCACCACTGGGGATGCACTGCAGTGAGTCCAGAGACTACACATGCACCACTGGGGATGCAGTGCAGTGAGTCCAGAGAGAGCACTGGCACCACTGGGGATGCAGTGCTGTGAGTCCAGAGAGTGCCCTGGCACCACAGGGGATACACTGCAGTGAGTCCAGAGAGTGCACTGGCACCACTGGGGATGCAGCACAGTGAGTCCAGAGAGTGCACTGTCACCACTGGGGATGCAGTGCAGTGGGTCCAGAGAGTGCACTGGCACCACTGGGGATGCAGTGCAGTGAGTCCAGAGACTGCACTGGCACCACTGGTGATGCACTGCAGTGAGTCCAGAGAGTTCACTGGCACCACTGGGGATGCAGTGCAGTGAGTCCAGAGAGTGCAGTGGCACCACTGGGGATGCACTGCAGTGAGTCCAGAGAGTGCACTGGCTCCACTGGGGATGCAGTTTAGTGAGTCCAGAGAGTGCACCGGCTCCAATGGGGATACGCTGCAGACAGTCCAGAGAGTAAACTGCCTCCACTGGGGATGCAGTGCAGTGAGTCCAGAGAGTGCACTGGCACCACTGGGAATGCACTGCAGTGAGTCCAGAGAGTACTCTGGCACCACTGAGCTGCACTGCAGTGAGTCCAGAGATTGCACTGGCACCACTGGGGATGCACTGCAGTGAGTCCAGAGACTACACTGGCACCAGTGGGGATGCAGTGCAGTGAGTCCAGAGAGTGCACTGGCACCACTGGGGATGCAGTGCACTGAGTCCAGAGAGTGCACTCTTAGCAGTGGGGATGCACTGCATTGAGTCCAAAGAGTGCACTGGCACCAGAGGGGATGCAGTGCAGTGAGACCAGAGAGTGCACTGGCACCACTGGGGATGCAGTGCACTGAGTCCAGAGAGTGCACTGGCACCGCTGGGGATGCACTGCAGTGAGTCCTGAGAGTGCAATGGCACCACTGGGGATGCACTGCAGTGAGTCCAGAGAGTGCACTGGCACCACTGGGGATGCAGTGCAGTGAGTCCAGAGAGTGCACTGGCACCAACTGGAGCTGCACTGCTGTGAGTCCTGAGATTGCACTGGCACCACTGGGGTTACAGTGCAGTGAGTCCAGAGACTACACAGGCACCACTGGGGTTGCACTGCAGTGAGTCCAGAGACTTCACAGGCACCACTGGGGATGCAGTGCAGTGAGTCCAGAGAGTGCACTGGCACCAGTGGGGATTCACTGCAGTGAGTCCAGAGAGTGCACTGACACCACTGGGAATGCAGTGCAGTGAGTACTGAGAGTGCACTGGCACCACTGGGGCTGCACTGCAGTGAGTCCAGAGAGTGCACTGGCACCACTGGGGATGCAGTGCAGTGAGTCCAGAGAGTGCACTGGCACCAATGGGATGCAGTGCAGTGAGTCCACAGAGTGCACTGGCACACACAGGGGATACACTGCAGTGAGTCCAGAGAGAGCACTGGCACCACAGGGGATGCAGCACAGTGAGTCCAGAGAGTGAAGTGTCACCACTGGGGACGCAGCGCGGTGACTACAGAGAGTGCAGTGGAACCACTGGGGATGCAGTGCAGTGAGTCCAGAGAGTGCACTGGCACCAGTGGGGATGCACTGCAGGGGGTCCAGAGAGTGCACTGGCACCAATGGGGATGCAGTGCAGTGAGTCCAGAGAGTGCACTGGCACCACTGGGGATGCACTGCAGTGAGTCCAGAGAGTGCACTGGCACCACTGGGGATGCAGTGCAGTGAGTCCAGAGACTGCACTGGCACCACCGGTGATGCACTGCAGTGAGTCCAGAGAGTGCACTGGCTCCACTGGGGATGCAGTGCACTGAGTCCAGAGAGTGCACTGGCACCACTGGAGATGCACTGCAGTGAGTCCAGAGAGTGCACTGGCACCATTGGGGATGCAGTGCACTGAGTCCAGAGAGTGCACTGGCACCACTGGATGCAGTGCAGTGAGTCCAGTGAGTGCACTCTCAGCAGTGGGGATGCACTGCATTGAGTCCAAAGAGTGCACTGGCACAACAGGGGATGCAGTGCAGTGAGACCAGAGAGTGCACTGGCACCACTGGGGATCCAGTGCAGTGAGTGCAGAGAGTGCACTGGCTCCACTGGGGATGCAGTGCAGTGAGTCCAGAGAGTGCACTGGCACCACTGGGGATGCACTGCAGTGAGTCCTGAGAGTGCAATGGCACCACTGGGGATGCACTGCAATGAGTCCAGAGAGTGCACTGGCACCACTGTTGATGCAGTGCAGTGAGTCCAGAGAGTGCCCTTGCACCACTGGGGATGCAGTGCAGTGAGTCCAGACAGTGCACTGGCACCACTGGGGATGCAGTTTAGTGAGTCCAGAGAGTGCACTGGCACCACTGGGGATACACTGCAGACAGTCCAGAGAGTGCACTGGCTCCACTGGGGATGCAGTGCAGTGAGTCCAGAGAGTGCACTGGCACCATGGGGATGCACTGCAGTGAGTACAGAGAGTACTCTGGCACCACTGAGCTGCACTGCAGTGAGTCCAGAGATTGCACTGGCACCACTGGGGATGCAGTGCAGTGAGTCCAGAGAATGCACTGGCACTAATGGGGATGCAGTGCAGTGACTCGAAAGAGTGCACTGGCAAAACTGCGGATGCACTGCAGTGAGTCCAGAGAGTGCCCTGGCAACAATGGTGATGCAGTGCAGTGAGTCCAGAGAGTGCACTGGCACCACTGGGGATGCACTGCAGTGAGTCCAGAGAGTGCACTGGCACCACTGGGGATGCAGTGCAGTGAGTCCAGAGAGTGCACTGGCACCACTGGGGATGCACTGCAGTGAGTCCAGAGAGTGTACTGGCACCACTGGGGATGCACTGCAGTGAGTCCAGAGAGTGCACTGGCACCACAGGGGATGCACCCCGGTGAGTCCAGAGTGTGCACTGGCACCACTGGGGATGCACTGCAGTGAGTCCAGAGAGTGCCCTTGCACCACTGGGGACAAACTGCAGTGAGTCCAGACAGTGCACTGGCACCACTGGGGATGCAGTGCAGTGAGTCCAGAGAGTGCACTGGCACCACTGGGGATGCACTGCAGTGAGTCCAGAGAGTGCACCGGCTCCAATGGGGATACACTGCAGTGAGTCCAGAGAGTGCACTGGCTCCACTGGGGATGCAGTGCCGTGAGTCCAGAGAGTGCACTGGCACCACTGGGGATGCAATGCACTGAGTCCAGAGAGTGCAATGGAACCACTGGGGATGCAGTGCAGTGAGTCCAGAGAGTGCACTGGCACCACTGGGGATGCACTGCAGTGAGTCCAGAGACTACACATGTACCACTGGGGATGCAGTGCAGTGAGTCCAGAGAGTGCACTGGCACCACTGGGGATGCAGTTCAGTGAGTCCAGAGAGTGCACTGGCACCACTGGGGATGCAGTGCAGTGAGTCCAGAGAGTGCAGTGGCACCACTGGGGATGCACTGCAGTGGGTCCAGAGAGTGCACTGGCACCACTGGGGATGCAGTGCAGTGAGTCCAGAGAGTGCACTGGCACCACAATGGATACACTGCAGTGAGTCCAGAGAGTGCACTGGCACCACCGGGGATGCACTGCAGTGAGTCCAGAGAGTGTACTGGCACCACTGGGGATGCACTGCAGTGAGTCCAGAGAGTGCACTGACACCACTGGGGATGCAATGCAGTGAGTCCAGAGAGTGCAATGGCACCACTGGGGATGCAGTGCAGTGAGTCCAGAGAGTGCACTGGCACCACTGGGGATGCACTGCAGTGAGTCCAGAGAGTGCACTGGCACCACTGGGGATGCAGTGCAGTGAGTCCAGAGAGTGCACTGGCACCAATGGAGATGCACTGCAGTGGGTCCAGAGAGTGCACTGGCACCACTGGGGATGCAGTGCAGTGAGTCCAGAGAGTGCACTGGCACCACAGGGGATGCACTGCAGTGAGTCCAGAGAGTGCACTGGCACCACTGGGGATGCAGTGCAGTGAGTCCAGAGACTGCACTGGCACCACTGGTGATGCACTGCAGTGAGTCCAGAGAGTGCACTGGCACCACTGGGGATGCAGTGCAGTGAGTCCAGAGAGTGCACTGGCACCACTGGAGATGCACTGCAGTGAGTCCAGAGAGTGCACTGGCTCCACTGGGGATGCACTGCACTGAGTCCAGAGAGTGCACTGGCACCACTGGGGATGCAATGCAGTGAGTCCAGAGAGTGCAATGGAACCACTGGGGATGCAGTGCAGTGAGTCCAGAGAGTGCACTGGCACCACTGGGGATGCAGTGCAGTGAGTCCAGAGAGTGCTCTGGCACCACTGAGCTACACTGCAGTGAGTCCAGTAATTGCACTGGCACCACTGGAGATGCACTGCTGTGAGTCCAGAGACTACACTGGCACCACTGGGGATGCAGTGCAGTGAGTCCAGAGAGTGCACTGGCACCACTGTTGATGCAGTGCAGTGAGTCCAGAGAGTGCACTGGCACCACTGGGGATGCAGTGCAGTGAGTCCAGAGAGTGCACTGGCACCACTGGGGATGCAGTGCAGTGAGCTCAGAGAGTGCACTGGCACCACTGGGGATGCAGTGCAGTGAGTCCAGAGATTGCACTGGCACCACTGGGGATGCAGTGCAGTGAGTGCAGAGAGTGCACTGGCACCACTGGGGATGCAGTGCAGTGATTCCAGAGAGTGCACTGGCACCACTGGGGATGCAGTGCAGTGAGTCCTGAGAGTGCAATGGCACCACAAGAGATGCACTGCAGTGAGTGCAGAGAGTGCACTGGCACCACTGGGGATGCAGTGCAGTGAGTCCTTAGAGTGCACTGGCACCAACTGGGGATGCAGTGCAGTGAGTCCAGAGAGTGCACTGGCACCACTGGGGATTCACTGCAGTGAGTCCAGAGAGTGCACTGGCACCACTGGGGATGCACCCCGGTGAGTCCAGAGAGTGCATTGGCACCACTGGGGATGCAGTGCAGTGAGTCCAGAGAGTGCACTGGCACCAATGGGGATGCACTGCAGTGAGTCCAGAGAGTGCCCTTGCACCACTGGGGATAAACTGCAGTGACTCGAAACAGTGCACTGGCACCACTGGGGATGCAGTGCAGTGAGTCCTGAGAGTGCAATGGCACCACAAGGGATGCAGTGTAGTGAGTCCAGAGAGTGCACTGGCACCACTGGGGCTGCACTGCAGTGAGTCCAGAGAGTGCACTGGCACCACTGGGGATGCAGTGCAGTGAGTCCAGAGAGTGCACTGGCACCACTGGGGATGCAGTGCAGTGAGTCCAGAGAGTGCACTGGCACCACTGGGGATGCACTGCAGTGAGTCCAGAGACTACACATGCACCACTGGGGATGCAGTGCAGTGAGTCCAGAGAGAGCACTGGCACCACTGGGGATGCAGTGCTGTGAGTCCAGAGAGTGCCCTGGCACCACAGGGGATACACTGCAGTGAGTCCAGAGAGTGCACTGGCACCACTGGGGATGCAGCACAGTGAGTCCAGAGAGTGCACTGTCACCACTGGGGATGCAGTGCAGTGGGTCCAGAGAGTGCACTGGCACCACTGGGGATGCAGTGCAGTGAGTCCAGAGACTGCACTGGCACCACTGGTGATGCACTGCAGTGAGTCCAGAGAGTTCACTGGCACCACTGGGGATGCAGTGCAGTGAGTCCAGAGAGTGCAGTGGCACCACTGGGGATGCACTGCAGTGAGTCCAGAGAGTGCACTGGCTCCACTGGGGATGCAGTTTAGTGAGTCCAGAGAGTGCACCGGCTCCAATGGGGATACGCTGCAGACAGTCCAGAGAGTAAACTGCCTCCACTGGGGATGCAGTGCAGTGAGTCCAGAGAGTGCACTGGCACCACTGGGAATGCACTGCAGTGAGTCCAGAGAGTACTCTGGCACCACTGAGCTGCACTGCAGTGAGTCCAGAGATTGCACTGGCACCACTGGGGATGCACTGCAGTGAGTCCAGAGACTACACTGGCACCAGTGGGGATGCAGTGCAGTGAGTCCAGAGAGTGCACTGGCACCACTGGGGATGCAGTGCAGTGATTCCAGAGAGTGCACTGGCACCACTGGGGATGCAGTGCAGTGAGTCCTGAGAGTGCAATGGCACCACAAGAGATGCACTGCAGTGAGTGCAGAGAGTGCACTGGCACCACTGGGGATGCAGTGCAGTGAGTCCTTAGAGTGCACTGGCACCACTGGGGATGCACTGCAGTGAGTCCAGAGAGTGCACTGGCACCACTGGGGATGCAGTGCAGTGAGTCCAGAGAGTGCACTGGCACCACTGGAGATGCAGTGCAGTGAGTCCAGAGAGTGCACTGGCTCCACTGTGGATGCACTGCAGTGAGTCCAGAGAGTGCACTGACACCACTGGGGATGCAATGCAGTGAGTCCAGAGAGTGCAATGGAACCACTGGTGATGCAGTGCAGTGAGTCCAGAGAGCCACTGGCACCACTGGGGATGCAGTGCAGTGAGTCAAGAGACTGCACATGCACCACTGGGGATGCAGTGCAGTGAGTCCAGAGAGTGCACTGGCACCACTGGTGATGCAGTGTCGTGAGTCCAGAGAGTACACTGGCACCACTGGGGTTGCAGTGCAGTGAGTCCAGAGAATGCACTGGCACTAATGGGGATGCAGTGCAGTGACTCGAAAGAGTGCACTGGCACCACTGCGGATGCACTGCAGTGAGTCCGGAGAGTGCCCTGGCACCAATGGTGATGCAGTGCAGTGAGTCCAGAGAGTGCACTGGCACCACTGGGGATGCAGTTTAGTGAGTCCAGAGAGTGCACCGGCTCCAATGGAGATACACTGCAGTGAGTCCAGAGAGTGCACTGGCACCACTGGGGATGCAGTGCAGTGAGTCCAGAGATTGCACTGGCACCACTGGGGATGCAGTGCAGTGAGTCCAGAGAGTGCACTGGCACCACTGGGGATGCACTGCAGTTAGTCCAGAGAGTGCACTGGCTCCACTGGGGATGCATTGCAGTGAGTCCAGAGAGTGCACTGGCACCACTGGGGATGCAGTGCAGTGAGTCCAGAGAGTGCACTGGCACCAACTGGGGATGCAGTGCAGTGAGTCCAGAGAGTGCACTGGCACCACTGGGGCTGCACTGCAGTGAGTCCAGAGAGTGCACTGGCACCAATGGAGATGCACCCCCGTGAGTCCAGAGAGTGCATTGGCACCACTGGGGATGCAGTGCAGTGAGTCCAGAGACTGCACTGGCACCACTGGGGTTTTAGTGCAGTGAGTCCAGAGAGTGCACTGGCACCAATGGGGATGCACTGCAGTGAGTCCAGAGAGTGCCCTTGCACCACTGGGGATAAACTACAGTGAGTCCAGACAGTGCACTGGCACCACTGGGGATGCAGTGCAGTGAGTCCTGAGAGTGCAATGGCACCACAAGGGTTGCAGTGCAGTGAGTCCAGAGAGCGCACTGGCACCACTGGGGATGCACTGCAGTGAGTCCAGAGAGTGCACTGGCACCACTGGGGATGCAGTGCAGTGAGTCCAGAGAGTGCACTGGCACCAATGGAGATGCACTGCAGTGGGTCCAGAGAGTGCACTGGCACCACTGGGGATGCAGTGCAGTGAGTCCAGAGAGTGCACTGGCACCACTGGGGATGCACTGCAGTGAGTCCAGAGAGTGCACTGGCACCTTTGGGGATGTAGTGCAGTGAGTCCAGAGACTGCACTGGCACCACTGGTGATGCACTGCAGTGAGTCCAGAGAGTGCACTGGCACCACTGGGGATGCAGTGCAGTGAGTCCAGAGAGTGCACTGGCACCAATGGAGATGCACTGCAGTGAGTCCAGAGAGTGCACTGGCACCACTGGGGATGCAATGCAGTGAGTCCAGAGAGTGCAATGGAACCACTGGGGATGCAGTGCAGTGAGTCCAGAGAGTGCACTGGCACCACTGGGGATGCAGTGCAGTGAGTCCAGAGAGTGCACTGGCACTTCTGGGGATGCAGTGCAGTGAGTGCAGAGAGTGCACTAGCACAACAGGGGATGCACTGCATTGAGTCCAGAGAGTGCACTGGCACAACTGGGGATGCACTGCAGTGAGTCCAGAGACTGCACTGGCACCACTGGGGATGCAGTGCAGTGAGTCCAGAGAGTGCACTGGCACCACTGGTGATGCAGTGCAGTGAGTCCAGAGAGTACACTGGCACCACTGGGGATGCACTGCAGTGAGTCCAGAGAATGCACTGGCACCAATGGGGATGCAGTGCAGTGACTCGAAAGAGTGCACTGGCAAAACTGCGGATGCACTGCAGTGAGTCCAGAGAGTGCACTGGCACTTCTGGGGATGCACTGCAGTGAGTCCAGAGAGTGCACTGGCACCACTGGGGATGCACTGCAGTGAGTCCAGAGAGTGTACTGGCACCACAGGGGATGCACTGCAGTGAGTCCAGAGAGTGCACTGGCACCACTGGGGATGCACCCCGGTGAGTCCAGAGTGTGCACTGGCACCACTGGGGATGCACTGCAGTGAGTCCAGAGAGTGCCCTTGCACCACTGGGGATAAACTGCAGTGAGTCCAGACAGTGCACTGGCACCAGTGGGGGTGCACTGCAGTGAGTCCAGAGAGTTCTCTGGCACCACTGGGGATGCACTGCAGTGAGTCCAGAGAGTGCACCGGCTCCAATGGGGATACACTGCAGTGAGTCCAGAGAGTGCACTGGCTCCACTGGGGATGCAGTGCCGTGAGTCCAGAGAGTGCACTGGCACCACTGGGGATGCAATGCAGTGAGTGCAGAGAGTGCAATGGAACCACTGGGGATGCACTGCAGTGAGTCCAGAGAGTGCACTGGCACCACTGGGGATGCACTGCAGTGAGTCCAGAGACTACAGATGCACCACTGGGGATGCAGTGCAGTGAGTCCAGAGAGTGCACTGGCACCACTGGTGATGCAGTGCCGTGAGTCCAGAGAGTACACTGGCACCACTGGGGTTGCAGTGCAGTGAGTCCAGAGAGTGCACTGGCACCACTGGGGATGCAGCACAGTGAGTCCAGAGAGTGCACTGTCACCACTGGGGATGCAGCGCAGTGACTACAGAGAGTGCACTGGCACCAAAAGGGATGCACTGCAGTGAGTCCAGAGAGTGCACTGGCACCACTGGGGATGCAGTGCAGTGGGTCCAGAGAGTGCAGTGGCACCACTGGGGATGCACTGCAGTGAGTCCAGAGAGTGCACTGGCACCACTGGGGATGCAGTGCACTGAGTCCAGAGAGTGCACTCTCAGCAGTGGGGATGCACTGCATTGAGTCCAAAGAGTGCACTGGCACCGGAGGGGATGCAGTGCAGTGAGACCAGAGAGTGCACTGGCACCACTGGGGATGCAGTGCAGTGAGTCCAGAGAGTGCACTGGCACCACTGGGGATGCACTGCAGTGAGTCCTGAGAGTGCAATGGCACCACTGGGGATGCACTGCAGTGAGTCCAGAGAGTGCACTGGCACCACTGGGGATGCAGTGCAGTGAGTCCAGAGAGTGCACTGGCACCACTGGGGATGCAGTGCAGTGAGTCCAGAGAGTGCACTGGCACCAACTGGGGATGCAGTGCAGTGAGTCCAGAGAGTGCACTGGCAGCACTGGGGATGCACTGCAGTGAGTCCAGAGAGTGCACTGGCACCACTGGGGATGCACGCCCGTGAGTCCAGAGAGTGCATTGGCACCACTGGGGATGCAGTGCAGTGAGTCCAGAGACTGCACTGGCACCACTGGGGTTTTAGTGCAGTGAGTCCAGAGAGTGCACTGGCACCAATGGGGATGCACTGCAGTGAGTCCAGAGAGTGCCCTTGCACCACTGGGGATAAACTGCAGTGAGTCCAGACAGTGCACTGGCACCACTGGGGATGCAGTGCAGTGAGTCCTGAGAGTGCAATGGCACCACAAGGGTTGCAGTGCAGTGAGTCCAGAGAGTGCACTGGCACCACTGGGGATGCACTGCAGTGAGTCCAGAGAGTGCACTGGCACCACTGGGGATGCAGTGCAGTGAGTCCAGAGAGTGCACTGGCACCAATGGAGATGCACTGCAGTGGGTCCAGAGAGTGCACTGGCACCACTGGGGATGCAGTGCAGTGAGTCCAGAGACTGCACATGCACCACTGGGGATGCAGTGCAGTGAGTCCAGAGAGTGCACTGGCACCACTGGGGATGCAGTGCAGTGAGTCCAGAGAGTGCACTGGCACCACTGGTGATGCACTGCAGTGAGTCCAGAGAGTGCACTGGCACCACTGGGGATGCAGTGCAGTGAGTCCAGAGAGTGCACTGGCACCACTGGAGATGCACTGCAGTGAGTCCAGAGAGTGCACTGGCTCCACTGGGGATGCACTGCAGTGAGTCCAGAGAGTGCACTGGCTCCACTGGGGATGCACTGCAGTGAGTCCAGAGAGTGCACTGGCTCCACTGGGGATGCACTGCAGTGAGTCCAGAGAGTGCACTGGCACCACAGGGGATGCACCCCGGTGAGTCCAGAGTGTGCACTGGCACCACTGGGGATGCACTGCAGTGAGTCCAGAGAGTGCCCTTGCACCACTGGGTATAAACTGCAGTGAGTCCAGACAGTGCACTGGCACCACTGGGGATGCAGTGCAGTGAGTCCAGAGAGTTCTCTGGCACCACTGGGGATGCACTGCAGTGAGTCCAGAGAGTGCACCGGCTCCAATGGGGATACACTGCAGTGAGTCCAGAGAGTGCACTGGCTCCACTGGGGATGCAGTGCCGTGAGTCCAGAGAGTGCACTGGCACCACTGGGGATGCAATGCAGTGAGTGCAGAGAGTGCAATGGAACCACTGGGGATGCAGTGCAGTGAGTCCAGAGAGTGCACTGGCACCACTGGGGATGCACTGCAGTGAGTCCAGAGACTACACATGCACCACTGGGGATGCAGTGCAGTGAGTCCAGAGAGTGCACTGGCACCACTGGGGATGCACTGCAGTGAGTCCAGAGAGTGCACTGGCACCACTGGGGATGCAGTGCAGTGAGTCCAGAGAGTGCACTGGCACCAGTGGGGATGCACTGCAGTGGGTCCAGAGAGTGCACTGGCACCACTGGGGATGCAGTGCAGTGAGTCCAGAGAGTGCACTGGCACCACAATGGATACACTGCAGTGAGTCCAGAGAGTGCACTGGCACCACCGGGGATGCACTGCAGTGAGTCCAGAGAGTGTACTGGCACCACAGGGGATGCACTGCACTGAGTCCAGAGAGTGCAATGGAACCACTGGTGATGCAGTGCAGTGAGTCCAGAGAGCCACTGGCACCACTGGGGATGCAGTGCAGTGAGTCCAGAGACTACACATGCACCACTGGGGATGCAGTGCAGTGAGTCCAGAGAGTGCACTGGCACCACTGGTGATGCAGTGCCGTGAGTCCATAGAGTACACTGGCACCACTGGGGTTGCAGTGCAGTGAGTCCAGAGAGTGCACTGGCACCACTGGGGATGCAGCACAGTGAGTCCAGAGAGTGCACTGTCACCACTGGGGATGCAGCGCAGTGACTACAGAGAGTGCACTGGCACCAAAAGAGATGCACTGCAGTGAGTCCAGAGAGTGCACTGGCACCACTGGGGATGCAGTGCAGTGGGTCCAGAGAGTGCAGTGGCACCACTGGGGATGCACTGCAGTGAGTCCAGAGAGTGCACTGGCTCCACTGGGGATGCACTGCACTGAGTCCAGAGAGTGCACTGGCACCACTGGGGATGCAGTGCAGTGAGTCCAGACAGTGCACTGGCACCATTGGGGATGCAGTGCAGTGAGTCCAGACAGTGCACTGGCACCACTGGGGATGCAGTTTAGTGAGTCCAGAGAGTGCACCGGCTCCAATGGGGATACGCTGCAGACAGTCCAGAGAGGAAACTGGCTCCACTGGGGATGCAGCGCAGTGAGTCCAGAGAGTGCACTGGCACCACTGGGGATGCAGTGCAGTGAGTCCAGAGAGTACTCTGGCACCACTGAGCTGCACTGCAGTGAGTCCAGAGATTGCACTGGCACCACTGGGGATGCACTGCAGTGAGTCCAGAGACTACACTGGCACCAGTGGGGATGCAGTGCAGTGAGTCCAGAGAGTGCACTGGCACCACTGGGGATGCAGTGCACTGAGTCCAGAGAGTGCACTCTCAGCAGTGGGGATGCACTGCATTGAGTCCAAAGAGTGCACTGGCACCGGAGGGGATGCAGTGCAGTGAGACCAGAGAGTGCACTGGCACCACTGGGGATGCAGTGCAGTGAGTCCAGAGAGTGCACTGGCACCACTGGGGATGCACTGCAGTGAGTCCTGAGAGTGCAATGGCACCACTGGGGATGCACTGCAGTGAGTCCAGAGAGTGCACTGGCACCACTGGGGATGCAGTGCAGTGAGTCCAGAGAGTGCACTGGCACCAACTGGAGCTGCACTGCTGTGAGTCCTGAGATTGCACTGGCACCACTGGGGTTACAGTGCAGTGAGTCCAGAGACTACACTGGCACCACTGGGGTTGCACTGCAGTGAGTCCAGAGACTTCACAGGCACCACTGGGGATGCAGTGCATTGAGTCCAGAGAGTGCACTGGCACCACTGGGGATTCAGTGCAGTGAGTCCAGAGAGTGCACTGACACCACTGGGAATGCACTGCAGTGAGTACTGAGAGTGCACTGGCACCTAAGGGGCTGCACTGCAGTGAGTCCAGAGAGTGCACTGGCACCACTGGGGATGCAGTGCAGTGAGTCCAGAGAGTGCACTGGCACCAATGGGATGCAGTGCAGTGAGTCCACAGAGTGCACTGGCACACACAGGTGATACACTGCAGAGAGTCCAGAGAGTGCACTGGCACCACTGGGGATGCAGCACAGTGAGTCCAGAGAGTGAAGTGTCACCACTGGGGACGCAGCGCAGTGACTACAGAGAGTGCAATGGAACCACTGGGGATGCAGTGCAGTGAGTCCAGAGAGTGCACTGGCACCAGTGGGGATGCACTGCAGTGGGTCCAGAGAGTGCACTGGCACCAATGGGGATGCAGTGCAGTGAGTCCAGAGAGTGCACTGGCACCACTGGGGATGCACTGCAGTGAGTCCAGAGAGTGCACTGGCACCACTGGGGATGCAGTGCAGTGAGTCCAGAGACTGCACTGGCACCACTGGTGATGCACTGCAGTGAGTCCAGAGAGTGCACTGGCTCCACTGGGGATGCAGTGCACTGAGTCCAGAGAGTGCACTGGCACCACTGGAGATGCACTGCAGTGAGTCCAGAGAGTGCACTGGCACCATTGGGGATGCAGTGCAGTGAGTCCAGAGAGTGCACTGGCACCTTGGGGATGCAGTGCACTGAGTCCAGAGAGTGCACTCTCAGCAGTGGGGATGCACTGCAGTGAGTCCAGACAGTGCACTGGCACCACTGGGGATGCAGTTTAGTGAGTCCCGAGAGTGCACCGGCTCCAATGGGGATACGCTGCAGACAGTCCAGAGAGGAAACTGGCTCCACTGGGGATGCAGTGCAGTGAGTCCAGAGAGTGCACTGGCACCAATGGGGATGCACTGCAGTGAGTCCAGAGAGTACTCTGGCACCACTGAGCTGCACTGCAGTGAGTCCAGAGATTGCACTGGCACCACTGGGGATGCACTGCAGTGAGTCCAGAGACTACACTGGCACCACTGGGGATGCAGTGCAGTGACTCCAGAGAGTGCACTGGCACCACTGGGGATGCAGTGCAGTGAGTCCAGAGAGTGCACTGGCACCACTGGTGATGCAGTGCAGTGAGTCCAGAGAGCCACTGGCACCACTGGGGATGCAGTGCAGTGAGTCCAGAGAGTGCACTGGCACCATTGGGGATGAAGTGCACTGAGTCCAGAGAGTGCACTGGCACCACTGGATGCAGTGCACTGAGTCCAGAGAGTGCACTCTCAGCAGTGTGGATGCACTGCAGTGAGACCAGAGAGTGCACTGGCACAACTGGTGATCCAGTGCAGTGAGTGCAGAGAGTGCACTGGCTCCACTGGGGATGCAGTGCAGTGAGTCCAGAGAGTGCACTGGCACCACTGGGGATGCACTGCAGTGAGTCCTGAGAGTGCACTGGCACCACTGGGGATGCAGTGCAGTGAGTCCAGAGAGTGCACTGGCACCAACTGGAACTGCACTGCTGTGAGTCCTGAGATTGCACTGGCACCACTGGGGTTACAGTGCAGTGAGTCCAGAGACTACACTGGCACCACTGGGGTTGCACTGCAGTGAGTCCAGAGACTTCACAGGCACCACTGTGGATGCAGTGCAGTGAGTCCAGAGAGTGCACTGGCACCACTGGGGATGAAGTTCAGTGAGTCCAGAGAGTGCACTGTCACCACTGGGGATGCAGTGCAGTGAGTCCAGAGGGTGCACTGGCACCAAAGGGGATTCACTGCAGTGAGTCCAGAGAGTGCACTGACACCACTGGGAATGCACTGCAGTGAGTACTGAGAGTGCACTGGCACCTAAGGGGCTGCACTGCAGTGAGTCCAGAGAGTGCACTGGCACCACTGGGGATGCACTGCAGTGAGTCCAGAGAGTGCACTGGCACCACTGGGGATGCAATGCAGTGAGTCCAGAGAGTGCACTGGCACCACTGGGGATGCAGTGCAGTGAGTCCACAGAGTGCACTGGCACACACAGGGGATACACTGCAGTGAGTCCAGAGAGTGCACTGGCTCCACTGGGGATGCACTGCACTGAGTCCAGAGAGTGCACTGGCACCACTGGGGATGCAATGCAGTGAGTCCAGAGAGTGCAATGGCACCACTGGGGATGCAGTGCAGTGAGTCCAGAGAGTGCACTGGCACCACTGGGGATGCACTGCAGTGAGTCCAGAGACTACACTGGCACCACTGGGGATGCAGTGCAGTGAGTCCAGAGAGTGCACTGGCACCACTGGGGATGCACTGCAGTGAGTGCAGAGAGTGCACTGGCACCACTGGGGATGCAGTGCAGTGAGTCCAGAGAGTGCACTGGCACCACTGGTGATGCAGTGCAGTGAGTCCAGAGAGCCACTGGCACCACTGGGGATGCAGTGCAGTGAGCCCAGAGACTGCACATGCACCACTGGGGATGCAGTGCAGTGAGTCCAGAGAGTGCACTGGCACCATTGGGGATGCAGTGCACTGAGTCCAGAGAGTGCACTGGCACCACTGGATGCAGTGCACTGAGTCCAGAGAGTGCACTCTCAGCAGTGTGGATGCACTGCAGTGAGTCCAAAGAGTGCACTGGCACAACAGGGGATGCAGTGCAGTGAGACCAGAGAGTGCACTGGCACTACTGGTGATCCAGTGCAGTGAGTGCAGAGAGTGCACTGGCTCCACTGGGGATGCAGTGCAGTGAGTCCAGAGAGTGCACTGGCACCACTGGGGATGCACTGCAGTGAGTCCTGAGAGTGCACTGGCACCACTGGCGATGCAGTGCAGTGAGTCCAGAGAGTGCACTGGCACCAACTGGAACTGCACTGCTGTGAGTCCTGAGATTGCACTGGCACCACTGGGGTTACAGTGCAGTGAGTCCAGAGACTACACTGGCACCACTGGGGTTGCACTGCAGTGAGTCCAGAGACTTCACAGGCACCACTTGGGATGCAGTGCAGTGAGTCCAGAGAGTGCACTGGCACCACTGGGGATGCAGTTCAGTGAGTCCAGAGAGTGCACTGTCACCACTGGGGATGCAGTGCAGTGAGTCCAGAGAGTGCACTGGCACCAAAGGGGATTCACTGCAGTGAGTCCAGAGAGTGCACTGACACCACTGGGAATGCACTGCAGTGAGTACTGAGAGTGCACTGGTACTTAAGGGGCTGCACTGCAGTGAGTCCAGAGAGTGCACTGGCACCACTGGGGATGCACTGCAGTGAGTCCAGAGAGTGCACTGGCACCCCTGGGGATGCAGTGCAGTGAGTCCAGAGAGTGCACTGGCACCACTGGGGATGCAGTGCAGTGAGTCCACAGAGTGCACTGGCACACAAAGGGGATACACTGCAGTGAGTCCAGAGACTACTCATGCACCACTGGGGATGCAGTGCAGTGAGTCCAGAGAGTGCACTGGCTCCACTGGGGATGCACTGCAGTGAGTCCAGAGAGTGCACTGGCACCACTGGGGATGCAGTGCACTGAGTCCAGAGAGTGCACTGGCACCACTGGGGATGCACTGCAGTGAGTCCAGAGAGTGCACTGGCACCACTGGGGATGCAATGCAGTGAGTCCAGAGAGTGCAATGGCACCACTGGGGATGCAGTGCAGTGAGTCCAGAGAGTGCACTGGCACCACTGGGGATGCACTGCAGTGAGTCCAGAGACTACTCATCCACCACTGGGGATGCAGTGCAGTGAGTCCAGAGAGTGCACTGGCACCACTGGGGATGCACTGCAGTGAGTCCAGACAGTGCACTGGCACCACTGGGGATGCAGTGCACTGAGTCCAGAGAGTGCACTGGCACCACTGGGGATGCAATGCAGTGAGTCCAGAGAGTGCAATGGAACCACTGGGGATGCAGTGCAGTGAGTCCAGAGAGTGCACTGGCACCACTGGGGATGCAGTGCCGTGAGTCCAGAGAGTGCACTGGCACCATTGGGGATGAAGTGCACTGAGTCCAGAGAGTGCACTGGCACCACTGGATGCAGTGCACTGAGTCCAGAGAGTGCACTCTCAGCAGTGTGGATGCACTGCAGTGAGTCCAAAGAGTGCACTGGCACAACAGGGGATGCAGTGCAGTGAGACCAGAGAGTGCACTGGCACAACTTGTGATCCAGTGCAGTGAGTGCAGAGAGTGCACTGGCTCCACTGGGGATGCAGTGCAGTGAGTCCAGAGAGTGCACTGGCACCACTGGGGATGCACTGCAGTGAGTCCTGAGAGTGCACTGGCACCACTGGGGATGCAGTGCAGTGAGTCCAGAGAGTGCACTGGCACCAACTGGAACTGCACTGCTGTGAGTCCTGAGATTGCACTGGCACCACTGGGGTTACAGTGCAGTGAGTCCAGAGACTACACTGGCACCACTGGGGTTGCACTGCAGTGAGTCCAGAGACTTCACAGGCACCACTGGGGATGCAGTGCAGTGAGTCCAGAGAGTGCACTGGCACCACTGGGGATGCAGTTCAGTGAGTCCAGAGAGTGCACTGTCACCACTGGGGATGCAGTGCAGTGAGTCCAGAGAGTGCACTGGCACCAAAGGGGATTCACTGCAGTGAGTCCAGAGAGTGCACTGACACCACTGGGAATGCACTGCAGTGAGTACTGAGAGTGCACTTGCACCTAAGGGGCTGCACTGCAGTGAGTCCAGAGAGTGCACTGGCACCACTGGGGATGCACTGCAGTGAGTCCAGAGAGTGCACTGGCACCACTGGGGATGCAATGCAGTGAGTCCAGAGAGTGCACTGGCACCACTGGGGATGCAGTGCAGTGAGTCCACAGAGTGCACTGGCACACACAGGGGATACACTGCAGTGAGTCCAGAGAGTGCACTGGCTCCACTGGGGATGCACTGCACTGAGTCCAGAGAGTGCACTGGCACCACTGGGGATGCAATGCAGTGAGTCCAGAGAGTGCAATGGCACCACTGGGGATGCAGTGCAGTGAGTCCAGAGAGTGCACTGGCACCACTGGGGATGCACTGCAGTGAGTCCAGAGACTACACTGACACCACTGGGGATGCAGTGCAGTGAGTCCAGAGAGTGCACTGGCACCACTGTTGATGCAGTGCAGTGACTCCAGAGAGTGCACTGGCACCACTGGGGATGCAGTGCAGTGAGTCCAGAGAGTGCACTGGCACCACTGGTGATGCAGTGCAGTGAGTCCAGAGAGCCACTGGCACCACTGGGGATGCAGTGCAGTGAGCCCAGAGACTGCACATGCACCACTGGGGATGCAGTGCAGTGAGTCCAGAGAGTGCACTGGCACCATTGGGGATGCAGTGCACTGAGTCCAGAGAGTGCACTGGCACCACTGGATGCAGTGCACTGAGTCCAGAGAGTGCACTCTCAGCAGTGTGGATGCACTGCAGTGAGTCCAAAGAGTGCACTGGCACAACAGGGGATGCAGTGCAGTGAGACCAGAGAGTGCACTGGCACTACTGGTGATCCAGTGCAGTGAGTGCAGAGAGTGCACTGGCTCCACTGGGGATGCACTGCAGTGAGTCCAGAGAGTGCACTGGCACCACTGGGGATGCACTGCAGTGAGTCCTGAGAGTGCACTGGCACCACTGGCGATGCAGTGCAGTGAGTCCAGAGAGTGCACTGGCACCAACTGGAACTGCACTGCTGTGAGTCCTGAGATTGCACTGGCACCACTGGGGTTACAGTGCAGTGAGTCCAGAGACTACACTGGCACCACTGGGGTTGCACTGCAGTGAGTCCAGAGACTTCACAGGCACCACTTGGGATGCAGTGCAGTGAGTCCAGAGAGTGCACTGGCACCACTGGGGATGCAGTTCAGTGAGTCCAGAGAGTGCACTGTCACCACTGGGGATGCAGTGCAGTGAGTCCAGAGAGTGCACTGGCACCAAAGGGGATTCACTGCAGTGAGTCCAGAGAGTGCACTGACACCACTGGGAATGCACTGCAGTGAGTACTGAGAGTGCACTGGCACTTAAGGGGCTGCACTGCAGTGAGTCCAGAGAGTGCACTGGCACCACTGGGGATGCACTGCAGTGAGTCCAGAGAGTGCACTGGCACCACTGGGGATGCAATGCAGTGAGTCCAGAGAGTGCACTGGCACCACTGGGGATGCAGTGCAGTGAGTCCACAGAGTGCACTGGCACACAAAGGGGATACACTGCAGTGAGTCCAGAGAGTGCACTGGCTCCACTGGGGATGCACTGCACTGAGTCCAGAGAGTGCACTGGCACCATTGGGGATGCAATGCAGTGAGTCCAGAGAGTGCAATGGCACCACTGGGGATGCAGTGCAGTGAGTCCAGAGAGTGCACTGGCACCACTGGGGATGCACTGCAGTGAGTCCAGAGACTACTCATGCACCACTGGGGATGCAGTGCAGTGAGTCCAGAGAGTGCACTGGCACCACTGGGGATGCACTGCAGTGAGTCCAGAGAGTGCACTGGCACCACTGGGGATGCAGTGCAGTGAGTCCAGAGAGTGCACTGGCACCACTGGAGATGCACTGCAGTGAGTCCAGAGAGTGCACTGGCTCCACTGGGGATGCACTGCAGTGAGTCCAGAGAGTGCACTGACACCACTGGGGATGCAATGCAGTGAGTCCAGAGAGTGCAATGGAACCACTGGTGATGCAGTGCAGTGAGTCCAGAGAGCCACTGGCACCACTGCGGATGCAGTGCAGTGAGTCCAGAGACTACACATGCACCACTGGGGATGCAGTGCAGTGAGTCCAGAGAGTGCACTGGCACCACTGGTGATGCAGTGCCGTGAGTCCAGAGAGTACCCTGGCACCACTGGGGTTGCAGTGCAGTGAGTCCAGAGAATGCACTGGCACTAATGGGGATGCAGTGCAGTGACTCGAAAGAGTGCACTGGCACCACTGCGGATGCACTGCAGTGAGTCCGGAGAGTGCCCTGGCACCAATGGTGATGCAGTGCAGTGAGTCCAGAGAGTGCACTGGCACCACTGGGGATGCAGTGCAGTGAGTCCAGAGATTGCACTGGCACCACTGGGGATGCAGTGCAGTGAGTCCAGAGAGTGCACTGGCACCACTGGGGATGCACTGCAGTTAGTCCAGAGAGTGCACTGGCTCCACTGGGGATGCAGTGCAGTGAGTCCAGAGAGTGCACTGGCACCACTAGGGATGCAGTGCAGTGAGTCCTGAGAGTGCCATGGCACCACAAGGGATTCACTGCAGTGAGTCCAGAGAGTGTACTGGCACCACTGGGGATGCACTGCAGTGAGTCCAGAGAGTGCACTGGCACCAACTGGGGATGCAGTGCAGTGAGTCCAGAGAGTGCACTAGCACCACAGGGGATGCAGTGCAGTGAGTCCAGAGAGTGCACTGGCACCACTGGGGATGCACCCCGGTGAGTCCAGAGAGTGCATTGGCACCACTGGGGATGCAGTGCAGTGAGTCCAGAGACTGCACTGGCACCACTGGGATTTTAGTGCAGTGAGTCCAGAGAGTGCACTGGCACCAATGGGGATGCACTGCAGTGAGTCCAGAGAGTGCCCTTGCACCACTGGGGATAAACTGCAGTGAGTCCAGACAGTGCACTGGCACCACTGGGGATGCAGTGCAGTGAGTCCAGAGAGTGCACTGGCACCACTGGTGATGCAGTGCAGTGAGTCCAGAGAGCCACTGGCACCACTGGGGATGCAGTGCAGTGAGTCCAGAGACTGCACATGCACCACTGGGGATGCAGTGCAGTGAGTCCAGAGAGTGCACTGGCACCATTGGGGATGAAGTGCACTGAGTCCAGAGAGTGCACTGGCACCACTGGATGCAGTGCACTGAGTCCAGAGAGTGCACTCTCAGCAGTGTGGATGCACTGCAGTGAGTCCAAAGAGTGCACTGGCACAACAGGGGATGCAGTGCAGTTAGACCAGAGAGTGCACTGGCACCACTGGGGTTGCACTGCAGTGAGTCCAGAGACTTCACAGTCACCACTGGGGATGCAGTGCAGTGAGTCCAGAGAGTGCACTGGCACCACTGTTGATGCACTGCAGTGAGTCCAGACAGTGCACTGGCACCACTGGGGATGCAGTTTAGTGAGTCCAGAGAGTGCACCGGCTCCAATGGGGATACACTGCAGACAGTCCAGAGAGTACACTGGCTCCACTGGGGATGCAGGGCAGTGAGTCCAGAGAGTGCACTGGCACCACTGGGGATGCACTGCAGTGAGTCCAGAGAGTACTCTGGCACCACTGAGCTGCACTGCAGTGAGTCCAGAGATTGCACTGGCACCAGTGGGGATGCACTGCAGTGAGTCCAGAGACTACACTGGCACCACTGGGGATGCAGTGCAGTGAGTCCAGAGAGTGCACTGGCACCACTGTTGATGCAGTGCAGTGACTCCAGAGAGTGCACTGGCACCACTGGGGATGCAGTGCAGTGAGTCCAGAGAGTGCACTGGCACCACTGGTGATGCAGTGCAGTGAGTCCAGAGAGCCACTGGCACCACTGGGGATGCAGTGCAGTGAGTCCAGAGACTGCACATGCACCACTGGCGATGCAGTGCAGTGAGTCCAGAGAGTGCACTGGCACCATTGGGGATGAAGTGCACTGAGTCCAGAGAGTGCACTGGAACCACTGGATGCAGTGCACTGAGTCCAGAGAGTGCACTCTCATCATTGTGGATGCACTGCAGTGAGTCCAAAGAGTGCACTGGCACAACAGGGGATGCAGTGCAGTGAGACCAGAGAGTGCACTGGCACTACTGGTGATCCAGTGCAGTGAGTGCAGAGAGTGCACTGGCTCCACTGGGGATGCACTGCAGTGAGTCCAGAGAGTGCACTGGCACCACTGGGGATGCACTGCAGTGAGTCCTGAGAGTGCACTGGCACCACTGGGGATGCAGTGCAGTGAGTCCAGAGAGTGCACTGGCACCAACTGGAACTGCACTGCTGTGAGTCCTGAGATTGCACTGGCACCACTGGTGTTACAGTGCAGTGAGTCCAGAGAGTACACTGGCACCACTGGGGTTGCACTGCAGTGAGTCCAGAGACTTCACAGTCACCACTGGGGATGCAGTGCAGTGAGTCCAGAGAGTGCACTGGCACCACTGGGGATGCAGTTCAGTGAGTCCAGAGAGTGCACTGTCACCACTGGGGATGCAGTGCAGTGAGTCCAGAGAGTGCACTGACACCACTGGGAATGCACTGCAGTGAGTACTGAGAGTGCACTGGCACCTAAGGGGCTGCACTGCAGTGAGTCCAGAGAGTGCACTGGCACCACTGGGGATGCACTGCAGTGAGTCCAGAGAGTGCACTGGCACCACTGGGGATGCAATGCAGTGAGTCCAGAGAGTGCACTGGCACCACTGGGGATGCAGTGCAGTGAGTCCACAGAGTGCACTGGCACACACAGGGGATACACTGCAGTGAGTCCAGAGAGTGCACTGGCTCCACTGGGGATGCACTGCACTGAGTCCAGAGAGTGCACTGGCAGCACTGGGGATGCAATGCAGTGAGTCCAGAGAGTGCAATGGCACCACTGGGGATGCAGTGCAGTGAGTCCAGAGAGTGCACTGGCACCACTGGGGATGCACTGCAGTGAGTCCAGAGACTACACTGGCACCACTGGGGATGCAGTGCAGTGAGTCCAGAGAGTGCACTGGCACCACTGTTGATGCAGTGCAGTGAGTCCAGAGAGTGCACTGGCACCACTGGGGATGCAGTGCAGTGAGTCCAGAGACTACACATGCACCACTGGGGATGCAGTGCAGTGAGTCCAGAGAGCCACTGGCACCACTGGGGATGCAGTGCAGTGAGTAAAGAGACTGCACATGCACCACTGGGGATGCAGTGCTGTGAGTCCAGAGAGTGCACTGGCACCATTGGGGATGCAGTGCACTGAGTCCAAAGAGTGCACTGGCACCACTGGATGCAGTGCACTGAGTCCAGAGAGTGCACTCTCAGCAGTGTGGATGCACTGCAGTGAGTCCAAAGAGTGCACTGGCACAACAGGAGATGCAGTGCAGTGAGACCAGAGAGTGCACTGGCACTACTGGTGATCCAGTGCAGTGAGTGCAGAGAGTGCACTGGCACCACTGGGGATGCAGTGCAGTGAGTCCAGAGAGTGCACTGGCACCACTGGGGATGCACTGCAGTGAGTCCTGAGAGTGCACTGGCACCACTGGGGATGCAGTGCAGTGAGTCCAGAGAGTGCACTGGCACCAACTGGAACTGCACTGCTGTGAGTCCTGAGATTGCACTGGCACCACTGGGGTTACAGTGCAGTGAGTCCAGAGACTACACTGGCACCACTGGGGTTGCACTGCAGTGAGTCCAGAGACTTCACAGGCACCACTGGGGATGCAGTGCAGTGAGTCCAGAGAGTGCACTGGCACCACTGGGGATGCAGTTCAGTGAGTCCAGAGAGTGCACTGTCACCACTGGGGATGCAGTGCAGTGAGTCCAGAGAGTGCACTGGCACCAAAGGGGATTCACTGCAGTGAGTCCAGAGAGTGCACTGACACCACTGGGAATGCACTGCAGTGAGTACTGAGAGTGCACTGACACCTAAGGGGCTGCACTGCAGTGAGTCCAGAGAGTGCACTGGCACCACTGGGGATGCAGTGCAGTGAGTCCAGAGAGTGCACTGGCACCACTGGGGATGCAATGCAGTGAGTCCAGAGAGTGCACTGGCACCACTGGTGATGCAGTGCAGTGAGTCCACAGAGTGCACTGGCACCACTGGGGATGCACTGCAGTGAGTCCAGAGAGTGCACTGGCACCACTGGGGATGCAGTGCAGTGAGTCCAGAGAGTGCACTGGCACCACTGGGGATGCAGTGCACTGAGTCCAGAGAGTGCACTGGCAGCACTGGGGATGCACTGCAGTGAGTCCAGAGAGTGCACTGACACCACTGGGGATGCAATGCAGTGAGTCCAGTGAGTGCAATGGAACCACTGGGGATGTAGTGCAGTGAGTCCAGAGAGCCACTGGCACCACTGGGGATGCAGTGCAGTGAGTCCAGAGACTACACATGCACCACTTGGGATGCAGTGCAGTGAGTCCAGAGAGTGCACTGGCACCACTGGTGATGCAGTGCCGTGAGTCCAGAGAGTACACTGGCACCACTGGGGTTGCAGTAGAGTGGGTCCAGAGAATGCACTGGCACTAATGGGGATGCAGTGCAGTGACTCGAAAGAGTGCACTGGCACCACTGCGGATGCACTGCAGTGAGTCCGGAGAGTGCCCTGGCACCAATGGTGATGCAGTGCAGTGAGTCCAGAGAGTGCACTGGCACCACTGGGGATGCAGTTTAGTGAGTCCAGAGAGTGCACCGGCTCCAATGGAAATACACTGCAGTGAGTCCAGAGAGTGCACTGGCACCACTGGGGATGCAGTGCAGTGAGTCCAGAGATTGCACTGGCACCACTGGGGATGCAGTGCAGTGAGTCCAGAGAGTGCACTGGCACCACTGGGGATGCACTGCAGTTAGTCCAGAGAGTGCACTGGCTCCACTGGGGATGCAGTGCAGTGAGTCCAGAGAGTGCACTGGCACCACTGGGGATGCAGTGCAGTGAGTCCTGAGAGTGCAATGGCACCACAAGGGATGCACTGCAGTGAGTCCAGAGAGTGCACTGGCACCACTGGGGATGCAGTGCAGTGAGTCCAGAGAGTGCACTGGCACCAACTGGGGATGCAGTGCAGTGAGTCCAGAGAGTGCACTGGTACCACTGGGGATGCACTGCAGTCAGTCCAGAGAGTGCACTGGCACCACTGGGGATGCAGTGCAGTGAGTCCAGAGACTGCACTGGCACCACTGGGGTTTTAGTGCAGTGAGTCCAGAGAGTGCACTGGCACCAATGGGGATGCAGTGCAGTGAGTCCAGAGAGTGCCCTTGCACCACTGGGGATAAACTGCAGTGAGTCCAGACAGTGCACTGGCACCACTGGGGATGCAGTGCAGTGAGTCCTGAGAGTGCAATGGCACCACAAGTGTTGCAGTGCAGTGAGTCCAGAGAGTGCACTGGCACCACTGGGGATGCACTGCAGTGAGTCCAGAGAGTGCACTGGCACCACTGGGGATGCAGTGCAGTGAGTCCAGAGAGTGCACTGGCACCAATGGAGATGCACTGCAGTGGGTCCAGAGAGTGCACTGGCACCACTGGGGATGCAGTGCAGTGAGTCCAGAGAGTGCACTGGCACCACTGGGGATGCACTGCAGTGAGTCCAGAGAGTGCACTGGCACCACTGGGGATGCAGTGCAGTGAGTCCAGAGACTGCACTGGCACCACTGGTGATGCACTGCAGTGAGTCCAGAGAGTGCACTGGCACCACTGGGGATGCAGTGCAGTGAGTCCAGAGAGTGCACTGGCACCAATGGAGATGCACTGCAGTGGGTCCAGAGAGTGCACTGGCACCACTGGGGATGCAGTGCAGTGAGTCCAGAGAGTGCACTGGCACCACTGGGGATGCACTGCAGTGAGTCCAGAGAGTGCACTGGCACCACTGGGGATGCAGTGCAGTGAGTCCAGAGACTGCACTGGCACCACTGGTGATGCACTGCAGTGAGTCCAGAGAGTGCACTGGCACCACTGGGGATGCACTGCAGTGAGTCCAGAGAGTGCACTGGCACCACTGGAGATGCACTGCAGTGAGTCCAGAGAGTGCACTGGCTCCACTGGGGATGCACTGCACTGAGTCCAGAGAGTGCACTGGCACCACTGGGGATGCAATACAGTGAGTCCAGAGAGCGCAATGGAACCACTGGGGATGCAGTGCAGTGAGTCCAGAGAGTGCACTGGCACCACTGGGGATGCACTGCAGTGAGTCCAGAGAGTGCACTGGCACCACTGGGGATGCAGTGCAGTGAGTCCAGAGATTTCACTGGCACCACTGGGGATGCACTGCAGTGAGTCCAGAGAGTGCACTGGCACCACTGGGGATGCACTGCAGTGAGTCCAGAGAGTGTACTGGCACCACAGGGGATGCACTGCAGTGAGTCCAGAGAGTGCACTGGCACCACAGGGGATGCACCCCGGTGAGTCCAGAGTGTGCACTGGCACCACTGGGGATGCACTGCAGTGAGTCCAGAGAGTGCCCTTGCACCACTGGGGATAAACTGCAGTGAGTCCAGACAGTGCACTGGCACCACTGGGGATGCAGTGCAGTGAGTCCAGAGAGTTCTCTGGCACCACTGGGGATGCACTGCAGTGAGTCCAGAGAGTGCACCGGCTCCAATGGTGATACACTGCAGTAAGTCCAGAGAGTGCACTGGCTCCACTGGGGATGCAGTGCCGTGAGTCCAGAGAGTGCACTGGCACCACTGGGGATGCAATGCAGTGAGTGCAGAGAGTGCAATGGAACCACTGGGGCTGCACTGCAGTGAGTCCAGAGAGTGCACTGGCACCACTGGGGATGCACTGCAGTGAGTCCAGAGACTACACATGCACCACTGGGGATGCAGTGCAGTGAGTCCAGAGAGTGCACTGGCACCACTGGGGATGCAGTGCAGTGAGCCCAGAGAGTGCACTGGCACCACTGGGGATGCAGTGCAGTGAGTCCAGAGAGTGCACTGGCACCAGTGGGGATGCACTGCAGTGGGTCCAGAGAGTGCACTGGCACCACTGGGGATGCACTGCAGTGAGTCCAGAGAGTGCACTGGCACCACAATGGATACACTGCAGTGAGTCCAGAGAGTGCACTGGCACCACCGGGGATGCACTGCAGTGAGTCCAGAGAGTGTACTGGCACCACAGGGGATGCACTGCACTGAGTCCAGAGAGTGCACTGACACCACTGGGGATGCAATGCAGTGAGTCCAGAGAGTGCACTGGCACCACTGGGGATGCAATGCAGTGAGTGCAGAGAGTTCAATGGAACCACTGGGGATGCAGTGCAGTGAGTCCAGAGAGTGCACTGGCACCACTGGGGATGCACTGCAGTGAGTCCAGAGAGTGCACTGGCACCACTGGGGATGCAGTGCAGTGAGTCCAGAGAGTGCACTGGCACCACTGGGGATGCAGTGCAGTGAGTCCAGAGAGTGCACTGGCACCAGTGGGGATGCACTGCAGTGGGTCCAGAGAGTGCACTGGCACCACTGGGGATGCAGTGCAGTGAGTCCAGAGAGTGCACTGGCACCACAATGGATACACTGCAGTGAGTCCAGTGAGTGCACTGGCACCACCGGGGATGCACTGCAGTGAGTCCAGAGAGTGTACTGGCACCACAGGGGATGCACTGCACTGAGTCCAGAGAGTGCACTGACACCACTGGGGATGCAATGCAGTGAGTCCAGAGAGCCACTGGCACCACTGGGGATGCAGTGCAGTGAGTCCAGAGACTACACATGCACCACTGGGGATGCAGTGCAGTGAGTCCAGAGAGTGCACTGGCACCACTTGTGATGCAGTGCCGTGAGTCCAGAGAGTACACTGGCACCACTGGGGTTGCAGTGCAGTGAGTCCAGAGAATGCACTGGCACTAATGGGGATGCAGTGCAGTGACTCGAAAGAGTGCACTGGCACCACTGCGGATGCACTGCAGTGAGTCCGGAGAGTGCCCTGGCACCAATGGTGATGCAGTGCAGTGAGTCCAGAGAGTGCACTGGCACCACTGGGGATGCAGTTTAGTGAGTCCAGAGAGTGCACCGGCTCCAATGGGGATACACTGCAGTGAGTCCAGAGAGTGCACTGGCACCACTGGGGATGCAGTGCAGTGAGTCCAGAGATTGCACTGGCACCACTGGGGATGCAGTGCAGTGAGTCCAGAGAGTGCACTGGCACCACTGGGGATGCACTGCAGTGCGTCCAGAGAGTGCAGTGGCACCACTGGGGATGCAGTGCAGTGAGTCCAGATAGTGCACTGGCACCAATGGAGATGCACTGCAGTGGGTCCAGAGAGTGCACTGGCACAACTGGGGATGCAGTGCAGTGAGTCCAGAGAGTGCACTGGCACCACTGGGGATGCACTGCAGTGAGTCCGGAGAGTGCACTGGCACCACTGGGGATGCAGTGCAGTGAGTCCAGAGAGTGCACTGGCACCACAGGGGATGCACCCCGGTGAGTCCAGAGTGTGCACTGGCACCACTGGGGATGCACTGCAGTGAGTCCAGAGAGTGCCCTTGCACCACTGGGAATAAACTGCAGTGAGTCCAGAGAGTGCACTGGCACCACTGGGGATGCAGTGCAGTGAGTCCTGAGAGTGCAATGGCACCAGTGGGGATGCACTGCAGTGAGTCCAGAGAGTGCACTGGCACCACTGGGGATGCAGTGCAGTGAGTCCAGAGAGTGCACTGGCACCAACTGGGGATGCAGTGCAGTGAGTCCAGAGAGTGCACTGGCACCACTGGGGATGCACTGCAGTGAGTCCAGAGAGTGCACTGGCAGCACTGGGGATGCACCCCCGTGAGTCCAGAGAGTGCATTGGCACCACTGGGGATGCAGTGCAGTGAGTCCAGAGACTGCACTGGCACCACTGGAGTTTTAGTGCAGTGAGTCCAGAGAGTGCACTGGCACCAATGGGGATGCAGTGCAGTGAGTCCAGAGAGTGCACTGGCACCACTGGGGATAAACTGCAGTGAGTCCAGAGACTGCACTGGTACCACTGGGGATGCAGTGCAGTGAGTCCTGAGAGTGCAATGGCACCACAAGGGTTGCAGTGCAGTGAGTCCAGAGAGTGCACTGGCACCACTGGGGATGCACTGCAGTGAGTCCAGAGAGTGTACTGGCACCACTGGGGATGCAGTGCAGTGAGTCCAGAGAGTGAACTGGCACCAATGGAGATGCACTGCAGTGGGTCCAGAGAGTGCACTGGCACCACTGGGGATGCAGTGCAGTGAGTCCAGAGAGTGCACTGGCACCACTGGGGATGCACTGCAGTGAGTCCAGAGAGTGCACTGGCACCACTGGGGATGCAGTGCAGTGAGTCCAGAGACTGCACTGGCACCACTGGTGATGCACTGCAGTGAGTCCAGAGAGTGCACTGGCACCACTGGGGATGCAATGCAGTGAGTCCAGAGAGTGCAATGGAACCACTGGGGATGCAGTGCAGTGAGTCCAGAGAGTGCACTGGCACCACTGGGGATGCAGTGCAGTGAGTCCAGAGAGTGCACTGGCACTTCTGGGGATGCAGTGCAGTGAGTGCAGAGAGTGCACTAGCACAACAGGGGATGCACTGCAGTGAGTCCAGAGAGTGCACTGGCACCACTGGGGATGCACTGCAGTGAGTCCAGAGACTGCACTGGCACTACTGGTGATGCAGTCCAGTGAGTCCAGAGAGTGCACTGGCACCACTGGGGATGCACTGCAGTGAGTCCAGAGAGTACACTGGCACCACTGGGGATGCACTGCAGTGAGTCCAGAGAATGCACTGGCACTAATGGGGATGCAGTGCAGTGACTCGAAAGAGTGCACTGGCAAAACTGCGGATGCACTGCAGTGAGTCCGGAGAGTGCCCTGGCAACAATGGTGATGCAGTGCAGTGAGTCCAGAGAGTGCACTGGCACCACTGGGGATGGTCATTAGTGAGTCCAGAGAGTGCACTGGCACCACTGGGGATGCAGTGCAGTGAGTCCAGAGACTACACATGCACCACTGGGGATGCAGTGCAGTGAGTCCAGAGAGTGCACTGGCACCACTGGGGATGCAGTGCAGTGAGTCCAGAGAGTGCACTGGCACCAACTGGGGATGCACTGCAGTGAGTCCAGAGAGTGCACTGGCACCACTGGGGATGCACTGCAGTGAGTCCAGAGAGTGTACTGGCACCACAGGGGATGCACTGCAGTGAGTCCAGAGAGTGCACTGGCACCACAGGGGATGCACCCCGGTGAGTCCAGAGTGTGCACTGGCACCACTGGGGATGCACTGCAGTGAGTCCAGAGAGTGCCCTTGCACCACTGGGGATAAACTGCAGTGAGTCCAGACAGTGCACTGGCACCACTGGGGATGCAGTGCAGTGAGTCCAGAGAGTTCTCTGGCACCACTGGGGATGCAGTGCAGTGAGTCCAGAGACTACACATGCACCACTGGGGATGCAGTGCAGTGAGTCCAGAGAATGCACTGGCACCACTGGGGATGCAGTGCAGTGAGTCCAGAGAGTGCACTGGCACCAACTGGGGATGCACTGCAGTGAGTCCAGAGAGTGCACTGGCACCACTGGGGATGCACTGCAGTGAGTCCAGAGAGTGTACTGGCACCACAGGGGATGCACTGCAGTGAGTCCAGAGAGTGCACTGGCACCACAGGGGATGCACCCCGGTGTGTCCAGAGTGTGCACTGGCACCACTGGGGATGCACTGCAGTGAGTCCAGAGAGTGCCCTTGCACCACTGGGGATAAACTGCAGTGAGTCCAGACAGTGCACTGGCACCACTGGGGATGCAGTGCAGTGAGTCCAGAGAGTTCTCTGGCACCACTGGGGATGCACTGCAGTGAGTCCAGAGAGTGCACCGGCTCCAATGGGGATACACTGCAGTGAGTCCAGAGAGTGCACTGGCTCCACTGGGGATGCAGTGCCGTGAGTCCAGAGAGTGCACTGGCACCACTGGGGATGCAATGCAGTGAGTGCAGGGAGTGCAATGGAACCACTGGGGATGCAGTGCAGTGAGTCCAGAGAGTGCACTGGCACCACTGGGGATGCACTGCAGTGAGTCCAGAGACTACACATGCACCACTGGGGATGCAGTGCAGTGAGTCCAGAGAGTGCACTGGCACCACTGGGGATGCAGTGCAGTGAGTCCAGAGAGTGCACTGGCACCACTGGGGATGCAGTGCAGTGAGTCCAGAGAGTGCACTGGCACCAACTGGGGATGCAGTGCAGTGAGTCCAGAGAGTGTACTGGCACCACAGGGGATGCAGTGCAGTGAGTCCAGAGAGTGCACTGGCACCACTGGGGATGCAGTGCAGTGAGTCCAGAGAGTGCACTGGCACCACTGGGGATGCAGTGCAGTGAGTGCAGAGAGTGCACTGGCACCACTGGGGTTTTAGTGCAGTGAGTCCAGAGAGTGCACTGGCACCAATGGGGATGCAGTGCTGTGAGTTCAGAGAGTGCCCTTGCACCACTGGGGATAAACTGCATTGAGTCCAGAGAGTGCACTGGCACCACTGGGGCTGCACTGCAGTGAGTCCAGAGAGTGCACTGGCACCACTGGGGATGCACTGCAGTGAGTCCTGAGAGTGCACTGGCACCACTGGGATGCAGTGCAGTGAGTCCAGAGAGTGCACTGGCACAACAGGGGATACACTGCAGTGAGTCCAGAGAGTGCACTGGCACCACTGGGGATGCAGCACAGTGAGTCCAGAGAGTGCACTGGCACCACTGGGGATGCAGCGCAGTGACTACAGAGAGTGCACTGGCACCACTGGTGATGCACTGCAGTGAGTCCAGAGAGTGCACTGGCACCAGTGGGGATGCACTGCAGTGGGTCCAAAGAGTGCACTGGCACCACTGGGGATGCAGTGCAGTGAGTCCAGAGAGTGCACTGGCACCACAATGGATACACTGCAGTGAGTCCAGAGAGTGCACTGGCACCACCGGGGATGCACTGCAGTGAGTCCAGAGAGTGCACTGGCACCACTGGGGATGCAGTGCAGTGAGTCCAGAGACTGCACTGGCACCACTGGTGATGCACTGCAGTGAGTCCAGAGAGTGCACTGGCACCACTGGGGATGCAGTGCAGTGAGTCCAGAGACTGCACTGGCACCACTGGGGTTTTAGTGCAGTCAGTCCAGAGAGTGCACTGGCACCACTGGGGATGCAGTACAGTGAGTACAGTGAGTGCACTGGCACCACTGGGTATGCACTTCAGTGAGTCCAGTGAGTGCACTGGCACCACTGGGGATGCACTTCAGTGAGTCCAGAGAGTGCACTCTCTGGACTTGCCGGGGTGCATCCCCAGTGGTGCCAGTGCACTCTCTGGACTCACTGCACTGCATCCCCAGTGGTGCCAGTGCACTCTCTGGACTTGCCGGGGTGCATCCCCAGTGGTGCCAGTGCACTCTCTGGACTCACTGCACTGCATCCCCAGTGGTGCCAGTGCACTCTCTGGACTCACTGCACTGCATCCCCAGTGTTGCCACTGCAATCTCTGGACTCACTGCACTGCATCCCCAGTGGTGCCAGTGCCCTCTGAGGACTCAATGCAGTGCATCCCCAGTGGGGCCAGTGCACTCTCTGGACTCACTGCACTGCATCCCCAGTGGTGACAGTGCACTCTCTGGACTTGCCGGGGTGCATCCCCAGTGGTGCCAGTGCACTCTCTGGACTCACCGGGGTGCATCCCCAGTGGTGCCAGTGCACTCTCTGGACTCACTGCACTGCATCCCCAGTGGTGCCAGTGGCCTCTCTGGACTCACTGCACTGCATCCCCAGTGGTGCCAGTGCCCTCTGTGGACTCACTGCACTGCATCCCCAGTGGTGCCGGTGCACTCTCTGGACTCACTGCACTGCATCCCCAGTGGTGCCAGTGCACTCTCTGGACTCACTGCACTGCATCCCCAGTGGTGCCAGTGCACACTCTGGACTCACTGCAGTGCATCCCCAGTGGTGCTAGTGCACTCTCTGGACCAACGGCACTGCATCCCCAGTGGTGCCAGTGCACTCTCTGGACTCACTGCACTGCATCCCCAGTGCTGCCGGGGTACTCTCTGGACTCACTGCACTGCATCCCCAGTGGTGCCAGTGCAGTCTCTGTGTTAGTGTTGGGGAGAATCGAATAGATGTTTTACTAATGTCTCTTAGGTAATGGGACCTACAGTATAATTAAGCATTGCCAAATGTACTTACATTATCAATTAATCTATGTATACTGGATACTTAGGGAGTACATTGAACAATCAAAAGAATCATTGAAGGGGAACCTTGGGAGGGAACAGGTACAACCTGACCTTGGATAAGGGCCTGGAAATGATGAAATGAGTTGAAGCAGAACCAAGAAGCGGAGGGAGCATGCGTCGAGTAAGAAAGGTGAAAAGTTTAGCGGAGAGGAAGACTCCTTACTTCATCTGGACGACCACCTGGACGACCACCAGAGTGCGCCACGCATGTGCAAAGGGGAGGGGAGCTAATTAGAATGAAAAGCGAGGCTGATGTTGCAACCTGTAATGAATATGTATACCTGACGCAATATTGTATGTATAAATAACGGCTGGGAAGTAACGGGACTTGAGGCCAGATTTGGGCACCTGCCCCGGCTTCCAGCGCTGAATAAAGCACCTTCATATAATCACTTGGTGGTTATGTGGTTGCTACGCTAACATTTTGGCGACCCAGGTGGGACAGCGTGGGCACTGCTGAGGCGGCTCGTGTCTCGGTTTCGCTCCAGCCGGCACCGAGGGATTCTCGGGGAGCAGTCGACCACGACCGACCTCCGCTGCTCACGACGTACCACTGGAGTGGTAAGCAAAGGTGCTTTCAACTTTGGGTATTCGGTACCGATTTGGTTGGGAAAGCCTGCCGGTCAGACGCGGCGAAAGCCACGCTCGGTTGGGCAGGGAGCTCCCGGGGTAAGCCTAGGCGCCGTCCGTTAGACAGAGCGAAAGCTCTGCAGGTTCGGCATTGGTGGTTTGGTATTGGTAATTGTATTGGTTTGTGCTGAAGGGTCAGCACTTGGTATTATTGGTATGTAGTAAGCACGCTGCTGCTCTGGCAGCTTCTGGGAAAGCGTGCTGCTGCTCCGGCAGCTTCTGGGAGAGCACGCTGCTGCTCCGGCAGCTTTTGGGAAAGCGTGCTGCTGCTCCGGCAGCTTTTGGGAGAGCATGCTGCTGCTCCGGCAGCTTCTGGGAAAGCGTGCTGCTGCTCCGGCAGCTTCTGGGAGAGCACGCTGCTGCTCCGGCAGCTTTTGGGAGAGCACGCTGCTGCTCCGGCAGCTTTTGGGAAAGCGTGCTGCTGCTCCGGCAGCTTTTGGGAGAGCATGCTGCTGCTCCGGCAGCTTTTGGGAAAGCGTGCTGCTGCTCCGGCAGCTTCTGGGAGAGCACGCTGCTGCTCCGGCAGCTTTTGGGAGAGTGTACTGCTGCTCCGGCAGCTTCTGGGAAAGTGTGCTGCTGCTCTGGCAGCTTTTGGGTTTGTATCATAAGCTCAAAATGAAAAAGATCAAAGGAATTCTGGGAAAAGATGTACCTATCCCGCGGACATCCCCGCTGGGGTGTTTGCTAGCACACTGGAAAGAGGGAGGTTTTGGTCAAGAAATGCGGAAAGGAAAGCTGATTGATTATTGTAATATTTGGTGGCCACAGTATAAGCTAGAGGACCAAGAAACTTGGCCTGAGAATGGAACATTGCAATATAATACAATTTTACAATTGATGCTATTCTGTAAGCGGGAAGGAAAATATGATGAACTGTCGTATGTGGAATTATTCTTTTATTTGCGCCGAAAGCCTGAATGGCAGCATGCTTGTGGAATAATGGTGCTTGAGGTTTCAACTGAGGAACGTTGTTGTGCATGTACTAAGGAGGGACACTGTATACAGCATCAGGCAATAGAGAATAATAAGTATTATGGGGAAATGAATAATGGAAATATTGATTTGGAAGTTGCGCCGTCGGCTCCGCCGGAAGAGCCAGGACAGGGAGGGAAAAGAGAAAAGGAAGATAGCAGTAGTGATGGAGAATCCCCGACTTTAGTCTCCCCTGTGTCACATAGGACCCGGCAACAGCGAAGGGCAGGAGAAACTATAAATGAACAGGGAGGGAAAATAATCGCTCCCCTCAGGCAAGGAGTGGGGACAGAAGGACCGGTATATGTTAAGGTGCCTTTTTCAGCTGGGGATTTAATGATATGGAAGCAAGCAGCCGGCACCTACAGGGAAAACCCAGATAAAGTAGCTAGGGTAATGAAAATGATAATTAAAACCCAAAATCCCGATTGGGATGATCTCCAGGTGATCCTGGATACTTTGATGGACTCGACAGAAAAAGACATGGTATTGCGGGCAGCCAGAGAGAGAGCCCGAGAAGATATACGTAATGGATTAGTGCTTGGAAATCTAGATCAAAACTTCCCCACCGAGGATCCCCAATGGGATTATAACACAGGGGATGGAATAAGGAGGCTGAAGAGATAGCAAGATTGGGTACAAGTCGGGGTACAGAATGCCATGCCCCGGACTTATCAAAGGACTTCCAGCTGTTTGTGCATGAGAGACAACGATTGGCATTAGGAGTACTGACCCAGCGACTTGGGAGCTGGAAAAGACCTGTGGGGTATTTTTCTAAACAATTGGATGCAGTAAGCGCTGGATGGCCCTCGTGTTTAAGGGCCGTGGCAGCCACAGTCCTTTTAATACAGGAAGCCAGGAAGCTCACATTAGGGAAGCAAATTGAGTGTTCGTGCCACATATGGTGACTACGGTATTGGAGCAAAAGGGGGGCCATTGGCTATCGCCCAGCCGAATGATGAAATATCAAGCTATACTAACTGAGCAAGATGATGTAATCTTAAGAACTACTAACTTATTGAACCCAGCAGTGTTTCTAGGAACAACTACGGAGGAAGGAGACCTCAGTCATGATTGCGTGGAGATCATCGAACATACCTATGCCAGCAGAACAGACTTAAAGGATCAGCCTCGGGGGAGACCGGATTGGGAACTTTTCACGGATGGAAGCAGCTTTGTGGAAAATGGGACTCGTTATGCAGGATACGCGGCAACTACATCAAAGGTAGTGACTGAGGCAAATTCCCTACCTCCGGGGACTTCAGCCCAACGAGCAGAAATAGTCGCCCTGACACGAGCCCTGGAACTAAGCGAGGGTAAGAACGTGAATATTTGGACAGATTCAAAATATGCATTCGGGGTAGTCCACGTACATGGGGCATTATGGAAAGAAAGGGGAATGCTATCCTCACAAGGGACTAATATAAAATACCAGGAAGAACTATTGAAATTAATAACAGCTGTACAGAAACCCCAACAGGTGGCCATAATGCATTGTAAAGCTCATCAAGGAGGGGTGTCAGAGATTGCAGAAGGTAACAGACTGGCGGATTTGACGGCCCGGAAGGTTGCACGTGAAGTATGGAAAGTAATGGCTCTAATTCCATCGAAGGTAGGCCTCTCTTGTTTTAAATTACCTAAAGACCCAAAGTATTCAGCGGAAGATGAGAGACTTGCAAATTTGATGAAGGCCCAGAAGAATCCTGACGGGTGGTATGTGACTACGACAGGACAACTCATAGTACCTCCTATAATAATGCGAGAAATCTTACAAATAAAACATAATGAATGTCACTGGGGTGCAGAAGCAATGGTGACCTATTTGAAACGAGGTGTCATCTCGGTACACATGTTAACAATGGCAAAGTCAGTAATGTCAAAATGTGAGCTTTGCTTAAAGAATAATCCGGTAGCAAGGAAACATGCTGAGATGGGAAGAACTAGAGCTGCAATAGAGCCTGGAGATTACTGGCAAATAGACTTCGTGGAACTGCCTAAAGCAAGAGGTTATAAATACCGATTGGTAGGGGTTGATACTGTTATAAATGACTGAGTCCCAAATAGGATTACAATCAGAGTTTACAATTTATTAAACGAATAAAGGCAAGCAAACAGCGCTGGGTGCGCCGGGAGTCTCTGCTCTACCGGGACGCACACCCGTTACGTAAGGCATCTAATTTTTTATACTCCTAGGCTAATACATATTTATTACTACTTCTAAAAGAGGCAAGGTTATTATAATTGGTTTCCCGAATCCGACGTCCTTCCAGGTGCACCTGCTTATCAGTCTCTGTTACTTTCTCGGGGGCCGCTCGGACAGGGAGACAGGGAGGCTCATATTCTTCCTCCTTATCTAGTGGTCTCTTGGCCGGCTGTCAGAAGTTACTGCACATTCGTGCAAAGTCAGCAGTTTTTCTCCGAAGAAATCCCTTTGTTCTTTTCTCGCCTAAACCCAGGCCTCAATGTTAACCCTTCAAAACCCCTTAGTGGCACGAATTGCTGGACCATTTCTTACAATTCCTCCCTTTTTTTTTTTTTTTAATCATCAATTCGTGTCTCTCCTTCAACCTTTGTCAGTAACAATTGGATTTCATCAGTCAGTTCTCGGGGTGTCCACTTCTTAAGCATCATTATCGACACGTCACCTTTTCTCTCCACTGAAGTCATCACAAATTGGGTGCTATTTATTACTCGCCGTATCAACAACGTAAAGCAAGGTATCATACAAGGTATAAACAATAATGTCACTATACCACATAAAAATAAAAACAGCATCCTTTTAACCCATGGTTCACCAGGCAACCATGAAAAGAAATCCCAATCCATACCCTTCCAAGTTTGTACTGGGACGTGGGCTAACTTTCTAATTTCCTTTGTTATCTGCTTGACCACTTTTCCATTATCATCAATCTGTAGACAACAGTTAGAATCGTTCAGTTTTCCACATACTCCCCCTTCTTCTGCTAGTAAATAGTCTAAGACCATTCTATGTTGGAATATAGCATTTCTCATTTGAGTGGATTGGTCAGCCAAAAGATCCAAGGCTGTCGCTGTTTGATTTGTTACAACCTCGAGGATAGCTTGCAACCTAATTATTCGGTTCAAATTATAAATAGGTTCTCGGGCTCCTGATATCAACTCATTCGGGTTCCAGGTGGCTGGCCCATAATGCTGTATGATTCTTTCAGGAGGCCATTCATCCTTTCCCCATTCTTGGGCACTACCCCCGGTTAAGGAAGTATCTATAGATCGTTTCACTCTGTTCAGGTCATCATATAATCTTATTCCTAAATGATCTCCCTGTGTTTGTGACAATAAAAAGAACAAGGGTCTTATGTACCCCACATAGCATATTCCCGACCAATTTTCAGGTAGCCTCTTGTAAGCATGTTTGCCACACACCCAATAATGTCCCTTTAGGGCCCACGTCCCGTTTGGAAAAGGACCATTCCATCCCTTTTTAGCCCTTGGGGCGTGATAATACAGAGTGTCCTTGTTACCGAGTGGTCCTGTTACAATGTCTGCCCCGTTCGTACTCGTATATGCGCACTTCCAAGCTCCCGCATCAGGTTTCCACTTACAGTCACAATTCAGTTCTCCTTGGTGGCCAGTTATATTATAAGCTGACCAGAAATGCTTAAAGAACACTCGCCTCCCATTCTCATTCTGCCATCTCCAGCGATAGACCCGCACCACATGCTGTTCCTTAGTTGTGTTATCATGTTGACAGTCTAAGATTCGACTATCGAATTGTCCCCCCGCTTGGGCTCTTGCCACAGTTTTACATCCGGATCCAAAAAATTCTCTGTATGAGCATTTCAGCCAAGTCCCATTTCTCAGCTGAACATGTGTGGTGTTCCATTTCCCACTACGTGCTGTACAGTTTATAGGACTACATCCAGGATCGGTACAATCATATCCAGGAGACAGAGTCCAATTGCAAATGCTTTTTCCCACCGCCACTGTTCCTGTTCTGTTCAAGCAGTATACACCCCGAGCTGACGAGTGTAACTGCCATGGGCCTCCTTCCTCTTTCCAAAATTGCGTCCCATTATGAACTTCGCTCAGATTACTGACCCACCACTTGGGTTCAACTGGGCCTGCTACCCAGGGCCAACTTTCAGTTCCCCCCGGTCCTCCACAAATCCAGCAGTTACTAAGGTTAAAGGCCCTAGCCACTTCCTCCCCCAAAGTGAAAAAGTTATTCCTCCATTCTTGCCCATGGCCCAATTGCCCCTGTAAAAACAATACCAGAAAGTATAGCATTTCTTATCCTTTTTCGTCGTCCAATCTTGAGAGTGTGGGAAACGCCTTCAATCATGAGGTTGGGCCCGCTTTCAGAGCTTGTGTTACCATTCAGCCCTTCGGGGTGATCCAGCTCCTGGAAAAACTAATCACAATTTCATTATGGGTTTAAGAGATTCTCATGTTACTTTTCTCAGGACAACCTGATCTTAGCGCGGGAGAAGTCCGGTCGAGGCCCTCTCACTCGGCAGTCAATACCCATAGGGGTTGCCTCCCTCGGTAGACCATACACACCGCAGTGGAGGGTCCTACCCCGGTCTTGCCTTCTCCCTTTCCTCCCTTCAGACTTGTCCTCTTTATCCAGTGCCCTTAATTCATGCAGAACCTTATTGCTGGGATATCAGTTCCTCTTTAATCTCAGTTTCAGTTCCCCAGGAGTGGACTCAACCCTCCAGGCTTCGGTAGTTATTGGTCCTTTTATTCTGGATGCGTGGGTCCAACCCCTTTCTGCCGTTCTCACAGCTGTTTCAGTAGTAAGTAAAACAAGGTACGGTCCCTCCCATCGGGGGTTCAATGATTCTTCTCTCCAGGTTTTTATTAAGACCTTGTCTCCTGGTTGTATCTTATGAATAGCAAATCCTAAAGGTGGTGTCTGAGTCATCATCCCAATTTCTCTTAGCTCCTGCAATCTCCTTCCAATGGTAATTATGTATTTCTGGATACTATGATCCTCAATTACATTGTTCCCTAGGGGCATCCCTTGAGAATAAGGCATACCATATAACATTTCATATGATGATAATCCAGTCTCACTGTGTGGTTTAGTTCTTATGTTTAAAAGTGCCAATGGTAAGCATTTCGTCCAGGGCAGCTGTGTCTCGATCATTAACTTAGTCAATTGTTGTTTTATTGTTTGATTCATCCTTTCTACTTTCCCTGAGCTCTGTGGGTGCCAGGGAGTGTGGTATTCCCACTGAATACCTAATGATTGACACAACAATTTTATTATTTTAGAAGTAAAGTGTGTGCCCTGATCAGAATCAATGTACTGGATTATCCCATACCTTGGTATTAAATGTTCCAATAAAATTTTTACCACTGTCTGTGCAGTAGCTCGTGCTACAGGATAAGCTTCTACCCATTGTGTTAAATGATCTACGATTACCAATAGATATTTCATTCTCCCTACCTTGGGCAATTCAGTGAAATCAACTTGTACTTTCTCGAAAGGCCTATAAGCTGTTTTTCTCCCTCCCATAGCTGCTTGTCGAAACACTTTCTTATTTATTTTCTGACAAGTTAAACAACCTTGTGTAATTTGTTTCGCTATTTCAAAAATTCCAATGCAACCAAATTGTTTAAGGAAATGATCGCTTAATGCCTTCATACCCCAATGTGTTTGTGCATGTAAACGTTCCAGTATTTGCCTCGCATAGGCTTTTGGCAATATCTCTCGCCCGTCAGGCAGTGTCCATTCTCCTTGTTCTAACTTAGCCCCTATTTTCTCCAATTTTGCTTGTTCTTCGGGGTAAATTTCTTTTCTTCTCTTTCTCGCCTTTCTTCCTCTCGTATCACATTGATTTTAACAACCTGAGTCCTCAGGGCTGCTTCCTGGGCCTCCTTATCTGCTAGATTATTTCCTCTGATTCGATAATCCAATCCCTTTTGGTGTCCTCTTACATGTACCACTGCTATCTCCTTTGGTTCTCTTAATGCCCTTAAAATTTTTATTATTAACTCTTGATGTATAAGATTCCTCCCTTGAGTATTAATTAGACCTCTTTCTTCCCAAATTTTTCCAAAAGTATGGACCACCCCATATGCATATTTAGAGTCTGTATATATCGTCCCACTTTTCCCTTTTAATAGTTCCAGGGCCCTACATAGGGCATACAGCTCACAAGCCTGAGCTGACCATGATGGGCTCAAAGGTCCGGATTCCACAGGTTCTAAGTTCTTATTAATTATTGCATATCCTGATTTTCTTTTTCCTTCCACTACTCGGGAGGAGCCATCTACAAACAGTGCCTCTCCTTTCTCCAACTCAGCATCCTTTAAATCCGGCCTCACTGTTGTCTGAGTCTCAATTACCTCTAAACAGTTATGTTGTACTCCCTCCTGTGGTTCTCCGAACAAAAATTGTGCTGGGCTCTGAGCAGAGGTTACCCTCAGTTCTAAGTCAGGTGAGTCAATTAGTATTGCTTCATACTTTAGGATCCGACTATCCGTTAACCATTTTTCTGCTTTTTGCTGTAAGACACTTCTAACATTGTGTGGAGTATACACCTTTAAAGGAGCACTAAAGGTACTCTTCCTAACTTCTTCTATTAGTAATGCTGTAGCGACCAGAGCTTGAAGACAAGCAGGCCACCCTCTACTTACTGGATCAAGCAACCTAGAGCAATACCCTACAGGTTTCTTAATCCCTGCCCAATCTTGAGTGAGAACTCCATATGCTGTTTGGTTCGATGTATTTACAAAGAGATAGAAAGGTTTTTCCAGATCCGGAAGGCTCAGTACAGGTGCCTGTATTAAAGCCCTTTTTATTTCCTCAAATTTCTGATCATCCTCTGTGAACCACTTAAGCTGGTTATTAGTTAATTTCTCATATAAGAATTTGACCTTTTCACTGTAGCCTTCAAGCCACGGTCTACAATATCCTAATAATCCCAATACTTGCCGAATTTCCTTTTTAGTTTGTGGGGGTCTTAAAGATAGAATCCCTAATACCCTGTCAGGATCTAATTTCTTTTTTCCCTTACTCAGCCAGTGCCCCAAGTATTTTACTTCCTGTTCCACAAACTGTAATTTCGATCGAGACACCTTTAATCTTCTTTCCCCTAAAAAGTTTAGCAATTTAATAGTAGCTTCTCGGGTTCCCTCTTCAGTTTCTCCTGCTATTAATAGATCATCCACATATTGCAATAATTTGACCCCCCTAGGTAACGTGAAATCTTGTAAAATTTTTTCTAAAGTTTGTCCAAATAGATTTGGTGACTCTGTAAACCCCTGTGGTAGCACAGTCCATCTTAATTGTTGTTTTCGTCCCGTTTCGGGGTCCTCCCACTCGAAGGCAAAATAATCTCTGGACCTCTCATCCAGAGGGCAGGCCCAAAATGCATCTTTCAGATCTATTACACTATACCAGGTATGTTTGGGAGATATGCGACTCAATAAAGTATAAGGATTTGCCACCACAGGGAATTTAGCGAGTGTTCGCTGATTTACAGCTCTCAGGTCTTGCACCATCCTGTATGACCCATCCGATTTTTTTACGGGGAGGATGGGTGTATTATGAGGCGACATGCACGGTTCTAAAGTTCCTTTTTCCAGAAGTCTGTCAACCACAGGTTTTAACCCCTTTCGACCCTCCATTGGTATAGGGTATTGTTTGACTCGGATTGGACGATGGGGATCCATTATTTGAATATTTATGGGGTCCATTTCTATCCTTCCGGTCTCCCCCTCCTTATACCATACTAAAGGGTTAATGACTTCTTCATCTTTTTGTGTCAAAGTGTATAATTTAATCTGCAATTCGTCCCCTTGACTCTGAATGCTCAAATTCAATCTTAAAATCAAATCTCTCCCCAGTAAATTGTACTCCGCTTCAGGGAGCAAAAGAAAATCATTAACATAAGTTTTCTTCCCAGTTTCTACTTTTACATTTTTCAAGACAGGCACTCTAAAAGGCTCTCCTTTTGCCCCTATTACTGACATATAATTGTTCCCTTCCTCTACTCCTTTTGGAAGTTTTTGAATAGTAGATTTTTCAGCTCCTGTGTCCACTAAAAACAAAACTTCCTCTTTATGGGGACCAATTAGTAGTTTTATCAAGGGCTCCGTTGATGTTGACGTCCCCAGAAGATATAGCCCCTGACACCCCTATTCTTCTTTGAATGTTTTCTCATCTTGTTCCCGCTTACGACAGTTCCTCTGAATGTGTCCCTTCTTGTTGCAATAGTAACAAGCGGGAATGGTGTATTTCTCTCGACAAGACTGCCCCCTAGGGGCTTTCTCTATTCCCTTCTCCCTCCTTTCTCCGGACAGAGTCTTATTTCTCTGACTTTCTCTTACTGCTGCTACAAAAATCTTAGCTTTTGCTTTTTGTTTTTCCTCATCTCTCCTAACATATACTTTCTGTGCTTCCCTAAGTAACTCTTCTAATCCCCTCTCTTGCCAATCTTCCAGCTTCTCTAATTTCCTCCTTATGTCCCCCCAGGATTTAGCTACAAATTGCGTTCTAAGGAGTGCAGTTCCAGCCACTGTATTCGGGTCAATTCCAGAATACATTTGTAAACTTCTCCTTAATCTCTCCAACCATTCTGTTGGAGATTCGTCTTTCCCTTGTTGCTCATTAAATGCTTTATTAATGTTTTGCCCTCGGGGAACAGCTTCCCTTATTCCCTGTATGATTAATGTTCTCAAATCCCTCATATTCTGCCTTCCTTGGGGTTGTTGATGATCCCAGTGGGGATCCACGTTTGGCCATTTTTGGTCTCCTGGGGGTCCTGCCTGATTCTGTCTCTCCCACATTCTCATTCCAGCTTGCCTAATCATTCCTTTTTCCTCGACAGTAAATAAGATCCCTAAAATGGACTGTATTTCTTCCCAGGTATAAGTATTGGGACCTAGGAATTGGTCCAGTCTTTCAGCTACTCCGAGGGGGTCATCTAATAAGGCCCCCATTTCTTTCTTGAAATTCCTTACATCTGTGGTATTTAAGGGGACTGCCACAAACCCAATGCCTCCCTGATTGCCTCCCAGGGGTACCTCTCTTAAGGGATATAGAGAAGCTCCCTCAGATGTGGCAGTCCTACTTCTCGTACATGCAGCCGGGGGTCGGTCTGATTCCGGTGCTGTCGGCGGTGGAGATACCACAGCTGCCGGAGGTGGGGCCACTGCCAGAGGTGGATTGTTAGAATATAGAGGTGGTAAATTATCTAATGGCTCCCATTTATCCTCTTTTTCTTTTTCCCGTTTTTCTTCTCCTTCTTCAAACTCCTCCTCTGTTTTTAGTGTAAATACTGAGGCTGGAAAAGGACGTGAAGTCCTGATCCATAACCTTGCATAATCACTTTCCTCCTGACTAAAAGGTTCCTTTGAGTTAACATGTAGATTTAAAGCCTGGCAAACCCAGTCTTCAAAAGATCCGAAAATAGGCCAAAAGACATGTGGTCTTAAAGGCTCCTTTGGCCATTCTATCATACAATACTGAATCATTTTTACTTTGCTTTTTCCTTTTCTGGGGCCCCTACCGTTCCAATTTCTAATCATTATCCCTAATGGACTTTCTGGTGGTATGTCTGGTAATTTGCTCCCTTTTCTCTGGTCCCGGGTCTTCGATTTAATCTGACCCATCTAGGAATTTTACTGTGGCAATTCCTACAGCCCTTGGTTGCCTTAGTGAGAGTGTCTTGCAGGGGGTTTAGGACCTATCACCCACCCACGAATCCTATAGGAATCGCTTCGGTCCTTCACCGGCCAAGTCCCTCGCGGGAGATTGGAACCGCGGTTAGAAGACCTCCACAATCGCTTCGGAACTACGTTCCGTCTCAATCACACTCTCACACACACAGGCAACCGAATCCCACCCAACCGAACGGTATACACATTAAATACTTACGACTCCGTCGTCTTCGTTCGGATCTTCGCGCGCAGAATTACGGGCAAAATATAGTGCTGCAGCCGGCAAAAGGGAGCTCATAAAAATCTAAATCTTTGCTTGCCCTTATTCAGGTTCGAGATGGCATTAGTCCCGACCTGACTCGAACAGGAGCCACCAAATGGTGGGGGCGCCCCTCCTAGATCAAGTCAGAATTCAGGAACCAAGACCATCCCGGACGAGCCCCCAATTGTTATAAATGACTGAGTCCCAAATAGGATTACAATCAGAGTTTACAATTTATTAAACGAATAAAGGCAAGCAAACAGCGCTGGGTGCGCCGGGAGTCTCTGCTCCACCGGGACGCACACCCGTTACGTAAGGCATCTAATTTTTTATACTCCTAGGCTAATACATATTTATTACTACTTCTAAAAGAGGCAAGGTTATTATAATTGGTTTCCCGAATCCGACGTCCTTCCAGGTGCACCTGCTTATCAGTCTCTGTTACTTTCTCGGGGGCCGCTCGGACAGGGAGACAGGGAGGCTCATATTCTTCCTCCTTATCTAGTGGTCTCTTGGCCGGCTGTCAGAAGTTGCTGCACATTCGTGCAAAGTCAGCAGTTTTTCTCCGAAGAAATCCCTTTGTTCTTTTCTCGCCTAAACCCAGGCCTCAATGTTAACCCTTCAAAACCCCTTAGTGGCACGAATTGCTGGACCATTTCTTAAAATTCTTTTTCAGGATGGCCAGAGGCCCTTCCCTGTCACACCAACTAAGCAAAGGAAACGGTAAAATGGTTACTACGGGAAATAATCCCTAGATTTGGTGTACCGTTGGGTATTTCTTCAGACAGGGGACCACATTTCATTGCCAACGTGGTCAAGGAGGTTAGTAGGTTACTGGGAATCACCCAGAACACCCTATCCCACTTACTCCACCCCCATCCTATAGTACTAGCGTTAACAAGCAGGCATAGAGGAATCAATAAGATAGTAGACTAACGAAGATGCGTTAAGATTATACTTACTAATCTCTATATCAAGTTATACTCACTAACCTCTACTAACCTGATTCAACCTAACAGTAATGAAAATACTTGCTCTTGGTATGAGTGAAGTATTTTCAAAGGGGGGGGGAATGTTAGTGTTGGGGAGAATCGAATGGACGGTTTACTAATGTCTCTTAGGTAATGGGACCTACAGTATAATTAAGCATTGCCAAATGTACTTACATTATCAATTAATCTATGTATACTGGATACTTAGGGAGTACATTGAACAATCAAAAGAATAATTGAAGGGGAACCCTGGGAGGGAACAGGTACAACCTGACCTTGGATAAGGGCCTGGAAATGATGAAATGAGTTGAAGCAGAACCAAGAAGCGGAGGGAGCATGCGTCGAGTAAGAAAGGTGAAAAGTTTAGCGGAGAGGAAGACTCCTTACTTCATCTGGACGACCACCTGGACGACCACCAGAGTGCGCCACGCATGTGCAAAGGGGAGGGGGGCAAATTAGAATGAAAAGCGAGGCTGATGTTGCAACCTGTAATGAATATGTATACCTGACGCAATATTGTATGTATAAATAACGGCTGGGAAGTAACGGGACTTGAAGCCAGATTTGGGCACCTGCCCCGGCTTCCAGCGCTGAATAAAGCACCTTCATATAATCACTTGGTGATTATGTGGTTGCTACGCTAACATCTGGACTCACTGCATCCCCAGTGGTGCCAGTGCACTCTCTGGACTCACTGCACTGCATCCCCAGTGGTGCCAGTGCACTCTCTGGACTCACTGCACTGCATCCCCAGTGGTGCCAGTGCACTCTCTGGACTCAACGGGGCGCATCCCCAGTGGTGCCAGTGTACTCTCTGGACTCATTGCAGTGCATCCCCAGTGGTGCCAGTGCCCTCTGTGGACTCACTGCACTGCATCCCCAGTGGGGCCAGAGCACTCTCTGGACTCACTGCAGTGCATTCCCAGTGGAGCCACTGCGCTCTCTGGACTCACCGGGGTGCATCCCCAGTGGTGCCAGTGCACTCTCTGAACGCACTGCACTGCATCCCCAGTGGTGCCAGTGCACTCTCTGGACTCACTGCAGTGCATCCCCAGTGGTGCCAGTGCATTCTCTGGACTCACTGCACTGCATCCCCAGTGGGGCCAGTGCACTCTCTGGACTCACTGCAGTGCATCCCCAGTGGTGACAGTGCACTCTCTGGACTTGCCGGGGTGCATCCCCAGTGGTGCCAGTGCACTCTCTGGACTCACTGCAGTGCATCCCCAGTGGTGCCAGTGCACTCTCTGGACTCACTGCACTGCATCCCCAGTGGTGCCAATGCACTCTCTGGACTCACTGCAGTGCATCCCCAGTGGTGCCAGTGCACTCTCTGGACTTACTGCAGTGCATCCGCAGTGGTGCCAGTGCACTCCCTGCACTCACTGCAGTGCATCCCCAGTGGTGCCAGTGCACTCTCTGGACTCACTGCGCTGCATCCCCAGTGGTGCCAGTGCACTCTCTGGAGTCACCAGGGTGCATCCCCAGTGGTGCCAGTGTACTCTCTGGACTCACTGCACTGCATCCCCTGTGGTGCCAGTGCACTCTCTGGACTCACTGCACTGCATCCCCAGTGGTGCCAGTGCACTCTCTGGACTCACTGCACTGAATCCCCAATGGTGCCAGAGAACTCTCTGGACTCACTGCAGTGCATCCCCAGTGGTGCCAGTGCACTCTCTGGAGTCACCGGGGTGCATCCCCAGTGGTGCCAGTGTACTCTCTGGACTCACTGCACTGCATCCCCAGTGTGCCAGTGCACTCTCTGGACTCGCTGCACTGCATCCCCAGTGGTGCCAGTGCACTCTCTGGACTCACTGCAGTGCATCCCCAGTGGGGCCAGTGCACTCTCTGGACTCACTGCACTGCATCCCCAGTGGGGCCAGTGCACTCTCTGGACTCACTGCACTGCATCCCCAGTGGTGCCAGTGCACTCTCTGGACTCACTGCAGTGCATCCCCAGTGGTGCCAGTGCACTATTTGGACTCACTTCACTACATCCCCAGTGGTGCCAGTGCACTCTCTGGACTCACTGCACTGCATCCCCAGTGGTGCCAGTACACTCTCTGGACTCACTGCACTGCATCCCCAGTGGTGCCAGTGCACTCTCTGGACTCACTGCAGTGCATCCCCAGTGGTGCCAGTGCATTCTCTGGAGCCACTGCAGTGCATCCCCAGTGGTGCCAGTGCACTCTCTGGACTCACTGTACTGCATCCCCAGTGGTGCCAGTTGACTCTCTGGACTCACTGCACTGCATCCCCAAGGTGCCAGTGCACTCGCTGGACTCACTGCACTGCTCCAGCAGCGGAATCCGCTCCAGGCGCGTCAGCCGCCCCAGCCGCGGTAGCCCCTCCAGACGCGACAGACTCCCTAGACGCTCCAGCCGCCGCAGCCGCTCCAGCCGCGGCAGCCGCTCCAGCCGCGGCAGCCGCTCCAGCCGGTCCAGCCGCGGCAGCCGCTCCAGCCGCTACCGAGTGGAGCGGCTGCCACGGCTGGAGCGGCTGCCGCGGTTGGAGCGGCTGCCGCGGCTGGAGCGGCTGGAGCGGCTGCCGCGGCTGGAGCGGCTGCCGCGGTTGGAGCGGCTGCCGCGGCTGGAGCGGCTGGAGCGTCTGCCGCGTATGCCGCGGATGGAGCGGCTGGAGCGGCTGCCGAGGCTGGAGGGGCTACCGCGGCTGGAGCGGTTGCCGCGGCTGGAGCAGTACAGTAAGTCCAGAGAGTGCACAGTCACGTTTGGGGATGCACTGCATTGTCTGCAGAGAGTGCCCTGGAACCACTGGGGATGCACTGCAGTGAGTCCAGAGAGTGCACTGGGACCAGTGGGGATGCAGTTCAGTGGGTCCAGAGAGTGCACTGGCACCACTGGGAATGCAGTGCAGTGAGTCCAGAGAGTGCACTGGCAACACTGGGGATGTAGTGCAGTGAGTCCAGAGAGTGCACTGGCACCACTGGGAATGCACTGCAGTGTGTAGAGATTGTGCACTGGCACCTAGGGGGCTGCACTGTAGTGAGTCCAGAGAGTGCACTGGCCCCAAAGGGACTGAACTACAGTGAGTACAGAGAGTGTACTGGCACCACTGGGGATGCACTGCAGTGAGTGCAGAGAGTGCACTGGCACCACTGGGGATGGACTGCAGTGAGTCCAGAGAGTGCACTGTCACCACTGGGGATGCAGCGCAGTGATTACAGAGAGTGCACTGGCACCTTGGGGATGCAGTGCAGTGAGTCCAGAGAGTGCACTGGCACCACTGGGGATGCAGTGCTGTGAGACCAGAGAGTGCACTGGCACCAGAGGGGATACACTGCAGTTAGTCCAGAGAGTGCACTGGCACCACTGGGGATGCAGTGCAGTGAGTCCAGAGATTGCACTGGCACCACTGGGGATGCACTGCAGTGAGTCCAGAGAGTGCACTGGGACCAGTGGGGATGCAGTTCAGTGAGTCCAGAGAGTGCAATGGCACCACTGGGGATGCAGTGCAGTGACGCCAGAGAGTGCACTGGAACCACTGGGGATGCACTGCAGTGAGTCCAGAGAGTGCACTGGCACTGCTGCGGATGCAACCCGGTGTTTCCAGAGAGTGCAGTGGCACCATTGGGGATGCAGTGCAGTGAGTCCAGAGAGTGCACTGGCACCACTGGGGATGCAGTGCAGTGAGTCCAGAGAGTGCACTGGCACCTTGGGGATGCAGTGCAGTGAGTCCAGAGAGTGCACTGGCACCACTGGGGATGCAGTGCAGTGAGTCCAGAGAGTGCACTGGCACCACTGGGGATGCACTGCAGTGAGTCCAGAGAGTGCACTGGCACCACTGGGATGCAGTGCAGTGAGTCCACAGAGTGCACTGGCACTACTGGGGATACTCTGCAGTGAGTCCAGAGAGTGCTCTGGCACCACTGGGGATGCAGCGCGGTGACTACAGAGAGTGCACTGGCACCACTGGGGATCTCACTGCAGTGAGAATGTATCTGAATCCCCGGTGGTGCCAGTGCACTCTCTGGACTCACTGAACTGCATTCCCAGTGGTGCCAGTGCACTCTCTGGAGTAACTGCAGTGCATCCCCTGTGGTGCCAGTACACTCTCTGGACTCACTGTACTGCATCCCCAGTGGTGCCAGTTGACTCTCTGGACTCACTGCACTGCATCCCCAAGGTGCCAGTGCACTCTCTGGATCACTGCACTGCTCCAGCCGCGGTAGCCCCTCCAGCCGCGGCAAACGCTCCTGACACTCCAGCCGCCTCAGCCGCTCCAGCCGCGGCAGCCGCTCCAGCCGCGGTAGCCGCGGCAGCCGCTCCAGCCCCGGCAGCCGCTAAAGCCGCTACCGAGTAGAGCGGCTGCCACGGCTGGAGCGGCTGCCGCGGTTGGAGCGGCTGCCGCGGCTGGAGCGGCTGGAGCGGCTGGAGCGGCTGCCGCGGCTGGAGCGGCTGCCGCGGTTGGAGCGGCTGCCGCGGCTGGATCGGCTGGAGCGTCTGCCGCGTATGCCGTGGATGGAGCGGCTGCCGCGGCTGGACCGGCTGCCGAGGCTGGAGGGGCTACCGCGGCTGGAGCTGCTGCCGCGGCTGGAGCAGTACAGTGAGTCCAGAGAGTGCACTGTCACCTTTGGGGATGCACTGCATTGTCTGTAGAGAGTGCCCTGGCAACACTGGGGATGCACTGCAGTGAGTCCTGAGAGTGCAATGGCACCACTGGGGATGCACTGCATTGAGTCCAGAGAGTGCACTGGCACCACTGGGAATGCAGTGCAGTGAGTCCAGAGAGTGCACTGGCACCACTGGAGATGTAGTGCAGTGAGTCCAGAGAGTGCACTGGCACCACTGGGAATGCACTGCAGTGAGTACAGATTGTGCACTGGCACCTAAGGGGCTGCACTGAAGTGAGTCCAGAGAGTGCACTGGCACCAAAGGGACTGAACTGCAGTGAGTACAGAGAGTACACTGGCACCATTGGGGATGCAGCACAGTGAGTCCAGAGAGTGCACTGTCACCACTGGGGATGCAGCGCAGTGAGTACAGAGAGTTGACTGGCACAAAAAGGGATGCACTGCAGTGAGTCCAGAGAGTGCACTGGCACTAGTGGGGATGCACTGCAGTGGGTTCAGAGAGTGCATTGGCACCACTGGGGATGCACTACAGTGAGTCCAGAGAGTTCACTGGCACCACTGGGGATGCAGTGCAGTGAGTCCAGAGAGTGCACTGGCACCACTGGAGATGCAGTGCTGTGAGTCCAGAGAGTGCACTGGCACCACTGGGGATGCAGCACAGTGAGTCCAGAGAGTGCACTGTCACCAATGGGGATGCAGCGCAGTGACTACAGAGAGTGCACTGGCACCAAAAGTGATGCACTGCAGTGAGTCCAAAGAGTGCACTGGCACCAATGGGGATGCACTGCACTGAGTCCAGAGAGTGCACTGGCACCACTGGGGATGCAGTGCAGTGAGTCCAGAGAGTGCCCTTGAACCACTGGAGATGCACTGCAGTGAGTCCAGACAGTGCACTGGCACCACTGGGGATGCACTTCAGTGAGTCCAGAGAGTGCACCGGCTCCAAAGGGGATACACTGCAGACAGTCCAGAGAGTAAACTGGCTCCACTGGGGATGCAGTGCAGTGAGTCCAGAGAGTGCACTGGCACCACTGGGGATGCAGTGCAGTGAGTCCAGAGAGTACTCTGGCACCACTGAGCTGCACTCCAGTTAGTACAGAGATTGCACTGGCACCACTGGGGATGCACTGCAGTGAGTCCAGAGACTACACATGCACCACTGGGGATGCAGTGCAGTGTGTCCAGAGAGTGCACTGGCACCACTCTGGATGCACCCCGGTGAGTCCAGAGAGTGGACTGGCACCACTGGGGATGCAGTGCAGTGAGTCCAGAGAGTGCACTGTCACCACAGGTGATGCCGTGCAGTGAGTCCAGAGAGCCACTGGCAACACTGGTGATGCAGTGCAGTGAGTCCAGAGAGTGCACTGGCACTAATGGGGATGCAGTGCACTGAGTCCAGAGAGTGCACTGGCACCATTGGGGATGCAGTGCAGTGAGTCCAGAGAGTGCACTGGCACCACTGGGGATGCAGTGCACTGAGTCCAGAGAGTGCACTCTCAGCAGTGGGGATGCACTGCATTGAGTCCAAAGAGTGCACTGGCACCAGAGGGGATGCAGTGCAGTGAGTCCAGACAGTGCACTGGCACCACTGGGGATGCACTGCAGTGAGTCCTGAGAGTGCAATGGCACCACTGGGGATGCACTGCAGTGAGTCCTGAGATTGCACTGGCACCACTGGGGATGCAGTGCAGTGAGTCCAGAGAGTGCACTGGCACAAATGGGATGCAGTGCAGTGAGTCCACAAAGTGCACTGGCACACACAGGGGATACACTGCAGTGAGTCCAGAGAGTGCACTGGCACCACTGGGGATGCAGCACAGTGAGTCCAGAGAGTGAAGTGTCACCATTGGGGATGCAGCGCAGTGACTAAAGAGAGTGCAATGGAACCACTGGGGATGCAGTGCAGTGAGTCCAGAGAGTGCACTGGCACCACTGGGGATGCACTGCAGTGAGTCCAGAGACTGCACTGGCACCACTGGTGATGCACTGCAGTGAGTCCAGAGAGTGCACTGGCTCCACTGGGGATGCAGTGCAGTGAGTCCAGAGACTGCACTGGCACCACTGGTGATGCACTGGAGTGAGTCCAGAGAGTGCACTGGCTCCATTGGGGATGCAGTGCACTGAGTCCAGAGAGTGCACTGGCACCACTGGAGATGTACTGCAGTGAGTCCAGAGAGTACACTGGCACCACTGGAGATGCACTGCACTGAGCCCAGAGAGTGTACTGGCACCACCGGGGATGCAATGCAGTGAGTCCAGAGAGTGCAATGGAACAACTGGGGATGCAGTGCAGTGAGTCCAGAGAGTTCTCTGGCACCACTGGGGATGCAGTGCAGTGAGTCCAGACAGTGCACCGGCTCCAATGGGGATACAGTGCAGACAGTCCAGAGAGTGCACTGGCACCACTGGGGATGCAGTGCAGTGAGTCCAGAGAGTGCACTGGCACAACTGGGATGCACTGCAGTGAGTCCAGAGAGTGCTCTGGCACCACTGAGCTGCAGTGCAGTGAGTCCAGAGATTGCACTGGCACCACTGGGGATGCACTGCAGTGAGTCCAGAGACTACACTGGCACCACTGGGGATGCAGTGCAGTGAGTCCAGAGAGTGCACTGGCACCACTGTTGATGCAGTGCAGTGAGTCCAGAGAGCCACTGGCACCACTGGGGATGCAGTGCAGTGAGTCCAGAGACTGCACATGCACCACTGGGGATGCAGTGCAGTGAGTCCAGAGAGTGCACTGGCACCATAGGGGATGCAGTGCACTGAGTCCAGAGAGTGCACTGGCACCACTGGATGCAGTGCACTTAGTCCAGAGAGTGCACTCTCAGCAGTGGGGATGCCCTGCCTTGAGTCCAAAGAGTGCACTGGCACAACAGGGGATGCAGTGCAGTGAGGCCAGAGAGTGCACTGACACCACTGGGAATGCACTGCAGTGAGTACTGAGAGTGCACTGGCACCTCACGGGCTGAAATGCAGTGAGTCCAGAGAGTGCACTGTCACCAATGGGGATGCACTGCAGTGAGTCCAGAGAGTGCACTGGCACCACTGGGGATGCAGTGCAGTGAGTCCAGAGAGTGCACTGGCACCACTGGGGATGCACTGCAGTGAGTCCAGAGAGTGCACTGGCACCACTGGCGATGCACTGCAGTGAGTCCAGAGAGTGCACTGGCTCCACTGGGGATGCACTGCACTGAGTCCAGAGAGTGCACTGGCATCACTGGGGATGCAATGCAGTGAGTCCAGAGAGTGCACTGGCTCCACTGGTGATGCACTGCAGTGAGTCCAGAGAGTGCACTGGCACCACTGGGGATGCACTGCAGTGAGTCCAGAGAGTGCACTGGCACCAACTGGGGATGCAGTGCAGTGAGTCCAGAGAGTGCACTGGCACCACAGGGGATGCAGTGCAGTGAGTCCAGAGAGTGCACTGGCACCACTGGGGATGCAGTGCAGTGAGTGCAGAGAGTGCATTGGCACCACTGGGGATGCACTGCACTGAGTCCAGAGAGTGCACTGGCTCCACTGGGGTTTGAGTGCAGTGAGTCCAGAGAGTGCCCTTGCACCACTGGGGATAAACTGCAGTGAGTCCAGAGAGTGCACTGGCACCACTGGGGATGCAGCGCAGTGAGTCCCGAGAGTGCAATGGCACCACAAGGGATGCAGTGCAGTGAGTCCAGAGAGTGCCCTGGCACCACTGGGGATGCACTGCAGTGAGTCCAGAGAGTGCACTGGCACCACTGGGGATGCAGTGCAGTGAGTCCAGAGAGTGCACTGGCACCACTGGGGATGCACTGCAGTGAGTCCAGAGAGTGCACTGGCTCCACTGGGGAGGCCCTGCACTGAGTCCAGAGAGTGCACTGGCACCACTGTGGATGCAATGCAGTGAGTCCAGAGAGTGCAATGGAACCACTGGGGATGCAGTGCAGTGAGTCCAGAGAGTGCACTGGCATCACTGGGGATGCATTGCAGTGAGTGCAGAGACTACACATGCACCACTGGGGATGCAGTGCAGTGAGTCCAGAGAGAGCACTGGCACCACTGGGGATGCAGTGCTGTGAGTCCAGAGAGTGCACTGGCACCACAGGGGATACACTGCTGTGAGTCCAGAGAGTGCACTGGCACCACTGGGGATGCAGCACAGTGAGTCCAGAGAGTGCACTGTCACCACTGGGGATGCAGCGCAGTGACTACAGAAAGTGCACTGGCACCACTGGGGTTGCACTGCAGTGAGTCCAGAGAGTGCACTGGCACCACTGGGGATGCACTGCAATGAGTCCAGAGAGTGCCCCGGCTCCAATGGGCATACACTGCAGACAGTCCAGAGAGTAAACTGGCTCCACTGGGGATGCAGTGCAATGAGTCCAGAGAGTGCACTGGCACCACTGGGGTTTTAGTGCAGTGAGTCCAGAGAGTGCCCTTGCACCACTGGGGATGCACTGCAGTGAGTCCAGACAGTGCACCGGCTCCAATGGGGATACACTGCAGACAGTCCAGAGAGTGCACTGGCACCACTGGGGATGCATCCCGGTGAGTCCAGAGAGTGCACTGGCACCACTGGGGATGCAGTGCAGTGAGTCCAGAGAGTGCACTGGCACCACTGGGGATGCAGTGCAGTGAGTCCAGAGACTACACTGGCACCACTGGGGATGCAGTGCAGTGAGTCCAGAGAGTGCGCTGGCACCATTGGGGATGCAGTGCAGTGAGTCCAGAGAGTGCACTGGCACCATTGGGGATGCAGTGCAGTGAGTCCAGAGAGTGCACTGGCACCAATGGGGATGCAGTGCACTGAGTCCAGAGAGTGCACTCTCAGCAGTGGGGATGCACTGCATTGAGTCCAAAGAGTGCACAGGCACCAGAGGGGATGCAGTGCAGTGAGACCAGAGAGTGGAATGGCACCACTTGTGATGCAGTGCAGTGAGTCCAGAGAGTGCACTGGAACCACTGGGGATGCACTGCAGTGAGTCCTGAGAGTGCAATGGCACCACTGGGGATGCAGTGCAGTGAGTCCAGAGAGTGCACTGGCACCACTGGGGATGCAGTACAGTGAGTCCAGAGAGTGCACTGGCACCACTGGGGATGCACTGCAGTGAGTCCTGAGAGTGCAATGGCACCACTGGGGATGCACTGCAGTGAGTCCTGAGATTGCACTGGCACCACTGGGGATGCAGTGCAGTGAGTCCAGAGAGTGCACTGGCACAAATGGGATGCAGTGCAGTTAGTGCACAGAGTGCACTGGCACACACAGGGGATACACTGCAGTGAGTCCTGAGAGTGCACTGGCACCACTGGGGATGCAGCACAGTGAGTCCAGAGAGTGAAGTGTCACCATTGGGGATGCAGCGCAGTGACTACAGAGAGTGCAATGGAACCACTGGGGATGCAGTGCAGTGAGTCCAGAGAATGCACTGGCTCCAGTGGGGATGCACTGCAGTGGGTCCAGAGATTGCACTGGCACCACTGGGGATGCAGTGCAGTGAGTCCAGAGAGTGCACTGGCACCTCTTGTGATGCACTGCAGTGAGTCCAGAGAGTGCATTGTCACCACTGGGGATGCAGTGCAGTGAGTCCAGAGAGTGCACTGGCACCACTGGTGATGCACTGCAGTGAGTCCAGAGAGTGCACTGGCACCACTGGAGATGCACTGCAGTGAGTCCAGAGAGTGCACTGTCTCCACTGGGGATGCACTGCACTGAGCCCAGAGAGTGCACTGGCACCACCGGGGATGCAATGCAGTGAGTCCAGAGAGACAATGGAACCACTGGGGATGCAGTGCAGTGAGTCCAGAGAGTGCACTGGCACCACTGGGGATGCAGTGCAGTGAGTCCAGAGAGTGCACAGGCACCAATGGGGATACAGTGCAGACAGTCCAGAGAGTGCACTGGCTCCACTGGGGATGCAGTGCAGTGAGTCCAGAGAGTGCACTGGCACCACTGGGATGCACTGCAGTGAGTCCAGAGAGTGCTCTGGCACCACTGAGCTGCAGTGCAGTGACTCCAGAGATTGCACTGGCACCACTGGGGATGCACTGCAGTGAGTCCAGAGACTACACTGGCTCCACTGGGGATGCAGTGCAGTGATTCCAGAGAGTGCACTGGCACCACCGGGGATGCAATGCAGTGAGTCCAGAGAGACAATGGAACCACTGGGGATGCAGTGCAGTGAGTCCAGAGAGTGCACTGGCACCACTGGGGATGCAGTGTAGTGAGTCCAGAGAGTGCACTGGCACCACTGGGGATGCAGTGCAGTGAGTCCAGAGAGCCACTGGCACCACTGGGGATGCAGTGCAGTGAGTCCAGAGACTGCACATGCACCACTGGGGATGCAGTGCAGTGAGTCCAGAGAGTGCACTGGCACCATAGGGGATGCAGTGCACTGAGTCCAGAGAGTGCACTGGCACCACCGGGGATTCCCTGCAGTGAGTCCAGAGAGTGCACTGACACCACTGGGAATGCACTGCAGTGAGTACTGAGAGTGCACTGGCACCTCAGGGGCTGAAATGCAGTGAGTCCAGAGAGTGCACTGTCACCACTGGGGATGCAGTGCAGTGAGTCCAGAGAGTGCACTGGCACCACTGGGGATGCAGTGCAGTGAGTCCAGAGAGTGCACTGGCACAATTGGGGATGCACTGCAGTGAGTCCAGAGAGTGCACTGGCACCACTGGGGATGCACTGCAGTGAGTCCAGAGAGTGCACTGGCACCACTGGGGATGCACTGCAGTGAGTCCAGAGAGTGCACGGGCTCCACTGGGGATGCACTGCACTGAGTCCAGAGAGTGCACTGGCATCACTGGGGATGCAATGCAGTGAGTCCAGAGAGTGCAATGGAAACACTGGGGATGCAGTGCAGTGAGTCCAGAGAGTGCACTGGCACCACTGGGGATGCACTGCAGTGAGTCCAGAGAGTGCACTGGCACCAACTGGGGATGCAGTGCAGTGAGTCCAGAGAGTGCACTGGCACCACTGGGGATGCAGTGCAGTGAGTCCAGAGAGTGCACTGGCACCACTGGGGATGCAGTGCAGTGAGTGCAGAGAGTGCATTGGCACCACTGGGGATGCAGTGCAGTGAGTCCAGAGACTGCACTGGCTCCACTGGGGATGCAGTGCAGTGAGTCCAGAGAGTGCACTGGCACCAATGGGGATGCACTGCAGTGAGTCCAGAGAGTGCCCTTGCACCACTGGGGATAAACTGCAGTGAGTCCAGACAGTGCACTGGCACCACTGGGGATGCAGTGCAGTGAGTCCTGAGAGTGCAATGGCACCACAAGGGATGCAGTGCAGTGAGTCCAGAGAGTGCCCTGGCACCACTGGGGATGCACTGCAGTGAGTCCAGAGAGTGCACTGGCACCACTGGGGATGCAGTGCAGTGAGTCCAGAGAGTGCACTGGCACCACTGGGGATGCACTGCAGTGAGTCCAGAGAGTGCACTGGCACCACTGGGGATGCCCTGCACTGAGTCCAGAGAGTGCACTGGCACCACTGGGGATGCAGTGCTGTGAGTCCAGAGAGTGCACTGGCACCACAGGGGATACACTGCAGTGAGTCCAGAGAGTGCACTGGCATCACTGGGGATGCAGCGCAGTGACTACAGAGAGTGCACTGGCACCAAAAGGGATGCACTGCAGTGAGTCCAGAGAGTGCACTGGCACCACTGGGGATGCAGTGCAGTGAGTCCAGAGACTGCACTGGCACCACTGGTGATGCACTCCAGTGAGTCCAGAGAGTTCACTGGCACCACTGGGGATGCAGTGCAGTGAGTCCAGAGATTGCACTGGCACCATTGGGGATGCAGTGCAGTGGGTCCAGAGAGTGCACTGGCACCACTGCGGATGCACTGCAGTGAGTCCAGAGAGTGCCCCGGCTCCAATGGGGATACACTGCAGACAGTCCAGAGAGTAAACTGGCTCCACTGGGGATGCAGTGCAGTGAGTCCAGAGAGTGCACTGGCACCACTGGGGATGCACTGCAGTGAGTCCAGAGAGTACTCTGGCACCACTGAGCTGCACTGCAGTGAGTCCAGAGATTGCACTGGCACCACTGGGGATGCACTGCAGTGAGTCCAGAGACTACACTGGCACCAGTGGGGATGCAGTGCAGTGAGTCCAGAGAGTGCACTGGCACCACTGGGGATGCATCCCGGTGAGTCCAGAGAGTGCACTGGCACCACTGGGGATGCAGTTCAGTGAGTCCAGAGAGTGCACTGGCACCACTGGGGTTGCAGTGCAGTGAGTCCAGAGACTACACTGGCACCACTGGGGATGCAGTGCAGTGAGTCCAGAGAGTGCGCTGGCACCATTGGGGATGCAGTGCAGTGAGTCCAGAGAGTCCACTGGCACCATTGGGGATGCAGTGCAGTGAGTCCAGAGAGTGCACTGGCACCAGAGGGGATGCAGTGCAGTGAGACCAGAGAGTGGAATGGCACCACTGGTGATGCAGTGCAGTGAGTGCAGAGAGTGCACTGGCACCACTGGGGATGCAGTGCAGTGAGTCCAGAGAGTGCACTGGCACCACTGGGGATGCACTGCAGTGAGTCCTGAGAGTGCAATGGCACCACTGGGGATGCACTGCAATGAGTCCAGAGAGTGCACTGGCACCACTGGGGATGCAGTGCAGTGAGTCCAGAGAGTGCCCTTGCACCACTGGGGATGCAGTGCAGTGAGTCCAGACAGTGCACTGGCACCACTGGGGATGCAGTTTAGTGAGTCCAGAGAGTGCACCGGCTCCAATGGGGATACACTGCAGACAGTCCAGAGAGTGCACTGGCTCCACTGGGGATGCAGTGCAGTGAGTCCAGAGAGTGCACTGGCACCACTGGGGATGCACTGCAGTGAGTCCAGAGACTACACTGGCACCACTGGGGATGCACTGCAGTGACTCCAGAGAGTACACTGGCACCACTGGGGATGCAGTGCAGTGAGTCCACAGAGTGCACTGGCACCACTGGGGATGCAGTGCAGTGAGTTCAGAGAGTGCACTGGCACCACTGGTGATGCAGTGCAGTGAGTCCAGAGAGCCACTGGCACCACTGGGCATGCAGTGCAGTGAGTCCAGAGACTGCACCTGCACCACTGGGGATGCAGTGCAGTGAGTCCAGAGAGTGCATTGGCACCATTGAGGATGCAGTGCACTGAGTCCAGAGAGTGCACTCTCAGCAGTGGGGATGCACTGCATTGAGTCCAAAGAGTGCACTGGCACAACAGGGGATGCAGTGCTGTGAGACCAGAGAGTGCACTGGCACCACTGGTGATCCAGTGCAGTGAGTGCAGAGAGTGCACTGGCTCCACTGGGGATGCAGTGCAGTGAGTCCAGAGAGTGCACTGGCACCACTGGGGATGCACTGCAGTGAGTCCTGAGAGTGCAATGGCACCACTGGGGATGCACTGCAGTGAGTCCACAGAGTGCACTGGCACCACTGGGGATGCAGTGCAGTGAGTCCAGAGAGTGCACTGGCACCAACTGGAGCTGCACTGCTGTGAGTCCTGAGATTGCACTGGCACCACTGGGGTTACAGTGCAGTGAGTGCAGAGACTACACTGGCACCACTGGTGTTGCACTGCAGTGAGTCCAGAGACTTCACAGGCACCACTGGGGATGCAGTGCAGTGAGTCCAGAGAGTGCACTGGCACCACTGGGGATGCAGTTCAGTGACTCCAGAGAGTGCACTGTCACAACTGGGGATGCAGTGCAGTGAGTCCAGAGAGTGCACTGGCACCACCGGGGATTCACTGCAGTGAGTCCAGAGAGTGCACTGACACCACTGGGAATGCACTGCAGTGAGTACTGAGAGTGCACTGGCACCTAATTGGCTGCACTGCAGTGAGTCCAGAGAGTGCACTGGCACCACAGGGGATGCACTGCAGTGAGTCCTGAGAGTGCACTGGCACCACTGGGGATGCAATGCAGTGAGTCCAGAGAGTGCACTGGCACCACTGGGGATGCATCCCGGTGAGTCCAGAGAGTGCACTGGCACCACTGGGGATGCACCCCCGTGAGTCCAGAGAGTGCACTGGCACCACTGGTGATGCAGTGCAGTGAGTCCAGAGAGCCACTGGCACCACTGGGGATGCAGTGCAGTGAGTCCAGAGACTGCACATGCACCACTGGGGATGCAGTGCAGTGAGTCCAGAGAGTGCACTGGCACCATAGGGGATGCAGTGCACTGAGTCCAGAGAGTGCACTGGCACCACTGGATGCAGTGCACTTAGTCCAGAGAGTGCACTCTCAGCAGTGGGGATGCCCTGCCTTGAGTCCAAAGAGTGCACTGGCACAACAGGGGATGCAGTGCAGTGAGGCCAGAGAGTGCACTGACACCACTGGGAATGCACTGCAGTGAGTACTGAGAGTGCACTGGCACCTCACGGGCTGAAATGCAGTGAGTCCAGAGAGTGCACTGTCACCACTGGGGATGCACTGCAGTGAGTCCAGAGAGTGCACTGGCACCACTGGGGATGCAGTGCAGTGAGTCCAGAGAGTGCACTGGCACAATTGGGGATGCAGTGCAGTGAGTCCAGAGAGTGCACTGGCACCACTGGCGATGCACTGCAGTGAGTCCAGAGAGTGCACTGGCTCCACTGGGGATGCACTGCACTGAGTCCAGAGAGTGCACTGGCATCACTGGGGATGCAATGCAGTGAGTCCAGAGAGTGCACTGGCTCCACTGGTGATGCACTGCAGTGAGTCCAGAGAGTGCACTGGCACCACTGGGGATGCACTGCAGTGAGTCCAGAGAGTGCACTGGCACCAACTGGGGATGCAGTGCAGTGAGTCCAGAGAGTGCACTGGCACCACAGGGGATGCAGTGCAGTGAGTCCAGAGAGTGCACTGGCACCACTGGGGATGCAGTGCAGTGAGTGCAGAGAGTGCATTGGCACCACTGGGGATGCACTGCACTGAGTCCAGAGAGTGCACTGGCTCCACTGGGGTTTGAGTGCAGTGAGTCCAGAGAGTGCCCTTGCACCACTGGGGATAAACTGCAGTGAGTCCAGAGAGTGCACTGGCACCACTGGGGATGCAGCGCAGTGAGTCCCGAGAGTGCAATGGCACCACAAGGGATGCAGTGCAGTGAGTCCAGAGAGTGCCCTGGCACCACTGGGGATGCACTGCAGTGAGTCCAGAGAGTGCACTGGCACCACTGGGGATGCACTGCAGTGAGTCCAGAGAGTGCACTGGCACCACTGGGGATGCACTGCAGTGAGTCCAGAGAGTGCACTGGCTCCACTGGGGAGGCCCTGCACTGAGTCCAGAGAGTGCACTGGCACCACTGTGGATGCAATGCAGTGAGTCCAGAGAGTGCAATGGAACCACTGGGGATGCAGTGCAGTGAGTCCAGAGAGTGCACTGGCATCACTGGGGATGCACTGCAGTGAGTGCAGAGACTACACATGCACCACTGGGGATGCAGTGCAGTGAGTCCAGAGAGAGCACTGGCACCACTGGGGATGCAGTGCTGTGAGTCCAGAGAGTGCACTGGCACCACAGGGGATACACTGCTGTGAGTCCAGAGAGTGCACTGGCACCACTGGGGATGCAGCACAGTGAGTCCAGAGAGTGCACTGTCACCACTGGGGATGCAGCGCAGTGACTACAGAAAGTGCACTGGCACCACTGGGGTTGCACTGCAGTGAGTCCAGAGAGTGCACTGGCACCACTGGGGATGCAGTGCAGTGAGTCCAGAGACTGCACTGGCACCACTGGGGATGAAGTGCAGTGAGTCCAGAGATTGCACTGGCACCATTGGGGATGCAGTGCAGTGGGTCCAGAGAGTGCAGTGGCACCACTGGGGATGCACTGCAGTGAGTCCAGAGAGTGCCCCGGCTCCAATGGGCATACACTGCAGACAGTCCAGAGAGTAAACTGGCTCCACTGGGTATGCAGTGCAATGAGTCCAGAGAGTGCACTGGCACCACTGGGGTTTTAGTGCAGTGAGTCCAGAGAGTGCCCTTGCACCACTGGGGATGCACTGCAGTGAGTCCAGACAGTGCACCGGCTCCAATGGGGATACACTGCAGACAGTCCAGAGAGTGCACTGGCACCACTGGGGATGCATCCCGGTGAGTCCAGAGAGTGCACTGGCACCACTGGGGATGCAGTGCAGTGAGTCCAGAGAGTGCACTGGCACCACTGGGGATGCAGTGCAGTGAGTCCAGAGACTACACTGGCACCACTGGGGATGCAGTGCAGTGAGTCCAGAGAGTGCGCTGGCACCATTGGGGATGCAGTGCAGTGAGTCCAGAGAGTGCACTGGCACCATTGGGGATGCAGTGCAGTGAGTCCAGAGAGTGCACTGGCACCAATGGGGATGCAGTGCACTGAGTCCAGAGAGTGCACTCTCAGCAGTGGGGATGCACTGCATTGAGTCCAAAGAGTGCACAGGCACCAGAGGGGATGCAGTGCAGTGAGACCAGAGAGTGGAATGGCACCACTTGTGATGCAGTGCAGTGAGTCCAGAGAGTGCACTGGAACCACTGGGGATGCACTGCAGTGAGTCCTGAGAGTGCAATGGCACCACTGGGGATGCAGTGCAGTGAGTCCAGAGAGTGCACTGGCACCACTGGGGATGCAGTGCAGTGAGTCCAGAGAGTGCACTGGCACCACTGGGGATGCACTGCAGTGAGTCCTGAGAGTGCAATGGCACCACTGGGGATGCACTGCAGTGAGTCCTGAGATTGCACTGGCACCACTGGGGATGCAGTGCAGTGAGTCCAGAGAGTGCACTGGCACAAATGGGATGCAGTGCAGTTAGTGCACAGAGTGCACTGGCACACACAGGGGATACACTGCAGTGAGTCCTGAGAGTGCACTGGCACCACTGGGGATGCAGCACAGTGAGTCCAGAGAGTGAAGTGTCACCATTGGGGATGCAGCGCAGTGACTACAGAGAGTGCAATGGAACCACTGGGGATGCAGTGCAGTGAGTCCAGAGAGTGCACTGGCTCCAGTGGGGATGCACTGCAGTGGGTCCAGAGAGTGCACTGGCACCACTGGGGATGCAGTGCAGTGAGTCCAGAGAGTGCACTGGCACCTCTTGTGATGCACTGCAGTGAGTCCAGAGAGTGCATTGTCACCACTGGGGATGCAGTGCAGTGAGTCCAGAGAGTGCACTGGCACCACTGGTGATGCACTGCAGTGAGTCCAGAGAGTGCACTGGCACCACTGGAGATGCACTGCAGTGAGTCCAGAGAGTGCACTGTCTCCACTGGGGATGCACTGCACTGAGCCCAGAGAGTGCACTGGCACCACCGGGGATGCAATGCAGTGAGTCCAGAGAGACAATGGAACCACTGGGGATGCAGTGCAGTGAGTCCAGAGAGTGCACTGGCACCACTGGGGATGCAGTGCAGTGAGTCCAGAGAGTGCACAGGCACCAATGGGGATACAGTGCAGACAGTCCAGAGAGTGCACTGGCTCCACTGGGGATGCAGTGCAGTGAGTCCAGAGAGTGAACTGGCACCACTGGGATGCACTGCAGTGAGTCCAGAGAGTGCTCTGGCACCACTGAGCTGCAGTGCAGTGACTCCAGAGATTGCACTGGCACCACTGGGGATGCACTGCAGTGAGTCCAGAGACTACACTGGCACGACTGGGGATGCAGTGCCGTGAGTCCAGAGAGTGCACTGGCACCACTGGAGATGCACTGCAGTGAGTCCAGAGAGTGCACTGGCTCCACTGGGGATGCAGTGCAGTGATTCCAGAGAGTGCACTGGCACCACCGGGGATGCAATGCAGTGAGTCCAGAGAGACAATGGAACCACTGGGGATGCAGTGCAGTGAGTCCAGAGAGTGCACTGGCACCACTGGGGATGCAGTGTAGTGAGTCCAGAGAGTGCACTGGCACCACTGGGGATGCAGTGCAGTGAGTCCAGAGAGCCACTGGCACCACTGGGGATGCAGTGCAGTGAGTCCAGAGACTGCACATGCACCACTGGGGATGCAGTGCAGTGAGTCCAGAGAGTGCACTGGCACCACTGGGGTTGCACTGCACTGAGTCCAGAGAGTGCACTGGCACCACCGGGGATTCCCTGCAGTGAGTCCAGAGAGTGCACTGACACCACTGGGAATGCACTGCAGTGAGTACTGAGAGTGCACTGGCACCTCAGGGGCTGAAATGCAGTGAGTCCAGAGAGTGCACTGTCACCACTGGGGATGCAGTGCAGTGAGTCCAGAGAGTGCACTGGCACCACTGGGGATGCAGTGCAGTGAGTCCAGAGAGTGCACTGGCACAATTGGGGATGCACTGCAGTGAGTCCAGAGAGTGCACTGGCACCACTGGGGATGCACTGCAGTGAGTCCAGAGAGTGCACTGGCACCACTGGGGATGCACTGCAGTGAGTCCAGAGAGTGCACGGGCTCCACTGGGGATGCACTGCACTGAGTCCAGAGAGTGCACTGGCATCACTGGGGATGCAATGCAGTGAGTCCAGAGAGTGCAATGGAAACACTGGGGATGCAGTGCAGTGAGTCCAGAGAGTGCACTGGCACCACTGGGGATGCACTGCAGTGAGTCCAGAGAGTGCACTGGCACCAACTGGGGATGCACTGCAGTGAGTCCAGAGAGTGCACTGGCACCACTGGGGATGCAGTGCAGTGAGTCCAGAGAGTGCACTGGCACCACTGGGGATGCAGTGCAGTGAGTGCAGAGAGTGCATTGGCACCACTGGGGATGCAGTGCAGTGAGTCCAGAGACTGCACTGGCTCCACTGGGGATGCAGTGCAGTGAGTCCAGAGAGTGCACTGGCACCAATGGGGATGCACTGCAGTGAGTCCAGAGAGTGCCCTTGCACCACTGGGGATAAACTGCAGTGAGTCCAGACAGTGCACTGGCACCACTGGGGATGCAATGCAGTGAGTCCAGAGAGTGCAATGGAACCACTGGGGATGCAGTGCAGTGAGTCCAGAGAGTGCCCTGGCACCACTGGGGATGCACTGCAGTGAGTCCAGAGAGTGCACTGGCACCACTGGGGATGCAGTGCAGTGAGTCCAGAGACTGCACTGGCACCACTGGTGATGCACTCCAGTGAGTCCAGAGAGTTCACTGGCACCACTGGGGATGCAGTGCAGTGAGTCCAGAGATTGCACTGGCACCATTGGGGATGCAGTGCAGTGGGTCCAGAGAGTGCACTGGCACCACTGCGGATGCACTGCAGTGAGTCCAGAGAGTGCCCCGGCTCCAATGGGGATACACTGCAGACAGTCCAGAGAGTAAACTGGCTCCACTGGGGATGCAGTGCAGTGAGTCCAGAGAGTGCACTGGCACCACTGGGGATGCACTGCAGTGAGTCCAGAGAGTGCACTGGCACCACTGGGGATGCACTGCAGTGAGTCCAGAGAGTGCACGGGCTCCACTGGGGATGCACTGCACTGAGTCCAGAGAGTGCACTGGCATCACTGGGGATGCAATGCAGTGAGTCCAGAGAGTGCAATGGAAACACTGGGGATGCAGTGCAGTGAGTCCAGAGAGTGCACTGGCACCACTGGGGATGCACTGCAGTGAGTCCAGAGAGTGCACTGGCACCAACTGGGGATGCAGTGCAGTGAGTCCAGAGAGTGCACTGGCACCACTGGGGATGCAGTGCAGTGAGTCCAGAGAGTGCACTGGCACCACTGGGGATGCAGTGCAGTGAGTGCAGAGAGTGCATTGGCACCACTGGGGATGCAGTGCAGTGAGTCCAGAGACTGCACTGGCTCCACTGGGGATGCAGTGCAGTGAGTCCAGAGAGTGCACTGGCACCAATGGGGATGCACTGCAGTGAGTCCAGAGAGTGCCCTTGCACCACTGGGGATAAACTGCAGTGAGTCCAGACAGTGCACTGGCACCACTGGGGATGCAGTGCAGTGAGTCCTGAGAGTGCAATGGCACCACAAGGGATGCAGTGCAGTGAGTCCAGAGAGTGCCCTGGCACCACTGGGGATGCACTGCAGTGAGTCCAGAGAGTGCACTGGCACCACTGGGGATGCAGTGCAGTGAGTCCAGAGAGTGCACTGGCACCACTGGGGATGCACTGCAGTGAGTCCAGAGAGTGCACTGGCACCACTGGGGATGCCCTGCACTGAGTCCAGAGAGTGCACTGGCACCACTGGGGATGCAGTGCTGTGAGTCCAGAGAGTGCACTGGCACCACAGGGGATACACTGCAGTGAGTCCAGAGAGTGCACTGGCATCACTGGGGATGCAGCGCAGTGACTACAGAGAGTGCACTGGCACCAAAAGGGATGCACTGCAGTGAGTCCAGAGAGTGCACTGGCACCACTGGGGATGCAGTGCAGTGAGTCCAGAGACTGCACTGGCACCACTGGTGATGCACTCCAGTGAGTCCAGAGAGTTCACTGGCACCACTGGGGATGCAGTGCAGTGAGTCCAGAGATTGCACTGGCACCATTGGGGATGCAGTGCAGTGGGTCCAGAGAGTGCACTGGCACCACTGCGGATGCACTGCAGTGAGTCCAGAGAGTGCCCCGGCTCCAATGGGGATACACTGCAGACAGTCCAGAGAGTAAACTGGCTCCACTGGGGATGCAGTGCAGTGAGTCCAGAGAGTGCACTGGCACCACTGGGGATGCACTGCAGTGAGTCCAGAGAGTACTCTGGCACCACTGAGCTGCACTGCAGTGAGTCCAGAGATTGCACTGGCACCACTGGGGATGCACTGCAGTGAGTCCAGAGACTACACTGGCACCAGTGGGGATGCAGTGCAGTGAGTCCAGAGAGTGCACTGGCACCACTGGGGATGCATCCCGGTGAGTCCAGAGAGTGCACTGGCACCACTGGGGATGCAGTTCAGTGAGTCCAGAGAGTGCACTGGCACCACTGGGGTTGCAGTGCAGTGAGTCCAGAGACTACACTGGCACCACTGGGGATGCAGTGCAGTGAGTCCAGAGAGTGCGCTGGCACCATTGGGGATGCAGTGCAGTGAGTCCAGAGAGTCCACTGGCACCATTGGGGATGCAGTGCAGTGAGTCCAGAGAGTGCACTGGCACCAGAGGGGATGCAGTGCAGTGAGACCAGAGAGTGGAATGGCACCACTGGTGATGCAGTGCAGTGAGTGCAGAGAGTGCACTGGCACCACTGGGGATGCAGTGCAGTGAGTCCAGAGAGTGCACTGGCACCACTGGGGATGCACTGCAGTGAGTCCTGAGAGTGCAATGGCACCACTGGGGATGCACTGCAATGAGTCCAGAGAGTGCACTGGCACCACTGGGGATGCAGTGCAGTGAGTCCAGAGAGTGCCCTTGCACCACTGGGGATGCAGTGCAGTGAGTCCAGACAGTGCACTGGCACCACTGGGGATGCAGTTTAGTGAGTCCAGAGAGTGCACCGGCTCCAATGGGGATACACTGCAGACAGTCCAGAGAGTGCACTGGCTCCACTGGGGATGCAGTGCAGTGAGTCCAGAGAGTGCACTGGCACCACTGGGGATGCACTGCAGTGAGTCCAGAGACTACACTGGCACCACTGGGGATGCACTGCAGTGACTCCAGAGAGTACACTGGCACCACTGGGGATGCAGTGCAGTGAGTCCACAGAGTGCACTGGCACCACTGGGGATGCAGTGCAGTGAGTTCAGAGAGTGCACTGGCACCACTGGTGATGCAGTGCAGTGAGTCCAGAGAGCCACTGGCACCACTGGGCATGCAGTGCAGTGAGTCCAGAGACTGCACCTGCACCACTGGGGATGCAGTGCAGTGAGTCCAGAGAGTGCATTGGCACCATTGAGGATGCAGTGCACTGAGTCCAGAGAGTGCACTCTCAGCAGTGGGGATGCACTGCATTGAGTCCAAAGAGTGCACTGGCACAACAGGGGATGCAGTGCTGTGAGACCAGAGAGTGCACTGGCACCACTGGTGATCCAGTGCAGTGAGTGCAGAGAGTGCACTGGCTCCACTGGGGATGCAGTGCAGTGAGTCCAGAGAGTGCACTGGCACCACTGGGGATGCACTGCAGTGAGTCCTGAGAGTGCAATGGCACCACTGGGGATGCACTGCAGTGAGTCCACAGAGTGCACTGGCACCACTGGGGATGCAGTGCAGTGAGTCCAGAGAGTGCACTGGCACCAACTGGAGCTGCACTGCTGTGAGTCCTGAGATTGCACTGGCACCACTGGGGTTACAGTGCAGTGAGTGCAGAGACTACACTGGCACCACTGGTGTTGCACTGCAGTGAGTCCAGAGACTTCACAGGCACCACTGGGGATGCAGTGCAGTGAGTCCAGAGAGTGCACTGGCACCACTGGGGATGCAGTTCAGTGACTCCAGAGAGTGCACTGTCACAACTGGGGATGCAGTGCAGTGAGTCCAGAGAGTGCACTGGCACCACCGGGGATTCACTGCAGTGAGTCCAGAGAGTGCACTGACACCACTGGGAATGCACTGCAGTGAGTACTGAGAGTGCACTGGCACCTAATTGGCTGCACTGCAGTGAGTCCAGAGAGTGCACTGGCACCACAGGGGATGCACTGCAGTGAGTCCTGAGAGTGCACTGGCACCACTGGGGATGCAATGCAGTGAGTCCAGAGAGTGCACTGGCACCACTGGGGATGCATCCCGGTGAGTCCAGAGAGTGCACTGGCACCACTGGGGATGCACCCCCGTGAGTCCAGAGAGTGCACTGGCACCACTGGTGATGCAGTGCAGTGAGTCCAGAGAGCCACTGGCACCACTGGGGATGCAGTGCAGTGAGTCCAGAGACTGCACATGCACCACTGGGGATGCAGTGCAGTGAGTCCAGAGAGTGCACTGGCACCATAGGGGATGCAGTGCACTGAGTCCAGAGAGTGCACTGGCACCACTGGATGCAGTGCACTTAGTCCAGAGAGTGCACTCTCAGCAGTGGGGATGCCCTGCCTTGAGTCCAAAGAGTGCACTGGCACAACAGGGGATGCAGTGCAGTGAGGCCAGAGAGTGCACTGACACCACTGGGAATGCACTGCAGTGAGTACTGAGAGTGCACTGGCACCTCACGGGCTGAAATGCAGTGAGTCCAGAGAGTGCACTGTCACCACTGGGGATGCACTGCAGTGAGTCCAGAGAGTGCACTGGCACCACTGGGGATGCAGTGCAGTGAGTCCAGAGAGTGCACTGGCACAATTGGGGATGCAGTGCAGTGAGTCCAGAGAGTGCACTGGCACCACTGGCGATGCACTGCAGTGAGTCCAGAGAGTGCACTGGCTCCACTGGGGATGCACTGCACTGAGTCCAGAGAGTGCACTGGCATCACTGGGGATGCAATGCAGTGAGTCCAGAGAGTGCACTGGCTCCACTGGTGATGCACTGCAGTGAGTCCAGAGAGTGCACTGGCACCACTGGGGATGCACTGCAGTGAGTCCAGAGAGTGCACTGGCACCAACTGGGGATGCAGTGCAGTGAGTCCAGAGAGTGCACTGGCACCACAGGGGATGCAGTGCAGTGAGTCCAGAGAGTGCACTGGCACCACTGGGGATGCAGTGCAGTGAGTGCAGAGAGTGCATTGGCACCACTGGGGATGCACTGCACTGAGTCCAGAGAGTGCACTGGCTCCACTGGGGTTTGAGTGCAGTGAGTCCAGAGAGTGCCCTTGCACCACTGGGGATAAACTGCAGTGAGTCCAGAGAGTGCACTGGCACCACTGGGGATGCAGCGCAGTGAGTCCCGAGAGTGCAATGGCACCACAAGGGATGCAGTGCAGTGAGTCCAGAGAGTGCCCTGGCACCACTGGGGATGCACTGCAGTGAGTCCAGAGAGTGCACTGGCACCACTGGGGATGCACTGCAGTGAGTCCAGAGAGTGCACTGGCACCACTGGGGATGCACTGCAGTGAGTCCAGAGAGTGCACTGGCTCCACTGGGGAGGCCCTGCACTGAGTCCAGAGAGTGCACTGGCACCACTGTGGATGCAATGCAGTGAGTCCAGAGAGTGCAATGGAACCACTGGGGATGCAGTGCAGTGAGTCCAGAGAGTGCACTGGCATCACTGGGGATGCACTGCAGTGAGTGCAGAGACTACACATGCACCACTGGGGATGCAGTGCAGTGAGTCCAGAGAGAGCACTGGCACCACTGGGGATGCAGTGCTGTGAGTCCAGAGAGTGCACTGGCACCACAGGGGATACACTGCTGTGAGTCCAGAGAGTGCACTGGCACCACTGGGGATGCAGCACAGTGAGTCCAGAGAGTGCACTGTCACCACTGGGGATGCAGCGCAGTGACTACAGAAAGTGCACTGGCACCACTGGGGTTGCACTGCAGTGAGTCCAGAGAGTGCACTGGCACCACTGGGGATGCAGTGCAGTGAGTCCAGAGACTGCACTGGCACCACTGGGGATGAAGTGCAGTGAGTCCAGAGATTGCACTGGCACCATTGGGGATGCAGTGCAGTGGGTCCAGAGAGTGCAGTGGCACCACTGGGGATGCACTGCAGTGAGTCCAGAGAGTGCCCCGGCTCCAATGGGCATACACTGCAGACAGTCCAGAGAGTAAACTGGCTCCACTGGGTATGCAGTGCAATGAGTCCAGAGAGTGCACTGGCACCACTGGGGTTTTAGTGCAGTGAGTCCAGAGAGTGCCCTTGCACCACTGGGGATGCACTGCAGTGAGTCCAGACAGTGCACCGGCTCCAATGGGGATACACTGCAGACAGTCCAGAGAGTGCACTGGCACCACTGGGGATGCATCCCGGTGAGTCCAGAGAGTGCACTGGCACCACTGGGGATGCAGTGCAGTGAGTCCAGAGAGTGCACTGGCACCACTGGGGATGCAGTGCAGTGAGTCCAGAGACTACACTGGCACCACTGGGGATGCAGTGCAGTGAGTCCAGAGAGTGCGCTGGCACCATTGGGGATGCAGTGCAGTGAGTCCAGAGAGTGCACTGGCACCATTGGGGATGCAGTGCAGTGAGTCCAGAGAGTGCACTGGCACCAATGGGGATGCAGTGCACTGAGTCCAGAGAGTGCACTCTCAGCAGTGGGGATGCACTGCATTGAGTCCAAAGAGTGCACAGGCACCAGAGGGGATGCAGTGCAGTGAGACCAGAGAGTGGAATGGCACCACTTGTGATGCAGTGCAGTGAGTCCAGAGAGTGCACTGGAACCACTGGGGATGCACTGCAGTGAGTCCTGAGAGTGCAATGGCACCACTGGGGATGCAGTGCAGTGAGTCCAGAGAGTGCACTGGCACCACTGGGGATGCAGTGCAGTGAGTCCAGAGAGTGCACTGGCACCACTGGGGATGCACTGCAGTGAGTCCTGAGAGTGCAATGGCACCACTGGGGATGCACTGCAGTGAGTCCTGAGATTGCACTGGCACCACTGGGGATGCAGTGCAGTGAGTCCAGAGAGTGCACTGGCACAAATGGGATGCAGTGCAGTTAGTGCACAGAGTGCACTGGCACACACAGGGGATACACTGCAGTGAGTCCTGAGAGTGCACTGGCACCACTGGGGATGCAGCACAGTGAGTCCAGAGAGTGAAGTGTCACCATTGGGGATGCAGCGCAGTGACTACAGAGAGTGCAATGGAACCACTGGGGATGCAGTGCAGTGAGTCCAGAGAGTGCACTGGCTCCAGTGGGGATGCACTGCAGTGGGTCCAGAGAGTGCACTGGCACCACTGGGGATGCAGTGCAGTGAGTCCAGAGAGTGCACTGGCACCTCTTGTGATGCACTGCAGTGAGTCCAGAGAGTGCATTGTCACCACTGGGGATGCAGTGCAGTGAGTCCAGAGAGTGCACTGGCACCACTGGTGATGCACTGCAGTGAGTCCAGAGAGTGCACTGGCACCACTGGAGATGCACTGCAGTGAGTCCAGAGAGTGCACTGTCTCCACTGGGGATGCACTGCACTGAGCCCAGAGAGTGCACTGGCACCACCGGGGATGCAATGCAGTGAGTCCAGAGAGACAATGGAACCACTGGGGATGCAGTGCAGTGAGTCCAGAGAGTGCACTGGCACCACTGGGGATGCAGTGCAGTGAGTCCAGAGAGTGCACAGGCACCAATGGGGATACAGTGCAGACAGTCCAGAGAGTGCACTGGCTCCACTGGGGATGCAGTGCAGTGAGTCCAGAGAGTGAACTGGCACCACTGGGATGCACTGCAGTGAGTCCAGAGAGTGCTCTGGCACCACTGAGCTGCAGTGCAGTGACTCCAGAGATTGCACTGGCACCACTGGGGATGCACTGCAGTGAGTCCAGAGACTACACTGGCACGACTGGGGATGCAGTGCCGTGAGTCCAGAGAGTGCACTGGCACCACTGGAGATGCACTGCAGTGAGTCCAGAGAGTGCACTGGCTCCACTGGGGATGCAGTGCAGTGATTCCAGAGAGTGCACTGGCACCACCGGGGATGCAATGCAGTGAGTCCAGAGAGACAATGGAACCACTGGGGATGCAGTGCAGTGAGTCCAGAGAGTGCACTGGCACCACTGGGGATGCAGTGTAGTGAGTCCAGAGAGTGCACTGGCACCACTGGGGATGCAGTGCAGTGAGTCCAGAGAGCCACTGGCACCACTGGGGATGCAGTGCAGTGAGTCCAGAGACTGCACATGCACCACTGGGGATGCAGTGCAGTGAGTCCAGAGAGTGCACTGGCACCACTGGGGTTGCACTGCACTGAGTCCAGAGAGTGCACTGGCACCACCGGGGATTCCCTGCAGTGAGTCCAGAGAGTGCACTGACACCACTGGGAATGCACTGCAGTGAGTACTGAGAGTGCACTGGCACCTCAGGGGCTGAAATGCAGTGAGTCCAGAGAGTGCACTGTCACCACTGGGGATGCAGTGCAGTGAGTCCAGAGAGTGCACTGGCACCACTGGGGATGCAGTGCAGTGAGTCCAGAGAGTGCACTGGCACAATTGGGGATGCACTGCAGTGAGTCCAGAGAGTGCACTGGCACCACTGGGGATGCACTGCAGTGAGTCCAGAGAGTGCACTGGCACCACTGGGGATGCACTGCAGTGAGTCCAGAGAGTGCACGGGCTCCACTGGGGATGCACTGCACTGAGTCCAGAGAGTGCACTGGCATCACTGGGGATGCAATGCAGTGAGTCCAGAGAGTGCAATGGAAACACTGGGGATGCAGTGCAGTGAGTCCAGAGAGTGCACTGGCACCACTGGGGATGCACTGCAGTGAGTCCAGAGAGTGCACTGGCACCAACTGGGGATGCACTGCAGTGAGTCCAGAGAGTGCACTGGCACCACTGGGGATGCAGTGCAGTGAGTCCAGAGAGTGCACTGGCACCACTGGGGATGCAGTGCAGTGAGTGCAGAGAGTGCATTGGCACCACTGGGGATGCAGTGCAGTGAGTCCAGAGACTGCACTGGCTCCACTGGGGATGCAGTGCAGTGAGTCCAGAGAGTGCACTGGCACCAATGGGGATGCACTGCAGTGAGTCCAGAGAGTGCCCTTGCACCACTGGGGATAAACTGCAGTGAGTCCAGACAGTGCACTGGCACCACTGGGGATGCAATGCAGTGAGTCCAGAGAGTGCAATGGAACCACTGGGGATGCAGTGCAGTGAGTCCAGAGAGTGCCCTGGCACCACTGGGGATGCACTGCAGTGAGTCCAGAGAGTGCACTGGCACCACTGGGGATGCAGTGCAGTGAGTCCAGAGACTGCACTGGCACCACTGGTGATGCACTCCAGTGAGTCCAGAGAGTTCACTGGCACCACTGGGGATGCAGTGCAGTGAGTCCAGAGATTGCACTGGCACCATTGGGGATGCAGTGCAGTGGGTCCAGAGAGTGCACTGGCACCACTGCGGATGCACTGCAGTGAGTCCAGAGAGTGCCCCGGCTCCAATGGGGATACACTGCAGACAGTCCAGAGAGTAAACTGGCTCCACTGGGGATGCAGTGCAGTGAGTCCAGAGAGTGCACTGGCACCACTGGGGATGCACTGCAGTGAGTCCAGAGAGTACTCTGGCACCACTGAGCTGCACTGCAGTGAGTCCAGAGATTGCACTGGCACCACTGGGGATGCACTGCAGTGAGTCCAGAGACTACACTGGCACCAGTGGGGATGCAGTGCAGTGAGTCCAGAGAGTGCACTGGCACCACTGGGGATGCATCCCGGTGAGTCCAGAGAGTGCACTGGCACCACTGGGGATGCAGTTCAGTGAGTCCAGAGAGTGCACTGGCACCACTGGGGATGCAGTGCAGTGAGTCCAGAGACTACACTGGCACCACTGGGGATGCAGTGCAGTGAGTCCAGAGAGTGCGGTGGCACCATTGGGGATGCAGTGCAGTGAGTCCAGAGAGTCCACTGGCACCATTGGGGATGCAGTGCAGTGAGTCCAGAGAGTGCACTGGCACCACTGGGGATGCAGTGCACTGAGTCCAGAGAGTGCACTCTCAGCAGTGGGGATGCACTGCATTGAGTCCAAAGAGTGCACTGGCACCAGAGGGGATGCAGTGCAGTGAGACCAGAGAGTGGAATGGCACCACTGGTGATGCAGTGCAGTGAGTGCAGAGAGTGCACTGGCACCACTGGGGATGCAGTGCAGTGAGTCCAGAGAGTGCACTGGCACCACTGGGGATGCACTGCAGTGAGTCCTGAGAGTGCAATGGCACCACTGGGGATGCACTGCAATGAGTCCAGAGAGTGCACTGGCACCACTGGGGATGCAGTGCAGTGAGTCCAGAGAGTGCCCTTGCACCACTGGGGATGCAGTGCAGTGAGTCCAGACAGTGCACTGGCACCACTGGGGATGCAGTTTAGTGAGTCCAGAGAGTGCACCGGCTCCAATGGGGATACACTGCAGACAGTCCAGAGAGTGCACTGGCTCCACTGGGGATGCAGTGCAGTGAGTCCAGAGAGTGCACTGGCACCACTGGGGATGCACTGCAGTGAGTCCAGAGACTACACTGGCACCACTGGGGATGCACTGCAGTGACTCCAGAGAGTACACTGGCACCACTGGGGATGCAGTGCAGTGAGTCCACAGAGTGCACTGGCACCACTGGGGATGCAGTGCAGTGAGTTCAGAGAGTGCACTGGCACCACTGGTGATGCAGTGCAGTGAGTCCAGAGAGCCACTGGAACACTGGGCATGCAGTGCAGTGAGTCCAGAGACTGCACCTGCACCACTGGGGATGCAGTGCAGTGAGTCCAGAGAGTGCATTGGCACCATTGGGGATGCAGTGCACTGAGTCCAGAGAGTGCACTCTCAGCAGTGGGGATGCACTGCATTGAGTCCAAAGAGTGCACTGGCAGAACAGGGGATGCAGTGCTGTGAGACCAGAGAGTGCACTGGCACCACCGGTGATCCAGTGCAGTGAGTGCAGAGAGTGCACTGGCTCCACTGGGGATGCAGTGCAGTGAGTCCAGAGAGTGCACTGGCACCACTGGGGATGCACTGCAGTGAGTCCTGAGAGTGCAATGGCACCACTGGGGATGCACTGCAGTGAGTCCACAGAGTGCACTGGCACCACTGGGGATGCAGTGCAGTGAGTCCAGAGAGTGCACTGGCACCAACTGGAGCTGCACTGCTGTGAGTCCTGAGATTGCACTGGCACCACTGGGGTTACAGTGCAGTGAGTGCAGAGACTACACTGGCACCACTGGTGTTGCACTGCAGTGAGTCCAGAGACTTCACAGGCACCACTGGGGATGCAGTGCAGTGAGTCCAGAGAGTGCACTGGCACCACTGGGGATGCAGTTCAGTGACTCCAGAGAGTGCACTGTCACCACTGGGGATGCAGTGCAGTGAGTCCAGAGAGTGCACTGGCACCACCGGGGATTCACTGCAGTGAGTCCAGAGAGTGCACTGACACCACTGGGAATGCACTGCAGTGAGTACTGAGAGTGCACTGGCACCTAATTGGCTGCACTGCAGTGAGTCCAGAGAGTGCACTGGCACCACAGGGGATGCACTGCAGTGAGTCCTGAGAGTGCACTGGCACCACTGGGGATGCAATGCAGTGAGTCCAGAGAGTGCACTGGCACCACTGGGGATGCATCCCGGTGAGTCCAGAGAGTGCACTGGCACACACAGGGGATACACTGCAGTGAGTCCAGAGAGTGCACTGGCTCCACTGGGGATGCACTGCACTGAGTCCAGACAGTGCACTGGCACCACTGGGGATGCAATGCAGTGAGTCCAGAGAGTGCAATGGCACCACTGGGGATGCAGTGCAGTGAGTCCAGAGAGTGCACTGGCACCACTGGGGATGCACTGCAGTGAGTCCGGAGACTACACATGCACCACTGGGGATGCAGTGCAGTGAGTCCAGAGAGTGCACTGGCACCACTGGGGATGCACTGCAGTGAGTCCAGAGAGTGCACTGGCACCACTGGGGATGCAGTGCAGTGAGTCCAGAGAGTGCACTGGCACCACTGGGGATGCACTGCACTGAGTCCAGAGAGTGCACTGGCTCCACTGGGGATTCACTGCACTGAGTCCAGAGAGTGCACTGGCACCACAGGGGATGCAATGCAGTGAGTCCAGAAAGTGCAATGGAACCACTGGTGATGCAGTGCAGTGGGTCCAGAGAGCCACTGGCACCACTTGGGATGCAGTGCAGTGAGTCCAGAGACTACACATGCACCACTGGGGATGCAGTGCAGTGAGTCCAGAGAGTGCACTGGCACCACTGGTGATGCAGTGCCGTGAGTCCAGAGAGTACACTGGCACCACTGGGGTTGCAGTGCAGTGAGTCCAGAGAATGCACTGGCACTAATGGGGATGCAGTGCAGTGACTCGAAAGAGTGCACTGGCACCACTGCGGATGCACTGCAGTGAGTCCGGAGAGTGCCCTGGCACCAATGGTGATGCAGTGCAGTGAGTCCAGAGAGTGCACTGCCACCACTGGGGATGCAGTTTACTGAGTCCAGAGAGTGCACCGGGTCCAATGGGGATACACTGCAGTGACTCCAGAGAGTGCACTGGCACCCCTGGGGATGCAGTGCAGTGAGTCCAGAGATTGCACTGGCACCACTGGGGATGCAGTGCAGTGAGTCCAGAGAGTGCACTGGCACCACTGGGGATGCAATGCAGTGAGTCCAGAGAGTGCAATGGAACCACTGGGGATGCAGTGCAGTGAGTCCAGAGAGTTCTCTGGCACCACTGGTGATGCAGTGCAGTGAGTCAAGACAGTGCACCGGCTCCAATGGGGATACAGTGCAGACAGTCCAGAGAGTGCACTGGCTCCACTGGGGATGCAGTGCAGTGAGTCCAGAGAGTGCACTGGCACCACTGGGATGCACTGCAGTGAGTCCAGAGAGTGCTCTGGCACCACTGGGGCTGCAGTGCAGTGAGTCCAGAGAGTGCACTGGCACCACTGGGGATGCACTGCAGTGAGTCCAGAGACTACACTGGCCCCACTGGGGATCCAGTGCAGTGAGTCCAGAGAGTGCACTGGCACCACTGTTGATGCAGTGCAGTGAGTCCAGAGAGTGCACTGGCACGACTGGGGATGCAGTGCAGTGAGGCCAGAGAGTGCACTGACACCACTGGGAATGCACTGCAGTGAGTACTGAGAGTGCACTGGCACCTCAGGGGCTGAAATGCAGTGAGTCCTGAGAGTGCACTGTCACCACTGGGGATGCACTGCAGTGAGTCCAGAGAGTGCACTGGCACCACTGGGGATGCAGTGCAGTGAGTCCAGAGAGTGCACTGGCACAATTGGGGATGCACTGCAGTGAGTCCAGAGAGTGCACTGGCACCACTGGGGATGCAGTGCAGTGAGTCCAGAGAGTGCACTGGCACCACTGGGGATGCAGTGCAGTGAGTCCAGAGAGTGCACTGGCTCCACTGGGGATGCACTGCACTGAGTCCAGAGAGTGCACTGGCATCACTGGGGATGCAATGCAGTGAGTCCAGAGAGTGCAATGGAAACACTGGGGATGCAGTGCAGTGAGTCCAGAGAGTGCACTGGCACCACTGGGGATGCACTGCAGTGAGTCCAGAGAGTGCACTGGCACCAACTGGGGATGCAGTGCAGTGAGTCCAGAGAGTGCACTGGCACCACTGGGGATGCAGTGCAGTGAGTCCAGAGAGTGCACTGGCACCACTGGGGATGCAGTGCAGTGAGTGCAGAGAGTGCATTGGCACCACTGGGGATGCACTGCACTGAGTCCAGAGACTGCACTGGCTCCACTGGGGTTTGAGTGCAGTGAGTCCAGAGAGTGCCCTTGCACCACTGGGGATAAACTGCAGTGAGTCCAGAGAGTGCACTGGCACCACTGGGGATGCAGCGCAGTGAGACCTGAGAGTGCAATGGCACCACAAGGGATGCAGTGCAGTGAGTCCAGAGACTACACTGGCACCAGTGGGGATGCAGTGCAGTGAGTCCAGAGAGTGCACTGGCACCACTGGGGATGCAGTGCAGTGAGTCCAGAGAGTGCACTGGCACCACTGGGGATGCACTGCAGTGAGTCCAGAGAGTGCACTGGCTCCACTGGGGATGCCCTGCACTGAGTCCAGAGAGTGCACTGGCACCACTGTGGATGCAATGCAGTGAGTCCAGAGAGTGCAATGGAACCACTGGGGATGCAGTGCAGTGAGTCCAGAGAGTGCACTGGCACCACTGGGGATGCACTGCAGTGAGTGCAGAGACTACACATGCACCACTGGGGATGCAGTGCAGTGAGTCCAGAGAGAGCACTGGCACCACTGGGGATGCAGTGCTGTGAGTCCAGAGAGTGCACTGGCACCACAGGGGATACACTGCAGTGAGTCCAGAGAGTGCACTGGCACCACTGGGGATGCAGCACAGTGAGTCCAGAGAGTGCACTGTCACCACTGGGGATGCAGCGCAGTGACTACAGAAAGTGCACTGGCACCACTGGGGTTGCACTGCAGTGAGTCCAGAGAGTGCACTGGCACCACTGGGGATGCAGTGCAGTGAGTCCAGAGACTGCACTGGCACCACTGGTGATGCACTCCAGTGAGTCCAGAGATTGCAGTGGCACCACTGGGGATGCAGTGCAGTGAGTCCAGAGATTGCACTGGCACCATTGGGGATGCAGTGCAGTGGGTCCAGAGAGTGCAGTGGCACCACAGGGGATGCACTGCAGTGAGTCCAGAGAGTGCCCCGGCTCCAATGGGGATACACTGCAGACAGTCCAGAGAGTAAACTGGCTCCACTGGGGATGCAGTGCAATGAGTCCAGAGAGTGCACTGGCACCACTGGGGTTTTAGTGCAGTGAGTCCAGAGAGTGCCCTTGCACCACTGGGGATGCACTGCAGTGAGTCCAGACAGTGCACCGGCTCCAATGGGGATACACTGCAGACAGTCCAGAGAGTGCACTGGCACCACTGGGGATGCATCCCGGTGAGTCCAGAGAGTGCACTGGCACCACTGGGGATGCAGTGCAGTGAGTCCAGAGAGTGCACTGGCACCACTGGGGATGCAGTGCAGTGAGTCCAGAGACTACACTGGCACCACTGGGGATGCAGTGCAGTGAGTCCAGAGAGTGCGCTGGCACCATTGGGGATGCAGTGCAGTGAGTCCAGAGAGTGCACTGGCACCATTGGGGATGCAGTGCAGTGAGTCCAGAGAGTGCACTCTCAGCAGTGGGGATGCAGTGCACTGAGTCCAGAGAGTGCACTCTCAGCAGTGGGGATGCACTGCATTGAGTCCAAAGAGTGCACAGGCACCAGAGGGGATGCAGTGCAGTGAGACCAGAGAGTGGAATGGCACCACTTGTGATGCAGTGCAGTGAGTCCAGAGAGTGCACTGGCACCACTGGGGATGCACTGCAGTGAGTCCTGAGAGTGCAATGGCACCACTGGGGATGCAGTGCAGTGAGTCCAGAGAGTGCACTGGCACCACTGGGGATGCAGTGCAGTGAGTCCAGAGAGTGCACTGGCACCACTGGGGATGCACTGCAGTGAGTCCTGAGAGTGCAATGGCACCACTGGGGATGCACTGCAGTGAGTCCTGAGATTGCACTGGCAACACTGGGGATGCAGTGCAGTGAGTCCAGAGAGTGCACTGGCACAAATGGGATGCAGTGCAGTGAGTGCACAGAGTGCACTGGCACACACAGGGGATACACTGCAGTGAGTCCAGAGAGTGCACTGGCACCACTGGGGATGCAGCACAGTGAGTCCAGAGAGTGAAGTGTCACCATTGGGGATGCAGCGCAGTGACTACAGAGAGTGCAATGGAACCACTGGGGATGCAGTGCAGTGAGTCCAGAGAGTGCACTGGCTCCAGTGGGGATGCACTGCAGTGAGTCCAGAGAGTGCACTGGCACCACTGGGGATGCAGTGCAGTAAGTCCAGAGAGTGCACTGGCACCTCTGGGGATGCACTGCAGTGAGTCCAGAGAGTGCACTGGCACCACTGGGATGCACTGCAGTGAGTCCAGAGAGTGCTCTGGCACCACTGAGCTGCAGTGCAGTGACTCCAGAGATTGCACTGGCACCACTGGGGATGCACTGCAGTGACTCCAGAGAGTGCTCTGGCACCACTGGGGATGCAGTGCAGTGACTCCAGAGAGTGCACTGGCACCACTGGGGATGCAGTGCAGTGAGTCCAGAGAGTGCACTGGCACCACTGGTGATGCAGTGCAGTGAGTCCAGAGAGCCACTGGCAACAATGGGCATGCAGTGCAGTGAGTCCAGAGACTGCACATGCACCACTGGGGATGCAGTGCAGTGAGTCCAGAGAGTGCACTGGCACCATTGGGGATGCAGTGCACTGAGTCCAGAGAGTGCACTCTCAGCAGTGGGGATGCACTGCATTGAGTCCAAAGAGTGCACTGGCACAACAGGGGATGCAGTGCAGTGAGACCAGAGAGTGCACTGGCACCACTGGTGATCCAGTGCAGTGAGTGCAGAGAGTGCACTGGCTCCACTGGGGATGCAGTGCAGTGAGTCCTGAGAGTGCACTGGCACCACTGGGGATGCACTGCAGTGAGTCCTGAGAGTGCAATGGCACCACTGGGGATGCACTGCAGTGAGTCCACAGAGTGCACTGGCAACACTGGGGATGCAGTGCAGTGAGTCCAGAGAGTGCACTGGCACCAACTGGAGCTGCACTGCTGTGAGTCCTGAGATTGCACTGGCACCACTGGGGTTACAGTGCAGTGAGTGCAGAGACTACACTGGCACCACTGGGGTTGCACTGCAGTGAGTCCAGAGACTTCACAGGCACCACTGGGGATGCAGTGCAGTGAGTCCAGAGAGTGCACTGGCACCACTGGGGATGCATTTCAGTGACTCCAGAGAGTGCACTGTCACCACTGGGGATGCAGTGCAGTGAGTCCAGAGAGTGCACTGGCACCACCGGGGATTCACTGCAGTGAGTCCAGAGAGTGCACTGACACCACTGGGAATGCACTGCAGTGAGTACTGAGAGTGCACTGGCACCTAATTGGCTGCACTGCAGTGAGTCCAGAGAGTGCACTGGCACCACTGGGGATGCAATGCAGTGAGTCCAGAGAGTGCACTGGCACCACTGGGGATGCAATGCAGTGAGTCCAGAGAGTGCAATGGCACCACTGGTGATGCAGTGCAGTGGGTCCAGAGAGTGCACTGGCACCACTGGGGATGCAGTGCAGTGAGTCCAGAGACTACACATGCACCACTGGGGATGCAGTGCAGTGAGTCCAGAGAGTGCACTGGCACCACTGGGGATGCAGTGCCGTGAGTCCAGAGAGTACACTGGCACCACTGGGGTTGCAGTGCAGTGTGTCCAGAGAATGCACTGGCACTAATGGGGATGCAGTGCAGTGACTCGAAAGAGTGCACTGGCACCACTGCGGATGCACTGCAGTGAGTCCGGAGAGTGCCCTGGCACCAATGGTGATGCAGTGCAGTGAGTCCAGAGAGTGCTCTGGCACCACTGGGGATGCAGTGCAGTGAGTCCAGAGAGTGCACTGGCTCCACTGGGGATGCAGTGCAGTGATTCCAGAGAGTGCACTGGCACCACTGGGGATGCAGTGCAGTGAGTCCTGAGAGTGCAATGGCAGCACAAGGGATGCACTGCAGTGAGTCCAGAGAGTGCACAGGCACCACTGGGGATGCAGTGCAGTGAGTCCAGAGAGTGCACTGGCACCAACTGGTGATACACTGCAGTGAGTCCTGAGAGTGCACTGGCACCACTGGGGATGCACTGCAGTGAGTCCAGAGAGTGCACTGGCACCACTGGGGATGCACCCCGGTGAATCCAGAGAGTGCATTGGCACCACTGGGGATGCAGTGCAGTGAGTCCAGAGACTGCACTGGCACCGCTGGGGTTTTAGTGCAGTGAGTCCAGAGAGTGCACTGGCACCACTGGGGATGCAGTGCAGTGAGTCCTGAGAGTGCTCTGGCACCACTGGGGATGCAGTGCAGTGAGTCCAGAGAGTGCACTGGCACCACTGGATGCAGTGCACTGAGTCCAGAGAGAGCACTCTCAGCAGTGGGGATGCACTGCATTGAGTCCAAAGAGTGCACTGGGACAACAGGGGATGCAGTGCAGTGAGACCAGAGAGTGCACTGGCACCACTGGTGATCCAGTGCAGTGAGTGCAGAGAGTGCACTGGCTCCACTGGGGATGCAGTGCAGTGAGTCCAGAGAGTGCACTGGCACCACTGGGGATGCACTGCAGTGAGTCCTGAGAGTGCAATGGCACCACTGGGGATGCACTGCAGTGAGTCCACAGAGTGCACTGGCACCACTGGGGATGCAGTTCAGTGAGTCCAGAGAGTGCACTGGCACCAACTGGAGCTGCACTGCTGTGAATCCTGAGATTGCACTGGCACCACTGGGGTTGCACTGCAGCGAGTCCAGAGACTTCACAGGCACCACTGGGGATGCAGTGCAGTGAGTCCAGAGAGTACACTGGCACCACTGGGGTTGCAGTGCAGTGAGTCCAGAGAATGCACTGGCACTAATGGGGATGCAGCGCAGTGACTCGAAAGAGTGCACTGGCACCACTGCGGATGCACTGCAGTGAGTCCGGAGAGTGCCCTGACACCAATGGTGATGCAGTGCAGTGAGTCCAGAGAGTGCACTGGCACCACTGGGGATGCAGTACTGTGAGTCCAGAGAGTGCACCGGCTCCAATGGGGATACACTGCAGTGAGTCCAGAGAGTGCACTGGCACCACTGGGGATGCAGTTCAGTGAGTCCAGAGATTGCACTGGCACCACTGGGGATGCAGTGCAATGAGTCCAGAGAGTGCACTGGCACCACTGGGGATGCACTGCAGTTAGTCCAGAGAGTGCACTGGCTCCACTGGTGATGCAGTGCAGTGATTCCAGAGAGTGCACTGGCACCACTGGGGATGCAGTGCAGTGAGTCCTGAGAGTGCAATGGCACCACAAGGGATGCACTGCAGTGAGTTCAGAGAGTGCACTGGCACCACTGGAGATGCAGTGCAGTGAGTCCAGAGAGTGCACTGGCACCAACTGGGGATGCAGTGCAGTGAGTCCAGAGAGTGCACTGGCACCACTGGTGATGCAGTGCAGTGAGTCCAGAGAGTGCACTGGCACCATTGGGGATGCAGTGCACTGAGTCCAGAGAGTGCACTGGCACCACTGGGGATGCAGTGCACTGAGTCCAGAGAGTGCACTCTCAGCAGTGGTGATGCACTGCATTGAGTCCAAAGAGTGCACTGGCACAACAGGGGATGCAGTGCATTGAGACCAGAGAGTGCACTGGCACCACTGGTGATCCAGTGCAGTGAGTGCAGAGAGTGCGCTGGCTCCACTGCGGATGCAGTGCAGTGAGTCCAGAGAGTGCACTGGCACCACTGGGGATGCAGTGCAGTGAGTCCACAGAGTGCACTGGCACCACTGGGGATGCAGTGCAGTGAGTCCAGAGAGTGCACTGGCACCAACTGGAGCTGCACTGCTGTGAGTCCTGAGATTGCACTGGCACCACTGGGGTTACAGTGCAGTGAGTCCAGAGACTACACTGGCACCTCAGGGGTTGCACTGCAGTGAGTCCAGAGACTTCACAGGCACCACTGGGGATGCAGTGCAGTGAGTCCAGAGAGTGCACTGGCACCACTGGGGATGCAGTTCAGTGAGTCCAGAGAGTGCACTGTCACCACTGGGGATGCAGTGCAGTGAGTCCAGAGAGTGCACTGGCACCACCGGGGATTCACTGCAGTGAGTCCAGAGAGTGCACTGACACCACTGGGAATGCACTGCAGTGAGTCCAGAGAGTGCACTGACACCTAAGGGGCTGCACTGCAGTGAGTCCAGAGAGTGCACTGGCACCACTGGGGATGCAATGCAGTGAGTCCAGAGAGTGCACTGGCACCACTGGGATGCAGTGCAGTGAGTCCACAGAGTGCACTGGAACACACAAGGGGATACACTGCAGTGAGTCCAGAGAGTGCACTGGCTCCACTGGGGATGCACTGCACTGAGTCCAGAGAGTGCACTGGCACCACTGGGGATGCAGTGCAGTGAGTCCAGAGAGTGCCCTTGCACCACTGGGGATGCACTGCAGTGAGTCCAGACAGTGCACTGGCACCACTGGGGATGCAGTTTAGTGAGTCCAGAGAGTGCACCGGCTCCAATGGGGATACACTGCAGACAGTCCAGAGAGTGCACTGGCTCCACTGGGGATGCAGTGCAGTGAGTCCAGAGATTGCACTGGCACCACTGGTGATGCACTGCAGTGAGTCCAGAGACTACACTGGCACCACTGGGGATGCAGTGCAGTGAGTCCAGAGAGTGCACTGGCACCACTGGGGATGCACTGCAGTGACTCCAGAGAGTGCACTGGCACCACTGGGGATGCAGTGCAGTGAGTCCAGAGAGTGCACTGGCACCACTGGTGATGCAGTGCAGTGAGTCCAGAGAGCCACTGGCACCACTGGGGATGCAGTGCAGTGAGTCCAGAGACTGCACATGCACCACTGGGGATGCAGTGCAGTGAGTCCAGAGAGTGCACTGGCACCATTGGGGATGCAGTGCACTGAGTCCAGAGAGTGCACTGGCACCACTGGATGCAGTGCACTGAGTCCAGAGAGTGCACTCTCAGTAGTGGGGATGCACTGCATTGAGTCCAAAGAGTGCACTGGCACAACAGGGGATGCAGTGCAGTGAGACCAGAGAGTGCACTGGCACCACTGGTGATCCAGTGCAGTGAGTGCAGAGAGTGCACTGGCTCCACTGGGGATGCAGTGCAGTGAGTCCAGAGAGTGCACTGGCACCACTGGGGATGCACTGCAGTGAGTCCTGAGAGTGCAATGGCACCACTGGGGATGCACTGCAGTGAGTCCACAGAGTGCACTGGCACCACTGGGGATGCAGTGCAGTGAGTCCAGAGAGTGCACTGGCACCAACTGGAGCTGCACTGCTGTGAGTCCTGAGATTGCACTGGCACCACTGGGGTTACAGTGCAGTGAGTCCAGAGACTACACTGGCACCACTGGGTTTGCACTGCAGTGAGTCCAGAGACTTCACAGGCACCACTGGGGATGCAGTGCAGTGAGTCCAGAGAGTGCACTGGCACCACTGGGGATGCACTGCAGTGAGTCCAGAGATTGCACTGGCACCACTGGGGATGCAGTGCAGTGAGTCCAGAGAGTGCACTGGCACCACCGGGGATTCACTGCAGTGAGTCCAGAGAGTGCACTGACACCACTGGGAATGCACTGCAGTGAGTACTGAGAGTGCACTGGCACCTATGGGGCTGCACTGCAGTGAGTCCAGAGAGTGCACTGGCACCACTGGGGATGCACTGCAGTGAGTCCAGAGAGTGCACTGGCACCACTGGGGATGCAATGCAGTGAGTCCAGAGAGTGCACTGGCACCACTGGCGATGCAGTGCAGTGAGTCCAGAGAGTGCACTGGCTCCACTGGGGATGCAATGCAGTGAGTCCAGAGAGTGCAATGGAGCCACTGGGGATGCAGTGCAGTGAGTCCAGAGAGTGCACTTGCACCACTGGGGATGCACTGCAGTGAGTCCAGAGACTACACATGCACCACTGGGGATGCAGTGCAGTGAGTCCAGAGAGTGCACTGGCACCAATGGGGATGCACTGCAGTGAGTCCAGAGAGTGCACTGGCACCACTGGGGATGCAGTGCAGTGAGTCCAGAGAGTGCACTGGCTCCACTGGGGATGCACTGCACTGAGTCCAGAGAGTGCACTGGCACCACTGGGGATGCAATGCAGTGAGTCCAGAGAGTGCAATGGAACCACTGGTGATGCACTGCAGTGGGTCCAGAGAGTGCACTGGCACCACTGGGGATGCAGTGCAGTGAGTCCAGAGAGTGCACTGGCACCACTGGGGATGCAGTGCAGTGAGTCCAGAGAGTGCACTGGCACCACTGGTGATGCAGTGCCGTGAGTCCAGAGAGTACACTGGCACCACTGGGGTTGCAGTGCAGTGAGTCCAGAGAATGCACTGGCACTAATGGGGATGCAGTGCAGTGACTCGAAAGAGTGCACTGGCACCACTGCGGATGCACTGCAGTGAGTCCGGAGAGTGCCCTAGCACCAATGGTGATGCAGTGCAGTGAGTCCAGAGAGTGCACTGGCACCACTGGGGATGCAGTTTAGTGAGTCCAGAGAGTGCACCGGCTCTAATGGGGATACACTGCAGTGAGTCCTGAGAGTGCAGTGGCACCACTGGGGATGCAGTGCACTGAGTCCAGAGAGTGCACTGGCACCACTGGGGATGCAGTGCAGTGAGTCCAGAGAGTGCACTGGCACTACTGGGGATGCACTGCAGTTAGTCCAGAGAGTGCACTGGCTCCACTGGGGATGCAGTGCAGTGATTCCAGAGAGTGCACTGGCACCACTGGGGATGCAGTGCAGTGAGTCCTGAGAGTGCAATGGCACCACAAGGGATGCACTGCAGTGAGTCCAGAGAGTGCACTGGCACCACTGGAGATGCAGTGCAGTGAGTCCAGAGAGTGCACTGGCACCAACTGGGGATGCAGTGCAGTGAGTCCAGAGAGTGCACTGGCACCACTGGGGATGCACTGCAGTGAGTCCAGAGAGTGCACTGGCACCACTGGGGATGCACCCCGGTGAGTCCAGAGACTGCACTGGCACCACTGGGGTTTTAGTGCAGTGAGTCCAGAGAGTGCACTGGCACCAATGGGGATGCACTGCAGTGAGTCCAGAGAGTGCCCTTGCACCACTGGGGATAAACTGCAGTGAGTCCAGACAGTGCACTGGCACCACTGTGGATGCAGTGCAGTGAGTCCTGAGAGTGCACTGGCACCACTGGGGATGCAGTGCAGTGAGTCCAGAGAGTGCACTGGCACCAATGGAGATGCACTGCAGTGAGTCCAGAGAGTGCACTGGCTCCACTGGGGATGCCCTGCACTGAGTCCAGACAGTGCACTGGCACCACTGGGGATACAATGCTGTGAGTCCAGAGAGTACAATGGAACCACTGGGGATGCAGTGCAGTGAGTCCAGAGAGTGCACTGTCACCACTGGGGATGCACTGCAGTGAGTCCAGAGACTACACATGCACCACTGGGGATGCAGTGCAGTGAGTCCAGAGAGTGCACTGGCACCCCTGGGGATGCAGTGCTGTGAGTCCACAGAGTGCACTGGCACAACAGGGGATACACTGCAGTGAGTCCAGAGAGTGCACTGGCACCACTGGGGATGCAGCACAGTGAGTCCAGAGAGTGCACTGTCACCACTGAGGATGCAGCGCAGTGACTACAGAGAGTGCACTGGCACCAAAAGCGATGCACTGCAGTGAGTCCAGAGAGTGCACTGGCACCACTGGGGATGCAATGCAGTGGGTTCAGAGAGTGCACTGGCACCACTGGGGATGCAGTGCAGTGAGTCCAGAGACTGCACTGGCACCACTGGTGATGCACTGCAGTGAGTCCAGAGAGTTCACTGGCACCACTGGGGATGCAGTGCAGTGAGTCCAGAGATTGCACTGGCACCATTGGGGATGCAGTGCAGTGGGTCCAGAGAGTGCAGTGGCACCACTGGGGATGCACTGCAGTGAGTCCAGAGAGTGCACTGGCTCCACTGGGGATGCACTGCACTGAGTCCAGAGAGTGCACTGGCACCACTGGGGATGCACTGCAGTGAGTCCAGAGAGTGCCCTTGCACCACTGGAGATGCACTGCAGTGAGTCCAGACAGTGCACTGGCACCACTGGGGATGCAGTTTAGAGAGTCCAGAGAGTGCACCGGCTCCAATGGGGATACACTGCAGACAGTCCAGAGAGTAAACTGGCTCCACTGGGGATGCAGTGCAGTGAGTCCAGAGAGTGCACTGGCACCACTGGGTATGCACTGCAGTGAGTCCAGAGAGTACTCTGGCACCACTGAGCTGCACTGCAGTGAGTCCAGAGATTGCACTGGCACCACTGGGGATGCACTGCAGTGAGTCCAGAGGCTACACTGGCACCAGTGGGGAAGCAGTGCAGTGAGTCCAGAGAGTGCACTGGCACCACTGGGGATGCAGTGCAGTGAGTCCAGACAGTGCACTGGCACCACTGGGGATGCAGTGCAGTGAGTCCAGAGAGTGCACTGTCACCACTGGTGATGCAGTGCAGTGAGTCCAGAGAGCCACTGGCACCACTGGGGATGCAGTGCAGTGAGTCCAGAGAGTGCACTGGCACCATTGGGGATGCAGTGCACTGAGTCCAGAGAGTGCACTGGCACCATTGGGGATGCAGTGCAGTGAGTCCAGAGAGTGCACTGGCACCACTGGGGATGCAGTGCACTGAGTCCAGAGAGTGCACTCTCAGTAGTGGGGATGCACTGCATTGAGTCCAAAGAGTGCACTGGCACCAGAGGGGATGCAGTGCAGTGAGACCAGAGAGTGCACTGGCACCACTGGTGATGCAGTGTAGTGAGTCCAGAGAGTGCACTGGCACCACTGGGGATGCACTGCAGTGAGTCCTGAGAGTGCAATGGCACCACTGGGGATGCACTGCAGTGAGTCCAGAGAGTGCACTGGCACCACTGGGGATGCACTGCAGTGAGTCCAGAGAGTGCACTGGCACCAACTGGAGCTGCACTGCTGTGAGTCCTGAGATTGCACTGGCACCACTGGGGTTACAGTGCAGTGAGTCCAGAGACTACACTGGCACCACTGGGGTTGCACTGCAGTGAGTCCAGAGACTTCACAGGCAGCAGTGGGGATGCAGTGTAGTGAGTCCAGAGAGTGCACTGGCACCACGGGGGATTCACTGCAGTGAGTCCAGAGAGTGCACTGACACCACTGGGGATGCAGTGCAGTGTGTCCAGAGAGTGCACTGGCCCCACTGGGGATGCAGTGCAGTGAGTCCAGAGAGTGCACTGGCACCCCTGGGGATGCACTGCAGTGACTCCAGAGAGTGCATTGGGACCACTGGGGATGCAGTGCAGTGAGTCCAGAGACTGCACTGGCACCACTGGGGTTTGAGTGCAGTGAGTCCAGAGAGTGCACTGGCACCAATGGGGATGCACTGCAGTGAGTCCAGAGAGTGCCCTTGCACCACTGGGGATGCAGTGCAGTGAGTCCAGACAGTGCACTAGCACCACTGGGGATGCAGTTTAGTGAGTCCAGAGAGTGCACCGGCTCCAATGGGGATACGCTGCAGACAGTCCAGAGAGTAAACTGGCTCCACTGGGGATGCAGTGCAGTGAGTCCAGAGAGTGCACTGGCACCACTGGGGATGCACTGCAGTGAGTCCAGAGAGTACTCTGGCACCACTGAGCTGCACTGCAGTGAGTCCAGAGATTGCACTGGCACCACTGGGGATGCACTGCAGTGAGTCCAGAGACTACACTGGCACCACTGGGGATGCAGTGCAGTGAGTCCAGAGAGTGCACTGGCACCACTGTTGATGCAGTGCAGTGAGTCCAGAGAGTGCACTGGCTCCACTGGGGATGCACTGCACTGAGTCCAGAGAGTGCACTGGCACCACTGGGGATGCAATGCAGTGAGTCCAGAGAGTGCAATGGAACCACAGGTTATGCAGTGCACTGAGTCCAGAGAGCCACTGGCACCACTGGGGATGCAGTGCAGTGAGTCCAGATACTACACATGCACCACTGGGGATACAGTGCAGTAAGTCCAGAGAGTGCACTGGCACCACTGGGGATGCACTGCAGTGAGTCCAGAGAGTGCACTGGCACCACTGGGGATGCAGTGCAGTGAGTCCAGAGAGTGCAGTGGCACCACTGGGGATGCAGTGCAGTGAGTCCAGACAGTGCACTGGCACCACTGGGGATGCAGTGCCGTGAGTCCAGAGAGTACACTGGCACCACTGGGGATGCACTGCAGTGAGTCCAGAGAATGCACTGGCACTAATGGGGATGCAGTGCAGTGACTCGAAAGAGTGCACTGGCACCACTGCGGATGCACTGCAGTGAGTCCGGAGAGTGCCCTGGCACCACTGGGGATGCAGTGCAGTGAGTCCAGAGAGTGCAGTGGCACCACTGGGGATGCAGTGCAGTGAGTCCAGAGAGTGCACTGGCACCACTGGGGATGCAGTGCAGTGAGTCCAGAGAGTGCTCTGGCACCACTGAGCTACACTGCAGTGAGTCCAGTAATTGCACTGGCACCACTGGGGATGCACTGCTGTGAGTCCAGAGACTACACTGGCACCAATGGGGATGCAGTGCAGTGAGTCCAGAGAGTGCAAGGCACCACTGTTGATGCAGTGCAGTGAGTCCAGAGAGTGCTCTGGCACCACTGAGCTACACTGCAGTGAGTCCAGTAATTGCACTGGCACCACTGGGGATGCACTGCTGTGAGTCCAGAGACTACACTGGCACCACTGGGGATGCAGTGCAGTGTGTCCAGAGAGTGCACTGGCCCCACTGGGGATGCAGTGCAGTGAGTCCAGAGAGTGCACTGGCACCCCTGGGGATGCACTGCAGTGACTCCAGAGAGTGCATTGGGACCACTGGGGATGCAGTGCAGTGAGTCCAGAGACTGCACTGGCACCACTGGGGTTTGAGTGCAGTGAGTCCAGAGAGTGCACTGGCACCAATGGGGATGCACTGCAGTGAGTCCAGAGAGTGCCCTTGCACCACTGGGGATGCAGTGCAGTGAGTCCAGACAGTGCACTAGCACCACTGGGGATGCAGTGCAGTGAGTCCTGAGAGTGCAATGGCACCACAAGGGATGCAGTGCAGTGAGTCCAGAGAGTGCACTGGCACCACTGGGGATGCACTGCAGTGAGTCCAGAGAGTGCACTGGCACCACTGGGGATGCAGTGCAGTGAGTCCAGAGAGTGCACTGGCACCAATGGAGATGCACTGCAGTGAGTCCAGAGAGTGCACTGGCTCCACTGGGGATGCCCTGCACTGAGTCCAGAGAGTGCACTGGCACGACTGGGGATGCAGTGCAGTGAGTCCAGAGAGTGCACTGGCACCACTGGGGATAAACTGCAGTGAGTCCAGACAGTGCACTGGCACCACTGGGGATGCAGTGCAGTGAGTCCTAAGAGTGCAATGGCACCACTGGGGATGCACTGCAGTGAGTCCAGAGAGTGCACTGGCACCACTGGGGATGCACTGCAGTGAGTCCAGAGAGTGCACTGGCACCACTGGGGATGCAGTGCAGTGAGTGCAGAGAGTGCACTGGCACCAATGGAGATTCACTGCAGTGAGTCCAGAGAGTGCACGGGCTCCACTGGGGATGCCCTGCACTGAGTCCAGAGAGTGCACTGGCACCACTGGGGATGCAATGCAGTGAGTCCAGAGAGTGCAATGGAACCACTGGGGATGCAGTGCAGTGAGTCCAGAGAGTGCACTGGCACCACTGGGGATGCACTGCAGTGAGTCCAGAGACTACACATGCACCACTGGGGATGCAGTGCAGTGAGTCCAGAGAGAGCACTGGCACCACTGGGGATGCAGTGCTGTGAGTCCAGAGAGTGCACTGGCACCACAGGGGATACACTGCAGTGAGTCCAGAGAGTGCACTGGCACCACTGGGGATGCAGTGCAGTGAGTCCAGAGAGTGCACTGTCACCACTGGGGATGCAGCGCAGTGACTACAGAGAGTGCAAGGCACCACTGTTGATGCAGTGCAGTGAGTCCAGAGAGTGCTCTGGCACCACTGAGCTACACTGCTGTGAGTCCAGAGACTACACTGGCACCACTGGGGATGCAGTGCAGTGAGTCCAGAGAGTGCACGGCACCACTGTTGATGCAGTGCAGTGAGTCCAGAGAGTGCACTGGCACCACTGGGGATGCAGTGCAGTGAGTCCAGAGAGTGCACTGGCACCACTGGGGATGCAGTGCAGTGAGTCCAGAGAGTGCACTGGCACCACTGGGGATGCACTGCAGTGAGTCCAGAGACTACACATGCACCACTGGGGATGCAGTGCAGTGAGTCCAGAGAGAGCACTGGCACCACTGGGGATGCAGTGCTGTTAGTCCAGAGAGTGCACTGGCACCACAGGGGATACACTGCAGTGAGTCCAGAGAGTGCACTGGCACCACTGGGGATGCAGCACAGTGAGTCCAGAGAGTGCACTGTCACCACTGGGGATGCAGCGCAGTGAGTCCAGAGAGTGCACTGGCACCAAAAGTTATGCACTGCAGTGAGTCCAGAGAGTGCACTGGCATCAGTGGGGATGCACTGCACTGAGTCCAGAGAGTGCACTGGCACCACTGGGGATGCAGTGCAGTGAGTCCAGAGAGTGCCCTTGCACCACTGGAGATGCAGTGCAGTGCGTCCAGACAGTGCACTGGCACCACTGGGGATGCAGTTTAGTGAGTCCAGAGAGTGCACCGGCTCCAATGGGGATACGCTGCAGACAGTCCAGAGAGTAAACTGGCTCCACTGGGGATGCAGTGCAGTGAGTCCAGAGAGTGCACTGGCACCACTGGGGATGCACTGCAGTGAGTCCAGAGAGTACTCTGGCACCACTGAGCTGCACTGCAGTGAGTCCAGAGATTGCACTGGCACCACTGGGGATGCACTGCAGTGAGTCCAGAGACTACACATGCACCACTGGGGATACAGTGCAGTAAGTCCAGAGAGTGCATTGGCACCACTGGGGATGCAGTGCAGTGAGTCCAGAGACTGCACTGTCACCACTGGGGTTTGAGTGCAGTGAGTCCAGAGAGTGCACTGGCACCACTGGGGATGCAGTGCAGTGAGTCCAGAGAGTGCAGTGGCACCACTGGGGATGCACTGCAGTGAGTCCAGAGAGTACACTGGCACCACTGGTGATGCAGTGCCGTGAGTCCAGAGAGTACACTGGCACCACTGGGGATCCACTGCAGTGAGTCCAGAGAATGCACTGGCACTAATGGGGATGCAGTGCAGTGACTCGAAAGAGTGCACTGGCACCACTGCGGATGCACTGCAGTGTGTCCAGAGAGTGCCCTGGCACCAATGGTGATGCAGTGCAGTGAGTCCAGAGAGTGCAGTGGCACCACTGGGGATGCAGTGCAGTGAGTCCAGAGAGTGCACTGGCACCACTGGGGATGCAGTGCAGTGAGTCCAGAGAGTGCTCTGGCACCACTGAGCTACACTGCAGTGAGTCCAGTAATTGCACTGGCACCACTGGGGATGCACTGCTGTGAGTCCAGAGACTACACTGGCACCAATGGGGATGCAGTGCAGTGAGTCCAGAGAGTGCAAGGCACCACTGTTGATGCAGTGCAGTGAGTCCAGAGAGTGCACTGGCACCACTGGGGATGCAGTGCAGTGAGTCCAGAGAGTGCACTGGCACCAACTGGGGATGCAGTGCAGTGAGTCCAGAGAGTGCACTGGCCCCACTGGTGATGCAGTTCAGTGAGTCCAGAGAGTGCACTGGCACCACTGGGGATGCACCCCGGTGAGTCCAGAGAGTGCATTGGCACCACTGGGGATGCAGTGCAGTGAGTCCAGAGACTGCACTGTCACCACTGGGGTTTGAGTGCAGTGAGTCCAGAGAGTGCACTGGCACGACTGGGGATGCAGTGCAGTGAGTCCAGAGAGTGCACTGGCACCACTGGGGATAAACTGCAGTGAGTCCAGACAGTGCACTGGCACCACTGGGGATGCAGTGCAGTGAGTCCTGAGAGTGCAATGGCACCACAAGGGATGCACTGCAGTGAGTCCAGAGAGTGCACTGGCACCACTGGGGCTGCACTGAAGTGAGTCCAGAGAGTGCACTGGCACCACTGGGGATGCAGTGCAGTGAGTGCAGAGAGTGCACTGGCACCAATGGAGATTCACTGCAGTGAGTCCAGAGAGTGCACGGGCTCCACTGGGGATGCCCTGCACTGAGTCCAGAGAGTGCACTGGCACCACTGGGGATGCAATGCAGTGAGTCGAGAGAGTGCAATGGAACCACTGGGGATGCAGTGCAGTGAGTCCAGAGAGTGCACTGGCACCACTGGGGATGCACTGCAGTGAGTCCAGAGACTACACATGCACCACTGGGGATGCAGTGCAGTGAGTCCAGAGAGAGCACTGGCACCACTGGGGATGCAGTGCTGTGAGTCCAGAGAGTGCACTGGCACCACAGGGGATACACTGCAGTGAGTCCAGAGAGTGCACTGGCACCACTGGGGATGCAGTGCAGTGAGTCCAGAGAGTGCACTGTCACCACTGGGGATGCAGCGCAGTGACTACAGAGAGTGCAAGGCACCACTGTTGATGCAGTGCAGTGAGTCCAGAGAGTGCTCTGGCACCACTGAGCTACACTGCTGTGAGTCCAGAGACTACACTGGCACCACTGGGGATGCAGTGCAGTGAGTCCAGAGAGTGCACGGCACCACTGTTGATGCAGTGCAGTGAGTCCAGAGAGTGCACTGGCACCACTGGGGATGCAGTGCAGTGAGTCCAGAGAGTGCACTGGCACCACTGGGGATGCAGTGCAGTGAGCTCAGAGAGTGCACTGGCACCACTGGGGATGCAGTGCAGTGAGTCCAGAGATTGCACTGGCACCACTGGGGATGCAGTGCAGTGAGTCCAGAGAGTGCACTGGCACCACTAGGGATGCAGTGCAGTGATTCCAGAGAGTGCACTGGCACCACTGGGGATGCAGTGCAGTGAGTCCTGAGAGTGCAATGGCACCACAAGGGATGCACTGCAGTGAGTCCAGAGAGTGCACTGGCACCACTGGGGATGCAGTGCAGTGAGTCCAGAGAGTGCACTGGCACCAACTGGGGATGCAGTGCAGTGTGTCCAGAGAGTGCACTGGCCCCACTGGGCATGCAGTGCAGTGAGTCCAGAGAGTGCACTGGCACCACTGGGGATGCACCCCGGTGAGTCCAGAGAGTGCATTGGCACCACTGGGGATGCAGTGCAGTGAGTAGAGACTGCACTGGCACCACTGGGGTTTGAGTGCAGTGAGTCCAGAGAGTGCACTGGCACCAATGGGGATGCACTGCAGTGAGTACAGAGAGTGCCCTTCCACCACTGGGGATGCAGTGCAGTGAGTCCAGACAGTGCACTGGCACCACTGGGGATGCAGTGCAGTGAGTCCTGAGAGTGCAATGGCACCACAAGGGATGCAGTGCAGTGAGTCCAGAGAGTGCACTGGCACCACTGGGGCTGCACTGCAGTGAGTCCAGAGAGTGCACTGGCACCACTGGGGATGCAGTGCAGTGAGTCCAGAGAGTGCACTGGCGCTAATGGAGATGCACTGCAGTGAGTCCAGAGAGTGCACTGGCTCCACTGGGGATGCAATGCAGTGAGTCCAGAGAGTGCAATGGAACCACTGGGGATGCAGTGCAGTGAGTCCAGAGAGTGCACTGGCACCACTGGGGATGCACTGCAGTGAGTCCAGAGACTACACATGCACCACTGGGGATGCAGTGCAGTGAGTCCAGAGAGAGCACTGGTACCGCTGGGGATGCAGTGCTGTGAGTCCAGAGAGTGCACTGGCACCACAGGGGATACACTGCAGTGAGTCCAGAGAATACACTGGCACCACTGGGGATGCAGTGCAGTGGGTCCAGAGAGTGCAGTGGCACCACTGGGGATGCACTGCAGTTAGTCCAGAGAGTGCACTGGCTCCACTGGGGATGCACTGCACTGAGTCCAGAGAGTGCACTGGCACCACTGGGAATGCAGTGCAGTGAGTCCAGAGAGTGCCCTTGCACCACTGGAGATGCAGAGCAGTGAGTCCAGACAGTGCACTGGCACCACTGGGGATGCAGTTTAGTGAGTCCAGAGAGTGCACCGGCTCCAATGGGGATACGCTGCAGACAGTCCAGAGAGTAAACTGGCTCCACTGGGGATGCAGTGCAGTGAGTGCAGAGAGTGCACTGGCACCACTGGGGATGCACTGCAGTGAGTCCAGAGACTACACTGGCACCAGTGGGGATGCAGTGCAGTGAGTCCAGAGAGTGCACTGGCACCACTGGGGATGCACTGCAGTGAGTCCAGAGACTACACTGGCACCACTGGGGATGCAGTGCACTGAGTCCAGAGAGTGCACTGGCTCCACTGGGGATGCACTGCACTGAGTCCAGAGAGTGCACTGGCACCACTGGGGATGCAGTGCAGTGAGTCCAGAGAGTGCACTGGCACCACTGGGGATGCAGTGCACTGAGTCCAGAGAGTGCACTGGCACCACTGGGGATGCATTGCAGTGAGTCCAGATACTACACATGCACCACTGGGGATACAGTGCAGTAAGTCCAGAGAGTGCACTGGCACCACTGGGGATGCACTGCAGTGAGTCCAGAGTGTGCACTGGCACCACTGGGGATGCAGTGCAGTGAGTCCAGAGAGTGCAGTGGCACCACTGGGGATGCAGTGCAGTGAGTCCAGAGAGTGCACTGGCACCACTGGAGATGCAGTGCCGTGAGTCCAGAGAGTACACTGGCACCACTGGGGATGCACTGCAGTGAGTCCAGAGAATGCACTGGCACCACTGGGGATGCAGTGCAGTGACTCGAAAGAGTGCACTGGCACCACTGCGGATGCACTGCAGTGAGTCCGGAGAGTGCCCTGGCACCAATGGTGATGCAGTGCAGTGAGTCCAGAGAGTGCACTGGCACCACTGGGGATGCAGTGCAGTGAGTCCAGAGAGTGCTCTGGCACCACTGAGCTACACTGCAGTGAGTCCAGTAATTGCACTGGCACCACTGGGGATGCACTGCTGTGAGTCCAGAGACTACACTGGCACCAATGGGGATGCAGTGCAGTGAGTCCAGAGAGTGCAAGGCACCACTGTTGATGCAGTGCAGTGAGTCCAGAGAGTGCACTGGCCCCACTGGGGATGCAGTGCACTGAGTCCAGAGAGTGCACTGGCACCACTGGGGATGCAGTGCAGTGAGTCCAGAGAGTGCATTGGCACCACTGGGGATGCAGTGCAGTGAGTCCAGAGACTGCACTGTCACCACTGGGGTTTGAGTGCAGTGAGCCCAGAGAGTGCACTGGCACAACTGGGGATGCAGTGCAGTGAGTCCAGAGAGTGCACTGGCACCACTGGGGTTAAACTGCAGTGAGTCCAGACAGTGCACTGGCACCACTGGGGATGCAGTGCAGTGAGTCCAGAGAGTGCACTGGCACCACTGGGTATGCAGTGCAGTGAGTCCAGAGAGTGCACTGGCACCACTGGGGCTGCACTGCAGTGAGTCCAGAGAGTGCACTGGCACCACTGGGGATGCAGTGCAGTGAGTCCAGAGAGTGCACTGGCACAAATGGAGATGCACTGCAGTGAGTCCAGAGAGTGCACTGGCACCACTGGGGATGCCCTGCACTGAGTCCAGAGAGCGCACTGGCACAACTGGGGATGCACTGCAGTGAGTCCATAGAGTGCACTGGCACCAGTGAGGATGCAATGCAGTGGGTCCAGAGAGTGCACTGGCACCACTGGTGATGCACTGCAGTGAGTCCAGAGAGTTCACTGGCACCACTGGGGATGCAGTGCAGTGAGTCCAGAGATTGCACTGGCACCGTTGGGGATGCAGTGCAGTGGGTCCAGAGAGTGCAGTGGCACCACTGGGGATGCACTGCAGTGAGTCCAGAGAGTGCACTGGCTCCACTGGGGATGCACTGCACTGAGTCCAGAGAGTGCACTGGCACCACTGGGGATGCAGTGCAGTGAGTCCAGAGAGTGCCCTTGCACCACTGGAGATGCAGTGCAGTGAGTCCAGACAGTGCACTGGCACCACTGGGGATGCAGTTTAGTGAGTCCAGAGAGTGCACCGGCTCCAATGGGGATACGCTGCAGACAGTCCAGAGAGTAAACTGGCTCCACTGCGGATGCAGTGCAGTGAGTCCAGAGAGTGCACTGGCACCACTGGGGATGCACTGCAGTGAGTCCAGAGAGTACTCCTGCACCACTGAGCTGCACTGCAGTGAGTCCAGAGATTGCACTGGCACCACTGGGGATGCACTGCAGTGAGTCCAGAGACTACACTGGCACCAGTGGGGATGCAGTGCAGTGAGTCCAGAGAGTGCACTGGCACCACTGGGGATGCATCCCGGTGAGTCCAGAGAGTGCACTGGCACCACTGGAGATGCAGTGCAGTGAGTCCAGAGAGTGCACTGTCACCACTGGTGATGCAGTGCAGTGAGTCCAGAGAGCCACTGGCACCACTGGGGATGCAGTGCAGTAAGTCCAAAGAGTGCACTGGCACCATTGGGGATGCAGTGCAGTGAGTCCAGAGAGTGCACTGGAACCATTGGGGATGCAGTGCAGTGAGTCCAGAGAGTGCACTGGCACCACTGGGGATGCAGTGCACTGAGTCCAGAGAGTGCACTCTCAGCAGTGGGGATGCACTGCAGTGAGTCCAAAGAGTGCACTGGCACCAGAGGGGATGCAGTGCAGTGAGACCAGAGAGTGCACTGGCACCACTGGGGATGCAGTGCAGTGAGTCCAGAGAGTGCACTGGCACCACTGGGGATGCACTGCAGTGAGTCCTGAGAGTGCACTGTCACCACTGGTGATGCAGTGCAGTGAGTCCAGAGAGCCACTGGCACCACTGGGGATGCAGTGCAGTGAGTCCAGAGAGTGCACTGGCACCATTGGGGATGCAGTGCAGTGAGTCCAGAGAGTGCACTGGCACCATTGGGGATGCAGTGCAGTGAGTCCAGAGAGTGCACTGGCACCATTGGGGATGCAGTGCAGTGAGTCCAAAGAGTGCACTGGCACCAGAGGGGATGCAGTGCAGTGAGACCAGAGAGTGCACTGGCACCACTGGGGATGCAGTGCAGTGAGTCCAGAGACTACACTGGCACCACTGGTTTTGCACTGCAGTGAGTCCAGAGACTTCACAGGCACCACTGGGGTTTTAGTGCAGTGAGTCCAGAGAGTGCACTGGCACCACTGGGGATTCACTGCAGTGAGTCCAGAGAGTGCACTGACACCACTGGGAATGCACTGCAGTGAGTACTGAGAGTGCACTGGCACCTAAGGGGCTGCACTGCAGTGAGTCCAGAGAGTGCACTGGCACCAATGGGATGCAGTGCAGTGAGTCCACAGAGTGCACTGGCACACACAGGGGATACACTGCAGTGAGTCCAGAGAGTGCACTGGCACCACTGGGGATGCAGCACAGTGAGTCCAGAGAGTGAAGTGTCACCACTTGGGACGCAGCGCAGTGACTACAGAGAGTGCAATGGAACCACTGGGGATGCAGTGCAGTGAGTCCAGAGAGTGCACTGGCACCAGTGGGGATGCACTGCAGTGGGTCCAGAGAGTGCACTGGCACCAATGGGGATGCAGTGCAGTGAGTCCAGAGAGTGCACTGGCACCACTGGGGATGCACTGCAGTGAGTCCAGAGAGTGCACTGGCACCACTGGGTATGCAGTGCAGTGAGTCCAGAGACTGCACTGGCACCAGTGGGGATGCACTGCAGTGGGTCCAGAGAGTGCACTGGCACCAATGGGGATGCAGTGCAGTGAGTCCAGAGAGTGCACTGGCACAACAGGGGATGCAGTGCAGTGAGACCAGAGAGTGCACTGGCACCACTGGGGATCCAGTGCAGTGAGTGCAGAGAGTGCACTGGCTCCACTGGGGATGCAGTGCAGTGAGTCCAGAGAGTGCACTGGCACCGCTGGGAATGCACTGCAGTGAGTCCTGAGAGTGCAATGGCACCACTGGGTATGCACTGCAATGAGTCCAGAGAGTGCACTGGCACCACTGTTGATGCAGTGCAGTGAGTCCAGAGAGTGCCCTTGCACCACTGGGGATGCAGTGCAGTGAGTCCAGACAGTGCACTGGCACCACTGGGGATGCAGTTTAGTGAGTCCAGAGAGTGCACCGGCTCCAATGGGGATACACTGCAGACAGTCCAGAGAGTGCACTGGCTCCACTGGGGATGCAGTGCAGTGAGTCCAGAGAGTGCACTGGCACCACTGGGGTTTGAGTGCAGTGAGCCCAGAGAGTGCACTGGCACGACTGGGGATGCAGTGCAGTGAGTCCAGAGAGTGCACTGGCACGACTGGGGATAAACTGCAGTGAGTCCAGACAGTGCACTGGCACCACTGGGGATGCAGTGCAGTGAGTCCAGAGAGTGCACTGGCACCACTGGGGATGCAGTGCAGTGAGTCCAGAGAGTGCACTGGCACCACTTGGGCTGCACTGCAGTGAGTCCAGAGAGTGCACTGGCACCACTGGGGATGCAGTGCAGTGAGTCCAGAGAGTGCACTGGCACCAATGGAGATGCACTGCAGTGAGTCCAGAGAGTGCACTGGCACCACTGGGGATGCCCTGCACTGAGTCCAGAGAGCGCACTGGCACCACTGGGGATGCACTGCAGTGAGTCCATAGAGTGCACTGGCACCAGTGGGGATGCAATGCAGTGGTTCCAGAGAGTGCACTGGCACCACTGGTGATGCACTGCAGTGAGTCCAGAGAGTTCACTGGCACCACTGGGGATGCAGTGCAGTGAGTCCAGAGATTGCACTGGCACCGTTGGGGATGCAGTGCAGTGGGTCCAGAGAGTGCAGTGGCACCACTGGGGATGCACTGCAGTGAGTCCAGAGAGTGCACTGGCTCCACTGGGGATGCAGTGCAGTGAGTCCAGAGAGTGCACTGGCACCACTGGGGATGCAGTGCAGTGAGTCCAGAGAGTGCCCTTGCACCACTGGAGATGCAGTGCAGTGAGTCCAGACAGTGCACTGGCACCACTGGGGATGCAGTTTAGTGAGTCCAGAGAGTGCACCGGCTCCAATGGGGATACGCTGCAGACAGTCCAGAGAGTAAACTGGCACCACTGGGGATGCACTGCAGTGAGTCCAGAGAGTGCACTGGCACCACTGGGTATGCAGTGCAGTGAGTCCAGAGACTGCACTGGCACCAGTGGGGATGCACTGCATTGAGTCCTGAGAGTGCACTGGCACAACAGGGGATGCAGTGCAGTGAGACCAGAGAGTGCACTGGCACCACTGGGGATCCAGTGCAGTGAGTGCAGAGAGTGCACTGGCTCCACTGGGGATGCAGTGCAGTGAGTCCAGAGAGTGCACTGGCACCGCTGGGAATGCACTGCAGTGAGTCCTGAGAGTGCAATGGCACCACTGGGTATGCACTGCAATGAGTCCAGAGAGTGCACTGGCACCACTGTTGATGCAGTGCAGTGAGTCCAGAGAGTGCCCTTGCACCACTGGGGATGCAGTGCAGTGAGTCCAGACAGTGCACTGGCACCACTGGGGATGCAGTTTAGTGAGTCCAGAGAGTGCACCGGCTCCAATGGGGATACACTGCAGACAGTCCAGAGAGTGCACTGGCTCCACTGGGGATGCAGTGCAGTGAGTCCAGAGAGTGCACTGGCACCACTGGGGTTTGAGTGCAGTGAGCCCAGAGAGTGCACTGGCACGACTGGGGATGCAGTGCAGTGAGTCCAGAGAGTGCACTGGCACCACTGGGGATAAACTGCAGTGAGTCCAGACAGTGCACTGGCACCACTGGGGATGCAGTGCAGTGAGTCCAGAGAGTGCACTGGCACCACTGGGGATGCAGTGCAGTGAGTCCAGAGAGTGCACTGGCACCACTGGGGCTGCACTGCAGTGAGTCCAGAGAGTGCACTGGCACCACTGGGGATGCAGTGCAGTGAGTCCAGAGAGTGCACTGGCACCAATGGAGATGCACTGCAGTGAGTCCAGAGAGTGCACTGGCACCACTGGGGATGCCCTGCACTGAGTCCAGAGAGCGCACTGGCACCACTGGGGATGCACTGCAGTGAGTCCATAGAGTGCACTGGCACCAGTGGGGATGCAATGCAGTGGTTCCAGAGAGTGCACTGGCACCACTGGTGATGCACTGCAGTGAGTCCAGAGAGTTCACTGGCACCACTGGGGATGCAGTGCAGTGAGTCCAGAGATTGCACTGGCACCGTTCGGGATGCAGTGCAGTGGGTCCAGAGAGTGCAGTGGCACCACTGGGGATGCACTGCAGTGAGTCCAGAGAGTGCACTGGCTCCACTGGGGATGCAGTGCAGTGAGTCCAGAGAGTGCACTGGCACCACTGGGGATGCAGTGCAGTGAGTCCAGAGAGTGCCCTTGCACCACTGGAGATGCAGTGCAGTGAGTCCAGACAGTGCACTGGCACCACTGGGGATGCAGTTTAGTGAGTCCAGAGAGTGCACCGGCTCCAATGGGGATACGCTGCAGACAGTCCAGAGAGTAAACTGGCTCCACTGGGGATGCAGTGCAGTGAGTCCAGAGAGTGCACTGGCACCACTGGGGATGCACTGCAGTGAGTCCAGAGAGTACTCTGGCACCACTGAGCTGCACTGCAGTGAGTCCAGAGATTGCACTGGCACCACTGGGGATGCACTGCAGTGAGTCCAGAGACTGCACTGGCACCAGTGGGGATGCAGTGCAGTGAGTCCAGAGAGTGCACTGGCACCACTGGGGATGCATCCCGGTGAGTCCAGAGAGTGCACTGGCACCACTGGGGATGCAGTGCAGTGAGTCCAGAGAGTGCACTGTCACCACTGGTGATGCAGTGCAGTGAGTCCAGAGAGCCACTGGCACCACTGGGGATGCAGTGCAGTGAGTCCAGAGAGTGCACTGGCACCATTGGGGATGCAGTGCAGTGAGTCCAGAGAGTGCACTGGCACCATTGGGGATGCAGTGCAGTGAGTCCAGAGAGTGCACTGGCACCACTGGGGATGCAGTGCACTGAGTCCAGAGAGTGCACTCTCAGCAGTGGGGATGCACTGCAGTGAGTCCAAAGAGTGCACTGGCACCAGAGGGGATGCAGTGCAGTGAGACCAGAGAGTGCACTGGCACCACTGGGGATGCAGTGCAGTGAGTCCAGAGAGTGCACTGGCACCACTGGGGATGCACTGCAGTGAGTCCTGAGAGTGCACTGTCACCACTGGTGATGCAGTGCAGTGAGTCCAGAGAGCCACTGGCACCACTGGGGATGCAGTGCAGTGAGTCCAGAGAGTGCACTGGCACCATTGGGGATGCAGTGCAGTGAGACCAGAGAGTGCACTGGCACCACTGGGGATGCAGTGCAGTGAGTCCAGAGAGTGCACTGGCACCACTGGGGATGCACTGCAGTGAGTCCTGAGAGTGCAATGGCACCACTGGGGATGCACTGCAGTGAGTCCAGAGAGTGCACTGGCACCACTGGGGATGCAGTGCAGTGAGTCCAGAGAGTGCACTGGCACCAACTGGAGCTGCACTGCTGTGAGTCCTGAGATTGCACTGGCACCACTGGGGTTACAGTGCAGTGAGTCCAGAGACTACACTGGCACCACTGGTGTTGCACTGCAGTGAGTCCAGAGACTTCACAGGCACCACTGGGGTTTTAGTGCAGTGAGTCCAGAGAGTGCACTGGCACCACTGGGGATTCACTGCAGTGAGTCTAGAGAGTGCACTGACACCGCTGGGAATGCACTGCAGTGAGTACTGAGAGTGCACTGGCACCTAAGGGGCTGCACTGCAGTGAGTCCAGAGAGTGCACTGGCACCAATGGGATGCAGTGCAGTGAGTCCACAGAGTGCACTGGCACACACAGGGGATACACTGCAGTGAGTCCAGAGAGTGCACTGGCACCACTGGGGATGCAGCACAGTGAGTCCAGAGAGTGAAGTGTCACCACTTGGGACGCAGCGCAGTGACTACAGAGAGTGCAATGGAACCACTGGGGATGCAGTGCAGTGAGTCCAGAGAGTGCACTGGCACCAGTGGGGATGCACTGCAGTGGGTCTAGAGAGTGCACTGGCACCAATGGGGATGCAGTGCAGTGAGTCCAGAGAGTGCACTGGCACCACTGGGGATGCACTGCAGTGAGTCCAGAGAGTGCACTGGCACCACTGGGTATGCAGTGCAGTGAGTCCAGAGAGTGCACTGGCACCAGTGGGGATGCACTGCATTGAGTCCTGAGAGTGCACTGGCACAACAGGGGATGCAGTGCAGTGAGACCAGAGAGTGCACTGGCACCACTGGGGATCCAGTGCAGTGAGTGCAGAGAGTGCACTGGCTCCACTGGGGATGCAGTGCAGTGAGTCCAGAGAGTGCACTGGCACCGCTGGGAATGCACTGCAGTGAGTCCTGAGAGTGCAATGGCACCACTGGGTATGCACTGCAATGAGTCCAGAGAGTGCACTGGCACCACTGTTGATGCAGTGCAGTGAGTCCAGAGAGTGCCCTTGCACCACTGGGGATGCAGTGCAGTGAGTCCAGACAGTGCACTGGCACCACTGGGGATGCAGTTTAGTGAGTCCAGAGAGTGCACCGGCTCCAATGGGGATACACTGCAGACAGTCCAGAGAGTGCACTGGCTCCACTGGGGATGCAGTGCAGTGAGTCCAGAGAGTGCACTGGCACCACTGGGGATGCACTGCAGTGAGTCCAGAGAGTGCTCTGGCACCACTGAGCTGCACTGCTGTGAGTCCAGAGATTGCACTGGCACCACTGGGGATGCACTGCAGTGAGTCCAGAGACTACACTGGCACCACTGGGGATGCACTGCAGTGAGTCCAGAGAGTGCACTGGCACCACTGTTGATGCAGTGCAGTGACTCCAGAGAGTGCACTGGCACCACTGGGGATGCAGTGCAGTGAGTCCAGAGAGTGCACTGGCACCACTGGGGATGCAGTGCAGTGAGTCCAGAGAGTGCACTGGCACCACTGGGGATGCAGTGCAGTGAGTCCAGAGACTGCACATGCACCACTGGGGATGCAGTGCAGTGAGTCCAGAGAGTGCACTGGCACCATTGGGGATGCAGTGCACTGAGTCCAGAGAGTGCACTGGCACCATTGGGGATGCAGTGCAGTGAGTCCAGAGAGTGCACTGGCACCATTGGGGATGCAGTGCAGTGAGTCCAGAGAGTGCACTGGCACCATTGGGGATGCAGTGCAGTGAGTCCAAAGAGTGCACTGGCACCAGAGGGGATGCAGTGCAGTGAGACCAGAGAGTGCACTGGCACCACTGGGGATGCAGTGCAGTGAGTCCGGAGAGTGCACTGGCACCACTGGGGATGCACTGCAGTGAGTCCAGAGAGTGCAATGGCACCACTGGGGATGCACTGCAGTGAGTCCACAGAGTGCACTGGCACCACTGGGGATGCACTGCAGTGAGTCCAGAGAGTGCACTGGCACCAACTGGAGCTGCACTGCTGTGCGTCCTGAGATTGCACTGGCACCACTGGGGTTACAGTGCAGTGAGTCCAGAGACTACACTGGCACCACTGGGGTTGCACTGCAATGAGTCCAGAGACTTCACAGGCACCACTGGGGATGCAGTGCAGTGAGTCCAGAGAGTGCACTGGCACCAGTGGGGATTCACTGCAGTGAGTCCAGAGAGTGCACTGACACCACTGGGAATGCACTGCAGTGAGTACTGAGAGTGCACTGGCACCTAAGGGGCTGCACTGCAGTGAGTCCAGAGAGTGCACTGGCACCACTGGGGATGCAGTGCAGTGAGTCCAGAGAGTGCACTGGCAGCAATGGGATGCAGTGCAGTGAGTCCACAGAGTGCACTGGCACAGACAGGGGATACACTGCAGTGAGTTCAGAGAGTGCACTGGCACCACTGGGGTTGCAGCACAGTGAGTCCAGAGAGTGAAGTGTCACCACTGGTGACGCAGCGCAGTGACTACAGAGAGTGCAATGGAACCACTGGGGATGCACTGCAGTGAGTCCAGAGAGTGCACTGGCACCAGTGGGGATGCAGTGCAGTGAGTCCAGAGAGCCACTGGCACCACTGGGGATGCAGTGCAGTGAGTCCAGAGACTGCACTGCACCACTGGGGATGCAGTGCAGTGAGTCCAGAGAGTGCACTGGCACCATAGGGGATGCAGTGCACTGAGTCCAGAGAGTGCACTGGCACCACTGGATGCAGTGCACTGAGTCCAGAGAGTGCACTCTCAGCAGTGGGGATGCACTGCATTGAGTCCAAAGAGTGCACTGGCACAACAGGGGATGCAGTGCAGTGAGACCAGAGAGTGCACTGGCACCACTGGTGATCCAGTGCAGTGAGTGCAGAGAGTGCACTGGCTCCACTGGGGATGCAGTGCAGTGAGTCCAGAGAGTGCACTGGCACCACTGGGGATGCACTGCAGTGAGTCTTGAGAGTGCAATGGCACCACTGGGGATGCACTGCAGTGAGTCCACAGAGTGCACTGGCACCACTGGGGATGCAGTGCAGTGAGTCCAGAGAGTGCACTGGCACCAACTGGAACTGCACTGCTGTGAGTCCTGAGATTGCACTGGCACCACTGGGGTTACAGTGCAGTGAGTCCAGAGACTACACTGGCACCACTGGGGTTGCACTGCAGTGAGTCCAGAGAGTTCACTGGCACCACTGGGGATGCAGTTCAGTGAGTCCAGAGAGTGCACTGTCACCACTGGGGATGCAGTGCAGTGAGTCCAGAGAGTGCACTGGCACCACCGGGGATTCACTGCAGTGAGTCCAGAGAGTGCACTGGCACCACTGGGGATGCACTGCAGTGAGTCCAGAGAGTGCACTGGCACCACTGGGGATGCAATGCAGTGAGTCCAGAGAGTGCACTGGCACCACTGGGGATGCAGCGCAGTGAGTCCAGAGAGTGCACTGGCACCACTGGGGATGCAGTGCAGTGAGTCCAGAGAGTGCACTGGCACCACTGGAGATGCACTGCAGTGAGTCCAGAGAGTGCACTGGCACCACTGGGGATGCAGTGCAGTGAGTCCAGAGAGTGCACTGGCACCACTGGAGATGCACTGCAGTGAGTCCAGAGAGTGCACTGGCTCCACTGGGGATGCACTGCACTGAGTCCAGAGAGTGTACTGGCACCACTGGGGATGCACTTCAGTGAGTCCAGAGAGTGCACTCTCTTTACTTGCCGGGGTGCATCCCCAGTGGTGCCAGTGCACTCTCTGGACTCACTGCACTGCATCCCCAGTGGTGCCAGTGCACTCTCTGGACTTGCTGCACTGCATCCCCAGTGGTGCCAGTGCACTCTCTGGACTCACTGCACTGCATCCCCAGTGGTGCCAGTGCACTCTCTGGACTCACTGCACTGCATCCCCAGTGGTGCCAGTGCAATCTCTGGACTCACTGCACTGCATCCCCAGTGGTGCCAGTGCCCTCTGTGGACTCACTGCAGTGCATCCCCAGTGGGGCCAGTGCACTCTCTGGACTCACTGCACTGCATCCCCAGTGGTGACAGTGCACTCTCTGGACTTGTCGGGGTGCATCCCCAGTGGTGCCAGTGCACTCTCTGGACTCACCGGGGTGCATCCCCAGTGGTGCCAGTGCACGCTCTGGACTCACTGCACTGCATCCCCAGTGGTGCCAGTGGCCTCTCTGGACTCACTGCACTGCATCCCCAGTGGTGCCAGTGCACACTCTGGACTCACTGCAGTGCATCCCCAGTGGTGCTAGTGCACTCTCTGGACCAACGGCACTGCATCCCCAGTGGTGCCAGTGCACTCTCTGGACTCACTGCACTGCATCCCCAGTGCTGCCGGGGTACTCTCTGGACTCACTGCACTGCATCCCCAGTGGTGCCAGTGCAGTCTCTGTGTTAGTGTTGGGGAGAATCGAATGGATGTTTTACTAATGTCTCTTAGGTAATGGGACCTACAGTATAATTAAGCATTGCCAAATGTACTTACATTATCAATTAATCTATGTATACTGGATACTTAGGGAGTACATTGAACAATCAAAAGAATCATTGAAGGGGAACCTTGGGAGGGAACAGGTACAACCTGACCTTGGATAAGGGCCTGGAAATGATGAAATGAGTTGAAGCAGAACCAAGAAGCGGAGGGAGCATGCGTCGAGTAAGAAAGGTGAAAAGTTTAGCGGAGAGGAAGACTCCTTACTTCATCTGGACGACCACCTGGACGACCACCAGAGTGCGCCACGCATGTGCAAAGGGGAGGGGAGCTAATTAGAATGAAAAGCGAGGCTGATGTTGCAACCTGTAATGAATATGTATACCTGACGCAATATTGTATGTATAAATAACGGCTGGGAAGTAACGGGACTTGAGGCCAGATTTGGGCACCTGCCCCGGCTTCCAGCGCTGAATAAAGCACCTTCATATAATCACTTGGTGGTTATGTGGTTGCTACGCTAACATTTTGGCGACCCAGGTGGGACAGCGTGGGCACTGCTGAGGCGGCTCGTGTCTCGGTTTCGCTCCAGCCGGCACCGAGGGATTCTCGGGGAGCAGTCGACCACGACCGACCTCCGCTGCTCACGACGTACCACTGGAGTGGTAAGCAAAGGTGCTTTCAACTTTGGGTATTCGGTACCGATTTGGTTGGGAAAGCCTGCCGGTCAGACGCGGCGAAAGCCACGCTCGGTTGGGCAGGGAGCTCCCGGGGTAAGCCTAGGCGCCGTCCGTTAGACAGAGCGAAAGCTCTGCAGGTTCGGCATTGGTGGTTTGGTATTGGTAATTGTATTGGTTTGTGCTGAAGGGTCAGCACTTGGTATTATTGGTATGTAGTAAGCACGCTGCTGCTCCGGCAGCTTCTGGGAAAGCGTGCTGCTGCTCCGGCAGCTTCTGGGAGAGCACGCTGCTGCTCCGGCAGCTTTTGGGAAAGCGTGCTGCTGCTCCGGCAGCTTTTGGGAGAGCATGCTGCTGCTCCGGCAGCTTTTGGGAGAGTGTACTGCTGCTCCGGCAGCTTTTGGGAGAGCATGCTGCTGCTCCGGCAGCTTCTGGGAAAGCGTGCTGCTGCTCCGGCAGCTTCTGGGAGAGCACGCTGCTGCTCCGGCAGCTTTTGGGAGAGCACGCTGCTGCTCCGGCAGCTTTTGGGAAAGCGTGCTGCTGCTCCGGCAGCTTTTGGGAGAGCATGCTGCTGCTCCGGCAGCTTTTGGGAAAGCGTGCTGCTGCTCCGGCAGCTTCTGGGAGAGCACGCTGCTGCTCCGGCAGCTTTTGGGAGAGTGTACTGCTGCTCCGGCAGCTTCTGGGAAAGTGTGCTGCTGCTCTGGCAGCTTTTGGGTTTGTATCATAAGCTCAAAATGAAAAAGATCAAAGGAATTCTGGGAAAAGATGTACCTATCCCGCGGACATCCCCGCTGGGGTGTTTGCTAGCACACTGGAAAGAGGGAGGTTTTGGTCAAGAAATGCGGAAAGGAAAGCTGATTGATTATTGTAATATTTGGTGGCCACAGTATAAGCTAGAGGACCAAGAAACTTGGCCTGAGAATGGAACATTGCAATATAATACAATTTTACAATTGATGCTATTCTGTAAGCGGGAAGGAAAATATGATGAACTGTCGTATGTGGAATTATTCTTTTATTTGCGCCGAAAGCCTGAATGGCAGCATGCTTGTGGAATAATGGTGCTTGAGGTTTCAACTGAGGAACGTTGTTGTGCATGTACTAAGGAGGGACACTGTATACAGCATCAGGCAATAGAGAATAATAAGTATTATGGGGAAATGAATAATGGAAATATTGATTTGGAAGTTGCGCCGTCGGCTCCGCCGGAAGAGCCAGGACAGGGAGGGAAAAGAGAAAAGGAAGATAGCAGTAGTGATGGAGAATCCCCGACTTTAGTCTCCCCTGTGTCACATAGGACCCGGCAACAGCGAAGGGCAGGAGAAACTATAAATGAACAGGGAGGGAAAATAATCGCTCCCCTCAGGCAAGGAGTGGGGACAGAAGGACCGGTATATGTTAAGGTGCCTTTTTCAGCTGGGGATTTAATGATATGGAAGCAAGCAGCCGGCACCTACAGGGAAAACCCAGATAAAGTAGCTAGGGTAATGAAAATGATAATTAAAACCCAAAATCCCGATTGGGATGATCTCCAGGTGATCCTGGATACTTTGATGGACTCGACAGAAAAAGACATGGTATTGCGGGCAGCCAGAGAGAGAGCCCGAGAAGATATACGTAATGGATTAGTGCTTGGAAATCTAGATCAAAACTTCCCCACCGAGGATCCCCAATGGGATTATAACACAGGGGATGGAATAAGGAGGCTGAAGAGATAGCAAGATTGGGTACAAGTCGGGGTACAGAATGCCATGCCCCGGACTTATCAAAGGACTTCCAGCTGTTTGTGCATGAGAGACAACGATTGGCATTAGGAGTACTGACCCAGCGACTTGGGAGCTGGAAAAGACCTGTGGGGTATTTTTCTAAACAATTGGATGCAGTAAGCGCTGGATGGCCCTCGTGTTTAAGGGCCGTGGCAGCCACAGTCCTTTTAATACAGGAAGCCAGGAAGCTCACATTAGGGAAGCAAATTGAGTGTTCGTGCCACAGATGGTGACTACGGTATTGGAGCAAAAGGGGGGCCATTGGCTATCGCCCAGCCGAATGATGAAATATCAAGCTATACTAACTGAGCAAGATGATGTAATCTTAAGAACTACTAACTTATTGAACCCAGCAGTGTTTCTAGGAACAACTACGGAGGAAGGAGACCTCAGTCATGATTGCGTGGAGATCATCGAACATACCTATGCCAGCAGAACAGACTTAAAGGATCAGCCTCGGGGGAGACCAGATTGGGAACTTTTCACGGATGGAAGCAGCTTTGTGGAAAATGGGACTCGTTATGCAGGATACGCGGCAACTACATCAAAGGTAGTGACTGAGGCAAATTCCCTACCTCCGGGGACTTCAGCCCAATGAGCAGAAATAGTCGCCCTGACACGAGCCCTGGAACTAAGCGAGGGTAAGAACGTGAATATTTGGACAGATTCAAAATATGCATTCGGGGTAGTCCACGTACATGGGGCATTATGGAAAGAAAGGGGAATGCTATCCTCACAAGGGACTAATATAAAATACCAGGAAGAACTATTGAAATTAATAACAGCTGTACAGAAACCCCAACAGGTGGCCATAATGCATTGTAAAGCTCATCAAGGAGGGGTGTCAGAGATTGCAGAAGGTAACAGACTGGCGGATTTGACGGCCCGGAAGGTTGCACGTGAAGTATGGAAAGTAATGGCTCTAATTCCATCGAAGGTAGGCCTCTCTTGTTTTAAATTACCTAAAGACCCAAAGTATTCAGCGGAAGATGAGAGACTTGCAAATTTGATGAAGGCCCAGAAGAATCCTGACGGGTGGTATGTGACTACGACAGGACAACTCATAGTACCTCCTATAATAATGCGAGAAATCTTACAAATAAAACATAATGAATGTCACTGGGGTGCAGAAGCAATGGTGACCTATTTGAAACGAGGTGTCATCTCGGTACACATGTTAACAATGGCAAAGTCAGTAATGTCAAAATGTGAGCTTTGCTTAAAGAATAATCCGGTAGCAAGGAAACATGCTGAGATGGGAAGAACTAGAGCTGGAATAGAGCCTGGAGATTACTGGCAAATAGACTTCGTGGAACTGCCTAAAGCAAGAGGTTATAAATACCGATTGGTAGGGGTTGATACTGTTATAAATGACTGAGTCCCAAATAGGATTACAATCAGAGTTTACAATTTATTAAACGAATAAAGGCAAGCAAAGAGCGCTGGGTGCGCCGGGAGTCTCTGCTCTACCGGGACGCACACCCGTTACGTAAGGCATCTAATTTTTTATACTCCTAGGCTAATACATATTTATTACTACTTCTAAAAGAGGCAAGGTTATTATAATTGGTTTCCCGAATCCGACGTCCTTCCAGGTGCACCTGCTTATCAGTCTCTGTTACTTTCTCGGGGGCCGCTCGGACAGGGAGACAGGGAGGCTCATATTCTTCCTCCTTATCTAGTGGTCTCTTGGCCGGCTGTCAGAAGTTACTGCACATTCGTGCAAAGTCAGCAGTTTTTCTCCGAAGAAATCCCTTTGTTCTTTTCTCGCCTAAACCCAGGCCTCAATGTTAACCCTTCAAAACCCCTTAGTGGCACGAATTGCTGGACCATTTCTTACAATTCCTCCCTTTTTTTTTTTTTTAATCATCAATTCGTGTCTCTCCTTCAACTTTTGTCAGTAACAATTGGATTTCATCAGTCAGTTCTCGGGGTGTCCACTTCTTAAGCATCATTATCGACACGTCACCTTTTCTCTCCACTGAAGTCATCACAAATTGGGTGCTATTTATTACTCGCCGTATCAACAACGTAAAGCAAGGTATCATACAAGGTATAAACAATAATGTCACTATACCACATAAAAATAAAAACAGCATCCTTTTAACCCATGGTTCACCAGGCAACCATGAAAAGAAATCCCAATCCATACCCTTCCAAGTTTGTACTGGGACGTGGGCTAACTTTCTAATTTCCTTTGTTATCTGCTTGACCACTTTTCCATTATCATCAATCTGTAGACAACAGTTAGAATCGTTCAGTTTTCCACATACTCCCCCTTCTTCTGCTAGTAAATAGTCTAAGACCATTCTATGTTGGAATATAGCATTTCTCATTTGAGTGGATTGGTCAGCCAAAAGATCCAAGGCTGTCGCTGTTTGATTTGTTACAACCTCGAGGATAGCTTGCAACCTAATTATTCGGTTCAAATTATAAATAGGTTCTCGGGCTCCTGATATCAACTCATTCGGGTTCCAGGTGGCTGGCCCATAATGCTGTATGATTCTTTCAGGAGGCCATTCATCCTTTCCCCATTCTTGGGCACTACCCCCGGTTAAGGAAGTATCTATAGATCGTTTCACTCTGTTCAGGTCATCATATAATCTTATTCCTAAATGATCTCCTTGTGTTTGTGACAATAAAAAGAACAAGGGTCTTATGTACCCCACATAGCATATTCCCGACCAATTTTCAGGTAGCCTCTTGTAAGCATGTTTGCCACACACCCAATAATGTCCCTTTAGGGCCCACGTCCCGTTTGGAAAAGGACCATTCCATCCCTTTTTAGCCCTTGGGGCGTGATAATACAGAGTGTCCTTGTTACCGAGTGGTCCTGTTACAATGTCTGCCCCGTTCGTACTCGTATATGCGCACTTCCAAGCTCCCGCATCAGGTTTCCACTTACAGTCACAATTCAGTTCTCCTTGGTGGCCAGTTATATTATAAGCTGACCAGAAATGCTTAAAGAACACTCGCCTCCCATTCTCATTCTGCCATCTCCAGCGATAGACCCGCACCACATGCTGTTCCTTAGTTGTGTTATCATGTTGACAGTCTAAGATTCGACTATCGAATTGTCCCCCCGCTTGGGCTCTTGCCACAGTTTTACATCCGGATCCAAAAAATTCTCTGTATGAGCATTTCAGCCAAGTCCCATTTCTCAGCTGAACATGTGTGGTGTTCCATTTCCCACTACGTGCTGTACAGTTTATAGGACTACATCCAGGATCGGTACAATCATATCCAGGAGACAGAGTCCAATTGCAAATGCTTTTTCCCACCGCCACTGTTCCTGTTCTGTTCAAGCAGTATACACCCCGAGCTGACGAGTGTAACTGCCATGGGCCTCCTTCCTCTTTCCAAAATTGCGTCCCATTATGAACTTCGCTCAGATTACTGACCCACCACTTGGGTTCAACTGGGCCTGCTACCCAGGGCCAACTTTCAGTTCCCCCCGGTCCTCCACAAATCCAGCAGTTACTAAGGTTAAAGGCCCTAGCCACTTCCTCCCCCAAAGTGAAAAAGTTATTCCTCCATTCTTGCCCATGGCCCAATTGCCCCTGTAAAAACAATACCAGAAAGTATAGCATTTCTTATCCTTTTTCGTCGTCCAATCTTGAGAGTGTGGGAAACGCCTTCAATCATGAGGTTGGGCCCGCTTTCAGAGCTTGTGTTACCATTCAGCCCTTCGGGGTGATCCAGCTCCTGGAAAAACTAATCACAATTTCATTATGGGTTTAAGAGATTCTCATGTTACTTTTCTCAGGACAACCTGATCTTAGCGCGGGAGAAGTCCGGTCGAGGCCCTCTCACTCGGCAGTCAATACCCATAGGGGTTGCCTCCCTCGGTAGACCATACACACCGCAGTGGAGGGTCCTACCCCGGTCTTGCCTTCTCCCTTTCCTCCCTTCAGACTTGTCCTCTTTATCCAGTGCCCTTAATTCATGCAGAACCTTATTGCTGGGATATCAGTTCCTCTTTAATCTCAGTTTCAGTTCCCCAGGAGTGGACTCAACCCTCCAGGCTTCGGTAGTTATTGGTCCTTTTATTCTGGATGCGTGGGTCCAACCCCTTTCTGCCGTTCTCACAGCTGTTTCAGTAGTAAGTAAAACAAGGTACGGTCCCTCCCATCGGGGGTTCAATGATTCTTCTCTCCAGGTTTTTATTAAGACCTTGTCTCCTGGTTGTATCTTATGAATAGCAAATCCTAAAGGTGGTGTCTGAGTCATCATCCCAATTTCTCTTAGCTCCTGCAATCTCCTTCCAATGGTAATTATGTATTTCTGGATACTATGATCCTCAATTACATTGTTCCCTAGGGGCATCCCTTGAGAATAAGGCATACCATATAACATTTCATATGATGATAATCCAGTCTCACTGTGTGGTTTAGTTCTTATGTTTAAAAGTGCCAATGGTAAGCATTTCGTCCAGGGCAGCTGTGTCTCGATCATTAACTTAGTCAATTGTTGTTTTATTGTTTGATTCATCCTTTCTACTTTCCCTGAGCTCTGTGGGTGCCAGGGAGTGTGGTATTCCCACTGAATACCTAATGATTGACACAACAATTTTATTATTTTAGAAGTAAAGTGTGTGCCCTGATCAGAATCAATGTACTGGATTATCCCATACCTTGGTATTAAATGTTCCAATAAAATTTTTACCACTGTCTGTGCAGTAGCTCGTGCTACAGGATAAGCTTCTACCCATTGTGTTAAATGATCTACGATTACCAATAGATATTTCATTCTCCCTACCTTGGGCAATTCAGTGAAATCAACTTGTACTTTCTCGAAAGGCCTATAAGCTGTTTTTCTCCCTCCCATAGCTGCTTGTCGAAACACTTTCTTATTTATTTTCTGACAAGTTAAACAACCTTGTGTAATTTGTTTCGCTATTTCAAAAATTCCAATGCAACCAAATTGTTTAAGGAAATGATCGCTTAATGCCTTCATACCCCAATGTGTTTGTGCATGTAAACGTTCCAGTATTTGCCTCGCATAGGCTTTTGGCAATATCTCTCGCCCGTCAGGCAGTGTCCATTCTCCTTGTTCTAACTTAGCCCCTATTTTCTCCAATTTTGCTTCTTCTTCAGGGGTAAATTTCTTTTCTTCTCTTTCTCGCCTTTCTTCCTCTCGTATCACATTGATTTTAACAACCTGAGTCCTCAGGGCTGCTTCCTGGGCCTCCTTATCTGCTAGATTATTTCCTCTGATTCGATAATCCAATCCCTTTTGGTGTCCTCTTACATGTACCACTGCTATCTCCTTTGGTTCTCTTAATGCCCTTAAAATTTTTATTATTAACTCTTGATGTATAAGATTCCTCCCTTGAGTATTAATTAGACCTCTTTCTTCCCAAATTTTTCCAAAAGTATGGACCACCCCATATGCATATTTAGAGTCTGTATATATCGTCCCACTTTTCCCTTTTAATAGTTCCAGGGCCCTACATAGGGCATACAGCTCACAAGCCTGAGCTGACCATGATGGGCTCAAAGGTCCGGATTCCACAGGTTCTAAGTTCTTATTAATTATTGCATATCCTGATTTTCTTTTTCCTTCCACTACTCGGGAGGAGCCATCTACAAACAGTGCCTCTCCTTTCTCCAACTCAGCATCCTTTAAATCCGGCCTCACTGTTGTCTGAGTCTCAATTACCTCTAAACAGTTATGTTGTACTCCCTCCTGTGGTTCTCCGAACAAAAATTGTGCTGGGCTCTGAGCAGAGGTTACCCTCAGTTCTAAGTCAGGTGAGTCAATTAGTATTGCTTCATACTTTAGGATCCGACTATCCGTTAACCATTTTTCTGCTTTTTGCTGTAAGACACTTCTAACATTGTGTGGAGTATACACCTTTAAAGGAGCACTAAAGGTACTCTTCCTAACTTCTTCTATTAGTAATGCTGTAGCGACCAGAGCTTGAAGACAAGCAGGCCACCCTCTACTTACTGGATCAAGCAACCTAGAGCAATACCCTACAGGTTTCTTAATCCCTGCCCAATCTTGAGTGAGAACTCCATATGCTGTTTGGTTCGATGTATTTACAAAGAGATAGAAAGGTTTTTCCAGATCCGGAAGGCTCAGTACAGGTGCCTGTATTAAAGCCCTTTTTATTTCCTCAAATTTCTGATCATCCTCTGTGAACCACTTAAGCTGGTTATTAGTTAATTTCTCATATAAGAATTTGACCTTTTCACTGTAGCCTTCAAGCCACGGTCTACAATATCCTAATAATCCCAATACTTGCCGAATTTCCTTTTTAGTTTGTGGGGGTCTTAAAGATAGAATCCCTAATACCCTGTCAGGATCTAATTTCTTTTTTCCCTTACTCAGCCAGTGCCCCAAGTATTTTACTTCCTGTTCCACAAACTGTAATTTCGATCGAGACACCTTTAATCTTCTTTCCCCTAAAAAGTTTAGCAATTTAATAGTAGCTTCTCGGGTTCCCTCTTCAGTTTCTCCTGCTATTAATAGATCATCCACATATTGCAATAATTTGACCCCCCCTAGGTAACGTGAAATCTTGTAAAATTTTTTCTAAAGTTTGTCCAAATAGATTTGGTGACTCTGTAAACCCCTGTGGTAGCACAGTCCATCTTAATTGTTGTTTTCGTCCCGTTTCGGGGTCCTCCCACTCGAAGGCAAAATAATCTCTGGACCTCTCATCCAGAGGGCAGGCCCAAAATGCATCTTTCAGATCTATTACACTATACCAGGTATGTTTGGGAGATATGCGACTCAATAAAGTATAAGGATTTGCCACCACAGGGAATTTAGCGAGTGTTCGCTGATTTACAGCTCTCAGGTCTTGCACCATCCTGTATGACCCATCCGATTTTTTTACGGGGAGGATGGGTGTATTATGAGGCGACATGCACGGTTCTAAAGTTCCTTTTTCCAGAAGTCTGTCAACCACAGGTTTTAACCCCTTTCGACCCTCCATTGGTATAGGGTATTGTTTGACTCGGATTGGACGATGGGGATCCATTATTTGAATATTTATGGGGTCCATTTCTATCCTTCCGGTCTCCCCCTCCTTATACCATACTAAAGGGTTAATGACTTCTTCATCTTTTTGTGTCAAAGTGTATAATTTAATCTGCAATTCGTCCCCTTGACTCTGAATGCTCAAATTCAATCTTAAAATCAAATCTCTCCCCAGTAAATTGTACTCCGCTTCAGGGAGCAAAAGAAAATCATTAACATAAGTTTTCTTCCCAGTTTCTACTTTTACATTTTTCAAGACAGGCACTCTAAAAGGCTCTCCTTTTGCCCCTATTACTGACATATAATTGTTCCCTTCCTCTACTCCTTTTGGAAGTTTTTGAATAGTAGATTTTTCAGCTCCTGTGTCCACTAAAAACAAAACTTCCTCTTTATGGGGACCAATTAGTAGTTTTATCAAGGGCTCCGTTGATGTTGACGTCCCCAGAAGATATAGCCCCTGACACCCCTATTCTTCTTTGAATGTTTTCTCATCTTGTTCCCGCTTACGACAGTTCCTCTGAATGTGTCCCTTCTTGTTGCAATAGTAACAAGCGGGAATGGTGTATTTCTCTCGACAAGACTGCCCCCTAGGGGCTTTCTCTATTCCCTTCTCCCTCCTTTCTCCGGACAGAGTCTTATTTCTCTGACTTTCTCTTACTGCTGCTACAAAAATCTTAGCTTTTGCTTTTTGTTTTTCCTCATCTCTCCTAACATATACTTTCTGTGCTTCCCTAAGTAACTCTTCTAATCCCCTCTCTTGCCAATCTTCCAGCTTCTCTAATTTCCTCCTTATGTCCCCCCAGGATTTAGCTACAAATTGCGTTCTAAGGAGTGCAGTTCCAGCCACTGTATTCGGGTCAATTCCAGAATACATTTGCAAACTTCTCCTTAATCTCTCCAACCATTCTGTTGGAGATTCGTCTTTCCCTTGTTGCTCATGAAATGCTTTATTAATGTTTTGCCCTCGGGGAACAGCTTCCCTTATTCCCTGTATGATTAATGTTCTCAAATCCCTCATATTCTGCCTTCCTTGGGGTTGTTGATGATCCCAGTGGGGATCCACGTTTGGCCATTTTTGGTCTCCTGGGGGTCCTGCCTGATTCTGTCTCTCCCACATTCTCATTCCAGCTTGCCTAATCATTCCTTTTTCCTCGACAGTAAATAAGATCCCTAAAATGGACTGTATTTCTTCCCAGGTATAAGTATTGGGACCTAGGAATTGGTCCAGTCTTTCAGCTACTCCGAGGGGGTCATCTAATAAGGCCCCCATTTCTTTCTTGAAATTCCTTACATCTGTGGTATTTAAGGGGACTGCCACAAACCCAATGCCTCCCTGATTGCCTCCCAGGGGTACCTCTCTTAAGGGATATAGAGAAGCTCCCTCAGATGTGGCAGTCCTACTTCTCGTACATGCAGCCGGGGGTCGGTCTGATTCCGGTGCTGTCGGCGGTGGAGATACCACAGCTGCCGGAGGTGGGGCCACTGCCAGAGGTGGATTGTTAGAATATAGAGGTGGTAAATTATCTAATGGCTCCCATTTATCCTCTTTTTCTTTTTCCCGTTTTTCTTCTCCTTCTTCAAACTCCTCCTCTGTTTTTAGTGTAAATACTGAGGCTGGAAAAGGACGTGAAGTCCTGATCCATAACCTTGCATAATCACTTTCCTCCTGACTAAAAGGTTCCTTTGAGTTAACATGTAGATTTAAAGCCTGGCAAACCCAGTCTTCAAAAGATCCGAAAATAGGCCAAAAGACATGTGGTCTTAAAGGCTCCTTTGGCCATTCTATCATACAATACTGAATCATTTTTACTTTGCTTTTTCCTTTTCTGGGGCCCCTATCGTTCCAATTTCTAATCATTATCCCTAATGGACTTTCTGGTGGTATGTCTGGTAATTTGCTCCCTTTTCTCTGGTCCCGGGTCTTCGATTTAATCTGACCCATCTAGGAATTTTACTGTGGCAATTCCTACAGCCCTTGGTTGCCTTAGTGAGAGTGTCTTGCAGGGGGTTTAGGACCTATCACCCACCCACGAATCCTATAGGAATCGCTTCGGTCCTTCACCGGCCAAGTCCCTCGCGGGAGATTGGAACCGCGGTTAGAAGACCTCCACAATCGCTTCGGAACTACGTTCCGTCTCAATCACACTCTCACACACACAGGCAACCGAATCCCACCCAACCGAACGGTATACACATTAAATACTTACGACTCCGTCGTCTTCGTTCGGATCTTCGCGCGCAGAATTACGGGCAAAATATAGTGCTGCAGCCGGCAAAAGGGAGCTCATAAAAATCTAAATCTTTGCTTGCCCTTATTCAGGTTCGAGATGGCATTAGTCCCGACCTGACTCGAACAGGAGCCACCAAATGGTGGGGGCGCCCCTCCTAGATCAAGTCAGAATTCAGGAACCAAGACCATCCCGGACGAGCCCCCAATTGTTATAAATGACTGAGTCCCAAATAGGATTACAATCAGAGTTTACAATTTATTAAACGAATAAAGGCAAGCAAACAGCGCTGGGTGCGCCGGGAGTCTCTGCTCCACCGGGACGCACACCCGTTACGTAAGGCATCTAATTTTTTATACTCCTAGGCTAATACATATTTATTACTACTTCTAAAAGAGGCAAGGTTATTATAATTGGTTTCCCGAATCCGACGTCCTTCCAGGTGCACCTGCTTATCAGTCTCTGTTACTTTCTCGGGGGCCGCTCGGACAGGGAGACAGGGAGGCTCATATTCTTCCTCCTTATCTAGTGGTCTCTTGGCCGGCTGTCAGAAGTTACTGCACATTCGTGCAAAGTCAGCAGTTTTTCTCCGAAGAAATCCCTTTGTTCTTTTCTCGCCTAAACCCAGGCCTCAATGTTAACCCTTCAAAACCCCTTAGTGGCACGAATTGCTGGACCATTTCTTACAATTCTTTTTCAGGATGGCCAGAGGCCCTTCCCTGTCACACCAACTAAGCAAAGGAAACGGTAAAATGGTTACTACGGGAAATAATCCCTAGATTTGGTGTACCGTTGGGTATTTCTTCAGACAGGGGACCACATTTCATTGCCAACGTGGTCAAGGAGGTTAGTAGGTTACTGGGAATCACCCAGAACAGCCTATCCCACTTACTCCACCCCCATCCTATAGTACCAGCGTTAACAAGCAGGCATAGAGGAATCAATAAGATAGTAGACTAACGAAGATGCGTTAAGATTATACTTACTAATCTCTATATCAAGTTATACTCACTAACCTCTACTAACCTGATTCAACCTAACAGTAATGAAAATACTTGCTCTTGGTATGAGTGAAGTATTTTCAAAGGGGGGGGAATGTTAGTGTTGGGGAGAATCGAATGGATGTTTTACTAATGTCTCTTAGGTAATGGGACCTACAGTATAATGAAGCATTGCCAAATGTACTTACATTATCAATTAATCTATGTATACTGGAAACTTAGGGAGTACAATGAACAATCAAAAGAATCATTGAAGGGGAACCCTGGGAGGGAACAGGTACAACCTGACCTTGGATAAGGGCCTGGAAATGATGAAATGAGTTGAAGCAGAACCAAGAAGCGGAGGGAGCATGCGTCGAGTAAGAAAGGTGAAAAGTTTAGCGGAGAGGAAGACTCCTTACTTCATCTGGACGACCACCTGGACGACCACCAGAGTGCGCCACGCATGTGCAAAGGGGAGGGGAGCTAATTAGAATGAAAAGCGAGGCTGATGTTGCAACCTGCAATGAATATGTATACCTAACGCAATGTTGTATGTATAAATAACGGCTGGGAAGTAACGGGACTTGAAGCCAGATTTGGGCACCTGCCCCGGCTTCCAGCGCTGAATAAAGCACCTTCATATAATCACTTGGTGATTATGTGGTTGCTACGCTAACATCTGGACTCACTGCATCCCCAGTGGTGCCAGTGCACTCTCTGGAGTCACTGCAGTGCATCCCCAGTGGTGCCAGTGCACTCTCTGGACTCACTGCAGTGCAGCCCCAGTGGTGCCAGTGCACTCTCTAGACTCACCGGGGTGCATCCCCAGTGGTGCCAGTGCACTCTCAAGACTCACTGCACTGCATCCCCAGTGGTGCCAGTGCCCTCTGTGGACTCACTGCACTGCATTCCCTGTGGTGCCAATGCACTCTCTGGACTCACTGCACTGCATCCCCAGTGGGGCCAGTGCACTCTCTGGACTCACTGCACTGCATCTCCAGTGGTGACAGTGCACTCTCTGGGCTCACCGGGGTGCATCCCCAGGGGTGCCAGTGCACTCTCTGGACTCACTGCACTGCATCCCCAGTGGTGCCAGTGCCCTCTGTGGACTCACTGCACTGCATTCCCTGTGGTGCCAATGCACTCTCTGGACTCACTGCAGTGCATCCCCAGTGGTGCCAGTGCACTCTCTGGACTCACTGCAGTGCATCCCCAGTGGTGCCAGTGCACTCTCTGGACCCACTGCAGTGCATCCCCAGTGGTGCCAGTGCACTCTCTGGACTCACTGCGCTGCAGTGGTGCCAGTACACTCTCTGGAGTCACCGGGGTGCATCCCCAGTGGTGCCAGTGTACTCTCTGGACTCACTGTGCTGCATCCCCAGTGGTGCCAGTGCACTCTCTGGACTCACTGCACTGCATCCCCAGTGGTGCCAGTGCACTCTCTGGACTCACTGCACTGCATCCCTAGTGGTGCCAGTGCACTCTCTGGACTCACTGCAGTGCATCCCCAGTGGTGCCAGTGCATTCTCTGGAGTCACTGCAGTGCATCCCCAGTGGTGCCAGTGCACTCTGTGGACTCACTGTACTGCATCCCCAGTGGTGCCAGTTGACTCTCTGGACTCACTGCATTGCATCCCCAAGGTGCCAGTGCACTCTCTGGACTCACTGCACTGCTCCAGCAGCGGCATCCGCTCCAGGCGCGTCAGCCGCCCCAGCCGCGGTAGCCCCTCGAGACGCGAGAGACGCCCTAGACGCCCTAGACGCTCCAGCCGCGGCAGCCGCTCCAGCCGCGGCAGCCGCTCCAGCCGGTCCAGCCGCGGCAGCCGCTCCAGCCCCTACCGAGTGGAGCGGCTGCCACGGCTGGAGCGGCTGCCGCGGTTGGAGCGGCTGCCGCGGCTGGAGCGGCTGGAGCGGCTGCCGCGGCTGGAGCGGCTGCAGCGGTTGGAACGGCTGCCGCGGCTGGAGCGGCTGGAGCGTCTGCCGCGTATTCCGCGGATGGAGCGGCTGGAGCGGCTGCCGAGGCTGGAGGGGCTACCGCGGCTGGAGCGGTTGCCGCGGCTGGAGCAGTACAGTAAGTCCAGAGAGTGTACAGTCACCTTTGGGGATGCACTGCATTGTCTGCAGAGAGTGCCCTGGAACCACTGGGGATGCACTGCAGTGAGTCCAGAGAGTGCACTGGGACCAGTGGGGATGCAGTTCAGTGAGTCCAGAGAGTGCACTGGCACCACTGGGGATGCAGTGTAGTGACGCCAGAGAGTGTACGGGAACCACTGGGGATGCACTGCAGTGAGTCCAGAGAGTGCACTGGCACTGCTGCGGATGCAACCCGGTGTTTCCAGAGAGTGCAGTGGCACCACTGGGGATGCAGTGCAGTGACTCCAGAGAGTGCACTGGCACCACTGGGGATGCAGTGCAGTGAGTCCAGAGAGTGCACTGGCACCACTGGGGATGCAGTGCAGTGAGTCCAGAGAGTGCACTGGCACCTTGGGGATGCAGTGCAGTGAGTCCAGAGAGTGCACTGGCACCACTGGGGATGCAGTGCAGTGAGTCCACAGAGTGCACTGGCACTACTGGGGATACTCTGCAGTGAGTCCAGAGAGTGCTCTGGCACCACTGGGGACGCAGCACAGTGAGTCCAGAGAGTGCACTGGCACCACTGGGGATGCAGCGCAGTGACTACAGAGAGTGCACTGGCACCACTGGGGATGCACTGCAGTGAATCCAGAGAGTGCACTGGCACCACTGGGGATCTCACTGCAGTGAGAATGTATCTGAATCCCCGGTGGTGCCAGTGCACTCTCTGGACTCACTGTACTGCATCCCCAGTGGTGCCAGTTGACTCTCTGGACTCACTGCACTGCATCCCTAAGGTGCCAGTGCACTCTCTGGATCACTGCACTGCTCCAGCCGCGGTAGCCCCTCCAGCCGCGGCAGCCGCTCCAGCCGCGGCAGCCGCGGCAGCCGCTCCAGCCGCGGCAGCCGCTAAAGCCGCTACCGAGTAGAGCGGCTGCCACGGCTGGAGCGGCTGCCGCGGTTGGAGCGGCTGCCGCGGCTGGAGAGGCTGGAGCGGCTGGAGCGGCTGCCGCGGCTGGAGCGGCTGCCGCGGTTGGAGCGGCTGCCGCGACTGGAGCGGCTGGAGCGTCTGCCGCTTATGCCGTGGATGGAGCGGCTGCCGCGGCTGGACAGGCTGCCGCGGCTGCCGCGGCTGGAGCGGCTGCCGAGGCTGGAGGGGCTACCGCGGCTGGAGCGGCTGCCGCGGCTGGAGCAGTACAGTGAGTCCAGAGAGTGCACTGTCACCTTTGGGGATGCACTGCATTGTCTGTAGAGAGTGCCCTGGCAACACAGGGGATGCACTGCTGTGAGTCCTGAGAGTGCAATGGCACCACAGGGGATGCACTGCATTGAGTCCAGAGAGTACACTGGCACCACTGGGAATGCAGTGCAGTGAGTCCACAGAGTGCACTGGCACCACTGGGGATGTAGTGCAGTGAGTCCAGAGAGTGCACTGGCACCACTGGGAATGCACTGCAGTGAGTACAGATTGTGCACTGGCACCTAAGGGGCTGCACTGTAGTGAGTCCAGAGAGTGCACTGGCACCAAAGGGACTGAACTGCAGTGAGTACAGAGAGTGCACTGGCACCACTGGGGATGCAGTGCAGTGAGTCCAGAGAGTGCACTGGCACCACTGGGGATGCAGCACAGTGAGTCTACAGAGTGCAGTGTCACCACTGGGGATGCAGCGCAGTGACTACAGAGAGTGCACTGGCACCAAAAGGGATGCACTGCAGTGAGTCCAGAGAGTGCACTGGCACCACTGGGGATGCACTGCAGTGAGTCCAGAGAGTTCACTGGCACCACTGGGGATGCAGTGCAGTGAGTCCAGAGATTGCACTGGCACCACTGGGGATGCACTGCAGTGAGACCAGAGAGTGCACTGGCACCACTGGGGATGCAGTGCAGTGAGTCCAGAGAGTGCACTGGCAACAATGGGGATGCAGTGCAGTGAGTCCAGAGAGTGCAGTGGCACCACTGGGGATGCAGTGCAGTGAGTCCAGAGAGTGCACTAGCACCACTGGTGATGCAGTGCCGTGAGTCCAGAGAGTACACTGGCACCACTGGGGATGCACTGCAGTGAGTCCAGAGAATGCACTGGCACTAATGGGGATGCAGTGTAGTGACTCGAAAGAGTGCACTGGCACCACTGCGGATGCACTGCAGTGAGTCCAGAGAGTGCCCTGGCACCAATGGTGATGCAGTGCAGTGAGTCCAGAGAGTGCACTGGCACCACTGGGCATGCAGTGCAGTGAGTCCAGAGAGTGCACTGGCACCACTGGGGATGCAGTGCAGTGAGTCCAGAGAGTGCACTGGCACCAATGGAGATGCACTGCAGTGAGTCCAGAGAGTGCACTGGCTCCACTGGGGATGCCCTGCACTGAGTCCAGAGAGTGCACTGGCACCACTGGGGATGCAATGCAGTGAGTCCAGAGAGTGCACTGGCACCACTGGGGATGCACTGCAGTGAGTCCAGAGACTACACATGCACCACTGGGGATGCAGTGCAGTGAGCTCAGAGAGTGCACTGGCACCACTGGGGATGCAGCACAGTGAGTCCAGAGAGTGCACTGTCACCACTGGGGATGCAGCGCAGTGACTACAGAGAGTGCACTGGCACCAAAAGGGATGCACTGCAGTGAGTCCAGAGAGTGCACTGGCACCAGTGGGGATGCAATGCAGTGGGTCCAGAGAGTGCACTGGCACCACTGGGGATGCAGTGCAGTGAGTCCAGAGACTGCACTGGCACCACTGGGGATGCACTGCAGTGAGTCCAGAGAGTTCACTGGCACCACTGGGGATGCAGTGCAGTGAGTCCAGAGATTGCACTGGCACCATTGGGGATGCAGTGCAGTGGGTCCAGAGAGTGCAGTGGCACCACTGGGGATGCAGTGCAGTGAGTCCAGAGAGTGCACTGGCACCACTGGGGATGCAGTGCAGTGAGTCCAGAGAGTGCTCTTGCACCACTGGAGATGCAGTGCAGTGAGTCCAAACAGTGCACTGGCACCACTGGGGATGCAGTTTAGTGAGTCCAGAGAGTGCACCGGCTCCAATGGATATACGCTGCAGACAGTCCAGAGAGTGCACTGGCACCACTGGGGATGCAGTGCAGTGAGTCCAGAGAGTGCACTGGCACCACTGGGGATGCACTGCAGTGAGTCCAGAGAGTACTCTGGCTCCACTGAGCTGCACTGCAGTGAGTCCAGAGATTGCACTGGCACCACTGGGGATGCACTGCAGTGAGTCCAGAGACTACACTGGCACCAGTGGGGATGCACTGCAGTGAGTCCAGAGAGTGCACTGGCACCAATGGGGATGCAATGCAGTGAGTCCAGAGACTACACTGGCACCACTGGGGATGCAGTGCAGTGAGTCCAGAGAGTGCACTGGCACCACTGTTGATGCAGTGCAGTGAGTCCAGAGAGTGCACTGGCTCCACTGGGGATGCATTGCAGTGAGTCCAGAGAGTGCAATGGAACCACAGGTGATGCAGTGCACTGAGTCCAGAGAGCCACTGGCACCACTGGGGATGCAGTGCAGTGAGTCCAGATACTACACATGCACCACTCGGGATGCAGTGCAGTAAGTCCAAAGAGTGCACTGGCACCACTGGGGATGCAGTGCAGTGAGTCCAGAGAGTGCACTGGCACCACTGGGGATGCAGTGCAGTGAGTCCAGAGAGTGCAGTGGCACCACTGGGGATGCAGTGCAGTGAGTCCAGAGAGTGCACTGGCACCACTGGTGATGCAGTGCCGTGAGTCCAGAGAGTACACTGGCACCACTGGGGATGCACTGCAGTGAGTCCAGAGAATGCACTGGCACTAATGGGGATGCAGTGCAGTGACTCGAAAGAGTGCACTGGCACCACTGGGGATGCAGTGCAGTGAGTCCAGAGAGTGCAGTGGCCCCACTGGGGATGCAATGCAGTGAGTCCAGAGAGTGCACTGGCACCACTGGGGATGCAGTGCAGTGAGTCCAGAGAGTGCTCTGGCACCACTGTTGATGCAGTGCAGTGAGTCCAGAGAGTGCACTGGCTCCACTGGGGATGCAATGCAGTGAGTCCAGAGAGTGCAATGGAACCACAGGTGATGCAGTGCACTGAGTCCAGAGAGCCACTGGCACCACTGGGGATGCAGTGCAGTGAGTCCAGATACTACACATGCACCACTGGGGATGCAGTGCAGTAAGTCCAAAGAGTGCACTGGCACCACTGGGGATGCAGTGCAGTGAGTCCAGAGAGTGCACTGGCACCACTGGGGATGCAGTGCAGTGAGTCCAGAGAGTGCAGTGGCACCACTGGGGATGCAGTGCAGTGAGTCCAGAGAGTGCACTGGCACCACTGGGGATGCAGTGCCGTGAGTCCAGAGAGTACACTGGCACCACTGGGGATGCACTGCAGTGAGTCCAGAGAATGCACTGGCACTAATGGGGATGCAGTGCAGTGACTCGAAAGAGTGCACTGGCACCACTGGGGATGCAGTGCAGTGAGTCCAGAGAGTGCAGTGGCACCACTGGGGATGCAATGCAGTGAGTCCAGAGAGTGCACTGGCACCACTGGGGATGCAGTGCAGTGAGTCCAGAGAGTGCTCTGGCACCACTGAGCTACACTGCAGTGAGTCCAGTAATTGCACTGGCACCACTGGGGATGCAGTGCAGTGAGTCCAGAGAATACACTGGCACCACCGGGGATGCAGTGCAGTGAGTCCAGAGAGTGCAAGGCACCACTGTTGATGCAGTGCAGTGAGTCCAGAGAGTGCACTGGCACCACTGGGGATGCAGTGCAGTGAGTCCAGAGAGTGCACTGGCACCACTGGGGATGCAGTGCAGTGAGTCCAGAGATTGCACTGGCACCACTGGGGATGCACTGCAGTGAGTCCAGAGAGTGCACTGGCACCACAGTTGATGCAGTGCAGTGAGTCCAGAGAGTGCACTGGCTCCACTGGGGATGCAGTGCAGTGATTCCAGAGAGTGCACTGGCACCACTGGGGATGCAGTGCAGTGAGTCCAGAGAGTGCACTGGCACCACTGGGGATGCAGTGCAGTGAGTCCAGAGAGTGCACTGGCACCAACTGGGGATGCAGTGCAGTGAGTCCACAGAGGGCACTGGCACCACTGGGGATGCAGTGCAGTGAGTCCAGAGAGTGCACTGGCACCACTGGGGATGCAGTGCAGTGAGTCCAGAGAGTGCACTGGCACCAACTGGGGATGCAGTGCAGTGAGTCCAGAGAGTGCACTGGCCCCACTGGGGATGCAGTGCAGTGAGTCCAGAGAGTGCACTGCCACCACTGGGGATGCACTGCAGTGAGTCCAGAGAGTGCACTGGCTCCACTGGGGATGCCCTGCACTGAGTCCAGAGAGTGCACTGGCACCATTGGGGATGCAATGCAGTGAGTCCAGAGAGTGCAATGGAACCACTGGGGATGCAGTGCAGTGAGTCCAGAGCGTGCACTGGCACCACTGGGGATGCACTGCAGTGAGTCCAGAGACTACACATGCACCACTGGGGATGCAGTGCAGTGAGTCCAGAGAGTGCTCTGGCACCACTGTTGATGCAGTGCAGTGAGTCCAGAGAGTGCACTGGCTCCACTGGGGATGCAATGCAGTGAGTCCAGAGAGTGCAATGGAACCACAGGTGATGCAGTGCACTGAGTCCAGAGAGCCACTGGCACCACTGGGGATGCAGTGCAGTGAGTCCAGATACTACACATGCACCACTGGGGATGCAGTGCAGTAAGTCCAAAGAGTGCACTGGCACCACTGGGGATGCAGTGCAGTGAGTCCAGAGAGTGCACTGGCACCACTGGGGATGCACTGCCGTGAGTCCAGAGAGTGCAGTGGCACCACTGGGGATGCAGTGCAGTGAGTCCAGAGAGTGCACTGGCACCACTGGGGATGCAGTGCCGTGAGTCCAGAGAATGCACTGGCACTAATGGGGATGCAGTGCAGTGACTCGAAAGAGTGCACTGGCACCACTGGGGATGCAGTGCAGTGAGTCCAGAGAGTGCACTGGCACCACTGGGGATGCAGTGCAGTGAGTCCAGAGAGTGCTCTGGCACCACTGAGCTACACTGCAGTGAGTCCAGTAATTGCACTGGCACCACTGGGGATGCAGTGCAGTGAGTCCAGAGAATACACTGGCACCACTGGGGATGCAGTGCAGTGAGTCCAGAGAGTGCAAGGCACCACTGTTGATGCAGTGCAGTGAGTCCAGAGAGTGCACTGGCACCACTGGGGATGCAGTGCAGTGAGTCCAGAGAGTGCACTGGCACCACTGGGGATGCAGTGCAGTGAGTCCAGAGATTGCACTGGCACCACTGGGGATGCACTGCAGTGAGTCCAGAGAGTGCACTGGCACCACTGTTGATGCAGTGCAGTGAGTCCAGAGAGTGCACTGGCTCCACTGGGGATGCAGTGCAGTGATTCCAGAGAGTGCACTGGCACCACTGGGGATGCAGTGCAGTGAGTCCAGAGAGTGCACTGGCACCACTGGGGATGCAGTGCAGTGAGTCCAGAGAGTGCACTGGCACCAACTGGGGATGCAGTGCAGTGAGTCCACAGAGGGCACTGGCACCACTGGGGATGCAGTGCAGTGAGTCCAGAGAGTGCACTGGCACCACTGGGGATGCAGTGCAGTGAGTCCAGAGAGTGCACTGGCACCAACTGGGGATGCAGTGCAGTGAGTCCAGAGAGTGCACTGGCACCAATGGAGATGCACTGCAGTGAGTCCAGAGAGTGCACTGGCTCCACTGGGGATGCCCTGCACTGAGTCCAGAGAGTGCACTGGCACCACTGGGGATGCAATGCAGTGAGTCCAGAGAGTGCAATGGAACCACTGGGGATGCAGTGCAGTGAGTCCAGAGCGTGCACTGGCACCACTGGGGATGCACTGCAGTGAGTCCAGAGACTACACATGCACCACTGGGGATGCAGTGCAGTGAGTCCAGAGAGAGCACTGGCACCACTGGGGATGCAGTGCTGTGAGTCCAGAGAGTGCACTGGCACCACAGGGGATACACTGCAGTGAGTCCAGAGAGTGCACTGGCACCACTGGGGATGCAGCACAGTGAGTCCAGAGAGTGCACTGTCACCACTGGGGATGCAGCGCAGTGACTACAGAGAGTGCACTGGCACCAAAAGGGATGCACTGCAGTGAGTCCAGAGAGTGCACTGGCACCAGTGGGGATGCAATGCAGTGGGTCCAGAGAGTGCACTGGCACCACTGGGGATGCAGTGCAGTGAGTCCAGAGACTGCACTGGCACCACTGGTGATGCACTGCAGTGAGTCCAGAGAGTTCAATGGCACCACTGGGGATGCAGTGCAGTGAGTCCAGAGATTGCACTGGCACCACTGGGGATGCAGTGCAGTGGGTCAAGAGAGTGCAGTGGCACCACTGGGGATGCACTGCAGTGAGTCCAGAGAGTGCACTGGCTCCACTGGGGATGCACTGCACTGAGTCCAGAGAGTGCACTGGCACCACTGGGGATGCAGTGCAGTGAGTCCAGAGAGTGCACTGGCCCCACTGGGGATGCAGTGCAGTGAGTCCAGAGAGTGCACTGCCACCACTGGGGATGCAGTGCAGTGAGTCCAGAGAGTGCACTGGCACCAATGGAGATGCACTGCAGTGAGTCCAGAGAGTGCACTGGCTCCACTGGGGATGCCCTGCACTGAGTCCAGAGAGTGCACTGGCACCACTGGGGATGCAATGCAGTGAGTCCAGAGAGTGCAATGGAACCACTGGGGATGCAGTGCAGTGAGTCCAGAGAGTGCACTGGCACCACTGGGGATGCACTGCAGTGAGTCCAGAGACTACACATGCACCACTGGGGATGCAGTGCAGTGAGTCCAGAGAGAGCACTGGCACCACTGGGGATGCAGTGCTGTGAGTCCAGAGAGTGCACTGGCACCACAGGGGATACACTGCAGTGAGTCCAGAGAGTGCACTGGCACCACTGGGGATGCAGCACAGTGAGTCCAGAGAGTGCACTGTCACCACTGTGGATGCAGCGCAGTGACTACAGAGAGTGCACTGGCACCAAAAGGGATGCACTGCAGTGAGTCCAGAGAGTGCACTGGCACCAGTGGGGATGCAATGCAGTGGGTCCAGAGAGTGCACTGGCACCACTGGGGATGCAGTGCAGTGAGTCCAGAGACTGCACTGGCACCACTGGTGATGCACTGCAGTGAGTCCAGAGAGTTCAATGGCACCACTGGGGATGCAGTGCAGTGAGTCCAGAGATTGCACTGGCACCACTGGGGATGCAGTGCAGTGGGTCAAGAGAGTGCAGTGGCACCACTGGGGATGCACTGCAGTGAGTCCAGAGAGTGCACTGGCTCCACTGGGGATGCACTGCACTGAGTCCAGAGAGTGCACTGGCACCACTGGGGATGCAGTGCAGTGAGTCCAGAGAGTGCACTGGCAGCACTGGGGATGCAGCACAGTGAGTCCAGAGAGTGCACTGTCACCACTGGGGATGCAGCGCAGTGACTACAGAGAGTGCACTGGCACCAAAAGGGATGCACTGCAGTGAGTCCAGAGAGTGCACTGGCACCACTGGGGATGCAATGCAGTCGGTCCAGACAGTGCACTGGCACCACTGGGGATGCAGTGCAGTGAGTCCAGAGAGTGCACTGGCCCCACTGGGGATGCAGTGCAGTGAGTCCAGAGAGTGCACTGCCACCACTGGGGATGCAGTGCAGTGAGTCCAGAGAGTGCACTGGCACCAATGGAGATGCACTGCAGTGAGTCCAGAGAGTGCACTGGCTCCACTGGGGATGCCCTGCACTGAGTCCAGAGAGTGCACTGGCACCACTGGGGATGCAATGCAGTGAGTCCAGAGAGTGCAATGGAACCACTGGGGATGCAGTGCAGTGAGTCCAGAGAGTGCACTGGCACCACTGGGGATGCACTGCAGTGAGTCCAGAGACTACACATGCACCACTGGGGATGCAGTGCAGTGAGTCCAGAGAGAGCACTGGCACCACTGGGGATGCAGTGCTGTGAGTCCAGAGAGTGCACTGGCACCACAGGGGATACACTGCAGTGAGTCCAGAGAGAGCACTGGCACCACTGGGGATGCAGCACAGTGAGTCCAGAGAGTGCACTGTCACCACTGTGGATGCAGCGCAGTGACTACAGAGAGTGCACTGGCACCAAAAGGGATGCACTGCAGTGAGTCCAGAGAGTGCACTGGCACCAGTGGGGATGCAATGCAGTGGGTCCAGAGAGTGCACTGGCACCACTGGGGATGCAGTGCAGTGAGTCCAGAGACTGCACTGGCACCACTGGTGATGCACTGCAGTGAGTCCAGAGAGTTCAATGGCACCACTGGGGATGCAGTGCAGTGAGTCCAGAGATTGCACTGGCACCACTGGGGATGCAGTGCAGTGGGTCAAGAGAGTGCAGTGGCACCACTGGGGATGCACTGCAGTGAGTCCAGAGAGTGCACTGGCTCCACTGGGGATGCACTGCACTGAGTCCAGAGAGTGCACTGGCACCACTGGGGATGCAGTGCAGTGAGTCCAGAGAGTGCACTGGCACCACTGGGGATGCAGCACAGTGAGTCCAGAGAGTGCACTGTCACCACTGGGGATGCAGCGCAGTGACTACAGAGAGTGCACTGGCACCAAAAGGGATGCACTGCAGTGAGTCCAGAGAGTGCACTGGCACCAGTGGGGATGCAATGCAGTCGGTCCAGACAGTGCACTGGCACCACTGGGGATGCAGTGCAGTGAGTCCAGAGACTGCATTGGCACCACTGGTGATGCACTGCAGTGAGTCCAGAGAGTTCACTGGCACCACTGGGGATGCAGTGCAGTGAGTCCAGAGATTGCACTGGCACCATTGGGGATGCAGTGCAGTGGGTCCAGAGAGTGCAGTGGCACCACTGGGGATGCACTGCAGTGAGTCCAGAGAGTGCACTGGCACCACTGGGGATGCAGTGCAGTGAGTCCAGAGAGTGCCCTTGCACCACTGGAGATGCAGTGCAGTGAGTCCAGACAGTGCACTGGCACCACTGGGGATGCAGTTTAGTGAGTCCAGAGAGTGCACCGGCTCCAATGGATATACGCTGCAGACAGTCCAGAGAGTGCACTGGCACCACTGGGGATGCAGTGCAGTGAGTCCAGAGAGTGCACTGGCACCACTGGGGATGCACTGCAGTGAGTCCAGAGAGTGGCTCCACTGAGCTGCACTGCAGTGAGTCCAGAGATTGCACTGGCACCACTGGGGATGCACTGCAGTGAGTCCAGAGACTACACTGGCACCAGTGGGGATGCAGTGCAGTGAGTCCAGAGAGTGCACTGGCACCACTGGGGATGCAGTGCAGTGAGTCCAGAGACTACACTGGCACCACTGGGGATGCAGTGCAGTGAGTCCAGAGAGTGCACTGGCACCACTGGGGATGCAGTGCAGTGAGTCCAGAGAGTGCAGTGGCACCACTGGGGATGGAGTGCAGTGAGTCCAGAGAGTGCAGTGGCACCACTGGGGATGCAATGCAGTGAGTCCAGAGAGTGCACTGGCACCACTGGGGATGCAGTGCAGTGAGTCCAGAGAGTGCTCTGGCAACACTGAGCTACACTGCAGTGAGTCCAGTAATTGCACTGGCACCACTGGGGATGCACTGCTGTGAGTCCAGAGAATACACTGGCACCAATGGGGATGCAGTGCAGTGAGTCCAGAGAGTGCAAGGCACCACTGTTGATGCAGTGCAGTGAGTCCAGAGAGTGCACTGGCACCACTGGGGATGCAGTGCAGTGAGTCCAGAGAGTGCACTGGCACCACTGGGGATGCAGTGCAGTGAGTCCAGAGAGTGCACTGGCACCACTGGGGATGCAGTGCAGTGAGTCCAGAGATTGCACTGGCACCACTGGGGATGCACTGCAGTGAGTCCAGAGAGTGCACTGGCACCACAGTTGATGCAGTGCAGTGAGTCCAGAGAGTGCACTGGCTCCACTGGGGATGCAGTGCAGTGATTCCAGAGAGTGCACTGGCACCACTGGGGATGCAGTGCCGTGAGTCCACAGAGGGCACTGGCACCACTGGGGATGCAGTGCAGTGAGTCCAGAGAGTGCACTGGCCCCACTGGGGATGCAGTGCAGTGAGTCCAGAGAGTGCACTGGCCCCACTGGGGATGCAGTGCAGTGAGTCCAGAGAGTGCACTGCCACCACTGGGGATGCAGTGCAGTGAGTCCAGAGAGTGCACTGGCACCAATGGAGATGCACTGCAGTGAGTCCAGAGAGTGCACTGGCTCCACTGGGGATGCCCTGCACTGAGTCCAGAGACTACACATGCACCACTGGGGATGCAGTGCAGTGAGTCCAGAGAGAGCACTGGCACCACTGGGGATGCAGTGCAGTGAGTCCAGAGAGTGCACTGGCACCACAGGGGATACACTGCAGTGAGTCCAGAGAGTGCACTGGCACCACTGGGGATGCAGCACAGTGAGTCCAGAGAGTGCACTGTCACCACTGGGGTTGCAGCGCAGTGACTACAGAGAGTGCACTGGCACCAAAAGGGATGCACTGCAGTGAGTCCAGAGAGTGCACTGGCACCAGTGGGGATGCAATGCAGTGGGTCCAGAGAGTGCACTGGCACCACTGGGGATGCAGTGCAGTGAGTCCAGAGACTGCACTGGCACCACTGGTGATGCACTGCAGTGAGTCCAGAGAGTTCAATGGCACCACTGGGGATGCAGTGCAGTGAGTCCAGAGATTGCACTGGCACCACTGGGGATGCAGTGCAGTGGGTCAAGAGAGTGCAGTGGCACCACTGGGGATGCAGTGCAGTGAGTCCAGAGAGTGCACTGGCTCCACTGGGGATGCACTGCACTGAGTCCAGAGAGTGCACTGGCACCACTGTTGATGCAGTGCAGTGAGTCCAGAGAGTGCACTGGCTCCACTGGGGATGCACTGCACTGAGTCCAGAGAGTGCACTGGCACCACTGGGGATGCAGTGCAGTGAGTCCAGAGAGTGCACTGGCACCACTGGTGATGCAGTGCAGTGAGTCCAGAGAGTGCACTGGCACCACTGGTGATGCAGTGCAGTGAGTCCAGAGAGTACACTGGCACCACTGGGGATGCACTGCAGTGAGTCCAGAGAATGCACTGGCACTAATGGGGATGCAGTGCAGTGACTCGAAAGAGTGCACTGGCACCACTGCGGATGCACTGCAGTGAGTCCGGAGAGTGCCCTGGCACCACTGGTGATGCAGTGCAGTGAGTCCAGAGAGTGCACTGGCACCACTGGGAATGCAGTGCAGTGAGCTCAGAGAGTGCACTGGCACCACTGGGGATGCAGTGCAGTGAGTCCAGAGATTGCACTGGCACCACTGGGGATGCAGTGCAGTGAGTCCAGAGAGTGCACTGGCACCACTGGGGATGCACTGCAGTTAGTCCAGAGAGTGCACTGGCTCCACTGGGGATGCAGTGCAGTGATTCCAGAGAGTAACCTGGCACCACTGGGGATGCAGTGCAGTGAGTCCACAGAGGGCACTGGCACCATTGGGGATGCAGTGCAGTGAGTCCAGAGAGTGCACTGGCACCACTGAGGATGCAGTGCAGTGAGTCCAGAGAGTGCACTGGCACCAACTGGGGATGCAGTGCAGTGTGTCCAGAGAGTGCACTGGCCCCACTGGGGATGCAATGCAGTGAGTTTAGAGAGTGCAATGGAACCACTGGCGATGCAGTGCAGTGAGTCCAGAGAGTGCACTGGCACCACTGGGGATGCACTGCAGTGAGTCCAGAGACTACACATGCACCACTGGGGATGCAGTGCAGTGAGTCCAGAGAGAGCACTGGCACCACTGGGGATGCAGTGCTGTGAGTCCAGAGAGTGCACTGGCACCACAGGGGATACACTGCAGTGAGTCCAGAGAGTGCACTGGCACCACTGGGGATGCAGCACAGTGAGTCCAGAGAGTGCACTGTCACCACTGGGGATGCAGCGCAGTGACTACAGAGAGTGCACTGGCACCAAAAGGGATGCACTGCAGTGAGTCCAGAGAGTGCACTGGCAACAGTGGGGATGCAATGCAGTGGGTCCAGAGAGTGCACTGGCACCACTGGGGATGCAGTGCAGTGAGTCCAGAGACTGCACTGGCACCACTGGTGATGCACTGCAGTGAGTCCAGAGAGTTCACTGGCACCACTGGGGATGCAGTGCAGTGAGTCCAGAGATTGCACTGGCACCATTGGGGATGCAGTGCAGTGGGTCCAGAGAGTGCAGTGGCACCACTGGGGATGCACTGCAGTTAGTCCAGAGAGTGCACTGGCTCCACTGGGGATGCACTGCACTGAGTCCAGAGAGTGCACTGGCACCACTGGGGATGCAGTGCAGTGAGTCCAGAGAGTGCCCTTGCACCACTGGAGATGCAGTGCAGTGAGTCCAGACAGTGCACTGGCACCACTGGGGATGCAGTTTAGTGAGTCCAGAGAGTGCACCGGCTCCAATGGGGATACGCTGCAGACAGTCCAGAGAGTAAACTGGCTCCACTGGGGATGCAGTGCAGTGAGTCCAGAGAGTGCACTGGCACCACTGGGGATGCACTGCAGTGAGTCCAGAGAGTACTCTGGCACCACTGAGCTGCACTGCAGTGAGTCCAGAGATTGCACTGGCACCACTGGGGATGCACTGCAGTGAGTCCAGAGACTACACTGGCACCAGTGGGGATGCAGTGCAGTGAGTCCAGAGAGTGCACTGGCACCACTGGGGATGCACTGCAGTGAGTCCAGAGACTACACTGGCACCACTGGGGATGCAGTGCAGTGAGTCCAGAGAGTGCACTGGCACCACTGTTGATGCAGTGCAGTGAGTCCAGATACTACACATGCACCACTGGGGATACACTGCAGTGAGTCCAGAGAGTGCACTGGCACCAAAAGGGATGCACTGCAGTGAGTCCAGAGAGTGCACTGGCACCAGTGGGGATGCAATGCAGTGGGTCCAGAGAGTGCACTGGCACCACTGGGGATGCAGTGCAGTGAGTCCAGAGACTGCACTGGCACCACTGGTGATGCACTGCAGTGAGTCCAGAGAGTTCAATGGCACCACTGGGGATGCAGTGCAGTGAGTCCAGAGATTGCACTGGCACCACTGGGGATGCAGTGCAGTGGGTCAAGAGAGTGCAGTGGCACCACTGGGGATGCAGTGCAGTGAGTCCAGAGAGTGCACTGGCTCCACTGGGGATGCACTGCACTGAGTCCAGAGAGTGCACTGGCACCACTGTTGATGCAGTGCAGTGAGTCCAGAGAGTGCACTGGCTCCACTGGGGATGCACTGCACTGAGTCCAGAGAGTGCACTGGCACCACTGGGGATGCAGTGCAGTGAGTCCAGAGAGTGCACTGGCACCACTGGTGATGCAGTGCAGTGAGTCCAGAGAGTGCACTGGCACCACTGGTGATGCAGTGCAGTGAGTCCAGAGAGTACACTGGCACCACTGGGGATGCACTGCAGTGAGTCCAGAGAATGCACTGGCACTAATGGGGATGCAGTGCAGTGACTCGAAAGAGTGCACTGGCACCACTGCGGATGCACTGCAGTGAGTCCGGAGAGTGCCCTGGCACCACTGGGGATGCAGTGCAGTGAGTCCAGAGAGTGCACTGGCACCACTGGGGATGCAGTGCAGTGAGCTCAGAGAGTGCACTGGCACCACTGGGGATGCAGTGCAGTGAGTCCAGAGATTGCACTGGCACCACTGGGGATGCAGTGCAGTGAGTCCAGAGAGTGCACTGGCACCACTGGGGATGCACTGCAGTTAGTCCAGAGAGTGCACTGGCTCCACTGGGGATGCAGTGCAGTGATTCCAGAGAGTAACCTGGCACCACTGGGGATGCAGTGCAGTGAGTCCACAGAGGGCACTGGCACCATTGGGGATGCAGTGCAGTGAGTCCAGAGAGTGCACTGGCACCACTGAGGATGCAGTGCAGTGAGTCCAGAGAGTGCACTGGCACCAACTGGGGATGCAGTGCAGTGTGTCCAGAGAGTGCACTGGCCCCACTGGGGATGCAATGCAGTGAGTCCAGAGAGTGCAATGGAACCACTGGGGATGCAGTGCAGTGAGTCCAGAGAGTGCACTGGCACCACTGGGGATGCACTGCAGTGAGTCCAGAGACTACACATGCACCACTGGGGATGCAGTGCAGTGAGTCCAGAGCGAGCACTGGCACCACTGGGGATGCAGTGCTGTGAGTCCAGAGAGTGCACTGGCACCACAGGGGATACACTGCAGTGAGTCCAGAGAGTGCACTGGCACCACTGGGGATGCAGCACAGTGAGTCCAGAGAGTGCACTGTCACCACTGGGGATGCAGCTCAGTGACTACAGAGAGTGCACTGGCACCAAAAGGGATGCACTGCAGTGAGTCCAGAGAGTGCACTGGCACCAGTGGGGATGCAATGCAGTGGGTCCAGAGAGTGCACTGGCACCACTGGGGATGCAGTGCAGTGAGTCCAGAGACTGCACTGGCACCACTGGTGATGCACTGCATGGAGTCCAGAGAGTTCACTGGCACCACTGGGGATGCAGTGCAGTGAGTCCAGAGATTGCACTGGCACCATTGGGGATGCAGTGCAGTGGGTCCAGAGAGTGCAGTGGCACCACTGGGGATGCACTGCAGTTAGTCCAGAGAGTGCACTGGCTCCACTGGGGATGCACTGCACTGAGTCCAGAGAGTGCACTGGCACCACTGGGGATGCAGTGCAGTGAGTCCAGAGAGTGCCCTTGCACCACTGGAGATGCAGTGCAGTGAGTCCAGACAGTGCACTGGCACCACTGGGGATGCAGTTTAGTGAGTCCAGAGAGTGCACCGGCTCCAATGGGGATACGCTGCAGACAGTCCAGAGAGTAAACTGGCTCCACTGGGGATGCAGTGCAGTGAGTCCAGAGAGTGCACTGGCACCACTGGGGATGCACTGCAGTGAGTCCAGAGAGTACTCTGGCACCACTGAGCTGCACTGCAGTGAGTCCAGAGATTGCACTGGCACCACTGGGGATGCACTGCAGTGAGTCCAGAGACTACACTGGCACCAGTGGGGATGCAGTGCAGTGAGTCCAGAGAGTGCACTGGCACCACTGGGGATGCACTGCAGTGAGTCCAGAGACTACACTGGCACCACTGGGGATGCAGTGCAGTGAGTCCAGAGAGTGCACTGGCACCACTGTTGATGCAGTGCAGTGAGTCCAGAGAGTGCACTGGCTCCACAGGGGATGCACTGCACTGAGTCCAGAGAGTGCACTGGCACCACTGGGGATGTAATGCAGTGAGTCCAGAGAGTGCAATGGAACCACTGGGGATGCAGTGCAGTGAGTCCAGAGACTACACTGGCACCACTGGGGATGCAGTGCAGTGAGTCCAGAGAGTGCACTGGCTCCACTGGGGATGCACTGCACTGAGTCCAGAGAGCCACTGGCACCACTGGGGATGCAGTGCAGTGAGTCCAGATACTACACATGCACCACTGGGGATACACTGCAGTGAGTCCAGAGAGTGCACTGGCACCACTGGGGATGCAGTGCAGTGAGTCCAGAGAGTGCACTGGCACCAGTGGGGATGCAATGCAGTGGGTCCAGAGAGTGCACTGGCACCACTGGGGATGCAGTGCAGTGAGTCCAGAGACTGCACTGGCACCACTGGTGATGCACTGCAGTGAGTCCAGAGAGTTCACTGGCACCACTGGGGATGCAGTGCAGTGAGTCCAGAGATTGCACTGGCACCATTGGGGATGCAGTGCAGTGGGTCCAGAGAGTGCAGTGGCACCACTGGGGATGCACTGCAGTGAGTCCAGAGAGTGCACTGGCACCACTGGGGATGCAGTGCAGTGAGTCCAGAGAGTGCCCTTGCACCACTGGAGATGCAGTGCAGTGAGTCCAGACAGTGCACTGGCACCACTGGGGATGCAGTTTAGTGAGTCCAGAGAGTGCACCGGCTCCAATGGATATACGCTGCAGACAGTCCAGAGAGTGCACTGGCACCACTGGGGATGCAGTGCAGTGAGTCCAGAGAGTGCACTGGCACCACTGGGGATGCACTGCAGTGAGTCCAGAGACTACACTGGCACCACTGGGGATGCAGTGCAGTGAGTCCAGAGAGTGCACTGGCACCACTGGGGATGCAGTGCAGTGAGTCCAGAGAGTGCAGTGGCACCACTGGGGATGCAGTGCAGTGAGTCCAGAGAGTGCAGTGGCACCACTGGGGATGCAATGCAGTGAGTCCAGAGAGTGCACTGGCACCACTGGGGATGCAGTGCAGTGAGTCCAGAGAGTGCTCTGGCAACACTGAGCTACACTGCAGTGAGTCCAGTAATTGCACTGGCACCACTGGGGATGCACTGCTGTGAGTCCAGAGAATACACTGGCACCACTGGGGATGCAGTGCAGTGAGTCCAGAGAGTGCAAGGCACCACTGTTGATGCAGTGCAGTGAGTCCAGAGAGTGCACTGGCACCACTGGGGATGCAGTGCAGTGAGTCCAGAGAGTGCACTGGCACCACTGGGGATGCAGTGCAGTGAGTCCAGAGAGTGCACTGGCACCACTGGGGATGCAGTGCAGTGAGTCCAGAGATTGCACTGGCACCACTGGGGATGCACTGCAGTGAGTCCAGAGAGTGCACTGGCACCACAGTTGATGCAGTGCAGTGAGTCCAGAGAGTGCACTGGCTCCACTGGGGATGCAGTGCAGTGATTCCAGAGAGTGCACTGGCACCACTGGGGATGCAGTGCCGTGAGTCCACAGAGGGCACTGGCACCACTGGGGATGCAATGCAGTGAGTCCAGAGAGTGCACTGGCCCCACTGGGGATGCAGTGCAGTGAGTCCAGAGAGTGCACTGGCACCACTGGGGATGCAGTGCAGTGAGTCCAGAGAGTGCACTGCCACCACTGGGGATGCAGTGCAGTGAGTCCAGAGAGTGCACTGGCACCAATGGAGATGCACTGCAGTGAGTCCAGAGAGTGCACTGGCTCCACTGGGGATGCCCTGCAGTGAGTCCAGAGACTACACATGCACCACTGGGGATGCAGTGCAGTGAGTCCAGAGAGAGCACTGGCACCACTGGGGATGCAGTGCTGTGAGTCCAGAGAGTGCACTGGCACCACAGGGGATACACTGCAGTGAGTCCAGAGAGTGCACTGGCACCACTGGGGATGCAGCACAGTGAGTCCAGAGAGTGCACTGTCACCACTGGGGTTGCAGCGCAGTGACTACAGAGAGTGCACTGGCACGAAAAGGGATGCACTGCAGTGAGTCCAGAGAGTGCACTGGCACCAGTGGGGATGCAATGCAGTGGGTCCAGAGAGTGCACTGGCACCACTGGGGATGCAGTGCAGTGAGTCCAGAGACTGCACTGGCACCACTGGTGATGCACTGCAGTGAGTCCAGAGAGTTCAATGGCACCACTGGGGATGCAGTGCAGTGAGTCCAGAGATTGCACTGGCACCACTGGGGATGCAGTGCAGTGGGTCAAGAGAGTGCAGTGGCACCACTGGGGATGCAGTGCAGTGAGTCCAGAGTGTGCACTGGTTCCACTGGGGATGCACTGCACTGAGTCCAGAGAGTGCACTGGCACCACTGTTGATGCAGTACAGTGAGTCCAGAGAGTGCACTGGCTCCACTGGGGATGCACTGCACTGAGTCCAGAGAGTGCACTGGCACCACTGGGGATGCAGTGCAGTGAGTCCAGAGAGTGCACTGGCACCACTGGTGATACAGTGCAGTGAGTCCAGAGAGTGCACTGGCACCACTGGTGATGCAGTGCAGTGAGTCCAGAGAGTACACTGGCACCACTGGGGATGCACTGCACTGAGTCCAGAGAATGCACTGGCACTAATGGGGATGCAGTGCAGTGACTCGAAAGAGTGCACTGGCACCACTGCGGATGCACTGCAGTGAGTCCGGAGAGTGCCCTGGCACCAATGGTGATGCAGTGCAGTGAGTCCAGAGAGTGCACTGGCACCACTGGGGATGCAGTGCAGTGAGTCCAGAGAGTGCACTGGCACCACTGGGGATGCAGTGCAGTGAGTCCAGAGAGTGCTCTGGCACCACTGAGCTACACTGCAGTGAGTCCAGTAATTGCACTGGCACCACTGGGGTGCACTGCTGTGAATCCAGAGACTACACTGGCACCACTGGGGATGCAGTGCAGTGAGTCCAGAGAGTGCAAGGCACCACTGTTGATGCAGTGCAGTGAGTCCAGAGAGTGCACTGGCACCACTGGGGATGCAGTGCAGTGAGTCCAGAGAGTGCACTGGCACCACTGGGGATGCAGTGCAGTGAGCTCAGAGAGTTCACTGGCACCACTGGGGATGCAGTGCAGTGAGTCCAGAGATTGCACTGGCACCACTGGGGATGCAGTGCAGTGAGTCCAGAGAGTGCACTGGCACCACTGGGGATGCACTGCAGTTAGTCCAGAGAGTGCACTGGCTCCACTGGGGATGCAGTGCAGTGATTCCAGAGAGTAACCTGGCACCACTGGGGATGCAGTGCAGTGAGTCCACAGAGGGCACTGGCACCATTGGGGATGCAGTGCAGTGAGTCCAGAGAGTGCACTGGCACCACTGAGGATGCAGTGCAGTGAGTCCAGAGAGTGCACTGGCACCAACTGGGGATGCAGTGCAGTGTGTCCAGAGAGTGCACTGGCCCCACTGGGGATGCAATGCAGTGAGTCCAGAGAGTGCAATGGAACCACTGGCGATGCAGTGCAGTGAGTCCAGAGAGTGCACTGGCACCACTGGGGATGCACTGCAGTGAGTCCAGAGACTACACATGCACCACTGGGGATGCAGTGCAGTGAGTCCAGAGAGAGCACTGGCACCACTGGGGATGCAGTGCTGTGAGTCCAGAGAGTGCACTGGCACCACTGGGGATGCAGCACAGTGAGTCCAGAGAGTGCACTGTCACCACTGGGGATGCAGCGCAGTGACTACAGAGAGTGCACTGGCACCAAAAGGGATGCACTGCAGTGAGTCCAGAGAGTGCACTGGCACCAGTGGGGATGCAATGCAGTGGGTCCAGAGAGTGCACTGGCACCACTGGGGATGCAGTGCTGTGAGTCCAGAGAGTGCACTGGCACCACAGGGGATACACTGCAGTGAGTCCAGAGAGTGCACTGGCACCACTGGGGATGCAGCACAGTGAGTCCAGAGAGTGCACTGTCACCACTGGGGATGCAGCGCAGTGACTACAGAGAGTGCACTGGCACCAAAAGGGATGCACTGCAGTGAGTCCAGAGATTGCACTGGCACCATTGGGGATGCAGTGCAGTGGGTCCAGAGAGTGCAGTGGCACCACTGGGGATGCACTGCAGTTAGTCCAGAGAGTGCACTGGCTCCACTGGGGATGCACTGCACTGAGTCCATAGAGTGCACTGGCACCACTGGGGATGCAGTGCAGTGAGTCCAGAGAGTGCCCTTGCACCACTGGAGATGCAGTGCAGTGAGTCCAGACAGTGCACTGGCACCACTGGGGATGCAGTTTAGTGAGTCCAGAGAGTGCACCGGCTCCAATGGGGATACGCTGCAGACAGTCCAGAGAGTAAACTGGCTCCACTGGGGATGCAGTGCAGTGAGTCCAGAGAGTGCACTGGCACCACTGGGGATGCACTGCAGTGAGTCCAGAGAGTACTCTGGCACCACTGAGCTGCACTGCAGTGAGTCCAGAGATTGCACTGGCACCACTGGGGATGCACTGCAGTGAGTCCAGAGACTACACTGGCACCAGTGGGGATGCAGTGCAGTGAGTCCAGAGAGTGCACTGGCACCACTGGGGATGCACTGCAGTGAGTCCAGAGACTACACTGGCACCACTGGGGATGCAGTGCAGTGAGTCCAGAGAGTGCACTGGCACCACTGTTGATGCAGTGCAGTGAGTACTGAGAGTGCACTGGCTCCACAGGGGATGCACTGCACTGAGTCCAGAGAGTGCACTGGCACCACTGGGGATGTAATGCAGTGAGTCCAGAGAGTGCAATGGAACCACAGGTGATGCAGTGCAGTGAGTCCAGAGACTACACTGGAACCACTGGGGATGCAGTGCAGTGAGTCCAGAGAGTGCACTGGCTCCACTGGGGAGGCACTGCACTGAGTCCAGAGAGCCACTGGCACCACTGGGGATGCAGTGCAGTGAGTCCAGATACTACACATGCACCACTGGGGATACACTGCAGTGAGTCCAGAGAGTGCACTGGCACCAGTGGGGATGCAGTGCAGTGAGTCCAGAGAGTGCAGTGGCACCACTGGGGATGCACTGCAGTGAGTCCAGAGAGTGCACTGGCACCACTGGTGATGCAGTGCCGTGAGTCCAGAGAGTACACTGGCACCACTGGGGATGCACTGCAGTGAGTCCAGAGAATGCACTGGCACTAATGGGGATGCAGTGCAGTGACTCGAAAGAGTGCACTGGCACCACTGCGGATGCACTGCAGTGAGTCCGGAGAGTGCACTGGCACCAATGGTGATGCAGTGCAGTGAGTCCAGAGATTGCACTGGCACCACTGGGGATGCAGTGCAGTGAGTCCAGAGAGTGCACTGGCACCACTGGGGATGCAGTGCAGTGAGTCCAGAGAGTGCTCTGGCACCACTGAGCTACACTGCAGTGAGTCCAGTAATTGCACTGGCACCACTGGGGATGCAGTGCAGTGAGTCCAGAGACTACACTGGCACCACTGGGGATGCAGTGCAGTGAGTCCAGAGAGTGCACTGGCCCCACTGGGGATGCAGTGCAGTGAGTCCAGAGAGTGCACTGGCACCAATGGAGATGCACTGCAGTGAGTCCAGAGAGTGCACTGGCTCCACTGGGGATGCCCTGCACTGAGTCCAGAGAGTGCACTGGCACCACTGGGGATGCAATGCAGTGAGTCCAGAGAGTGCAATGGAACCACTGGGGATGCAGTGCAGTGAGTCCAGAGAGTGCACTGGCACCACTGGGGATGCACTGCAGTGAGTCCAGAGACTACACCTGCACCACTGGGGATGCAGTGCAGTGAGTCCAGAGAGAGCACTGGCACCACTGGGGATGCAGTGCTGTGAGTCCAGAGAGTGCACTGGCACCACAGGGGATACACTGCAGTGAGTCCAGAGAGTGCACTGGCACCACTGGGGATGCAGCACAGTGAGTCCAGAGAGTGCACTGTCACCACTGGGGATGCAGCGCAGTGACTACAGAGAGTGCACTGGCACCAAAAGGGATGCACTGCAGTGAGTCCAGAGAGTGCACTGGCACCAGTGGGGATGCAATGCAGTGGGTCCAGAGAGTGCACTGGCACCACTGGGGATGCAGTGCAGTGAGTCCAGAGACTGCACTGGCACCACTGGTGATGCACTGCAGTGAGTCCAGAGAGTTCACTGGCACCACTGGGGATGCACTGCAGTGAGTCCAGAGAGTGCACTGGCACCATTGGGGATGCAGTGCAGTGGGTCCAGAGAGTGCAGTGGCACCACTGGGGATGCAGTGCAGTGAGTCCAGAGAGTGCACTGGCACCACTGGGGATGCAGTGCAGTGAGTCCAGAGAGTGCTCTTGCACCACTGGAGATGCAGTGCAGTGAGTCCAAACAGTGCACTGGCACCACTGGGGATGCAGTTTAGTGAGTCCAGAGAGTGCACCGGCTCCAATGGATATACGCTGCAGACAGTCCAGAGAGTGCACTGGCACCACTGGGGATGCAGTGCAGTGAGTCCAGAGAGTGCACTGGCACCACTGGGGATGCACTGCAGTGAGTCCAGAGACTACACTGGCACCAGTGGGGATGCAGTGCAGTGAGTCCAGAGATTGCACTGGCACCACTGGGGATGCAATGCAGTGAGTCCAGAGACTACACTGGCACCACTGGGGATGCAGTGCAGTGAGTCCAGAGAGTGCACTGGCACCACTGTTGATGCAGTGCAGTGAGTCCAGAGAGTGCACTGGCTCCACTGGGGATGCATTGCAGTGAGTCCAGAGAGTGCAATGGAACCACAGGTGATGCAGTGCACTGAGTCCAGAGAGCCACTGGCACCACTGGGGATGCAGTGCAGTGAGTCCAGATACTACACATGCACCACTGGGGATGCAGTGCAGTAAGTCCAAAGAGTGCACTGGCACCACTGGGGATGCAGTGCAGTGAGTCCAGAGAGTGCACTGGCACCACTGGGGATGCAGTGCAGTGAGTCCAGAGAGTGCAGTGGCACCACTGGGGATGCAGTGCAGTGAGTCCAGAGAGTGCACTGGCACCACTGGTGATGCAGTGCCGTGAGTCCAGAGAGTACACTGGCACCACTGGGGATGCACTGCAGTGAGTCCAGAGAATGCACTGGCACTAATGGGGATGCAGTGCAGTGACTCGAAAGAGTGCACTGGCACCACTGGGGATGCAGTGCAGTGAGTCCAGAGAGTGCAGTGGCCCCACTGGGGATGCAATGCAGTGAGTCCAGAGAGTGCACTGGCACCACTGGGGATGCAGTGCAGTGAGTCCAGAGAGTGCTCTGGCACCACTGTTGATGCAGTGCAGTGAGTCCAGAGAGTGCACTGGCTCCACTGGGGATGCAATGCAGTGAGTCCAGAGAGTGCAATGGAACCACAGGTGATGCAGTGCACTGAGTCCAGAGAGCCACTGGCACCACTGGGGATGCAGTGCAGTGAGTCCAGATACTACACATGCACCACTGGGGATGCAGTGCAGTAAGTCCAAAGAGTGCACTGGCACCACTGGGGATGCAGTGCAGTGAGTCCAGAGAGTGCACTGGCACCACTGGGGATGCAGTGCAGTGAGTCCAGAGAGTGCAGTGGCACCACTGGGGATGCAGTGCAGTGAGTCCAGAGAGTGCACTGGCACCACTGGTGATGCAGTGCCGTGAGTCCAGAGAGTACACTGGCACCACTGGGGATGCACTGCAGTGAGTCCAGAGAATGCACTGGCACTAATGGGGATGCAGTGCAGTGACTCGAAAGAGTGCACTGGCACCACTGGGGATGCAGTGCAGTGAGTCCAGAGAGTGCAGTGGCACCACTGGGGATGCAATGCAGTGAGTCCAGAGAGTGCACTGGCACCACTGGGGATGCAGTGCAGTGAGTCCAGAGAGTGCTCTGGCACCACTGAGCTACACTGCAGTGAGTCCAGTAATTGCACTGGCACCACTGGGGATGCAGTGCAGTGAGTCCAGAGAATACACTGGCACCACTGGGGATGCAGTGCAGTGAGTCCAGAGAGTGCAAGGCACCACTGTTGATGCAGTGCAGTGAGTCCAGAGAGTGCACTGGCACCACTGGGGATGCAGTGCAGTGAGTCCAGAGAGTGCACTGGCACCACTGGGGATGCAGTGCAGTGAGTCCAGAGATTGCACTGGCACCACTGGGGATGCACTGCAGTGAGTCCAGAGAGTGCACTGGCACCACTGTTGATGCAGTGCAGTGAGTCCAGAGAGTGCACTGGCACAACTGGGGATGCAGTGCAGTGATTCCAGAGAGTGCACTGGCACCACTGGGGATGCAGTGCAGTGAGTCCAGAGAGTGCACTGGCACCACTGGGGATGCAGTGCAGTGAGTCCAGAGAGTGCACTGGCACCAACTGGGGATGCAGTGCAGTGAGTCCACAGAGGGCACTGGCACCACTGGGGATGCAGTGCAGTGAGTCCAGAGAGTGCACTGGCAGCAATGGGATGCAGTGCAGTGAGTCCACAGAGTGCACTGGCACAGACAGGGGATACACTGCAGTGAGTTCAGAGAGTGCACTGGCACCACTGGGGATGCAGCACAGTGAGTCCAGAGAGTGAAGTGTCACCACTGGTGACGCAGCGCAGTGACTACAGAGAGTGCAATGGAACCACTGGGGATGCACTGCAGTGAGTCCAGAGAGTGCACTGGCACCAGTGGGGATGCAGTACAGTGAGTCCAGAGAGCCACTGGCACCACTGGGGATGCAGTGCAGTGAGTCCAGAGACTGCACTGCACCACTGGGGATGCAGTGCAGTGAGTCCAGAGAGTGCACTGGCACCATAGGGGATGCAGTGCACTGAGTCCAGAGAGTGCACTGGCACCACTGGATGCAGTGCACTGAGTCCAGAGAGTGCACTCTCAGCAGTGGGGATGCACTGCATTGAGTCCAAAGAGTGCACTGGCACAACAGGGGATGCAGTGCAGTGAGACCAGAGAGTGCACTGGCACCACTGGTGATCCAGTGCAGTGAGTGCAGAGAGTGCACTGGCTCCACTGGGGATGCAGTGCAGTGAGTCCAGAGAGTGCACTGGCACCACTGGGGATGCACTGCAGTGAGTCTTGAGAGTGCAATGGCACCACTGGGGATGCACTGCAGTGAGTCCACAGAGTGCACTGGCACCACTGGGGATGCAGTGCAGTGAGTCCAGAGAGTGCACTGGCACCAACTGGAACTGCACTGCTGTGAGTCCTGAGATTGCACTGGCACCACTGGGGTTACAGTGCAGTGAGTCCAGAGACTACACTGGCACCACTGGGGTTGCACTGCAGTGAGTCCAGAGAGTTCACTGGCACCACTGGGGATGCAGTTCAGTGAGTCCAGAGAGTGCACTGTCACCACTGGGGATGCAGTGCAGTGAGTCCAGAGAGTGCACTGGCACCACCGGGGATTCACTGCAGTGAGTCCAGAGAGTGCACTGGCACCACTGGGGATGCACTGCAGTGAGTCCAGAGAGTGCACTGGCACCACTGGGGATGCAATGCAGTGAGTCCAGAGAGTGCACTGGCACCACTGGGGATGCAGTGCAGTGAGTCCAGAGAGTGCACTGGCACCACTGGGGATGCAGTGCAGTGAGTCCAGAGAGTGCACTGGCACCACTGGAGATGCACTGCAGTGAGTCCAGAGAGTGCACTGGCACCACTGGGGATGCAGTGCAGTGAGTCCAGAGAGTGCACTGGCACCACTGGAGATGCACTGCAGTGAGTCCACAGAGTGCACTGGCTCCACTGGGGATGCACTGCACTGAGTCCAGAGAGTGTACTGGCACCACTGGGGATGCACTTCAGTGAGTCCAGAGAGTGCACTCTCTTTACTTGCCGGGGTGCATCCCCAGTGGTGCCAGTGCACTCTCTGGACTCACTGCACTGCATCCCCAGTGGTGCCAGTGCACTCTCTGGACTTGCTGCACTGCATCCCCAGTGGTGCCAGTGCACTCTCTGGACTCACTGCACTGCATCCCCAGTGGTGCCAGTGCACTCTCTGGACTCACTGCACTCCATCCCCAGTGGTGCCACTGCAATCTCTGGACTCACTGCACTGCATCCCCAGTGGTGCCAGTGCCCTCTGTGGACTCACTGCAGTGCATCCCCAGTGGGGCCAGTGCACTCTCTGGACTCACTGCACTGCATCCCCAGTGGTGACAGTGCACTCTCTGGACTTGTCGGGGTGCATCCCCAGTGGTGCCAGTGCACTCTCTGGACTCACCGGGGTGCATCCCCAGTGGTGCCAGTGCACGCTCCGGACTCACTGCACTGCATCCCCAGTGGTGCCAGTGGCCTCTCTGGACTCACTGCAGTGCATCCCCAGTGGTGCCAGTGCCCTCTGTGGACTCACTGCACTGCATCCCCAGTGGTGCCAGTGCACTCTCTGGACTCACTGCACTGCATCCCCAGTGGTGCCAGTGCACACTCTGGACTCACTGCAGTGCATCCCCAGTGGTGCTAGTGCACTCTCTGGACCAACGGCACTGCATCCCCAGTGGTGCCAGTGCACTCTCTGGACTCACTGCACTGCATCCCCAGTGCTGCCGGGGTACTCTCTGGACTCACTGCACTGCATCCCCAGTGGTGCCAGTGCAGTCTCTGTGTTAGTGTTGGGGAGAATCGAATGGATGTTTTACTAATGTCTCTTAGGTAATGGGACCTACAGTATAATTAAGCATTGCCAAATGTACTTACATTATCAATTAATCTATGTATACTGGATACTTAGGGAGTACATTGAACAATCAAAAGAATCATTGAAGGGGAACCTTGGGAGGGAACAGGTACAACCTGACCTTGGATAAGGGCCTGGAAATGATGAAATGAGTTGAAGCAGAACCAAGAAGCGGAGGGAGCATGCATCGAGTAAGAAAGGTGAAAAGTTTAGCGGAGAGGAAGACTCCTTACTTCATCTGGACGACCACCTGGACGACCACCAGAGTGCGCCACGCATGTGCAAAGGGGAGGGGAGCTAATTAGAATGAAAAGCGAGGCTGATGTTGCAACCTGTAATGAATATGTATACCTGACGCAATATTGTATGTATAAATAACGGCTGGGAAGTAACGGGACTTGAGGCCAGATTTGGGCACCTGCCCCGGCTTCCAGCGCTGAATAAAGCACCTTCATATAATCACTTGGTGGTTATGTGGTTGCTACGCTAACATTTTGGCGACCCAGGTGGGACAGCGTGGGCACTGCTGAGGCGGCTCGTGTCTCGGTTTCGCTCCAGCCGGCACCGAGGGATTCTCGGGGAGCAGTCGACCACGACCGACCTCCGCTGCTCACGACGTACCACTGGAGTGGTAAGCAAAGGTGCTTTCAACTTTGGGTATTCGGTACCGATTTGGTTGGGAAAGCCTGCCGGTCAGACGCGGCGAAAGCCACGCTCGGTTGGGCAGGGAGCTCCCGGGGTAAGCCTAGGCGCCATCCGTTAGACAGAGCGAAAGCTCTGCAGGTTCGGCATTGGTGGTTTGGTATTGGTAATTGTATTGGTTTGTGCTGAAGGGTCAGCACTTGGTATTATTGGTATGTAGTAAGCACGCTGCTGCTCCGGCAGCTTCTGGGAAAGCGTGCTGCTGCTCCGGCAGCTTCTGGGAGAGCACGCTGCTGCTCCGGCAGCTTTTGGGAAAGCGTGCTGCTGCTCCGGCAGCTTTTGGGAGAGCATGCTGCTGCTCCGGCAGCTTTTGGGAGAGTGTACTGCTGCTCCGGCAGCTTTTGGGAGAGCATGCTGCTGCTCCGGCAGCTTCTGGGAAAGCGTGCTGCTGCTCCGGCAGCTTTTGGGAGAGCATGCTGCTGCTCCGGCAGCTTCTGGGAAAGCGTGCTGCTGCTCCGGCAGCTTCTGGGAGAGCACGCTGCTGCTCCGGCAGCTTTTGGGAGAGCACGCTGCTGCTCCGGCAGCTTTTGGGAAAGCGTGCTGCTGCTCCGGCAGCTTTTGGGAGAGCATGCTGCTGCTCCGGCAGCTTTTGGGAAAGCGTGCTGCTGCTCCGGCAGCTTCTGGGAGAGCACGCTGCTGCTCCGGCAGCTTTTGGGAGAGTGTACTGCTGCTCCGGCAGCTTCTGGGAAAGTGTGCTGCTGCTCTGGCAGCTTTTGGGTTTGTATCATAAGCTCAAAATGAAAAAGATCAAAGGAATTCTGGGAAAAGATGTACCTATCCCGCGGACATCCCCGCTGGGGTGTTTGCTAGCACACTGGAAAGAGGGAGGTTTTGGTCAAGAAATGCGGAAAGGAAAGCTGATTGATTATTGTAATATTTGGTGGCCACAGTATAAGCTAGAGGACCAAGAAACTTGGCCTGAGAATGGAACATTGCAATATAATACAATTTTACAATTGATGCTATTCTGTAAGCGGGAAGGAAAATATGATGAACTGTCGTATGTGGAATTATTCTTTTATTTGCGCCGAAAGCCTGAATGGCAGCATGCTTGTGGAATAATGGTGCTTGAGGTTTCAACTGAGGAACGTTGTTGTGCATGTACTAAGGAGGGACACTGTATACAGCATCAGGCAATAGAGAATAATAAGTATTATGGGGAAATGAATAATGGAAATATTGATTTGGAAGTTGCGCCGTCGGCTCCGCCGGAAGAGCCAGGACAGGGAGGGAAAAGAGAAAAGGAAGATAGCAGTAGTGATGGAGAATCCCCGACTTTAGTCTCCCCTGTGTCACATAGGACCCGGCAACAGCGAAGGGCAGGAGAAACTATAAATGAACAGGGAGGGAAAATAATCGCTCCCCTCAGGCAAGGAGTGGGGACAGAAGGACCGGTATATGTTAAGGTGCCTTTTTCAGCTGGGGATTTAATGATATGGAAGCAAGCAGCCGGCACCTACAGGGAAAACCCAGATAAAGTAGCTAGGGTAATGAAAATGATAATTAAAACCCAAAATCCCGATTGGGATGATCTCCAGGTGATCCTGGATACTTTGATGGACTCGACAGAAAAAGACATGGTATTGCGGGCAGCCAGAGAGAGAGCCCGAGAAGATATACGTAATGGATTAGTGCTTGGAAATCTAGATCAAAACTTCCCCACCGAGGATCCCCAATGGGATTATAACACAGGGGATGGAATAAGGAGGCTGAAGAGATAGCAAGATTGGGTACAAGTCGGGGTACAGAATGCCATGCCCCGGACTTATCAAAGGACTTCCAGCTGTTTGTGCATGAGAGACAACGATTGGCATTAGGAGTACTGACCCAGCGACTTGGGAGCTGGAAAAGACCTGTGGGGTATTTTTCTAAACAATTGGATGCAGTAAGCGCTGGATGGCCCTCGTGTTTAAGGGCCGTGGCAGCCACAGTCCTTTTAATACAGGAAGCCAGGAAGCTCACATTAGGGAAGCAAATTGAGTGTTCGTGCCACATATGGTGACTACGGTATTGGAGCAAAAGGGGGGCCATTGGCTATCGCCCAGCCGAATGATGAAATATCAAGCTATACTAACTGAGCAAGATGATGTAATCTTAAGAACTACTAACTTATTGAACCCAGCAGTGTTTCTAGGAACAACTACGGAGGAAGGAGACCTCAGTCATGATTGCGTGGAGATCATCGAACATACCTATGCCAGCAGAACAGACTTAAAGGATCAGCCTCGGGGGAGACCAGATTGGGAACTTTTCACGGATGGAAGCAGCTTTGTGGAAAATGGGACTCGTTATGCAGGATACGCGGCAACTACATCAAAGGTAGTGACTGAGGCAAATTCCCTACCTCCGGGGACTTCAGCCCAACGAGCAGAAATAGTCGCCCTGACACGAGCCCTGGAACTAAGCGAGGGTAAGAACGTGAATATTTGGACAGATTCAAAATATGCATTCGGGGTAGTCCACGTACATGGGGCATTATGGAAAGAAAGGGGAATGCTATCCTCACAAGGGACTAATATAAAATACCAGGAAGAAATATTGAAATTAATAACAGCTGTACAGAAACCCCAACAGGTGGCCATAATGCATTGTAAAGCTCATCAAGGAGGGGTGTCAGAGATTGCAGAAGGTAACAGACTGGCGGATTTGACGGCCCGGAAGGTTGCACGTGAAGTATGGAAAGTAATGGCTCTAATTCCATCGAAGGTAGGCCTCTCTTGTTTTAAATTACCTAAAGACCCAAAGTATTCAGCGGAAGATGAGAGACTTGCAAATTTGATGAAGGCCCAGAAGAATCCTGACGGGTGGTATGTGACTACGACAGGACAACTCATAGTACCTCCTATAATAATGCGAGAAATCTTACAAATAAAACATAATGAATGTCACTGGGGTGCAGAAGCAATGGTGACCTATTTGAAATGAGGTGTCATCTCGGTACACATGTTAACAATGGCAAAGTCAGTAATGTCAAAATGTGAGCTTTGCTTAAAGAATAATCCGGTAGCAAGGAAACATGCTGAGATGGGAAGAACTAGAGCTGGAATAGAGCCTGGAGATTACTGGCAAATAGACTTCGTGGAACTGCCTAAAGCAAGAGGTTATAAATACCGATTGGTAGGGGTTGATACTGTTATAAATGACTGAGTCCCAAATAGGATTACAATCAGAGTTTACAATTTATTAAACGAATAAAGGCAAGCAAAGAGCGCTGGGTGCGCCGGGAGTCTCTGCTCTACCGGGACGCACACCCGTTACGTAAGGCATCTAATTTTTTATACTCCTAGGCTAATACATATTTATTACTACTTCTAAAAGAGGCAAGGTTATTATAATTGGTTTCCCGAATCCGACGTCCTTCCAGGTGCACCTGCTTATCAGTCTCTGTTACTTTCTCGGGGGCCGCTCGGACAGGGAGACAGGGAGGCTCATATTCTTCCTCCTTATCTAGTGGTCTCTTGGCCGGCTGTCAGAAGTTACTGCACATTCGTGCAAAGTCAGCAGTTTTTCTCCGAAGAAATCCCTTTGTTCTTTTCTCGCCTAAACCCAGGCCTCAATGTTAACCCTTCAAAACCCCTTAGTGGCACGAATTGCTGGACCATTTCTTACAATTCCTCCCTTTTTTTTTTTTTTAATCATCAATTCGTGTCTCTCCTTCAACTTTTGTCAGTAACAATTGGATTTCATCAGTCAGTTCTCGGGGTGTCCACTTCTTAAGCATCATTATCGACACGTCACCTTTTCTCTCCACTGAAGTCATCACAAATTGGGTGCTATTTATTACTCGCCGTATCAACAACGTAAAGCAAGGTATCATACAAGGTATAAACAATAATGTCACTATACCACATAAAAATAAAAACAGCATCCTTTTAACCCATGGTTCACCAGGCAACCATGAAAAGAAATCCCAATCCATACCCTTCCAAGTTTGTACTGGGACGTGGGCTAACTTTCTAATTTCCTTTGTTATCTGCTTGACCACTTTTCCATTATCATCAATCTGTAGACAACAGTTAGAATCGTTCAGTTTTCCACATACTCCCCCTTCTTCTGCTAGTAAATAGTCTAAGACCATTCTATGTTGGAATATAGCATTTCTCATTTGAGTGGATTGGTCAGCCAAAAGATCCAAGGCTGTCGCTGTTTGATTTGTTACAACCTCGAGGATAGCTTGCAACCTAATTATTCGGTTCAAATTATAAATAGGTTCTCGGGCTCCTGATATCAACTCATTCGGGTTCCAGGTGGCTGGCCCATAATGCTGTATGATTCTTTCAGGAGGCCATTCATCCTTTCCCCATTCTTGGGCACTACCCCCGGTTAAGGAAGTATCTATAGATCGTTTCACTCTGTTCAGGTCATCATATAATCTTATTCCTAAATGATCTCCTTGTGTTTGTGACAATAAAAAGAACAAGGGTCTTATGTACCCCACATAGCATATTCCCGACCAATTTTCAGGTAGCCTCTTGTAAGCATGTTTGCCACACACCCAATAATGTCCCTTTAGGGCCCACGTCCCGTTTGGAAAAGGACCATTCCATCCCTTTTTAGCCCTTGGGGCGTGATAATACAGAGTGTCCTTGTTACCGAGTGGTCCTGTTACAATGTCTGCCCCGTTCGTACTCGTATATGCGCACTTCCAAGCTCCCGCATCAGGTTTCCACTTACAGTCACAATTCAGTTCTCCTTGGTGGCCAGTTATATTATAAGCTGACCAGAAATGCTTAAAGAACACTCGCCTCCCATTCTCATTCTGCCATCTCCAGCGATAGACCCGCACCACATGCTGTTCCTTAGTTGTGTTATCATGTTGACAGTCTAAGATTCGACTATCGAATTGTCCCCCCGCTTGGGCTCTTGCCACAGTTTTACATCCGGATCCAAAAAATTCTCTGTATGAGCATTTCAGCCAAGTCCCATTTCTCAGCTGAACATGTGTGGTGTTCCATTTCCCACTACGTGCTGTACAGTTTATAGGACTACATCCAGGATCGGTACAATCATATCCAGGAGACAGAGTCCAATTGCAAATGCTTTTTCCCACCGCCACTGTTCCTGTTCTGTTCAAGCAGTATACACCCCGAGCTGACGAGTGTAACTGCCATGGGCCTCCTTCCTCTTTCCAAAATTGCGTCCCATTATGAACTTCGCTCAGATTACTGACCCACCACTTGGGTTCAACTGGGCCTGCTACCCAGGGCCAACTTTCAGTTCCCCCCGGTCCTCCACAAATCCAGCAGTTACTAAGGTTAAAGGCCCTAGCCACTTCCTCCCCCAAAGTGAAAAAGTTATTCCTCCATTCTTGCCCATGGCCCAATTGCCCCTGTAAAAACAATACCAGAAAGTATAGCATTTCTTATCCTTTTTCGTCGTCCAATCTTGAGAGTGTGGGAAACGCCTTCAATCATGAGGTTGGGCCCGCTTTCAGAGCTTGTGTTACCATTCAGCCCTTCGGGGTGATCCAGCTCCTGGAAAAACTAATCACAATTTCATTATGGGTTTAAGAGATTCTCATGTTACTTTTCTCAGGACAACCTGATCTTAGCGCGGGAGAAGTCCGGTCGAGGCCCTCTCACTCGGCAGTCAATACCCATAGGGGTTGCCTCCCTCGGTAGACCATACACACCGCAGTGGAGGGTCCTACCCCGGTCTTGCCTTCTCCCTTTCCTCCCTTCAGACTTGTCCTCTTTATCCAGTGCCCTTAATTCATGCAGAACCTTATTGCTGGGATATCAGTTCCTCTTTAATCTCAGTTTCAGTTCCCCAGGAGTGGACTCAACCCTCCAGGCTTCGGTAGTTATTGGTCCTTTTATTCTGGATGCGTGGGTCCAACCCCTTTCTGCCGTTCTCACAGCTGTTTCAGTAGTAAGTAAAACAAGGTACGGTCCCTCCCATCGGGGGTTCAATGATTCTTCTCTCCAGGTTTTTATTAAGACCTTGTCTCCTGGTTGTATCTTATGAATAGCAAATCCTAAAGGTGGTGTCTGAGTCATCATCCCAATTTCTCTTAGCTCCTGCAATCTCCTTCCAATGGTAATTATGTATTTCTGGATACTATGATCCTCAATTACATTGTTCCCTAGGGGCATCCCTTGAGAATAAGGCATACCATATAACATTTCATATGATGATAATCCAGTCTCACTGTGTGGTTTAGTTCTTATGTTTAAAAGTGCCAATGGTAAGCATTTCGTCCAGGGCAGCTGTGTCTCGATCATTAACTTAGTCAATTGTTGTTTTATTGTTTGATTCATCCTTTCTACTTTCCCTGAGCTCTGTGGGTGCCAGGGAGTGTGGTATTCCCACTGAATACCTAATGATTGACACAACAATTTTATTATTTTAGAAGTAAAGTGTGTGCCCTGATCAGAATCAATGTACTGGATTATCCCATACCTTGGTATTAAATGTTCCAATAAAATTTTTACCACTGTCTGTGCAGTAGCTCGTGCTACAGGATAAGCTTCTACCCATTGTGTTAAATGATCTACGATTACCAATAGATATTTCATTCTCCCTACCTTGGGCAATTCAGTGAAATCAACTTGTACTTTCTCGAAAGGCCTATAAGCTGTTTTTCTCCCTCCCATAGCTGCTTGTCGAAACACTTTCTTATTTATTTTCTGACAAGTTAAACAACCTTGTGTAATTTGTTTCGCTATTTCAAAAATTCCAATGCAACCAAATTGTTTAAGGAAATGATCGCTTAATGCCTTCATACCCCAATGTGTTTGTGCATGTAAACGTTCCAGTATTTGCCTCGCATAGGCTTTTGGCAATATCTCTCGCCCGTCAGGCAGTGTCCATTCTCCTTGTTCTAACTTAGCCCCTATTTTCTCCAATTTTGCTTGTTCTTCAGGGGTAAATTTCTTTTCTTCTCTTTCTCGCCTTTCTTCCTCTCGTATCACATTGATTTTAACAACCTGAGTCCTCAGGGCTGCTTCCTGGGCCTCCTTATCTGCTAGATTATTTCCTCTGATTCGATAATCCAATCCCTTTTGGTGTCCTCTTACATGTACCACTGCTATCTCCTTTGGTTCTCTTAATGCCCTTAAAATTTTTATTATTAACTCTTGATGTATAAGATTCCTCCCTTGAGTATTAATTAGACCTCTTTCTTCCCAAATTTTTCCAAAAGTATGGACCACCCCATATGCATATTTAGAGTCTGTATATATCGTCCCACTTTTCCCTTTTAATAGTTCCAGGGCCCTACATAGGGCATACAGCTCACAAGCCTGAGCTGACCATGATGGGCTCAAAGGTCCGGATTCCACAGGTTCTAAGTTCTTATTAATTATTGCATATCCTGATTTTCTTTTTCCTTCCACTACTCGGGAGGAGCCATCTACAAACAGTGCCTCTCCTTTCTCCAACTCAGCATCCTTTAAATCCGGCCTCACTGTTGTCTGAGTCTCAATTACCTCTAAACAGTTATGTTGTACTCCCTCCTGTGGTTCTCCGAACAAAAATTGTGCTGGGCTCTGAGCAGAGGTTACCCTCAGTTCTAAGTCAGGTGAGTCAATTAGTATTGCTTCATACTTTAGGATCCGACTATCCGTTAACCATTTTTCTGCTTTTTGCTGTAAGACACTTCTAACATTGTGTGGAGTATACACCTTTAAAGGAGCACTAAAGGTACTCTTCCTAACTTCTTCTATTAGTAATGCTGTAGCGACCAGAGCTTGAAGACAAGCAGGCCACCCTCTACTTACTGGATCAAGCAACCTAGAGCAATACCCTACAGGTTTCTTAATCCCTGCCCAATCTTGAGTGAGAACTCCATATGCTGTTTGGTTCGATGTATTTACAAAGAGATAGAAAGGTTTTTCCAGATCCGGAAGGCTCAGTACAGGTGCCTGTATTAAAGCCCTTTTTATTTCCTCAAATTTCTGATCATCCTCTGTGAACCACTTAAGCTGGTTATTAGTTAATTTCTCATATAAGAATTTGACCTTTTCACTGTAGCCTTCAAGCCACGGTCTACAATATCCTAATAATCCCAATACTTGCCGAATTTCCTTTTTAGTTTGTGGGGGTCTTAAAGATAGAATCCCTAATACCCTGTCAGGATCTAATTTCTTTTTTCCCTTACTCAGCCAGTGCCCCAAGTATTTTACTTCCTGTTCCACAAACTGTAATTTCGATCGAGACACCTTTAATCTTCTTTCCCCTAAAAAGTTTAGCAATTTAATAGTAGCTTCTCGGGTTCCCTCTTCAGTTTCTCCTGCTATTAATAGATCATCCACATATTGCAATAATTTGACCCCCCCTAGGTAACGTGAAATCTTGTAAAATTTTTTCTAAAGTTTGTCCAAATAGATTTGGTGACTCTGTAAACCCCTGTGGTAGCACAGTCCATCTTAATTGTTGTTTTCGTCCCGTTTCGGGGTCCTCCCACTCGAAGGCAAAATAATCTCTGGACCTCTCATCCAGAGGGCAGGCCCAAAATGCATCTTTCAGATCTATTACACTATACCAGGTATGTTTGGGAGATATGCGACTCAATAAAGTATAAGGATTTGCCACCACAGGGAATTTAGCGAGTGTTCGCTGATTTACAGCTCTCAGGTCTTGCACCATCCTGTATGACCCATCCGATTTTTTTACGGGGAGGATGGGTGTATTATGAGGCGACATGCACGGTTCTAAAGTTCCTTTTTCCAGAAGTCTGTCAACCACAGGTTTTAACCCCTTTCGACCCTCCATTGGTATAGGGTATTGTTTGACTCGGATTGGACGATGGGGATCCATTATTTGAATATTTATGGGGTCCATTTCTATCCTTCCGGTCTCCCCCTCCTTATACCATACTAAAGGGTTAATGACTTCTTCATCTTTTTGTGTCAAAGTGTATAATTTAATCTGCAATTCGTCCCCTTGACTCTGAATGCTCAAATTCAATCTTAAAATCAAATCTCTCCCCAGTAAATTGTACTCCGCTTCAGGGAGCAAAAGAAAATCATTAACATAAGTTTTCTTCCCAGTTTCTACTTTTACATTTTTCAAGACAGGCACTCTAAAAGGCTCTCCTTTTGCCCCTATTACTGACATATAATTGTTCCCTTCCTCTACTCCTTTTGGAAGTTTTTGAATAGTAGATTTTTCAGCTCCTGTGTCCACTAAAAACAAAACTTCCTCTTTATGGGGACCAATTAGTAGTTTTATCAAGGGCTCCGTTGATGTTGACGTCCCCAGAAGATATAGCCCCTGACACCCCTATTCTTCTTTGAATGTTTTCTCATCTTGTTCCCGCTTACGACAGTTCCTCTGAATGTGTCCCTTCTTGTTGCAATAGTAACAAGCGGGAATGGTGTATTTCTCTCGACAAGACTGCCCCCTAGGGGCTTTCTCTATTCCCTTCTCCCTCCTTTCTCCGGACAGAGTCTTATTTCTCTGACTTTCTCTTACTGCTGCTACAAAAATCTTAGCTTTTGCTTTTTGTTTTTCCTCATCTCTCCTAACATATACTTTCTGTGCTTCCCTAAGTAACTCTTCTAATCCCCTCTCTTGCCAATCTTCCAGCTTCTCTAATTTCCTCCTTATGTCCCCCCAGGATTTAGCTACAAATTGCGTTCTAAGGAGTGCAGTTCCAGCCACTGTATTCGGGTCAATTCCAGAATACATTTGCAAACTTCTCCTTAATCTCTCCAACCATTCTGTTGGAGATTCGTCTTTCCCTTGTTGCTCATGAAATGCTTTATTAATGTTTTGCCCTCGGGGAACAGCTTCCCTTATTCCCTGTATGATTAATGTTCTCAAATCCCTCATATTCTGCCTTCCTTGGGGTTGTTGATGATCCCAGTGGGGATCCACGTTTGGCCATTTTTGGTCTCCTGGGGGTCCTGCCTGATTCTGTCTCTCCCACATTCTCATTCCAGCTTGCCTAATCATTCCTTTTTCCTCGACAGTAAATAAGATCCCTAAAATGGACTGTATTTCTTCCCAGGTATAAGTATTGGGACCTAGGAATTGGTCCAGTCTTTCAGCTACTCCGAGGGGGTCAGCTAATAAGGCCCCCATTTCTTTCTTGAAATTCCTTACATCTGTGGTATTTAAGGGGACTGCCACAAACCCAATGCCTCCCTGATTGCCTCCCAGGGGTACCTCTCTTAAGGGATATAGAGAAGCTCCCTCAGATGTGGCAGTCCTACTTCTCGTACATGCAGCCGGGGGTCGGTCTGATTCCGGTGCTGTCGGCGGTGGAGATACCACAGCTGCCGGAGGTGGGGCCACTGCCAGAGGTGGATTGTTAGAATATAGAGGTGGTAAATTATCTAATGGCTCCCATTTATCCTCTTTTTCTTTTTCCCGTTTTTCTTCTCCTTCTTCAAACTCCTCCTCTGTTTTTAGTGTAAATACTGAGGCTGGAAAAGGACGTGAAGTCCTGATCCATAACCTTGCATAATCACTTTCCTCCTGACTAAAAGGTTCCTTTGAGTTAACATGTAGATTTAAAGCCTGGCAAACCCAGTCTTCAAAAGATCCGAAAATAGGCCAAAAGACATGTGGTCTTAAAGGCTCCTTTGGCCATTCTATCATACAATACTGAATCATTTTTACTTTGCTTTTTCCTTTTCTGGGGCCCCTATCGTTCCAATTTCTAATCATTATCCCTAATGGACTTTCTGGTGGTATGTCTGGTAATTTGCTCCCTTTTCTCTGGTCCCGGGTCTTCGATTTAATCTGACCCATCTAGGAATTTTACTGTGGCAATTCCTACAGCCCTTGGTTGCCTTAGTGAGAGTGTCTTGCAGGGGGTTTAGGACCTATCACCCACCCACGAATCCTATAGGAATCGCTTCGGTCCTTCACCGGCCAAGTCCCTCGCGGGAGATTGGAACCGCGGTTAGAAGACCTCCACAATCGCTTCGGAACTACGTTCCGTCTCAATCACACTCTCACACACACAGGCAACCGAATCCCACCCAACCGAACGGTATACACATTAAATACTTACGACTCCGTCGTCTTCGTTCGGATCTTCGCGCGCAGAATTACGGGCAAAATATAGTGCTGCAGCCGGCAAAAGGGAGCTCATAAAAATCTAAATCTTTGCTTGCCCTTATTCAGGTTCGAGATGGCATTAGTCCCGACCTGACTCGAACAGGAGCCACCAAATGGTGGGGGCGCCCCTCCTAGATCAAGTCAGAATTCAGGAACCAAGACCATCCCGGACGAGCCCCCAATTGTTATAAATGACTGAGTCCCAAATAGGATTACAATCAGAGTTTACAATTTATTAAACGAATAAAGGCAAGCAAACAGCGCTGGGTGCGCCGGGAGTCTCTGCTCCACCGGGACGCACACCCGTTACGTAAGGCATCTAATTTTTTATACTCCTAGGCTAATACATATTTATTACTACTTCTAAAAGAGGCAAGGTTATTATAATTGGTTTCCCGAATCCGACGTCCTTCCAGGTGCACCTGCTTATCAGTCTCTGTTACTTTCTCGGGGGCCGCTCGGACAGGGAGACAGGGAGGCTCATATTCTTCCTCCTTATCTAGTGGTCTCTTGGCCGGCTGTCAGAAGTTACTGCACATTCGTGCAAAGTCAGCAGTTTTTCTCCGAAGAAATCCCTTTGTTCTTTTCTCGCCTAAACCCAGGCCTCAATGTTAACCCTTCAAAACCCCTTAGTGGCACGAATTGCTGGACCATTTCTTACAATTCTTTTTCAGGATGGCCAGAGGCCCTTCCCTGTCACACCAACTAAGCAAAGGAAACGGTAAAATGGTTACTACGGGAAATAATCCCTAGATTTGGTGTACCGTTGGGTATTTCTTCAGACAGGGGACCACATTTCATTGCCAACGTGGTCAAGGAGGTTAGTAGGTTACTGGGAATCACCCAGAACACCCTATCCCACTTACTCCACCCCCATCCTATAGTACTAGCGTTAACAAGCAGGCATAGAGGAATCAATAAGATAGTAGACTAACGAAGATGCGTTAAGATTATACTTACTAATCTCTATATCAAGTTATACTCACTAACCTCTACTAACCTGATTCAACCTAACAGTAATGAAAATACTTGCTCTTGGTATGAGTGAAGTATTTTCAAAGGGGGGGGAATGTTAGTGTTGGGGAGAATCGAATGGATGTTTTACTAATGTCTCTTAGGTAATGGGACCTACAGTATAATGAAGCATTGCCAAATGTACTTACATTATCAATTAATCTATGTATACTGGAAACTTAGGGAGTACAATGAACAATCAAAAGAATCATTGAAGGGGAACCTTGGGAGGGAACAGGTACAACCTGACCTTGGATAAGGGCCTGGAAATGATGAAATGAGTTGAAGCAGAACCAAGAAGCGGAGGGAGCATGCGTCGAGTAAGAAAGGTGAAAAGTTTAGCGGAGAGGAAGACTCCTTACTTCATCTGGACGACCACCTGGACGACCACCAGAGTGCGCCACGCATGTGCAAAGGGGAGGGGAGCTAATTAGAATGAAAAGCGAGGCTGATGTTGCAACCTGCAATGAATATGTATACCTAACGCAATGTTGTATGTATAAATAACGGCTGGGAAGTAACGGGACTTGAAGCCAGATTTGGGCACCTGCCCCGGCTTCCAGCGCTGAATAAAGCACCTTCATATAATCACTTGGTGATTATGTGGTTGCTACGCTAACATCTGGACTCACTGCATCCCCAGTGGTGCCAGTGCACTCTCTGGAGTCACTGCAGTGCATCCCCAGTGGTGCCAGTGCACTCTCTGGACTCACGGCACTGCATCCCCAGTGGTGCCAGTGCACTCCCTGGACTCACTGCAGTGCATCCCCAGTGGTGCCAGTGCACTCTCTGGACTCACCGGGGTGCATCCCCACTGGTGCCAGTGCACTCTCTGGACTCACGGCACTGCATCCCCAGTGGTGCTAGTGCACTCTCTGGACCAACGGCACTGCATTCCCAGTGGTGCCAGTGCACTCTCTGGACTCACGGCACTGCATCCCCAATGGTGCCAGTGCACTCTCTGGACTCACTGCACTGCATCCCCAGTGGTGCCAGTGCCCTCTGTGGACTCACTGCACTGCATTCCCTGTGGTGCCAATGCACTCTCTGGACTCACTGCAGTGCATCCCCAGTGGTGCCAGTGCACTCTCTGGACTCACTGCAGTGCATCCCCAGTGGTGCCAGTGCACTCTCTGGACTCACTGCAGTGCATCCCCAGTGGTGCCAGTGCACTCTCTGGACCCACTGCAGTGCATCCCCAGTGGTGCCAGTGCACTCTCTGGACTCACTGCGCTGCATCCCCAGTGGTGCCAGTACACTCTCTGGAGTCACCGGGGTGCATCCCCAGTGGTGCCAGTGTACTCTCTGGACTCACTGTGCTGCATCCCCAGTGGTGCCAGTGCACTCTCTGGACTCACTGCAGTGCATCCCCAGTGGTGCCAGTGCACTCTGTGGACTCACTGTACTGCATCCCCAGTGGTGCCAGTTGACTCTCTGGACTCACTGCATTGCATCCCCAAGGTGCCAGTGCACTCTCTGGACTCACTGCACTGCTCCAGCAGCGGCATCCGCTCCAGGCGCGTCAGCCGCCCCAGCCGCGGTAGCCCCTCGAGACGCGAGAGACGCCCTAGACGCCCTAGACGCTCCAGCCGCGGCAGCCGCTCCAGCCGCGGCAGCCGCTCCAGCCGGTCCAGCCGCGGCAGCCGCTCCAGCCGCTACCGAGTGGAGCGGCTGCCACGGCTGGAGCGGCTGCCGCGGTTGGAGCGGCTGCCGCGGCTGGAGCGGCTGGAGCGGCTGGAGCGGCTGCCGCGGCTGGAGCGGCTGCCGCGGTTGGAACGGCTGCCGCGGCTGGAGCGGCTGGAGCGTCTGCCGCGTATGCCGCGGATGGAGCGGCTGGAGCGGCTGCCGAGGCTGGAGGGGCTACCGCGGCTGGAGCGGTTGCCGCGGCTGGAGCAGTACAGTAAGTCCAGAGAGTGTACAGTCACCTTTGGGGATGCACTGCATTGTCTGCAGAGAGTGCCCTGGCACCACTGGGGATGCACTGCAGTGAGTCCAGAGAGTGCACTGGGACCAGTGGGGATGCAGTTCAGTGAGTCCAGAGAGTGCACTGGCACCACTGGGGATGCAGTGTAGTGACGCCAGAGAGTGTACGGGAACCACTGGGGATGCACTGCAGTGAGTCCAGAGAGTGCACTGGCACTGCTGCGGATGCAACCCGGTGTTTCCAGAGAGTGCAGTGGCACCACTGGGGATGCAGTGCAGTGAGTCCAGAGAGTGCACTGGCACCACTGGGGATGCAGTGCAGTGAGTCCAGAGAGTGCACTGGCACCACTGGGGATGCAGTGCAGTGAGTCCAGAGAGTGCACTGGCACCTTGGGGATGCAGTGCAGTGAGTCCAGAGAGTGCACTGGCACCACTGGGGATGCAGTGCAGTGAGTCCACAGAGTGCACTGGCACTACTGGGGATACTCTGCAGTGAGTCCAGAGAGTGCTCTGGCACCACTGGGGACGCAGCACAGTGAGTCCAGAGAGTGCACTGGCACCACTGGGGATGCAGCGCAGTGACTACAGAGAGTGCACTGGCACCACTGGGGATGCACTGCAGTGAATCCAGAGAGTGCACTGGCACCACTGGGGATCTCACTGCAGTGAGAATGTATCTGAATCCCCGGTGGTGCCAGTGCACTCTCTGGACTCACTGAACTGCATCCCCTGTGGTGCCAGTGCACTCTCTGGAGTAACTGCAGTGCATCCCCTGTGGTGCCAGTACACTCTCTGGACTCACTGTACTGCATCCCCAGTGGTGCCAGTTGACTCTCTGGACTCACTGCACTGCATCCCCAAGGTGCCAGTGCACTCTCTGGATCACTGCACTGCTCCAGCCGCGGTAGCCCCTCCAGCCGCGGCAGCCGCTCCAGCCGCGGCAGCCGCTCCAGCCGCGGCAGCCGCTAAAGCCGCTACCGAGTAGAGCGGCTGCCACGGCTGGAGCGGCTGCCGCGGTTGGAGCGGCTGCCGCGGCTGGAGAGGCTGGAGCGGCTGCCGCGGCTGGAGCGGCTGCCGCGGTTGGAGCGGCTGCCGCGACTGGAGCGGCTGGAGCGTCTGCCGCTTATGCCGTGGATGGAGCGGCTGCCGCGGCTGGACAGGCTGCCGCGGCTGCCGCGGCTGGAGCGGCTGCCGAGGCTGGAGGGGCTACCGCGGCTGGAGCGGCTGCCGCGGCTGGAGCAGTACAGTGAGTCCAGAGAGTGCACTGTCACCTTTGGGGATGCACTGCATTGTCTGTAGAGAGTGCCCTGGCAACACAGGGGATGCACTGCTGTGAGTCCTGAGAGTGCAATGGCACCACAGGGGATGCACTGCATTGAGTCCAGAGAGTACACTGGCACCACTGGGAATGCAGTGCAGTGAGTCCACAGAGTGCACTGGCACCACTGGGGATGTAGTGCAGTGAGTCCAGAGAGTGCACTGGCACCACTGGGAATGCACTGCAGTGAGTACAGATTGTGCACTGGCACCTAAGGGGCTGCACTGTAGTGAGTCCAGAGAGTGCACTGGCACCAAAGGGACTGAACTGCAGTGAGTACAGAGAGTGCACTGGCACCACTGGGGATGCAGTGCAGTGAGTCCAGAGAGTGCACTGGCACCACTGGGGATGCAGCACAGTGAGTCCAGAGAGTGCAGTGTCACCACTGGGGATGCAGCGCAGTGACTACAGAGAGTGCACTGGCACCAAAAGGGATGCATTGCAGTGAGTCCAGAGAGTGCACTGGCACCACTGGGGATGCACTGCAGTGAGTCCAGAGAGTTCACTGGCACCACTGGGGATGCAGTGCAGTGAGTCCAGAGATTGCACTGGCACCACTGGGGATGCACTGCAGTGAGACCAGAGAGTGCACTGGCACCACTGGGGATGCAGTGCTGTGAGTCCAGAGAGTGCACTGGCACCACTGGGCATGCAGTGCAGTGAGTCCAGAGAGTGCACTGGCACCACTGGGGATGCAGTGCAGTGAGTCCAGAGAGTGCACTGGCACCAATGGAGATGCACTGCAGTGAGTCCAGAGAGTGCACTGGCTCCACTGGGGATGCCCTGCACTGAGTCCAGAGAGTGCACTGGCACCACTGGGGATGCAATGCAGTGAGTCCAGAGAGTGCAATGGAACCACTGGGGATGCAGTGCAGTGAGTCCAGAGAGTGCACTGGCACCACTGGGGATGCACTGCAGTGAGTCCAGAGACTACACATGCACCACTGGGGATGCAGTGCAGTGAGTCCAGAGAGAGCACTGGCACCACTGGGGATGCAGTGCTGTGAGTCCAGAGAGTGCACTGGCACCACAGGGGATACACTGCAGTGAGTCCAGAGATTTCACTGGCACCACTGGGGATGCAGCACAGTGAGTCCAGAGAGTGCACTGTCACCACTGGGGATGCAGCGCAGTGACTACAGAGAGTGCACTGGCACCAAAAGGGATGCACTGCAGTGAGTCCAGAGAGTGCACTGGCACCAGTGGGGATGCAATACAGTGGGTCCAGAGAGTGCACTGGCACCACTGGGGATGCAGTGCAGTGAGTCCAGAGACTGCACTGGCACCACTGGTGATGCACTGCAGTGAGTCCAGAGAGTTCAATGGCACCACTGGGGATGCAGTGCAGTGAGTCCAGAGATTGCACTGGCACCACTGGGGATGCAGTGCAGTGGGTCAAGAGAGTGCAGTGGCACCACTGGGGATGCACTGCAGTGAGTCCAGAGAGTGCACTGGCTCCACTGGGGATGCACTGCACTGAGTCCAGAGAGTGCACTGGCACCACTGGGGATGCAGTGCAGTGAGTCCAGAGAGTGCACTGGCACCACTGGGGATGCAGCACAGTGAGTCCAGAGAGTGCACTGTCACCACTGGGGATGCAGCGCAGTGACTACAGAGAGTGCACTGGCACCAAAAGGGATGCACTGCAGTGAGTCCAGAGAGTGCACTGGCACCAGTGGGGATGCAATGCAGTGGGTCCAGAGAGTGCACTGGCACCACTGGGGATGCAGTGCAGTGAGTCCAGAGACTGCACTGGCACCACTGGTGAGGCACTGCAGTGAGTCCAGAGAGTTCACTGGCACCACTGGGGATGCAGTGCAGTGAGTCCAGAGATTGCACTGGCACCATTGGGGATGCAGTGCAGTGGGTCCAGAGAGTGCAGTGGCACCACTGGGGATGCACTGCAGTGAGTCCAGAGAGTGCACTGGCACCACTGGGGATGCAGTGCAGTGAGTCCAGAGAGTGCCCTTGCACCACTGGAGATGCAGTGCAGTGAGTCCAGACAGTGCACTGGCACCACTGGGGATGCAGTTTAGTGAGTCCAGAGAGTGCACCGGCTCCAATGGATATACGCTGCAGACAGTCCAGAGAGTGCACTGGCACCACTGGGGATGCAGTGCAGTGAGTCCAGAGAGTGCACTGGCACCACTGGGGATGCACTGCAGTGAGTCCAGAGAGTACTCTGGCTCCACTGAGCTGCACTGCAGTGAGTCCAGAGATTGCACTGGCACCACTGGGGATGCACTGCAGTGAGTCCAGAGACTACACTGGCACCAGTGGGGATGCAGTGCAGTGAGTCCAGAGAGTGCACTGGCACCACTGGGGATGCAATGCAGTGAGTCCAGAGACTACACTGGCACCACTGGGGATGCAGTGCAGTGAGTCCAGAGAGTGCACTGGCACCACTGTTGATGCAGTGCAGTGAGTCCAGAGAGTGCACTGGCTCCACTGGGGATGCACTGCAGTGAGTCCAGAGAATGCACTGGCACTAATGGGGATGCAGTGCAGTGACTCGAAAGAGTGCACTGGCACCACTGGGGATGCAGTGCAGTGAGTCCAGAGAGTGCAGTGGCCCCACTGGGGATGCAATGCAGTGAGTCCAGAGAGTGCACTGGCACCACTGGGGATGCAGTGCAGTGAGTCCAGAGAGTGCTCTGGCACCACTGTTGATGCAGTGCAGTGAGTCCAGAGAGTGCACTGGCTCCACTGGGGATGCAATGCAGTGAGTCCAGAGAGTGCAATGGAACCACAGGTGATGCAGTGCACTGAGTCCAGAGAGCCACTGGCACCACTGGGGATGCAGTGCAATGAGTCCAGATACTACACATGCACCACTGGGGATGCAGTGCAGTAAGTCCAAAGAGTGCACTGGCACCACTGGGGATGCAGTGCAGTGAGTCCAGAGAGTGCACTGGCACCACTGGGGATGCAGTGCAGTGAGTCCAGAGAGTGCAGTGGCACCACTGGGGATGCAGTGCAGTGAGTCCAGAGAGTGCACTGGCACCACTGGTGATGCAGTGCCGTGAGTCCAGAGAGTACACTGGCACCACTGGGGTTGCACTGCAGTGAGTCCAGAGAATGCACTGGCACTAATGGGGATGCAGTGCAGTGACTCGAAAGAGTGCACTGGCACCACTGGGGATGCAGTGCAGTGAGTCCAGAGAGTGCAGTGGCACCACTGGGGATGCAATGCAGTGAGTCCAGAGAGTGCACTGGCACCACTGGGGATGCAGTGCAGTGAGTCCAGAGAGTGCTATGGCACCACTGAGCTACACTGCAGTGAGTCCAGTAATTGCACTGGCACCACTGGGGATGCAGTGCAGTGAGTCCAGAGAATACACTGGCACCACTGGGGATGCAGTGCAGTGAGTCCAGAGATTGCAAGGCACCACTGTTGATGCAGTGCAGTGAGTCCAGAGAGTGCACTGGCACCACTGGGGATGCAGTGCAGTGAGTCCAGAGAGTGCACTGGCACCACTGGGGATGCAGTGCAGTGAGTCCAGAGATTGCACTGGCACCACTGGGGATGCACTGCAGTGAGTCCAGAGAGTGCACTGGCACCACTGTTGATGCAGTGCAGTGAGTCCAGAGAGTGCACTGGCTCCACTGGGGATTCAGTGCAGTGATTCCAGAGAGTGCACTGGCACCACTGGGGATGCAGTGCAGTGAGTCCAGAGAGTGCACTGGCACCACTGGGGATGCAGTGCAGTGAGTCCAGAGAGTGCACTGGCACCAACTGGGGATGCAGTGCAGTGAGTCCACAGAGGGCACTGGCACCACTGGGGATGCAGTGCAGTGAGTCCAGAGAGTGCACTGGCACCACTGGGGATGCAGTGCAGTGAGTCCAGAGAGTGCACTGGCACCAACTGGGGATGCAGTGCAGTGAGTCCAGAGAGTGCACTGGCCCCACTGGGGATGCAGTGCAGTGAGTCCAGAGAGTGCACTGGCACCACTGGGGATGCAGTGCAGTGAGTCCAGGGAGTGCACTGGCACCAATGGAGATGCACTGCAGTGAGTCCAGAGAGTGCACTGGCTCCACTGGGGATGCCCTGCACTGAGTCCAGAGAGTGCACTGGCACCACTGGGGATGCAATGCAGTGAGTCCAGAGAGTGCAATGGAACCACTGGGGATGCAGTGCAGTGAGTCCAGAGCGTGCACTGGCACCACTGGGGATGCACTGCAGTGAGTCCAGAGACTACACATGCACCACTGGGGATGCAGTGCAGTGAGTCCAGAGAGAGCACTGGCACCACTGGGGATGCAGTGCTGTGAGTCCAGAGAGTGCACTGGCACCACAGGGGATACACTGCAGTGAGTCCAGAGAGTGCAGTGGCACCATTGGGGATGCAGCACATTGAGTCCAGAGAGTGCACTGTCACCACTTTGGATGCAGCGCAGTGACTACAGAGAGTGCACTGGCACCAAAAGGGATGCACTGCAGTGAGTCCAGAGAGTGCACTGGCACCAGTGGGGATGCAATGCAGTGGGTCCAGAGAGTGCACTGGCACCACTGGGGATGCAGTGCAGTGAGTCCAGAGACTGCACTGGCACCACTGGTGATGCACTGCAGTGAGTCCAGAGAGTTCAATGGCACCACTGGGGATGCAGTGCAGTGAGTCCAGAGATTGCACTGGCACCACTGGGGATGCAGTGCAGTGGGTCAAGAGAGTGCAGTGGCACCACTGGGGATGCACTGCAGTGAGTCCAGAGAGTGCACTGGCACCACTGGGGATGCACTGCACTGAGTCCAGAGAGTGCACTGGCACCACTGGGGATGCAGTGCAGTGAGTCCAGAGAGTGCACTGGCCCCACTGGGGATGCAGTGTAGTGAGTCCAGAGAGTGCACTGCCACCACTGGGGATGCAGTGCAGTGAGTCCAGAGAGTGCACTGGCACCAATGGAGATGCACTGCAGTGAGTCCAGAGAGTGCACTGTCTCCACTGGGGATGCCCTGCTCTGAGTCCAGAGAGTGCACTGGCACCACTGGGGATGCAATGCAGTGAGTCCAGAGAGTGCAATGGAACCACTGGGGATGCAGTGCAGTGAGTCCAGAGAGTGCACTGGCACCACTGGGGATGCACTGCAGTGAGTCCAGAGACTACACATGCACCACTGGGGATGCAGTGCAGTGAGTCCAGAGAGAGCACTGGCACCACTGGGGATGCAGTGCTGTGAGTCCAGAGAGTGCACTGGCACCACAGGGGATACACTGCAGTGAGTCCAGAGAGTGCACTGGCACCACTGGGGATGCAGCACAGTGAGTCCAGAGAGTGCACTGTCACCACTGGGGATGCAGCGCAGTGACTACAGAGAGTGCACTGGCACCAAAAGGGATGCACTGCAGTGAGTCCAGAGAGTGCACTGGCACCAGTGGGGATGCAATGCAGTGGGTCCAGAGAGTGCACTGGCACCACTGGGGATGCAGTGCAGTGAGTCCAGAGACTGCACTGGCACCACTGGGGATGCAGTGCAGTGAGTCCAGAGAGTGCAGTGGCACCACTGGGGATGCAATGCAGTGAGTCCAGAGAGTGCACTGGCACCACTGGGGATGCAGTGCAGTGAGTCCAGAGAGTGCTCTGGCAACACTGAGCTACACTGCAGTGAGTCCAGTAATTGCACTGGCACCACTGGGGATGCACTGCTGTGAGTCCAGAGAATACACTGGCACCACTGGGGATGCAGTGCAGTGAGTCCAGAGAGTGCAAGGCACCACTGTTGATGCAGTGCAGTGAGTCCAGAGAGTGCACTGGCACCACTGGGGATGCAGTGCAGTGAGTCCTGAGAGTGCACTGGCACCACTGGGGATGCAGTGCAGTGAGTCCAGAGAGTGCACTGGCACCACTGGGGATGCAGTGCAGTGAGTCCAGAGATTGCACTGGCACCACTGGGGATGCACTGCAGTGAGTCCAGAGAGTGCACTGGCACCACAGTTGATGCAGTGCAGTGAGTCCAGAGAGTGCACTGGCTCCACTGGGGATGCAGTGCAGTGATTCCAGAGAGTGCACTGGCACCACTGGGGATGCAGTGCCGTGAGTCCACAGAGGGCACTGGCACCACTGGGGATGCACTGCAGTGAGTCCAGAGAGTGCACTGGCCCCACTGGGGATGCAGTGCAGTGAGTCCAGAGAGTGCACTGGCCCCACTGGGGATGCAGTGCAGTGAGTCCAGAGAGTGCACTGGCACCACTGGGGATGCAGTGCAGTGAGTCCAGAGAGTGCACTGGCACCAATGGAGATGCACTGCAGTGAGTCCAGAGAGTGCACTGGCTCCACTGGGGATGCCCTGCACTGAGTGCAGAGACTACACATGCACCACTGGGGATGCAGTGCAGTGAGTCCAGAGAGAGCACTGGCACCACTGGGGATGCAGTGCTGTGAGTCCAGAGAGTGCACTGGCACCACAGGGGATACACTGCAGTGAGTCCAGAGAGTGCACTGGCACCACTGGGGATGCAGCACAGTGAGTCCAGAGAGTGCACTGTCACCACTGGGGTTGCAGCGCAGTGACTACAGAGAGTGCACTGGCACCAAAAGGGATGCACTGCAGTGAGTCCAGAGAGTGCACTGGCACCAGTGGGGATGCAATGCAGTGGGTCCAGAGAGTGCACTGGCACCACTGGGGATGCAGTGCAGTGAGTCCAGAGACTGCACTGGCACCACTGGTGATGCACTGCAGTGAGTCCAGAGAGTTCAATGGCACCACTGGGGATGCAGTGCAGTGAGTCCAGAGATTGCACTGGCACCACTGGGGATGCAGTGCAGAGGGTCAAGAGAGTGCAGTGGCACCACTGGGGATGCAGTGCAGTGAGTCCAGAGAGTGCACTGGCTCCACTGGGGATGCACTGCACTGAGTCCAGAGAGTGCACTGGCACCACTGTTGATGCAGTGCAGTGAGTCCAGAGAGTGCACTGGCTCCACTGGGGATGCACTGCACTGAGTCCAGAGAGTGCACTGGCACCACTGGGGATGCAGTGCAGTGAGTCCAGAGAATGCACTGGCACTAATGGGGATGCAGTGCAGTGACTCGAAAGAGTGCACTGGCACCACTGGGGATGCAGTGCAGTGAGTCCAGAGAGTGCAGTGGCACCACTGGGGATGCAATGCAGTGAGTCCAGAGAGTGCACTGGCACCACTGGGGATGCAGTGCAGTGAGTCCAGAGAGTGCACTGGCACCACTGGGGATGCAGTGCAGTGAGTCCAGAGAGTGCACTGGCACCAACTGGGGATGCAGTGCAGTGAGTCCACAGAGGGCACTGGCACCACTGGGGATGCAGTGCAGTGAGTCCAGAGAGTGCACTGGCACCACTGGGGATGCAGTGCAGTGAGTCCAGAGAATACACTGGCACCACTGGGGATGCAGTGCAGTGAGTCCAGAGATTGCAAGGCACCACTGTTGATGCAGTGCAGTGAGTCCAGAGAGTGCACTGGCACCAATGGAGATGCACTGCAGTGAGTCCAGAGAGTGCACTGGCTCCACTGGGGATGCCCTGCACTGAGTCCAGAGAGTGCACTGGCACCACTGGGGATGCAATGCAGTGAGTCCAGAGAGTGCAATGGAACCACTGGGGATGCAGTGCAGTGAGTCCAGAGACTACACCTGCACCACTGGGGATGCACTGCAGTGAGTCCAGAGAGAGCACTGGCACCACTGGGGATGCAGTGCTGTGAGTCCAGAGAGTGCACTGGCACCACAGGGGATACACTGCAGTGAGTCCAGAGAGTGCACTGGCACCACTGGGTATGCAGCACAGTGAGTCCAGAGAGTGCACTGTCACCACTGGGGATGCAGCGCAGTGACTACAGAGAGTGCACTGGCACCAAAAGGGATGCACTGCAGTGAGTCCAGAGAGTGCACTGGCACCAGTGGGGATGCAATGCAGTGGGTCTAGAGAGTGCACTGGCACCACTGGGGATGCAGTGCAGTGAGTCCAGAGACTGCACTGGCACCACTGGTGATGCACTGCAGTGAGTCCAGAGAGTTCACTGGCACCACTGGGGATGCAGTGCAGTGAGTCCAGAGATTGCACTGGCACCATTGGGGATGCAGTGCAGTGGGTCCAGAGAGTGCAGTGGCACCACTGGGGATGCAGTGCAGTGAGTCCAGAGAGTGCACTGGCACCACTGGGGATGCAGTGCAGTGAGTCCAGAGAGTGCTCTTGCACCACTGGAGATGCAGTGCAGTGAGTCCAAACAGTGCACTGGCACCACTGGGGATGCAGTTTAGTGAGTCCAGAGAGTGCACCGGCTCCAATGGATATACGCTGCAGACAGTCCAGAGAGTGCACTGGCACCACTGGGGATGCAGTGCAGTGAGTCCAGAGAGTGCACTGGCACCACTGGGGATGCACTGCAGTGAGTCCAGAGACTACACTGGCACCAGTGGGGATGCAGTGCAGTGAGTCCAGAGAGTGCACTGGCACCACTGGGGATGCAATGCAGTGAGTCCAGAGACTACACTGGCACCACTGGGGATGCAGTGCAGTGAGTCCAGAGAGTGCACTGGCACCACTGTTGATGCAGTGCAGTGAGTCCAGAGAGTGCACTGGCTCCACTGGGGATGCATTGCAGTGAGTCCAGAGAGTGCAATGGAACCACAGGTGATGCAGTGCACTGAGTCCAGAGAGCCACTGGCACCACTGGGGATGCAGTGCAGTGAGTCCAGATACTACACATGCACCACTGGGGATGCAGTGCAGTAAGTCCAAAGAGTGCACTGGTACCACTGGGGATGCAGTGCAGTGAGTCCAGAGAGTGCACTGGCACCACTGGGGATGCAGTGCAGTGAGTCCAGAGAGTGCAGTGGCACAACTGGGGATGCAGTGCAGTGAGTCCAGAGAGTGCACTGGCACCACTGGTGATGCAGTGCCGTGAGTCCAGAGAGTACACTGGCACCACTGGGGATGCACTGCAGTGAGTCCAGAGAATGCACTGGCACTAATGGGGATGCAGTGCAGTGACTCGAAAGAGTGCACTGGCACCACTGGGGATGCAGTGCAGTGAGTCCAGAGAGTGCAGTGGCCCCACTGGGGATGCAATGCAGTGAGTCCAGAGAGTGCACTGGCACCAGTGGGGATGCAGTGCAGTGAGTCCAGAGAGTGCTCTGGCACCACTGTTGATGCAGTGCAGTGAGTCCAGAGAGTGCACTGGCTCCACTGGGGATGCAATGCAGTGAGTCCAGAGAGTGCAATGGAACCACAGGTGATGCAGTGCACTGAGTCCAGAGAGCCACTGGCACCACTGGGGATGCAGTGCAGTGAGTCCAGATACTACACATGCACCACTGGGGATGCAGTGCAGTAAGTCCAAAGAGTGCACTGGCACCACTGGGGATGCAGTGCAGTGAGTCCAGAGAGTGCACTGGCACCACTGGGGATGCACTGCAGTGAGTCCAGGGAGTGCAGTGGCACCACTGGGTATGCAGTGCAGTGAGTCCAGAGAGTGCACTGGCACCACTGGTGATGCAGTGCCGTGAGTCCAGAGAGTACACTGGCACCACTGGGGATGCACTGCAGTGAGTCCAGAGAATGCACTGGCACTAATGGGGATGCAGTGCAGTGACTCGAAAGAGTGCACTGGCACCACTGGGGATGCAGTGCAGTGAGTCCAGAGAGTGCAGTGGCACCACTGGGGATGCACTGCAGTGAGTCCAGAGAGTGCACTGGCACCACTGGGGATGCAGTGCAGTGAGTCCAGAGAGTGCACTGGCACCACTGGGGATGCAGTGCAGTGAGTCCAGAGATTGCACTGGCACCACTGGGGATGCACTGCAGTGAGTCTAGAGAGTGCACTGGCACCACTGTTGATGCAGTGCAGTGAGTCCAGAGAGTGCACTGGCTCCACTGGGGATGCAGTGCAGTGATTCCAGAGAGTGCACTGGCACCACTGGGGATGCAGTGCAGTGAGTCCAGAGAGTGCACTGGCACCACTGGGGATGCAGTGCAGTGAGTCCAGAGAGTGCACTGGCACCAACTGGGGATGCAGTGCAGTGAGTCCACAGAGGGCACTGGCACCACTGGGGATGCAGTGCAGTGAGTCCAGAGAGTGCACTGGCACCACTGGGGATGCAGTGCAGTGAGTCCAGAGAGTGCACTGGCACCAACTGGGGATGCAGTGCAGTGAGTCCAGAGAGTGCACTGGCCCCACTGGGGATGCAGTGCAGTGAGTCCAGAGAGTGCACTGCCACCACTGGGGATGCAGTGCAGTGAGTCCAGAGAGTGCACTGGCACCAATGGAGATGCACTGCAGTGAGTCCAGAGAGTGCACTGGCTCCACTGGGGATGCCCTGCACTGAGTCCAGAGAGTGCACTGGCACCACTGGGGATGCAATGCAGTGAGTCCAGAGAGTGCAATGGAACCACTGGGGATGCAGTGCAGTGAGTCCAGAGAGTGCACTGGCACCACTGGGGATGCACTGCAGTGAGTCCAGAGACTACACATGCACCACTGGGGATGCAGTGCAGTGAGTCCAGAGAGAGCACTGGCCGCACTGGGGATGCAGTGCAGTGAGTCCAGAGAGTGCACTGGCACCAAAAGGGATGCACTGTAGTGAGTCCAGAGAGTGCACTGGCACCAGTGGGGATGCAATGCAGTGGGTCCAGAGAGTGCACTGGCACCACTGGGGATGCAGTGCAGTGAGTCCAGAGACTGCACTGGCACCACTGGTGATGCACTGCAGTGAGTCCAGAGAGTTCAATGGCACCACTGGGGATGCAGTGCAGTGAGTCCAGAGATTGCACTGGCACCACTGGGGATGCAGTGCAGTTGGTCAAGAGAGTGCAGTGGCACCACTGGGGATGCACTGCAGTGAGTCCAGAGAGTGCACTGGCTCCACTGGGGATGCACTGCACTGAGTCCAGAGAGTGCACTGGCACCACTGGGGATGCACTGCAGTGAGTCCAGAGAGTGCAGTGGCACCACTGGGGATGCAATGCAGTGAGTCCAGAGAGTGCACTGGCACCACTGGGGATGCAGTGCAGTGAGTCCAGAGAGTGCTCTGGCACCACTGAGCTACACTGCAGTGAGTCCAGTAATTGCACTGGCACCACTGGGGATGCAGTGCAGTGAGTCCAGAGAATACACTGGCACCACTGGGGATGCAGTGCAGTGAGTCCAGAGAGTGCAAGGCACCACTGTTGATGCAGTGCAGTGAGTCCAGAAAGTGCACTGGCACCACTGGGGATGCAGTGCAGTGAGTCCAGAGAGTGCACTGGCACCACTGGGGATGCAGTGCAGTGAGTCCAGAGATTGCACTGGCACCACTGGGGATGCACTGCAGTGAGTCCAGAGAGTGCACTGGCACCACTGTTGATGCAGTGCAGTGAGTCCAGAGAGTGCACTGGCTCCACTGGGGATGCAGTGCAGTGAATCCAGAGAGTGCACTGGCACCACTGGGGATGCAGTGCAGTGAGTCCAGAGAGTGCACTGGCACCACTGGGGATGCAGTGCAGTGAGTCCAGAGAGTGCACTGGCACCAACTGGGGATGCAGAGCAGTGAGTCCACAGAGGGCACTGGCACCACTGGGGATGCAGTGCAGTGAGTCCAGAGAGTGCACTGGCACCACTGGGGATGCAGTGCAGTGAGTCCAGAGAGTGCACTGGCACCAACTGGGGATGCAGTGCAGTGAGTCCAGAGAGTGCACTGGCCCCACTGGGGATGCAGTGCAGTGAGTCCAGAGAGTGCACTGCCACCACTGGGGATGCAGTGCAGTGAGTCCAGAGAGTGCACTGGCACCAATGGAGATGCACTGCAGTGAGTCCAGAGAGTGCACTGGCTCCACTGGGGATGCCCTGCACTGAGTCCAGAGAGTGCACTGGCACCACTGGTGATGCACTGCAGTGAGTCCAGAGAGTTCAATGGCACCACTGGGGATGCAGTGCAGTGAGTCCAGAGATTGCACTGGCACCACTGGGGATGCAGTGCAGTTGGTCAAGAGAGTGCAGTGGCACCACTGGGGATGCACTGCAGTGAGTCCAGAGAGTGCACTGGCTCCACTGGGGATGCACTGCACTGAGTCCAGAGAGTGCACTGGCACCACTGGGGATGCACTGCAGTGAGTCCAGAGAGTGCACTGGCCCCACTGGGGATGCAGTGCAGTGAGTCCAGAGAGTGCACTGCCACCACTGGGGATGCAGTGCAGTGAGTCCAGAGAGTGCACTGGCACCAATGGAGATGCACTGCAGTGAGTCCAGAGAGTGCACTGGCTCCACTGGGGATGCCCTGCACTGAGTCCAGAGAGTGCAGTGGCACCACTGGGGATGCAATGCAGTGAGTCCAGAGAGTGCAATGGAACCACTGGGGATGCAGTGCAGTGAGTCCAGAGAGTGCACTGGCACCACTGGGGATGCACTGCAGTGAGTCCAGAGACTACACATGCACCACTGGGGATGCAGTGCAGTGAGTCCAGAGAGAGCACTGGCACCACTGGGGATGCAGTGCAGTGAGTCCAGAGAGTGCACTGGCACCACAGGGGATACACTGCAGTGAGTCCAGAGAGTGCACTGGCACCACTGGGGATGCAGTGCAGTGAGTCCAGAGAGTGCACTGTCACCACTGGGGATGCAGCGCAGTGACTACAGAGAGTGCACTGGCACCAAAAGGGATGCACTGCAGTGAGTCCAGAGAGTGCACTGGCACCAGTGGGGATGCAATGCAGTGGGTCCAGAGAGTGCACTGGCACCACTGGGGATGCAGTGCAGTGAGTCCAGAGACTGCACTGGCACCACTGGTGATGCACTGCAGTGAGTCCAGAGAGTTCAATGGCACCACTGGGGATGCAGTGCAGTGAGTCCAGAGATTGCACTGGCACCACTGGGGATGCAGTGCAGTGGGTCAAGAGAGTGCAGTGGCACCACTGGGGATGCACTGCAGTGAGTCCAGAGAGTGCACTGGCTCCACTGGGGATGCACTGCACTGAGTCCAGAGAGTGCACTGGCACCACTGGGGATGCAGTGCAGTGAGTCCAGAGAGTGCACTGGCACCACTGGGGATGCAGCACAGTGAGTCCAGAGAGTGCACTGTCACCACTGGGGATGCAGCGCAGTGACTACAGAGAGTGCACTGGCACCAAAAGAGATGCACTGCAGTGAGTCCAGAGAGTGCACTGGCACCAGTGGGGATGCAATGCAGTGGGTCCAGAGAGTGCACTGGCACCACTGGGGATGCAGTGCAGTGAGTCCAGAGACTGCACTGGCACCACTGGTGATGCACTGCAGTGAGTCCAGAGAGTTCACTGGCACCACTGGGGATGCAGTGCAGTGAGTCCAGAGATTGCACTGGCACCATTGGGGATGCAGTGCAGTGGGTCCAGAGAGTGCAGTGGCACCACTGGGGATGCACTGCAGTGAGTCCAGAGAGTGCACTGGCACCACTGGGGATGCAGTGCAGTGAGTCCAGAGAGTGCCCTTGCACCACTGGAGATGCAGTGCAGTGAGTCCAGACAGTGCACTGGCACCACTGGGGATGCAGTTTAGTGAGTCCAGAGAGTGCACCGGCTCCAATGGATATACGCTGCAGACAGTCCAGAGAGTGCACTGGCACCACTGGGGATGCAGTGCAGTGAGTCCAGAGAGTGCACTGGCACCACTGGGGATGCACTGCAGTGAGTCCAGAGAGTACTCTGGCTCCACTGAACTGCACTGCAGTGAGTCCAGAGATTGCACTGGCACCACTGGGGATGCAGTGCAGTGAGTCCAGAGACTACACTGGCACCACTGGGGATGCAGTGCAGTGAGTCCAGAGAGTGCACTGGCACCACTGGGGATGCACTGCAGTGAGTCCAGAGACTACACTGGCACCACTGGGGATGCAGTGCAGTGAGTCCAGAGAGTGCACTGGCACCACTGGGGATGCAGTGCAGTGAGTCCAGAGAGTGCAGTGGCACCACTGGGGATGCAATGCAGTGAGTCCAGAGAGTGCACTGGCACCACTGGGGATGCAGTGCAGTGAGTCCAGAGAGTGCTCTGGCAACACTGAGCTACACTGCAGTGAGTCCAGTAATTGCACTGGCACCACTGGGGATGCACTGCTGTGAGTCCAGAGAATACACTGGCACCACTGGGGATGCAGTGCAGTGAGTCCAGAGAGTGCAAGGCACCACTGTTGATGCAGTGCAGTGAGTCCAGAGAGTGCACTGGCACCACTGGGGATGCAGTGCAGTGAGTCCAGAGAGTGCACTGGCACCACTGGGGATGCAGTGCAGTGAGTCCAGAGAGTGCACTGGCACCACTGGGGATGCAGTGCAGTGAGTCCAGAGATTGCACTGGCACCACTGGGGATGCACTGCAGTGAGTCCAGAGAGTGCACTGGCACCACAGTTGATGCAGTGCAGTGAGTCCAGAGAGTGCACTGGCTCCACTGGGGATGCAGTGCAGTGATTCCAGAGAGTGCACTGGCACCACTGGGGATGCAGTGCCGTGAGTCCACAGAGGGCACTGGCACCACTGGGGATGCAGTGCAGTGAGTCCAGAGAGTGCACTGGCCCCACTGGGGATGCAGTGCAGTGAGTCCAGAGAGTGCACTGGCCCCACTGGGGATGCAGTGCAGTGAGTCCAGAGAGTGCACTGCCACCACTGGGGATGCAGTGCAGTGAGTCCAGAGAGTGCACTGGCACCAATGGAGATGCACTGCAGTGAGTCCAGAGAGTGCACTGGCTCCACTGGGGATGCCCTGCACTGAGTCCAGAGACTACACATGCACCACTGGGGATGCAGTGCAGTGAGTCCAGAGAGAGCACTGGCACCACTGGGGATGCAGTGCTGTGAGTCCAGAGAGTGCACTGGCACCACAGGGGATACACTGCAGTGAGTCCAGAGAGTGCACTGGCACCACTGGGGATGCAGCACAGTGAGTCCAGAGAGTGCACTGTCACCACTGGGGATGCAGCGCAGTGACTACAGAGAGTGCACTGGCACCAAAAGGGATGCACTGCAGTGAGTCCAGAGAGTGCACTGGCACCAGTGGGGATGCAATGCAGTGGGTCCAGAGAGTGCACTGGCACCACTGGGGATGCAGTGCAGTGAGTCCAGAGACTGCACTGGCACCACTGGTGATGCACTGCAGTGAGTCCAGAGAGTTCAATGGCACCACTGGGGATGCAGTGCAGTGAGTCCAGAGATTGCACTGGCACCACTGGGGATGCAGTGCAGTGGGTCAAGAGAGTGCAGTGGCACCACTGGGGATGCAGTGCAGTGAGTCCAGAGAGTGCACTGGCTCCACTGGGGATGCACTGCACTGAGTCCAGAGAGTGCACTGGCACCACTGTTGATGCAGTGCAGTGAGTCCAGAGAGTGCACTGGCTCCACTGGGGATGCACTGCACTGAGTCCAGAGAGTGCACTGGCACCACTGGGGATGCAGTGCAGTGAGTCCAGAGAATGCACTGGCACTAATGGGGATGCAGTGCAGTGACTCGAAAGAGTGCACTGGCACCACTGGGGATGCAGAGCAGTGAGTCCAGAGAGTGCAGTGGCACCACTGGGGATGCAATGCAGTGAGTCCAGAGAGTGCACTGGCACCACTGGGGATGCAGTGCAGTGAGTCCAGAGAGTGCACTGGCACCACTGGGGATGCAGTGCAGTGAGTCCAGAGAGTGCACTGGCACCAACTGGGGATGCAGTGCAGTGAGTCCACAGAGGGCACTGGCACCACTGGGGATGCAGTGCAGTGAGTCCAGAGAGTGCACTGGCACCACTGGGGATGCAGTGCAGTGAGTCCAGAGAATACACTGGCACCACTGGGGATGCAGTGCAGTGAGTCCAGAGATTGCAAGGCACCACTGTTGATGCAGTGCAGTGAGTCCAGAGAGTGCACTGGCACCAATGGAGATGCACTGCAGTGAGTCCAGAGAGTGCACTGGCTCCACTGGGGATGCCCTGCACTGAGTCCAGAGAGTGCACTGGCACCACTGGGGATGCAATGCAGTGAGTCCAGAGAGTGCAATGGAACCACTGGGGATGCAGTGCAGTGAGTCCAGAGACTACACCTGCACCACTGGGGATGCAGTGCAGTGAGTCCAGAGAGAGCACTGGCACCACTGGGGATGCAGTGCTGTGAGTCCAGAGAGTGCACTGGCACCACAGGGGATACACTGCAGTGAGTCCAGAGAGTGCACTGGCACCACTGGGTATGCAGCACAGTGAGTCCAGAGAGTGCACTGTCACCACTGGGGATGCAGCGCAGTGACTACAGAGAGTGCACTGGCACCAAAAGGGATGCACTGCAGTGAGTCCAGAGAGTGCACTGGCACCAGTGGGGATGCAATGCAGTGGGTCTAGAGAGTGCACTGGCACCACTGGGGATGCAGTGCAGTGAGTCCAGAGACTGCACTGGCACCACTGGTGATGCACTGCAGTGAGTCCAGAGAGTTCACTGGCACCACTGGGGATGCAGTGCAGTGAGTCCAGAGATTGCACTGGCACCATTGGAGATGCAGTGCAGTGGGTCCAGAGAGTGCAGTGGCACCACTGGGGATGCAGTGCAGTGAGTCCAGAGAGTGCACTGGCACCACTGGGGATGCAGTGCAGTGAGTCCAGAGAGTGCTCTTGCACCACTGGAGATGCAGTGCAGTGAGTCCAAACAGTGCACTGGCACCACTGGGGATGCAGTTTAGTGAGTCCAGAGAGTGCACCGGCTCCAATGGATATACGCTGCAGACAGTCCAGAGAGTGCACTGGCACCACTGGGGATGCAGTGCAGTGAGTCCAGAGAGTGCACTGGCACCACTGGGGATGCACTGCAGTGAGTCCAGAGACTACACTGGCACCAGTGGGGATGCAGTGCAGTGAGTCCAGAGAGTGCACTGGCACCACTGGGGATGCAATGCAGTGAGTCCAGAGACTACACTGGCACCACTGGGGATGCAGTGCAGTGAGTCCAGAGAGTGCACTGGCACCACTGTTGATGCAGTGCAGTGAGTCCAGAGAGTGCACTGGCTCCACTGGGGATGCATTACAGTGAGTCCAGAGAGTGCAATGGAACCACAGGTGATGCAGTGCACTGAGTCCAGAGAGCCACTGGCACCACTGGGGATGCAGTGCAGTGAGTCCAGATACTACACATGCACCACTGGGGATGCAGTGCAGTAAGTCCAAAGAGTGCACTGGTACCACTGGGGATGCAGTGCAGTGAGTCCAGAGAGTGCACTGGCACCACTGGGGATGCAGTGCAGTGAGTCCAGAGAGTGCAGTGGCACAACTGGGGATGCAGTGCAGTGAGTCCAGAGAGTGCACTGGCACCACTGGTGATGCAGTGCCGTGAGTCCAGAGAGTACACTGGCACCACTGGGGATGCACTGCAGTGAGTCCAGAGAATGCACTGGCACTAATGGGGATGCAGTGCAGTGACTCGAAAGAGTGCACTGGCACCACTGGGGATGCAGTGCAGTGAGTCCAGAGAGTGCAGTGGCCCCACTGGGGATGCAATGCAGTGAGTCCAGAGAGTGCACTGGCACCACTGGGGATGCAGTGCAGTGAGTCCAGAGAGTGCTCTGGCACCACTGTTGATGCAGTGCAGTGAGTCCAGAGAGTGCACTGGCTCCACTGGGGATGCAATGCAGTGAGTCCAGAGAGTGCAATGGAACCACAGGTGATGCAGTGCACTGAGTCCAGAGAGCCACTGGCACCACTGGGGATGCAGTGCAGTGAGTCCAGATACTACACATGCACCACTGGGGATGCAGTGCAGTAAGTCCAAAGAGTGCACTGGCACCACTGGGGATGCAGTGCAGTGAGTCCAGAGAGTGCACTGGCACCACTGGGGATGCACTGCAGTGAGTCCAGGGAGTGCAGTGGCACCACTGGGGATGCAGTTCAGTGAGTCCAGAGAGTGCACTGGCACCACTGGTGATGCAGTGCCGTGAGTCCAGAGAGTACACTGGCACCACTGGGGATGCACTGCAGTGAGTCCAGAGAATGCACTGGCACTAATGGGGATGCAGTGCAGTGACTCGAAAGAGTGCACTGGCACCACTGGGGATGCAGTGCAGTGAGTCCAGAGAGTGCAGTGGCACCACTGGGGATGCACTGCAGTGAGTCCAGAGAGTGCACTGGCACCACTGGGGATGCAGTGCAGTGAGTCCAGAGAGTGCTCTGGCACCACTGAGCTACACTGCAGTGAGTCCAGTAATTGCACTGGCACCACTGGGGATGCAGTGCAGTGAGTCCAGAGAATACACTGGCACCACTGGGGATGCAGTGCAGTGAGTCCAGAGAGTGCAAGGCACCACTGTTGATGCAGTGCAGTGAGTCCAGAGAGTGCACTGGCACCACTGGGGATGCAGTGCAGTGAGTCCAGAGAGTGCACTGGCACCACTGGGGATGCAGTGCAGTGAGTCCAGAGATTGCACTGGCACCACTGGGGATGCACTGCAGTGAGTCCAGAGAGTGCACTGGCACCACTGTTGATGCAGTGCAGTGAGTCCAGAGAGTGCACTGGCTCCACTGGGGATGCAGTGCAGTGATTCCAGAGAGTGCACTGGCACCACTGGGGATGCAGTGCAGTGAGTCCAGAGAGTGCACTGGCACCACTGGGGATGCAGTGCAGTGAGTCCAGAGAGTGCACTGGCACCAACTGGGGATGCAGTGCAGTGAGTCCACAGAGGGCACTGGCACCACTGGGGATGCAGTGCAGTGAGTCCAGAGAGTGCACTGGCACCACTGGGGATGCAGTGCAGTGAGTCCAGAGAGTGCACTGGCACCAACTGGGGATGCAGTGCAGTGAGTCCAGAGAGTGCACTGGCCCCACTGGGGATGCAGTGCAGTGAGTCCAGAGAGTGCACTGCCACCACTGGGGATGCAGTGCAGTGAGTCCAGAGAGTGCACTGGCACCAATGGAGATGCACTGCAGTGAGTCCAGAGAGTGCACTGGCTCCACTGGGGATGCCCTGCACTGAGTCCAGAGAGTGCACTGGCACCACTGGGGATGCAATGCAGTGAGTCCAGAGAGTGCAATGGAACCACTGGGGATGCAGTGCAGTGAGTCCAGAGAGTGCACTGGCACCACTGGGGATGCACTGCAGTGAGTCCAGAGACTACACATGCACCACTGGGGATGCAGTGCAGTGAGTCCAGAGAGAGCACTGGCCGCACTGGGGATGCAGTGCAGTGAGTCCAGAGAGTGCACTGGCACCACAGGGGATACACTGCAGTGAGTCCAGAGAGTGCACTGGCACCACTGGGGATGCAGCACAGTGAGTCCAGAGAGTGCACTGTCACCACTGGGGATGCAGCGCAGTGACTACAGAGAGTGCACTGGCACCAAAAGGGATGCACTGTAGTGAGTCCAGAGAGTGCACTGGCACCAGTGGGGATGCAATGCAGTGGGTCCAGAGAGTGCACTGGCACCACTGGGGATGCAGTGCAGTGAGTCCAGAGACTGCACTGGCACCACTGGTGATGCACTGCAGTGAGTCCAGAGAGTTCAATGGCACCACTGGGGATGCAGTGCAGTGAGTCCAGAGATTGCACTGGCACCACTGGGGATGCAGTGCAGTTGGTCAAGAGAGTGCAGTGGCACCACTGGGGATGCACTGCAGTGAGTCCAGAGAGTGCACTGGCTCCACTGGGGATGCACTGCACTGAGTCCAGAGAGTGCACTGGCACCACTGGGGATGCACTGCAGTGAGTCCAGAGAGTGCAGTGGCACCACTGGGGATGCAATGCAGTGAGTCCAGAGAGTGCACTGGCACCACTGGGGATGCAGTGCAGTGAGTCCAGAGAGTGCTCTGGCACCACTGAGCTACACTGCAGTGAGTCCAGTAATTGCACTGGCACCACTGGGGATGCAGTGCAGTGAGTCCAGAGAATACACTGGCACCACTGGGGATGCAGTGCAGTGAGTCCAGAGAGTGCAAGGCACCACTGTTGATGCAGTGCAGTGAGTCCAGAGAGTGCACTGGCACCACTGGGGATGCAGTGCAGTGAGTCCAGAGAGTGCACTGGCACCACTGGGGATGCAGTGCAGTGAGTCCAGAGATTGCACTGGCACCACTGGGGATGCACTGCAGTGAGTCCAGAGAGTGCACTGGCACCACTGTTGATGCAGTGCAGTGAGTCCAGAGAGTGCACTGGCTCCACTGGGGATGCAGTGCAGTGAATCCAGAGAGTGCACTGGCACCACTGGGGATGCAGTGCAGTGAGTCCAGAGAGTGCACTGGCACCACTGGGGATGCAGTGCAGTGAGTCCAGAGAGTGCACTGGCACCAACTGGGGATGCAGAGCAGTGAGTCCACAGAGGGCACTGGCACCACTGGGGATGCAGTGCAGTGAGTCCAGAGAGTGCACTGGCACCACTGGGGATGCAGTGCAGTGAGTCCAGAGAGTGCACTGGCACCAACTGGGGATGCAGTGCAGTGAGTCCAGAGAGTGCACTGGCCCCACTGGGGATGCAGTGCAGTGAGTCCAGAGAGTGCACTGCCACCACTGGGGATGCAGTGCAGTGAGTCCAGAGAGTGCACTGGCACCAATGGAGATGCACTGCAGTGAGTCCAGAGAGTGCACTGGCTCCACTGGGGATGCCCTGCACTGAGTCCAGAGAGTGCACTGGCACCACTGGTGATGCACTGCAGTGAGTCCAGAGAGTTCAATGGCACCACTGGGGATGCAGTGCAGTGAGTCCAGAGATTGCACTGGCACCACTGGGGATGCAGTGCAGTTGGTCAAGAGAGTGCAGTGGCACCACTGGGGATGCACTGCAGTGAGTCCAGAGAGTGCACTGGCTCCACTGGGGATGCACTGCACTGAGTCCAGAGAGTGCACTGGCACCACTGGGGATGCACTGCAGTGAGTCCAGAGAGTGCACTGGCCCCACTGGGGATGCAGTGCAGTGAGTCCAGAGAGTGCACTGCCACCACTGGGGATGCAGTGCAGTGAGTCCAGAGAGTGCACTGGCACCAATGGAGATGCACTGCAGTGAGTCCAGAGAGTGCACTGGCTCCACTGGGGATGCCCTGCACTGAGTCCAGAGAGTGCAGTGGCACCACTGGGGATGCAATGCAGTGAGTCCAGAGAGTGCAATGGAACCACTGGGGATGCAGTGCAGTGAGTCCAGAGAGTGCACTGGCACCACTGGGGATGCACTGCAGTGAGTCCAGAGACTACACATGCACCACTGGGGATGCAGTGCAGTGAGTCCAGAGAGAGCACTGGCACCACTGGGGATGCAGTGCAGTGAGTCCAGAGAGTGCACTGGCACCACAGGGGATACACTGCAGTGAGTCCAGAGAGTGCACTGGCACCACTGGGGATGCAGTGCAGTGAGTCCAGAGAGTGCACTGTCACCACTGGGGATGCAGCGCAGTGACTACAGAGAGTGCACTGGCACCAAAAGGGATGCACTGCAGTGAGTCCAGAGAGTGCACTGGCACCAGTGGGGATGCAATGCAGTGGGTCCAGAGAGTGCACTGGCACCACTGGGGATGCAGTGCAGTGAGTCCAGAGACTGCACTGGCACCACTGGTGATGCACTGCAGTGAGTCCAGAGAGTTCAATGGCACCACTGGGGATGCAGTGCAGTGAGTCCAGAGATTGCACTGGCACCACTGGGGATGCAGTGCAGTGGGTCAAGAGAGTGCAGTGGCACCACTGGGGATGCACTGCAGTGAGTCCAGAGAGTGCACTGGCTCCACTGGGGATGCACTGCACTGAGTCCAGAGAGTGCACTGGCACCACTGGGGATGCAGTGCAGTGAGTCCAGAGAGTGCACTGGCACCACTGGGGATGCAGCACAGTGAGTCCAGAGAGTGCACTGTCACCACTGGGGATGCAGCGCAGTGACTACAGAGAGTGCACTGGCACCAAAAGAGATGCACTGCAGTGAGTCCAGAGAGTGCACTGGCACCAGTGGGGATGCAATGCAGTGGGTCCAGAGAGTGCACTGGCACCACTGGGGATGCAGTGCAGTGAGTCCAGAGACTGCACTGGCACCACTGGTGATGCACTGCAGTGAGTCCAGAGAGTTCACTGGCACCACTGGGGATGCAGTGCAGTGAGTCCAGAGATTGCACTGGCACCATTGGGGATGCAGTGCAGTGGGTCCAGAGAGTGCAGTGGCACCACTGGGGATGCACTGCAGTGAGTCCAGAGAGTGCACTGGCACCACTGGGGATGCAGTGCAGTGAGTCCAGAGAGTGCCCTTGCACCACTGGAGATGCAGTGCAGTGAGTCCAGACAGTGCACTGGCACCACTGGGGATGCAGTTTAGTGAGTCCAGAGAGTGCACCGGCTCCAATGGATATACGCTGCAGACAGTCCAGAGAGTGCACTGGCACCACTGGGGATGCAGTGCAGTGAGTCCAGAGAGTGCACTGGCACCACTGGGGATGCACTGCAGTGAGTCCAGAGAGTACTCTGGCTCCACTGAACTGCACTGCAGTGAGTCCAGAGATTGCACTGGCACCACTGGGGATGCAGTGCAGTGAGTCCAGAGACTACACTGGCACCACTGGGGATGCAGTGCAGTGAGTCCAGAGAGTGCACTGGCACCACTGGGGATGCACTGCAGTGAGTCCAGAGACTACACTGGCACCACTGGGGATGCAGTGCAGTGAGTCCAGAGAGTGCACTGGCACCACTGGGGATGCAGTGCAGTGAGTCCAGAGAGTGCAGTGGCACCACTGGGGATGCAGTGCAGTGAGTCCAGAGAGTGCAGTGGCACCACTGGGGATGCAATGCAGTGAGTCCAGAGAGTGCACTGGCACCACTGGGGATGCAGTGCAGTGAGTCCAGAGAGTGCTCTGGCAACACTGAGCTACACTGCAGTGAGTCCAGTAATTGCACTGGCACCACTGGGGATGCACTGCTGTGAGTCCAGAGAATACACTGGCACCACTGGGGATGCAGTGCAGTGAGTCCAGAGAGTGCAAGGCACCACTGTTGATGCAGTGCAGTGAGTCCAGAGAGTGCACTGGCACCACTGGGGATGCACTGCAGTGAGTCCAGAGAGTGCACTGGCACCACTGGGGATGCACTGCAGTGAGTCCAGAGAGTGCACTGGCACCACTGGGGATGCAGTGCAGTGAGTCCAGAGATTGCACTGGCACCACTGGGGATGCACTGCAGTGAGTCCAGAGAGTGCACTGGCACCACAGTTGATGCAGTGCAGTGAGTCCAGAGAGTGCACTGGCTCCACTGGGGATGCAGTGCAGTGATTCCAGAGAGTGCACTGGCACCACTGGGGATGCAGTGCCGTGAGTCCACAGAGGGCACTGGCACCACTGGGGATGCAGTGCAGTGAGTCCAGAGAGTGCACTGGCCCCACTGGGGATGCAGTGCAGTGAGTCCAGAGAGTGCACTGGCCCCACTGGGGATGCAGTGCAGTGAGTGCAGAGAGTGCACTGCCACCACTGGGGATGCAGTGCAGTGAGTCCAGAGAGTGCACTGGCACCAATGGAGATGCACTGCAGTGAGTCCAGAGAGTGCACTGGCTCCACTGGGGATGCCCTGCACTGAGTCCAGAGACTACACATGCACCACTGGGGATGCAGTGCAGTGAGTCCAGAGAGAGCACTGGCACCACTGGGGATGCAGTGCTGTGAGTCCAGAGAGTGCACTGGCACCACAGGGGATACACTGCAGTGAGTCCAGAGAGTGCACTGGCACCACTGGGGATGCAGCACAGTGAGTCCAGAGAGTGCACTGTCACCACTGGGGATGCAGCGCAGTGACTACAGAGAGTGCACTGGCACCAAAAGGGATGCACTGCAGTGAGTCCAGAGAGTGCACTGGCACCAGTGGGGATGCAATGCAGTGGGTCCAGAGAGTGCACTGGCACCACTGGGGATGCAGTGCAGTGAGTCCAGAGACTGCACTGGCACCACTGGTGATGCACTGCAGTGAGTCCAGAGAGTTCAATGGCACCACTGGGGATGCAGTGCAGTGAGTCCAGAGATTGCACTGGCACCACTGGGGATGCAGTGCAGTGGGTCAAGAGAGTGCAGTGGCACCACTGGGGATGCAGTGCAGTGAGTCCAGAGAGTGCACTGGCTCCACTGGGGATGCACTGCACTGAGTCCAGAGAGTGCACTGGCACCACTGTTGATGCAGTGCAGTGAGTCCAGAGAGTGCACTGGCTCCACTGGGGATGCACTGCACTGAGTCCAGAGAGTGCACTGGCACCACTGGGGATGCAGTGCAGTGAGTCCAGAGAGTGCACTGGCACCACTGGTGATGCGGTGCAGTGAGTCCAGAGAGTGCACTGGCACCAATGGTGATGCAGTGCAGTGAGTCCAGAGAGTACACTGGCACCACTGGGGATGCACTGCAGTGAGTCCAGAGAATGCACTGGCACTAATGGGGATGCAGTGCAGTGACTCGAAAGAGTGCACTGGCACCACTGCGGATGCACTGCTGTGAGTCCGGAGAGTGCCCTGGCACCAATGGTGATGCAGTGCAGTGAGTCCAGAGAGTGCACTGGCACCACTGGGGATGCAGTGCAGTGAGTCCAGAGAGTGCACTGGCACCACTGGGGATGCAGTGCAGTGAGTCCAGAGAGTGCTCTGGCACCACTGAGCTACACTGCAGTGAGTCCAGTAATTGCACTGGCACCACTGGGGTGCACTGCTGTGAATCCAGAGACTACACTGGCACCACTGGGGATGCAGTGCAGTGAGTCCAGAGAGTGCAAGGCACCACTGTTGATGCAGTGCAGTGAGTCCAGAGAGTGCACTGGCACCACTGGGGATGCAGTGCAGTGAGTCCAGAGAGTGCACTGGCACCACTGATGATGCACTGCAGTGAGCTCAGAGAGTTCACTGGCACCACTGGGGATGCAGTGCAGTGAGTCCAGAGATTGCACTGGCACCACTGGGGATGCAGTGCAGTGAGTCCAGAGAGTGCACTGGCACCACTGGGGATGCACTGCAGTTAGTCCAGAGAGTGCACTGGCTCCACTGGGGATGCAGTGCAGTGATTCCAGAGAGTAACCTGGCACCACTGGGGATGCAGTGCAGTGAGTCCACAGAGGGCACTGGCACCATTGGGGATGCAGTGCAGTGAGTCCAGAGAGTGCACTGGCACCACTGAGGATGCAGTGCAGTGAGTCCAGAGAGTGCACTGGCACCAACTGGGGATGCAGTGCAGTGTGTCCAGAGAGTGCACTGGCCCCACTGGGGATGCAGTGCAGTGAGTCCAGAGAGTGCACTGGCACCACTGGGGATGCACCCCGGTGAGTCCAGAGAGTGCATTGGCACCACTGGGGATGCAGTGCAGTGAGTCCAGAGACTGCACTGGCACCACTGGGGTTTGAGTGCAGTGAGTCCAGAGAGTGCACTGGCACCAATGGGGATGCACTGCAGTGAGTCCAGAGAGTGCCCTTGCACCACTGGGGATGCAGTGCAGTGAGTCCAAACAGTGCACTGGCACCACTGGGGATGCAGTGCAGTGAGTCCTGAGAGTGCAATGGCACCACAAGGGATGCAGTGCAGTGAGTCCAGAGAGTGCACTGGCACCTCTGGGGCTGCACTGCAGTGAGTCCAGAGAGTGCACTGGCACCACTGGGGATGCAGTGCAGTGAGTCCAGAGAGTGCACTGGCACCAATGGAGATGCACTGCAGTGAGTCCAGAGAGTGCACTGGCTCCACTGGGGATGCCCTGCACTGAGTCCAGAGAGTGCACTGGCACCACTGGGGATGCAATGCAGTGAGTCCAGAGAGTGCAATGGAACCACTGGCGATGCAGTGCAGTGAGTCCAGAGAGTGCACTGGCACCACTGGGGATGCACTGCAGTGAGTCCAGAGACTACACATGCACCACTGGGGATGCAGTGCAGTGAGTCCAGAGAGAGCACTGGCACCACTGGGGATGCAGTGCTGTGAGTCCAGAGAGTGCACTGGAACCACAGGGGATACACTGCAGTGAGTCCAGAGAGTGCACTGGCACCACTGGGGATGCAGCACAGTGAGTCCAGAGAGTGCACTGTCACCACTGGGGATGCAGCGCAGTGACTACAGAGAGTGCACTGGCACCAAAAGGGATGCACTGCAGTGAGTCCAGAGAGTGCACTGGCACCAGTGGGGATGCAATGCAGTGGGTCCAGAGAGTGCACTGGCACCACTGGGGATGCAGTGCAGTGAGTCCAGAGACTGCACTGGCACCACTGGTGATGCACTGCAGTGAGTCCAGAGAGTTCACTGGCACCACTGGGGATGCAGTGCAGTGAGTCCAGAGATTGCACTGGCACCATTGGGGATTAAGTGCAGTGGGTCCAGAGAGTGCAGTGGCACCACTGGGGATGCTCTGCAGTTAGTCCAGAGAGTGCACTGGCTCCACTGGGGATGCACTGCACTGAGTCCAGAGAGTGCACTGGCACCACTGGGGATGCAGTGCAGTGAGTCCAGAGAGTGCCCTTGCACCACTGGAGATGCAGTGCAGTGAGTCCAGACAGTGCACTGGCACCACTGGGGATGCAGTTTAGTGAGTCCAGAGAGTGCACCGGCTCCAATGGGGATACGCTGCAGACAGTCCAGAGAGTAAACTGGCTCCACTGGGGATGCAGTGCAGTGAGTCCAGAGAGTGCACTGGCACCACTGGGGATGCACTGCAGTGAGTCCAGAGAGTACTCTGGCACCACTGAGCTGCACTGCAGTGAGTCCAGAGATTGCACTGGCACCACTGGGGATGCACTGCAGTGAGTCCAGAGACTACACTGGCACCAGTGGGGATGCAGTGCAGTGAGTCCAGAGAGTGCACTGGCACCACTGGGGATGCACTGCAGTGAGTCCAGAGACTACACTGGCACCACTGGGGATGCAGTGCAGTGAGTCCAGAGAGTGCACTGGCACCACTGTTGATGCAGTGCAGTGAGTCCAGAGAGTGCACTGGCTCCACTGGGGATGCACTGCACTGAGTCCAGAGAGTGCACTGGCACCACTGGGGATGTAATGCAGTGAGTCCAGAGAGTGCAATGGAACCACAGGTGATGCAGTGCAGTGAGTCCAGAGACTACACTGGCACCACTGGGGATGCAGTGCAGTGAGTCCAGAGAGTGCACTGGCTCCACTGGGGATGCACTGCACTGAGTCCAGAGAGCCACTGGCACCACTGGGGATGCAGTGCAGTGAGTCCAGATACTACACATGCACCACTGGGGATACACTGCAGTGAGTCCAGAGAGTGCACTGGCACCACTGGTGATGCAGTGCCGTGAGTCCAGAGAGTACACTGGCACCACTGGGGATGCACTGCATTGAGTCCAGAGAATGCACTGGCACTAATGGGGATGCAGTGCAGTGACTCGAAAGAGTGCACTGGCACCACTGCGGATGCACTGCAGTGAGTCCGGAGAGTGCACTGGCACCAATGGTGTTGCAGTGCAGTGAGTCCAGAGATTGCACTGGCACCACTGGGGATGCAGTGCAGTGAGTCCAGAGAGTGCACTGGCACCACTGGGGATGCAGTGCAGTGAGTCCAGAGACTACACTGGCACCACTGGGGATGCAGTGCAGTGAGTCCAGAGAGTGCACTGGCCCCACTGGGGATGCAGTGCAGTGAGTCCAGAGAGTGCACTGGCACCACTGGGGATGCACCCCGGTGAGTCCAGAGAGTGCATTGGCACCACTGGGGATGCAGTGCAGTGAGTCCAGAGACTGCACTGTCACCACTGGGGATAAACTGCAGTGAGTCCAGACAGTGCACTGGCACCACTGGGGATGCAGTGCAGTGAGTCCTGAGAGTGCACTGGCACCACTGGGGATGCAGTGCAGTGAGTCCAGACAGTGCACTGGCACCACTGGGGATGCAGTGCAGTGAGTCCTGAGAGTGCAATGGCACCAAAAGGGATGCAGTGCAGTGAGTCCAGAGAGTGCACTGGCACCACTGGGGCTGCACTGCAGTGAGTCCAGAGAGTGCACTGGCACCACTGGGGATGCAGTGCAGTGAGTCCAGAGAGTGCACTGGCACCAATGGAGATGCACTGCAGTGAGTCCAGAGAGTGCACTGGCTCCACTGGGGATGCCCTGCACTGAGTCCAGAGAGTGCACTGGCACCACTGGGTATGCAATGCAGTGAGTCCAGAGAGTGCAATGGAACCACTGGGGATGCAGTGCAGTGAGTCCAGAGAGTGCACTGGCACCACTGGGGATGCACTGCAGTGAGTCCAGAGACTACACCTGCACCACTGGGGATGCAGTGCAGTGAGTCCAGAGAGAGCACTGGCACCACTGGGGATGCAGTGCTGTGAGTCCAGAGAGTGCACTGGCACCACAGGGGATACACTGCAGTGAGTCCAGAGAGTGCACTGGCACCACTGGGGATGCAGCACAGTGAGTCCAGAGAGTGCACTGTCACCACTGGGGATGCAGCGCAGTGACTACAGAGAGTGCACTGGCACCACTGGTGATGCACTGCAGTGAGTCCAGAGAGTACACTGGCACCATTGGGGATGCAATGCAGTGGGTCCAGAGACTGCACTGGCACCACTGGGGATGCACTGCAGTGAGTCCAGAGAGTTCACTGGCACCACTGGGGATGCAGTGCAGTGAGTCCAGAGATTGCACTGGCACCATTGGGGATGCAGTGCAGTGGGTCCAGAGAGTGCACTGGCACCACTGGGGATGCACTGCAGTGAGTCCAGAGAGTGCACTGGCTCCACTGGGGATGCACTGCACTGAGTCCAGAGAGTGCACTGGCACCACTGGGGATGCACTGCAGTGAGTCCAGAGAGTGCCCTTGCACCACTGGAGATGCAGTGCAGTGAGTCCAGACAGTGCACTGGCACCACTGGGGATGCAGTTTAGTGAGTCCAGAGAGTGCACCGGCTCCAATGGGGATACGCTTCAGACAGTCCAGAGAGTAAACTGGCTCCACTGGGGATGCAGTGCAGTGAGTCCAGAGAGTGCACTGGCACCACTGGGGATGCACTGCAGTGAGTCCAGAGAGTACTCTGGCACCACTGAGCTGCACTGCAGTGAGTCCAGAGATTGCACTGGCACCACTGGGGATGCAATGCAGTGAGTCCAGAGTCTACACTGGCACCAGTGGGGATGCAGTGCAGTGAGTCCAGAGAGTGCACTGGCACCACTGGGGATGCATCCCGGTGAGTCCAGAGAGTGCACTGGCACCACTGGGGATGCAGTGCAGTGAGTCCAGAGAGTGCACTGTCACCACTGGTGATGCAGTGCAGTGAGTCCAGAGAGCCACTGGCACCACTGGGGATGCAGTGCAGTGAGTCCAGAGAGTGCACTGGCACCATTGGGGATGCAGTGCACTGAGTCCAGAGAGTGCACTCTCAGCAGTGGGGATGCAGTGCAGTGAGTCCAAAGAGTGCACTGGCACCAGAGGGGATGCAGTGCAGTGAGACCAGAGAGTGCACTGGCACCACTGGGGATGCAGTGCAGTGAGTCCAGAGAGTGCACTGGCACCACTGGGGATGCAGTGCAGTGAGTCCAGAGAGCCACTGGCACCACTGGGGATGCAGTGCAGTGAGTCCAGAGAGTGCACTGGCACCATTGGGGATGCAGTGCAGTGAGTCCAGAGAGTGCACTGGCACCATTGGGGATGCAGTGCAGTGAGTCCAGAGAGTGCACTGGCACCATTGGGGATGCAGTGCAGTGAGTCCAGAGAGTGCACTGGCACCATTGGGGATGCAGTGCAGTGAGTCCAAAGAGTGCACTGGCACCAGAGGGGATGCAGTGCAGTGAGATCAGAGAGTGCACTGGCACCACTGGGGATGCAGTGCAGTGAGTCCAGAGAGTGCACTGGCACCACTGGGGATGCACTGCAGTGAGTCCTGAGAGTGCAATGGCACCACTGGGGATGCAGTGCAGTGAGTCCAGAGAGTGCACTGGCACCACTGGGGATGCAGTGCAGTGAGTCCAGAGAGTGCACTGGCACCAACTGGAGCTGCACTGCTGTGAGTCCTGAGATTGCACTGGCACCACTGGGGTTACAGTGCAGTGAGTCCAGAGACTACACTGGCACCACTGGGGTTGCACTGCAGTGAGTCCAGAGACTTCACAGGCACCACTGGGGATGCAGTGCTGTGAGTCCAGAGAGTGCACTGGCACCAGTGGGGATTCACTGCAGTGAGTCCAGAGAGTGCACTGACACCACTGGGAATGCACTGCAGTGAGTACTGAGAGTGCACTGGCACCTAAGGGGCTGCACTGCAGTGAGTCCAGAGAGTGCACTGGCACCACTGGGGATGCAGTGCAGTGAGTCCAGAGAGTGCACTGGCACCAATGGGATGCAGTGCAGTGAGTCCACAGAGTGCACTGGCACACACAGGGGATACACTGCAGTGAGTCCAGAGAGTGCACTGGCACCACTGGGGATGCAGCACAGTGAGTCCAGAGAGTGAAGTGTCACCACTTGGGACGCAGCGCAGTGACTACAGAGAGTGCAATGGAACCACTGGGGATGCAGTGCAGTGAGTCCAGAGAGTGCACTGGCACCAGTGGGGATGCACTGCAGTGGGTCCAGAGAGTGCACTGGCACCACTGGGGATGCAGTGCAGTGAGTCCAGAGAGTGCACTGGCACCACTGGGGATGCACTGCAGTGAGTCCAGAGAGTGCACTGGCACCACTGGGGATGCAGTGCAGTGAGTCCAGAGAGTGCACTGGCACCACTGGTGATGCACTGCAGTGAGTCCAGAGAGTGCACTGGCTCCACTGGGGATGCAGTGCACTGAGTCCAGAAAGTGCACTGGCACCACTGGAGATGCACTGCAGTGAGTGCAGAGAGTGCACTGGCACCATTGGGGATGCAGTGCACTGAGTCCAGAGAGTGCACTGGCACCACTGGATGCAGTGCACTGAGTCCAGAGAGTGCACTCTCAGCAGTGGGGATGCACTGCATTGAGTCCAAAGAGTGCACTGGCACAACAGGGGATGCAGTGCAGTGAGACCAGAGAGTGCACTGGCACCACTGGGGATCCAGTGCAGTGAGTGCAGAGAGTGCACTGGCTCCACTGGGGATGCAGTGCAGTGAGTCCAGAGAGTGCACTGGCACCACTGGGGATGCAGTGCAGTGAGTCCTGAGAGTGCAATGGCACCACTGGGGATGCACTGCAGTGAGTCCAGAGACTACACTGGCACCAGTGGGGATGCAGTGCAGTGAGTCCAGAGAGTGCACTGGCACCACTGGGGATGCATCCCGGTGAGTCCAGAGAGTGCACTGGCACCACTGGGGATGCAGTGCAGTGAGTCCAGAGAGTGCACTGTCACCACTGGTGATGCAGTGCAGTGAGTCCAGAGAGCCACTGGCACCACTGGTGATGCAGTGCAGTGAGTCCAGAGAGTGCACTGGCACCATTGGGGATGCAGTGCAGTGAGTCCAGAGAGTGCACTGGCACCACTGGGGATGCAGTGCAGTGAGTCCAGAGAGTGCACTCTCAGCAGTGGGGATGCACTGCAGTGAGTCCAAAGAGTGCACTGGCACCACTGGGGATGCAGTGCAGTGAGACCAGAGAGTGCACTGGCACCACTGGGGATGCAGTGCAGTGAGTCCAGAGAGTGCACTGGCACCACTGGGGATGCACTGCAGTGAGTCCTGAGAGTGCACTGTCACCACTGGTGATGCAGTGCAGTGAGTCCTGAGAGCCACTGGCACCACTGGGGATGCAGTGCAGTGAGTCCAGAGAGAGCACTGGCACCACTGGGGATGCAGTGCTGTGAGTCCAGAGAGTGCACTGGAACCACAGGGGATACACTGCAGTGAGTCCAGAGAGTGCACTGGCACCACTGGGGATGCAGCACAGTGAGTCCAGAGAGTGCACTGTCACCACTGGGGATGCAGCGCAGTGACTACAGAGAGTGCACTGGCACCAAAAGGGATGCACTGCAGTGAGTCCAGAGAGTGCACTGGCACCAGTGGGGATGCAATGCAGTGGGTCCAGAGAGTGCACTGGCACCACTGGGGATGCAGTGCAGTGAGTCCAGAGACTGCACTGGCACCACTGGTGATGCACTGCAGTGAGTCCAGAGAGTTCACTGGCACCACTGGGGATGCAGTGCAGTGAGTCCAGAGATTGCACTGGCACCATTGGGGATTAAGTGCAGTGGGTCCAGAGAGTGCAGTGGCACCACTGGGGATGCTCTGCAGTTAGTCCAGAGAGTGCACTGGCTCCACTGGGGATGCACTGCACTGAGTCCAGAGAGTGCACTGGCACCACTGGGGATGCAGTGCAGTGAGTCCAGAGAGTGCCCTTGCACCACTGGAGATGCAGTGCAGTGAGTCCAGACAGTGCACTGGCACCACTGGGGATGCAGTTTAGTGAGTCCAGAGAGTGCACCGGCTCCAATGGGGATACGCTGCAGACAGTCCAGAGAGTAAACTGGCTCCACTGGGGATGCAGTGCAGTGAGTCCAGAGAGTGCACTGGCACCACTGGATGCAGTGCACTGAGTCCAGAGAGTGCACTCTCAGCAGTGGGGATGCACTGCATTGAGTCCAAAGAGTGCACTGGCACAACAGGGGATGCAGTGCAGTGAGACCAGAGAGTGCACTGGCACCACTGGGGATCCAGTGCAGTGAGTGCAGAGAGTGCACTGGCTCCACTGGGGATGCAGTGCAGTGAGTCCAGAGAGTGCACTGGCACCACTGGGGATGCAGTGCAGTGAGTCCTGAGAGTGCAATGGCACCACTGGGGATGCACTGCAGTGAGTCCAGAGACTACACTGGCACCAGTGGGGATGCAGTGCAGTGAGTCCAGAGAGTGCACTGGCACCACTGGGGATGCATCCCGGTGAGTCCAGAGAGTGCACTGGCACCACTGGGGATGCAGTGCAGTGAGTCCAGAGAGTGCACTGTCACCACTGGTGATGCAGTGCAGTGAGTCCAGAGAGCCACTGGCACCACTGGTGATGCAGTGCAGTGAGTCCAGAGAGTGCACTGGCACCATTGGGGATGCAGTGCAGTGAGTCCAGAGAGTGCACTGGCACCACTGGGGATGCAGTGCAGTGAGTCCAGAGAGTGCACTCTCAGCAGTGGGGATGCACTGCAGTGAGTCCAAAGAGTGCACTGGCACCACTGGGGATGCAGTGCAGTGAGACCAGAGAGTGCACTGGCACCACTGGGGATGCAGTGCAGTGAGTCCAGAGAGTGCACTGGCACCACTGGGGATGCACTGCAGTGAGTCCTGAGAGTGCACTGTCACCACTGGTGATGCAGTGCAGTGAGTCCTGAGAGCCACTGGCACCACTGGGGATGCAGTGCAGTGAGTCCAGAGAGAGCACTGGCACCACTGGGGATGCAGTGCTGTGAGTCCAGAGAGTGCACTGGAACCACAGGGGATACACTGCAGTGAGTCCAGAGAGTGCACTGGCACCACTGGGGATGCAGCACAGTGAGTCCAGAGAGTGCACTGTCACCACTGGGGATGCAGCGCAGTGACTACAGAGAGTGCACTGGCACCAAAAGGGATGCACTGCAGTGAGTCCAGAGAGTGCACTGGCACCAGTGGGGATGCAATGCAGTGGGTCCAGAGAGTGCACTGGCACCACTGGGGATGCAGTGCAGTGAGTCCAGAGACTGCACTGGCACCACTGGTGATGCACTGCAGTGAGTCCAGAGAGTTCACTGGCACCACTGGGGATGCAGTGCAGTGAGTCCAGAGATTGCACTGGCACCATTGGGGATTAAGTGCAGTGGGTCCAGAGAGTGCAGTGGCACCACTGGGGATGCTCTGCAGTTAGTCCAGAGAGTGCACTGGCTCCACTGGGGATGCACTGCACTGAGTCCAGAGAGTGCACTGGCACCACTGGGGATGCAGTGCAGTGAGTCCAGAGAGTGCCCTTGCACCACTGGAGATGCAGTGCAGTGAGTCCAGACAGTGCACTGGCACCACTGGGGATGCAGTTTAGTGAGTCCAGAGAGTGCACCGGCTCCAATGGGGATACGCTGCAGACAGTCCAGAGAGTAAACTGGCTCCACTGGGGATGCAGTGCAGTGAGTCCAGAGAGTGCACTGGCACCACTGGGGATGCACTGCAGTGAGTCCAGAGAGTACTCTGGCACCACTGAGCTGCACTGCAGTGAGTCCAGAGATTGCACTGGCACCACTGGGGATGCACTGCAGTGAGTCCAGAGACTACACTGGCACCAGTGGGGATGCAGTGCAGTGAGTCCAGAGAGTGCACTGGCACCACTGGGGATGCACTGCAGTGAGTCCAGAGACTACACTGGCACCACTGGGGATGCAGTGCAGTGAGTCCAGAGAGTGCACTGGCACCACTGTTGATGCAGTACAGTGAGTCCAGAGAGTGCACTGGCTCCACTGGGGATGCACTGCACTGAGTCCAGAGAGTGCACTGGCACCACTGGGGATGTAATGCAGTGAGTCCAGAGAGTGCAATGGAACCACAGGTGATGCAGTGCAGTGAGTCCAGAGAGTGCACTGTCACCACTGGGGATGCAGCGCAGTGACTACAGAGAGTGCACTGGCACCAAAAGGGATGCACTGCAGTGAGTCCAGAGAGTACACTGGCACCATTGGGGATGCAATGCAGTGGGTCCAGAGACTGCACTGGCACCACTGGGGATGCACTGCAGTGAGTCCAGAGAGTTCACTGGCACCACTGGGGATGCACTGCAGTGAGTCCAGAGACTGCACTGGCACCACTGGGGATGCACTGCAGTGAGTCCAGAGAGTTCATTGGCACCACTGGGGATGCAGTGCAGTGAGTCCAGAGAGTGCACTGGCTCCACTGGGGATGCACTGCACTGAGTCCAGAGAGCCACTGGCACCACTGGGGATGCAGTGCAGTGAGTCCAGATACTACACATGCACCACTGGGGATACACTGCAGTGAGTCCAGAGAGTGCACTGGCACCACTGGTGATGCAGTGCCGTGAGTCCAGAGAGTACACTGGCACCACTGGGGATGCACTGCAGTGAGTCCAGAGAATGCACTGGCACTAATGGGGATGCAGTGCAGTGACTCGAAAGAGTGCACTGGCACCACTGCGGATGCACTGCAGTGAGTCCGGAGAGTGCACTGGCACCAATGGTGTTGCAGTGCAGTGAGTCCAGAGATTGCACTGGCACCACTGGGGATGCAGTGCAGTGAGTCCAGAGAGTGCACTGGCACCACTGGGGATGCAGTGCAGTGAGTCCAGAGAGTGCTCTGGCACCACTGAGCTACACTGCAGTGAGTCCAGTAATTGCACTGGCACCACTGGGGATGCAGTGCAGTGAGTCCAGAGACTACACTGGCACCACTGGGGATGCAGTGCAGTGAGTCCAGAGAGTGCACTGGCCCCACTGGGGATGCAGTGCAGTGAGTCCAGAGAGTGCACTGGCACCACTGGGGATGCACCCCGGTGAGTCCAGAGAGTGCATTGGCACCACTGGGGATGCAGTGCAGTGAGTCCAGAGACTGCACTGTCACCACTGGTGTTTGAGTGAAGTGAGTCCAGAGAGTGCACTGGCAGGACTGGGGATGCAGTGCAGTGAGTCCAGAGAGTGCACTGGCACCACTGGGGATAAACTGCAGTGAGTCCAGACAGTGCACTGGCACCACTGGGGATGCAGTGCAGTGAGTCCTGAGAGTGCAATGGCACCACAAGGGATGCAGTGCAGTGAGTCCAGAGAGTGCACTGGCACCACTGGGGCTGCACTGCAGTGAGTCCAGAGAGTGCACTGGCTCCACTGGGGATGCCCTGCACTGAGTCCAGAGAGTGCACTGGCACCACTGGGTATGCAATGCAGTGAGTCCAGAGAGTGCAATGGAACCACTGGGGATGCAGTGCAGTGAGTCCAGAGAGTGCACTGGCACCACTGGGGATGCACTGCAGTGAGTCCAGAGACTACACCTGCACCACTGGGGATGCAGTGCAGTGAGTCCAGAGAGAGCACTGGCACCACTGGGGATGCAGTGCTGTGAGTCCAGAGAGTGCACTGGCACCACAGGGGATACACTGCAGTGAGTCCAGAGAGTGCACTGGCACCACTGGGGATGCAGCACAGTGAGTCCAGAGAGTGCACTGTCACCACTGGGAATGCAGCGCAGTGACTACAGAGAGTGCACTGGCACCAAAAGGGATGCACTGCAGTGAGTCCAGAGAGTACACTGGCACCATTGGGGATGCAATGCAGTGGGTCCAGAGACTGCACTGGCACCACTGGGGATGCACTGCAGTGAGTCCAGAGAGTTCACTGGCACCACTGGGGATGCAGTGCAGTGAGTCCAGAGAGTGCACTGGCTCCACTGGGGATGCACTGCACTGAGTCCAGAGAGCCACTGGCACCACTGGGGATGCAGTGCAGTGAGTCCAGATACTACACATGCACCACTGGGGATACACTGCAGTGAGTCCAGAGAGTGCACTGGCACCACTGGTGATGCAGTGCCGTGAGTCCAGAGAGTACACTGGCACCACTGGGGATGCACTGCAGTGAGTCCAGAGAATGCACTGGCACTAATGGGGATGCAGTGCAGTGACTCGAAAGAGTGCACTGGCACCACTGCGGATGCACTGCAGTGAGTCCGGAGAGTGCACTGGCACCAATGGTGTTGCAGTGCAGTGAGTCCAGAGATTGCACTGGCACCACTGGGGATGCAGTGCAGTGAGTCCAGAGAGTGCACTGGCACCACTGGGGATGCAGTGCAGTGAGTCCAGAGAGTGCTCTGGCACCACTGAGCTACACTGCAGTGAGTCCAGTAATTGCACTGGCACCACTGGGGATGCAGTGCAGTGAGTCCAGAGACTACACTGGCACCACTGGGGATGCAGTGCAGTGAGTCCAGAGAGTGCACTGGCCCCACTGGGGATGCAGTGCAGTGAGTCCAGAGAGTGCACTGGCACCACTGGGGATGCACCCCGGTGAGTCCAGAGAGTGCATTGGCACCACTGGGGATGCAGTGCAGTGAGTCCAGAGACTGCACTGTCACCACTGGTGTTTGAGTGAAGTGAGTCCAGAGAGTGCACTGGCAGGACTGGGGATGCAGTGCAGTGAGTCCAGAGAGTGCACTGGCACCACTGGGGATAAACTGCAGTGAGTCCAGACAGTGCACTGGCACCACTGGGGATGCAGTACAGTGAGTCCTGAGAGTGCAATGGCACCACAAGGGATGCAGTGCAGTGAGTCCAGAGAGTGCACTGGCACCACTGGGGCTGCACTGCAGTGAGTCCAGAGAGTGCACTGGCACCACTGGGGATGCAGTGCAGTGAGTCCAGAGAGTGCACTGGCACCAATGGAGATGCACTGCAGTGAGTCCAGAGAGTGCACTGGCTCCACTGGGGATGCCCTGCACTGAGTCCAGAGAGTGCACTGGCACCACTGGGTATGCAATGCAGTGAGTCCAGAGAGTGCAATGGAACCACTGGGGATGCAGTGCAGTGAGTCCAGAGAGTGCACTGGCACCACTGGGGATGCACTGCAGTGAGTCCAGAGACTACACCTGCACCACTGGGGATGCAGTGCAGTGAGTCCAGAGAGAGCACTGGCACCACTGGGGATGCAGTGCTGTGAGTCCAGAGAGTGCACTGGCACCACAGGGGATACACTGCAGTGAGTCCAGAGAGTGCACTGGCACCACTGGGGATGCAGCACAGTGAGTCCAGAGAGTGCACTGTCACCACTGGGGATGCAGCGCAGTGACTACAGAGAGTGCACTGGCACCAAAAGGGATGCACTGCAGTGAGTCCAGAGAGTACACTGGCACCATTGGGGATGCAATGCAGTGGGTCCAGAGACTGCACTGGCACCACTGGGGATGCACTGCAGTGAGTCCAGAGAGTTCACTGGCACCACTGGGGATGCAGTGCAGTGAGTCCAGAGATTGCACTGGCACCATTGGGGATGCAGTGCAGTGGGTCCAGAGAGTGCACTGGCACCACTGGGGATGCACTGCAGTGAGTCCAGAGAGTGCACTGGCTCCACTGGGGATGCACTGCACTGAGTCCAGAGAGTGCACTGGCACCACTGGGGATGCACTGCAGTGAGTCCAGAGAGTGCCCTTGCACCACTGGAGATGCAGTGCAGTGAGTCCAGACAGTGCACTGGCACCACTGGGGATGCAGTTTAGTGAGTCCAGAGAGTGCACCGGCTCCAATGGGGATACGCTTCAGACAGTCCAGAGAGTAAACTGGCTCCACTGGGGATGCAGTGCAGTGAGTCCAGAGAGTGCACTGGCACCACTGGGGATGCACTGCAGTGAGTCCAGAGAGTACTCTGGCACCACTGAGCTGCACTGCAGTGAGTCCAGAGATTGCACTTGCACCACTGGGGATGCAATGCAGTGAGTCCAGAGTCTACACTGGCACCAGTGGGGATGCAGTGCAGTGAGTCCAGAGAGTGCACTGGCACCACTGGGGATGCATCCCGGTGAGTCCAGAGAGTGCACTGGCACCACTGGGGATGCAGTGCAGTGAGTCCAGAGAGTGCACTGTCACCACTGGTGATGCAGTGCAGTGAGTCCAGAGAGCCACTGGCACCACTGGGCATGCAGTGCAGTGAGTCCAGAGAGTGCACTGGCACCATTGGGGATGCAGTGCACTGAGTCCAGAGAGTGCACTCTCAGCAGTGGGGATGCAGTGCAGTGAGTCCAAAGAGTGCACTGGCACCAGAGGGGATGCAGTGCAGTGAGACCAGAGAGTGCACTGGCACCACTGGGGATGCAGTGCAGTGAGTCCAGAGAGTGCACTGGCACCACTGGGGATGCAGTGCAGTGAGTCCAGAGAGCCACTGGCACCACTGGGGATGCAGTGCAGTGAGTCCAGAGAGTGCACTGGCACCATTGGGGATGCAGTGCAGTGAGTCCAGAGAGTGCACTGGCACCATTGGGGATGCAGTGCAGTGAGTCCAGAGAGTGCACTGGCACCATTGGGGATGCAGTGCAGTGAGTCCAGAGAGTGCACTGGCACCATTGGGGATGCAGTGCAGTGAGTCCAAAGAGTGCACTGGCACCAGAGGGGATGCAGTGCAGTGAGATCAGAGAGTGCACTGGCACCACTGGGGATGCAGTGCAGTGAGTCCAGAGAGTGCACTGGCACCACTGGGGATGCACTGCAGTGAGTCCTGAGAGTGCAATGGCACCACTAGGGATGCAGTGCAGTGAGTCCAGAGAGTGCACTGGCACCACTGGGGATGCAGTGCAGTGAGTCCAGAGAGTGCACTGGCACCAACTGGAGCTGCACTGCTGTGAGTCCTGAGATTGCACTGGCACCACTGGGGTTACAGTGCAGTGAGTCCAGAGACTACACTGGCACCACTGGGGTTGCACTGCAGTGAGTCCAGAGACTTCACAGGCACCACTGGGGATGCAGTGCTGTGAGTCCAGAGAGTGCACTGGCACCAGTGGGGATTCACTGCAGTGAGTCCAGAGAGTGCACTGACACCACTGGGAATGCACTGCAGTGAGTACTGAGAGTGCACTGGCACCTAAGGGGCTGCACTGCAGTGAGTCCAGAGAGTGCACTGGCACCACTGGGGATGCAGTGCAGTGAGTCCAGAGAGTGCACTGGCACCAATGGGATGCAGTGCAGTGAGTCCACAGAGTGCACTGGCACACACAGGGGATACACTGCAGTGAGTCCAGAGAGTGCACTGGCACCACTGGGGATGCAGCACAGTGAGTCCAGAGAGTGAAGTGTCACCACTTGGGACGCAGCGCAGTGACTACAGAGAGTGCAATGGAACCACTGGGGATGCAGTGCAGTGAGTCCAGAGAGTGCACTGGCACCAGTGGGGATGCACTGCAGTGGGTCCAGAGAGTGCACTGGCACCACTGGGGATGCAGTGCAGTGAGTCCAGAGAGTGCACTGGCACCACTGGGGATGCACTGCAGTGAGTCCAGAGAGTGCACTGGCACCACTGGGGATGCAGTGCAGTGAGTCCAGAGAGTGCACTGGCACCACTGGGGATGCACTGCAGTGAGTCCAGAGAGTGCACTGGCTCCACTGGGGATGCAGTGCAGTGAGTCCAGAAAGTGCACTGGCACCACTGGAGATGCACTGCAGTGAGTGCAGAGAGTGCACTGGCACCATTGGGGATGCAGTGCACTGAGTCCAGAGAGTGCACTGGCACCACTGGATGCAGTGCACTGAGTCCAGAGAGTGCACTCTCAGCAGTGGGGATGCACTGCATTGAGTCCAAAGAGTGCACTGGCACAACAGGGGATGCAGTGCAGTGAGACCAGAGAGTGCACTGGCACCACTGGGGATCCAGTGCAGTGAGTGCAGAGAGTGCACTGGCTCCACTGGGGATGCAGTGCTGTGAGTCCAGAGAGTGCACTGGCACCACTGGGGATGCAGTGCAGTGAGTCCTGAGAGTGCAATGGCACCACTGGGGATGCACTGCAGTGAGTCCAGAGACTACACTGGCACCAGTGGGGATGCAGTGCAGTGAGTCCAGAGAGTGCACTGGCACCACTGGGGATGCATCCCGGTGAGTCCAGAGAGTGCACTGGCACCACTGGGGATGCAGTGCAGTGAGTCCAGAGAGTGCACTGTCACCACTGGTGATGCAGTGCAGTGAGTCCAGAGAGCCACTGGCACCACTGGTGATGCAGTGCAGTGAGTCCAGAGAGTGCACTGGCACCATTGGGGATGCAGTGCAGTGAGTCCAGAGAGTGCACTGGCACCATTGGAGATGCAGTGCAGTGAGTCCAGAGAGTGCACTGGCACCACTGGGGATGCAGTGCAGTGAGTCCAGAGAGTGCACTCTCAGCAGTGGGGATGCACTGCAGTGAGTCCAAAGAGTGCACTGGCACCACTGGGGATGCAGTGCAGTGAGACCAGAGAGTGCACTGGCACCACTGGGGATGCAGTGCAGTGAGTCCAGAGAGTGCACTGGCACCACTGGGGATGCACTGCAGTGAGTCCTGAGAGTGCACTGTCACCACTGGTGATGCAGTGCAGTGAGTCCTGAGAGCCACTGGCACCACTGGGGATGCAGTGCAGTGAGTCCAGAGAGTGCACTGGCACCATTGGGGATGCAGTGCACTGAGTCCAGAGAGTGCACTGGCACCATTGGGGATGCAGTGCAGTGAGTCCAGAGAGTGCACTGGCACCATTGGGGATGCAGTGCAGTGAGTCCAGAGAGTGCACTGGCACCATTGGGGATGCAGTGCAGTGAGTCCAAAGAGTGCACTGGCACCAGAGGGGATGCAGTGCAGTGAGATCAGAGAGTGCACTGGCACCACTGGGGATGCAGTGCAGTGAGTCCAGAGAGTGCACTGGCACCACTGGGGATGCACTGCAGTGAGTCCTGAGAGTGCAATGGCACCACTGGGGATGCAGTGCAGTGAGTCCAGAGACTACACTGGCACCACTGGGGTTGCAGTGCAGTAAGTCCAGAGAGTGCACTGGCACCATTGGGGATGCAGTGCAGTGAGTCCAGAGAGTGCACTGGCACCATTGGGGATGCAGTGCAGTGAGTCCAGAGAGTGCACTGGCACCATTGGGGATGCAGTGCAGTGAGTCCAGAGAGTGCACTGGCACCATTTGGGATGCAGTGCAGTGAGTCCAAAGAGTGCACTGGCACCAGAGGGGATGCAGTGCAGTGAGATCAGAGAGTGCACTGGCACCACTGGGGATGCAGTGCAGTGAGTCCAGAGAGTGCACTGGCACCACTGGGGATGCACTGCAGTGAGTCCTGAGAGTGTAATGGCACCACTGGGGATGCAGTGCAGTGAGTCCAGAGAGTGCACTGGCACCACTGGGGATGCAGTGCAGTGAGTCCAGAGAGTGCACTGGCACCAACTGGAGCTGCACTGCTGTGAGTCCTGAGATTGCACTGGCACCACTGGGGTTACAGTGCAGTGAGTCCAGAGACTACACTGGCACATCTGGGGTTGCACTGCAGTGAGTCCAGAGACTTCACAGGCACCACTGGGGATGCAGTGCAGTGAGTCCAGAGAGTGCACTGGCACCAGTGGGGATTCACTGCAGTGAGTCCAGAGAGTGCACTGACACCACTGGGAATGCACTGCAGTGAGTACTGAGAGTGCACTCTCAGCAGTGGGGATGCACTGCAGTGAGTCCAAAGAGTGCACTGGCACCAGAGGGGATGCAGTGCAGTGAGACCAGAGAGTGCACTGGCACCACTGGGGATGCAGTGCAGTGAGTCCAGAGAGTGCACTGGCACCACTGGGGATGCAGTGCAGTGAGTCCAGAGAGCCACTGGCACCACTGGGGATGCAGTGCAGTGAGTCCAGAGAGTGCACTGGCACCATTGGGGATGCAGTGCAGTGAGTCCAGAGAGTGCACTGGCACCATTGGGGATGCAGTGCAGTGAGTCCAGAGAGTGCACTGGCACCATTGGGGATGCAGTGCAGTGAGTCCAGAGAGTGCACTGGCACCATTGGGGATGCAGTGCAGTGAGTCCAAAGAGTGCACTGGCACCAGAGGGGATGCAGTGCAGTGAGATCAGAGAGTGCACTGGCACCACTGGGGATGCAGTGCAGTGAGTCCAGAGAGTGCACTGGCACCACTGGGGATGCACTGCAGTGAGTCCTGAGAGTGCAATGGCACCACTGGGGATGCAGTGCAGTGAGTCCAGAGAGTGCACTGGCACCACTGGGGATGCAGTGCAGTGAGTCCAGAGAGTGCACTGGCACCAACTGGAGCTGCACTGCTGTGAGTCCTGAGATTGCACTGGCACCACTGGGGTTACAGTGCAGTGAGTCCAGAGACTACACTGGCACCACTGGGGTTGCACTGCAGTGAGTCCAGAGACTTCACAGGCACCACTGGGGATGCAGTGCTGTGAGTCCAGAGAGTGCACTGGCACCAGTGGGGATTCACTGCAGTGAGTCCAGAGAGTGCACTGACACCACTGGGAATGCACTGCAGTGAGTACTGAGAGTGCACTGGCACCTAAGGGGCTGCACTGCAGTGAGTCCAGAGAGTGCACTGGCACCACTGGGGATGCAGTGCAGTGAGTCCAGAGAGTGCACTGGCACCAATGGGATGCAGTGCAGTGAGTCCACAGAGTGCACTGGCACACACAGGGGATACACTGCAGTGAGTCCAGAGAGTGCACTGGCACCACTGGGGATGCAGCACAGTGAGTCCAGAGAGTGAAGTGTCACCACTTGGGACGCAGCGCAGTGACTACAGAGAGTGCAATGGAACCACTGGGGATGCAGTGCAGTGAGTCCAGAGAGTGCACTGGCACCAGTGGGGATGCACTGCAGTGGGTCCAGAGAGTGCACTGGCACCACTGGGGATGCAGTGCAGTGAGTCCAGAGAGTGCACTGGCACCAACTGGGGATGCACTGCAGTGACTCCAGAGAGTGCACTGGCACCACTGGGGATGCAGTGCAGTGAGTCCAGAGAGTGCACTGGCACCACTGGTGATGCACTGCAGTGAGTCCAGAGAGTGCACTGGCTCCACTGGGGATGCAGTGCACTGAGTCCAGAAAGTGCACTGGCACCACTGGAGATGCACTGCAGTGAGTGCAGAGAGTGCACTGGCACCATTGGGGATGCAGTGCACTGAGTCCAGAGAGTGCACTGGCACCACTGGATGCAGTGCACTGAGTCCAGAGAGTGCACTCTCAGCAGTGGGGATGCACTGCATTGAGTCCAAAGAGTGCACTGGCACAACAGGGGATGCAGTGCAGTGAGACCAGAGAGTGCACTGGCACCACTGGGGATCCAGTGCAGTGAGTGCAGAGAGTGCACTGGCTCCACTGGGGATGCAGTGCAGTGAGTCCAGAGAGTGCACTGGCACCACTGGTGATGCAGTGTAGTGAGTCCTGAGAGTGCAATGGCACCACTGGGGATGCACTGCAGTGAGTACAGAGACTACACTGGCACCAGTGGGGATGCAGTGCAGTGAGTCCAGAGAGTGCACTGGCACCACTGGGGATGCATCCCGGTGAGTCCAGAGAGTGCACTGGCACCACTGGGGATGCAGTGCAGTGAGTCCAGAGAGTGCACTGTCACCACTGGTGATGCAGTGCAGTGAGTCCAGAGAGCCACTGGCACCACTGGTGATGCAGTGCAGTGAGTCCAGAGAGTGCACTGGCACCATTGGGGATGCAGTGCAGTGAGTCCAGAGAGTGCACTGGCACCATTGGAGATGCAGTGCAGTGAGTCCAGAGAGTGCACTGGCACCACTGGGGATGCAGTGCAGTGAGTCCAGAGAGTGCACTGGCACCACTGGGGATGCACTGCAGTGGGTCCAGAGAGTGCACTGGCACCACTGGGGATGCAGTGCAGTGAGTCCAGAGAGTGCACTGGCACCACTGGGGATGCACTGCATTGAGTCCAGAGAGTGCACTGGCACCACTGGGGATGCAGTGCAGTGAGTCCAGAGAGTGCACTGGCACCACTGATGATGCACTGCAGTGAGTCCAGAGAGTGCACTGGCTCCACTGGGGATGCAGTGCACTGAGTCCAGAGAGTGCACTGGCACCACTGGAGATGCAGTGCAGTGAGTCCAGAGAGTGCACTGGCACCACTGGGGATGCAGTGCACTGAGTCCAGAGAGTGCACTCTCAGCAGTGGGGATGCACTGCAGTGAGTCCAAAGAGTGCACTGGCACCAGAGGGGATGCAGTGCAGTGAGACCAGAGAGTGCACTGGCACCACTGGGGATGCAGTGCAGTGAGTCCAGAGAGTGCACTGGCACTACTCGGGATGCAGTGCAGTGAGTCCAGAGAGCCACTGGCACCACTGGGGATGCAGTGCAGTGAGTCCAGAGAGTGCACTGGCACCATTGGGGATGCAGTGCAGTGAGTCCAGAGAGTGCACTGGCACCATTGGGGATGCAGTGCAGTGAGTCCAGAGAGTGCACTGGCACCATTGGGGATGCAGTGCAGTGAGTCCAGAGAGTGCACTGGCACCATTGGGGATGCAGTGCAGTGAGTCCAAAGAGTGCACTGGCACCAGAGGGGATGCAGTGCAGTGAGATCAGAGAGTGCACTGGCACCACTGGGGATGCAGTGCAGTGAGTCCAGAGAGTGCACTGGCACCACTGGGGATGCACTGCAGTGAGTCCTGAGAGTGCAATGGCACCACTGGGGATGCAGTGCAGTGAGTCCAGAGAGTGCACTGGCACCACTGGGGATGCAGTGCAGTGAGTCCAGAGAGTGCACTGGCACCAACTGGAGCTGCACTGCTGTGAGTCCTGAGATTGCACTGGCACCACTGGGGTTACAGTGCAGTGAGTCCAGAGACTACACTGGCACCACTGGGGTTGCACTGCAGTGAGTCCAGAGACTTCACAGGCACCACTGGGGATGCAGTGCTGTGAGTCCAGAGAGTGCACTGGCACCAGTGGGGATTCACTGCAGTGAGTCCAGAGAGTGCTCTGACACCACTGGGAATGCACTGCAGTGAGTACTGAGAGTGCACTGGCACCTAAGGGGCTGCACTGCAGTGAGTCCAGAGAGTGCACTGGCACCACTGGGGATGCAGTGCAGTGAGTCCAGAGAGTGCACTGGCACCAATGGGATGCAGTGCAGTGAGTCCACAGAGTGCACTGGCACACACAGGGGATACACTGCAGTGAGTCCAGAGAGTGCACTGGCACCACTGGGGATGCAGCACAGTGAGTCCAGAGAGTGAAGTGTCACCACTTGGGACGCAGCGCAGTGACTACAGAGAGTGCAATGGAACCACTGGGGATGCAGTGCAGTGAGTCCAGAGAGTGCACTGGCACCAGTGGGGATGCACTGCAGTGGGTCCAGAGAGTGCACTGGCACCACTGGGGATGCAGTGCAGTGAGTCCAGAGAGTGCACTGGCACCACTGGGGATGCACTGCATTGAGTCCAGAGAGTGCACTGGCACCACTGGGGATGCACTGCAGTGAGTCCAGAGAGTGCACTGGCACCACTGATGATGCACTGCAGTGAGTCCAGAGAGTGCACTGGCTCCACTGGGGATGCAGTGCACTGAGTCCAGAGAGTGCACTGGCACCACTGGAGATGCACTGCAGTGAGTCCAGAGAGTGCACTGGCACCATTGGGGATGCAGTGCACTGAGTCCAGAGAGTGCACTGGCACCACTGGATGCAGTGCACTGAGTCCAGAGAGTGCACTCTCAGCAGTGGGGATGCACTGCATTGAGTCCAAAGAGTGCACTGGCACAACAGGGGATGCAGTGCAGTGAGACCAGAGAGTGCACTGGCACCACTGGGGATCCAGTGCAGTGAGTGCAGAGAGTGCACTGGCTCCACTGGGGATGCAGTGCAGTGAGTCCAGAGAGTGCACTGGCACCACTGGGGATGCCGTGCAGTGAGTCCAGAGAGTGCAATGGCACCACTGGGGATGCACTGCAATGAGTCCAGAGAGTGCACTGGCACCACTGTTGATGCAGTGCAGTGAGTCCAGACAGTGCACTGGCACCACTGGGGATGCAGTTTAGTGAGTCCAGAGAGTGCACCGGCTCCAATGGGGATACACTGCAGACAGTCCAGAGAGTGCACTGGCTCCACTGGGGATGCAGTGCAGTGAGTCCAGAGAGTGCACTGGCACCACTGGGGATGCACTGCAGTGAGTCCAGAGAGTGCTCTGGCACCACTGAGCTGCACTGCAGTGAGTCGAGATTGCACTGGCACCACTGGGGATGCACTGCAGTGAGTCCAGAGACTACACTGGCACCACTGGGGATGCACTTCAGTGAGTCCAGAGAGTGCACTGGCACCACTGGGGATGCAGTGCAGTGAGTCCTGAGAGTGCACTGGCACCACTGGTGATGCAGTGCAGTGAGTCCAGAGAGTGCACTGGCACCACTGGGGATGCAGTGCAGTGAGTCCAGAGAGTGCACTGGCACCACTGGGGATGCAGTGCAGTGAGTCCAGAGAGTGCACTGGCACCATTGGGGATGCAGTGCACTGAGTCCAGAGAGTGCACTGGCACCAACTGGAGCTGCACTGCTGTGAGTCCTGAGATTGCACTGGCACCACTGGGGTTACAGTGCAGTGAGTCCAGAGACTACACTGGCACCAATGGGGTTGCACTGCAATGAGTCCAGAGACTTCACAGGCACCACTGGGGATGCAGTGCAGTGAGTCCAGAGAGTGCACTGGCACCAGTGGGGATTCACTGCAGTGAGTCCAGAGAGTGCACTGACACCACTGGGAATGCACTGCAGTGAGTACTGAGAGTGCACTGGCACCTAAGGGGCTGCACTGCAGTGAGTCCAGAGAGTGCACTGGCACCACTGGGAATGCAGTGCAGTGAGTCCAGAGAGTGCACTGGCACCAATGGGATGCAGTGCAGTGAGTCCACAGAGTGCACTGGCACACACAGGGGATACACTGCAGTGAGTCCAGAGAGTGCACTGGCACCATTGGGGATGCAGTGCACTGAGTCCAGAGAGTGCACTGGCACCACTGGATGCAGTGCACTGAGTCCAGAGAGTGCACTCTCAGCAGTGGGGATGCACTGCATTGAGTCCCAAGAGTGCACTGGCACAACAGGGGATGCAGTGCAGTGAGACCAGAGAGTGCACTGGCACCACTGATGATCCAGTGCAGTGAGTGCAGAGAGTGCACTGGCTCCACTGGGGATGCAGTGCAGTGAGTCCAGAGAGTGCACTGGCACTACTGGGGATTAACTGCAGTGAGTCCTGAGAGTGCAATGGCACCACTGGGGATGCACTGCAGTGAGTCCATAGAGTGCACTGGCACCACTGGGGATGCACTGCAGTGAGTCCAGAGAGTGCACTGGCACCATTGGGGATGCAGTGCACTGAGTCCAGAGAGTGCACTGGCACCACTGGATGCAGTGCACTGAGTCCAGAGAGTGCACTCTCAGCAGTGGGGATGCACTGCATTGAGTCCAAAGAGTGCACTGGCACAACAGGGGATGCAGTGCAGTGAGACCAGAGAGTGCACTGGCACCACTGGGGATGCAGTGCAGTGAGTCCAGAGAGTGCACTGGCACCACTGGGGATGCAGTGCACTGAGTCCAGAGAGTGCACTCTCAGCAGTGGGGATGCACTGCAGTGAGTCCAAAGAGTGCACTGGCACCAGAGGGGATGCAGTGCAGTGAGACCAGAGAGTGCACTGGCACCACTGGGGATGCAGTGCAGTGAGTCCAGAGAGTGCACTGGCACCACTGGGGATGCAGTGCAGTGAGTCCAGAGAGCCACTGGCACCACTGGGGATGCAGTGCAGTGAGTCCAGAGAGTGCACTGGCACCATTGGGGATGCAGTGCAGTGAGTCCAGAGAGTGCACTGGCACCATTGGGGATGCAGTGCAGTGAGTCCAGAGAGTGCACTGGCACCATTGGGGATGCAGTGCAGTGAGTCCAGAGAGTGCACTGGCACCATTGGGGATGCAGTGCAGTGAGTCCAAAGAGTGCACTGGCACCAGAGGGGATGCAGTGCAGTGAGATCAGAGAGTGCACTGGCACCACTGGGGATGCAGTGCAGTGAGTCCAGAGAGTGCACTGGCACCACTGGGGATGCACTGCAGTGAGTCCTGAGAGTGCAATGGCACCACTGGGGATGCAGTGCAGTGAGTCCAGAGAGTGCACTGGCACCACTGGGGATGCAGTGCAGTGAGTCCAGAGAGTGCACTGGCACCAACTGGAGCTGCACTGCTGTGAGTCCTGAGATTGCACTGGCACCACTGGGGTTACAGTGCAGTGAGTCCAGAGACTACACTGGCACCACTGGGGTTGCACTGCAGTGAGTCCAGAGACTTCACAGGCACCACTGGGGATGCAGTGCTGTGAGTCCAGAGAGTGCACTGGCACCAGTGGGGATTCACTGCAGTGAGTCCAGAGAGTGCTCTGACACCACTGGGAATGCACTGCAGTGAGTACTGAGAGTGCACTGGCACCTAAGGGGCTGCACTGCAGTGAGTCCAGAGAGTGCACTGGCACCACTGGGGATGCAGTGCAGTGAGTCCAGAGAGTGCACTGGCACCAATGGGATGCAGTGCAGTGAGTCCACAGAGTGCACTGGCACACACAGGGGATACACTGCAGTGAGTCCAGAGAGTGCACTGGCACCACTGGGGATGCAGTGCCGTGAGTCCAGAGAGTGAAGTGTCACCACTTGGGACGCAGCGCAGTGACTACAGAGAGTGCAATGGAACCACTGGGGATGCAGTGCAGTGAGTCCAGAGAGTGCACTGGCACCAGTGGGGATGCACTGCAGTGGGTCCAGAGAGTGCACTGGCACCACTGGGGATGCAGTGCAGTGAGTCCAGAGAGTGCACTGGCACCACTGGGGATGCACTGCATTGAGTCCAGAGAGTGCACTGGCACCACTGGGGATGCACTGCAGTGAGTCCAGAGAGTGCACTGGCACCACTGATGATGCACTGCAGTGAGTCCAGAGAGTGCACTGGCTCCACTGGGGATGCAGTGCACTGAGTCCAGAGAGTGCACTGGCACCACTGGAGATGCACTGCAGTGAGTCCAGAGAGTGCACTGGCACCATTGGGGATGCAGTGCACTGAGTCCAGAGAGTGCACTGGCACCACTGGATGCAGTGCACTGAGTCCAGAGAGTGCACTCTCAGCAGTGGGGATGCACTGCATTGAGTCCAAAGAGTGCACTGGCACAACAGGGGATGCAGTGCAGTGAGACCAGAGAGTGCACTGGCACCACTGGGGATCCAGTGCAGTGAGTGCAGAGAGTGCACTGGCTCCACTGGGGATGCAGTGCAGTGAGTCCAGAGAGTGCACTGGCACCACTGGGGATGCCGTGCAGTGAGTCCAGAGAGTGCAATGGCACCACTGGGGATGCACTGCAATGAGTCCAGAGAGTGCACTGGCACCACTGTTGATGCAGTGCAGTGAGTCCAGACAGTGCACTGGCACCACTGGGGATGCAGTTTAGTGAGTCCAGAGAGTGCACCGGCTCCAATGGGGATACACTGCAGACAGTCCAGAGAGTGCACTGGCTCCACTGGGGATGCAGTGCAGTGAGTCCAGAGAGTGCACTGGCACCACTGGGGATGCACTGCAGTGAGTCCAGAGAGTGCTCTGGCACCACTGAGCTGCACTGCAGTGAGTCGAGATTGCACTGGCACCACTGGGGATGCACTGCAGTGAGTCCAGAGACTACACTGGCACCACTGGGGATGCACTTCAGTGAGTCCAGAGAGTGCACTGGCACCACTGGGGATGCAGTGCAGTGAGTCCTGAGAGTGCACTGGCACCACTGGTGATGCAGTGCAGTGAGTCCAGAGAGTGCACTGGCACCACTGGGGATGCAGTGCAGTGAGTCCAGAGAGTGCACTGGCACCACTGGGGATGCAGTGCAGTGAGTCCAGAGAGTGCACTGGCACCATTGGGGATGCAGTGCACTGAGTCCAGAGAGTGCACTGGCACCAACTGGAGCTGCACTGCTGTGAGTCCTGAGATTGCACTGGCACCACTGGGGTTACAGTGCAGTGAGTCCAGAGACTACACTGGCACCAATGGGGTTGCACTGCAATGAGTCCAGAGACTTCACAGGCACCACTGGGGATGCAGTGCAGTGAGTCCAGAGAGTGCACTGGCACCAGTGGGGATTCACTGCAGTGAGTCCAGAGAGTGCACTGACACCACTGGGAATGCACTGCAGTGAGTACTGAGAGTGCACTGGCACCTAAGGGGCTGCACTGCAGTGAGTCCAGAGAGTGCACTGGCACCACTGGGAATGCAGTGCAGTGAGTCCAGAGAGTGCACTGGCACCAATGGGATGCAGTGCAGTGAGTCCACAGAGTGCACTGGCACACACAGGGGATACACTGCAGTGAGTCCAGAGAGTGCACTGGCACCATTGGGGATGCAGTGCACTGAGTCCAGAGAGTGCACTGGCACCACTGGATGCAGTGCACTGAGTCCAGAGAGTGCACTCTCAGCAGTGGGGATGCACTGCATTGAGTCCAAAGAGTGCACTGGCACAACAGGGGATGCAGTGCAGTGAGACCAGAGAGTGCACTGGCACCACTGATGATCCAGTGCAGTGAGTGCAGAGAGTGCACTGGCTCCACTGGGGATGCAGTGCAGTGAGTCCAGAGAGTGCACTGGCACTACTGGGGATTAACTGCAGTGAGTCCTGAGAGTGCAATGGCACCACTGGGGATGCACTGCAGTGAGTCCATAGAGTGCACTGGCACCACTGGGGATGCACTGCAGTGAGTCCAGAGAGTGCACTGGCACCATTGGGGATGCAGTGCACTGAGTCCAGAGAGTGCACTGGCACCACTGGATGCAGTGCACTGAGTCCAGAGAGTGCACTCTCAGCAGTGGGGATGCACTGCATTGAGTCCAAAGAGTGCACTGGCACAACAGGGGATGCAGTGCAGTGAGACCAGAGAGTGCACTGGCACCACTGGGGATCCAGTGCAGTGAGTGCAGAGAGTGCACTGGCTCCACTTGGGATGCAGTGCAGTGAGTCCAGAGAGTGCACTGGCACCACTGGGGATGCAGTGCAGTGAGTCCTGAGAGTGCAATGGCACCACTGGGGATGCACTGCAATGAGTCCAGAGAGTGCACTGGCACCACTGTTGATGCAGTGCAGTGAGTCCAGAGAGTGCCCGTGCACCGCTGGGGATGCAGTGCAGTGAGTCCAGACAGTGCACTGGCACCACTGGGGATGCAGTTTAGTGAGTCCAGAGAGTGCACCGGCTCCAATGGGGATACACTGCAGACAGTCCAGAGAGTGCACTGGCTCCACTGGGGATGCAGTGCAGTGAGTCCAGAGAGTGCACTGGCACCACTGGGGATGCACTGCAGTGAGTCCAGAGAGTGCACTGGCACCACTGAGCTGCACTGCAGTGAGTCCAGAGATTGCACTGGCACCACTGGGGATGCACTGCAGTGAGTCCAGAGACTACACTGGCACCACTGGGGATGCACTTCAGTGAGTCCAGAGAGTGCACTGGCACCACTGTTGATGCAGTGCAGTGACTCCAGAGAGTGCACTGGCACCACTGGGGATGCAGTGCAGTGAGTCCAGAGAGTGCACTGGCACCACTGGTGATGAAGTGCAGTGAGTCCAGAGAGTGCACTGGCACCACTGGGGATGCAGTGCAGTGAGTCCAGAGACTGCACATGCACCACTGGAGATGCAGTGCAGTGAGTCCAGAGAGTGCACTGGCACCATTGGGGATGCAGTGCACTGAGTCCAGAGAGTGCACTGGCACCATTGGGGATGCAGTGCAGTGAGTCCAGAGAGTGCACAGGCACCACTGGGGATGCAGTGCAGTGAGTCCAGAGAGTGCAATGGCACCACTGGGGATGCAGTGCAGTGAGTCCAAAGAGTGCACTGGCACCAGAGGGGATGCAGTGCAGTGAGACCAGAGAGTGCACTGGCACCACTGGGGATGCAGTGCAGTGAGTCCAGAGAGTGCACTGGCACCACTGGGGATGCACTGCAGTGAGTCCAGAGAGTGCAATGGCACCACTGGGGATGCACTGCAGTGAGTCCAGAGAGTGCACTGGCACCACTGGGGATGCAGTGCAGTGAGTCCAGAGAGTGCACTGGCACCAACTGGAGCTGCACTGCTGTGAGTCCTGAGATTGCACTGGCACCACTGGGGATGCAGTGCAGTGAGTCCAGAGAGTGCACTGGCACCACTGTTGATGCAGAGGAGTGAGTCCAGAGAGTGCACTGGCTCCACTGGGGATGCACTGCACTGAGTCCAGAGAGTGCACTGGCACCACTGGGGATGCAATGCAGTGAGTCCAGAGAGTGCAATGGAACCACAGGTGATGCAGCGCACTGAGTCCAGAGAGCCACTGGCACCACTGGGGAAGCAGTGCAGTGAGTCCAGATACTACACATGCACCACTGGGGATGCAGTGCAGTAAGTCCAGAGAGTGCACTGGCACCACTGGGGATGCACTGCAGTGAGTCCAGAGAATGCACTGGCACTAATGGGGATGCAGTGCAGTGACTCAAAAGAGTGCACTGGCACCACTGGGGATGCACTGCAGTGAGTCCAGAGAGTGCCCTGGCACCAATGGTGATGCAGTGCAGTGAGTCCAGAGAGTGCAGTGGCACCACTGGGGATGCAGTGCAGTGAGTCCAGAGAGTGCACTGGCACCACTGGAGATGCAGTGCAGTGAGTCCAGAGAGTGCTCTGGCACCACTGAGCTACACTGTAGTGAGTCCAGTAATTGCACTGGCACCACTGGGGATGCACTGCTGTGAGTCCAGAGACTACACTGGCACCACTGGGGATGCAGTGCAGTGAGTCCAGAGAGTGCACTGGCACCACTGGGGATGCAGTGCAGTGAGTCCAGAGTAGTGCACTGGCACCAACTGGGGATGCAGTGCAGTGAGTCCAGAGAGTGCACTGGCCCCACTGGGGATGCAGTGCAGTGAGTCCAGAGAGTGCACTGGCACCACTGGGGATGCACCCCGGTGAGTCCAGAGAGTGCATTGGCACCACTGGGGATGCAGTGCAGTGAGTCCAGAGACTGCACTGTCACCACTGGGGTTTGAGTGCAGTGAGTCCAGAGAGTGCACTGGCAGGACTGGGGATGCAGTGCAGTGAGTCCAGAGAGTGCACTGGCACCACTGGGGATAAACTGCAGTGAGTCCAGACAGTGCACTGGCACCACTGGGGATGCAGTGCAGTGAGTCCAGAGAGTGCACTGGCACCATTGGGGATGCAGTGCAGTGAGTCCAGAGAGTGCACTGGCACCACTGGGGCTGCACTGCAGTGAGTCCAGAGAGTGCACTGGCACCACTGGGGATGCAGTGCAGTGAGTCCAGAGAGTGCACTGGCACCAATAGAAATGCACTGCAGTGAGTCCAGAGAGTGCACTGGCTCCACTGGGGATGCCCTGCACTGAGTCCAGAGAGTGCACTGGCACCACTGGGGATGCAATGCAGTGAGTCCAGAGAGTGCAATGGAACCACTGGGGATGCAGTGCAGTGAGTCCAGAGAGTGCACTGGCACCACTGGGGATGCACTGCAGTGAGTCCAGAGACTACACATGCACCACTGGGGATGCAGTGCAGTGAGTCCAGAGAGAGCACTGGCACCACTGGGGATGCAGTGCTGTGAGTCCAGAGAGTGCACTGGCACCACAGGGGATACACTGCAGTGAGTCCAGAGAGTGCACTGGCACCACTGGGGATGCAGCACAGTGAGTCCAGAGAGTGCACTGTCACCACTGGGGATGCAGCGCAGTGACTACAGAGAGTGCACTGGCACCAAAAGGGATGCACTGCAGTGAGTCCAGAGAGTGCACTGGCACCAGTGGGGATGCAATGCAGTGGGTCCAGAGAGTGCACTGGCACCACTGGGGATGCAGTGCAGTGAGTCCAGAGACTGCACTGGCACCACTGGGGATGCACTGCAGTGAGTCCAGAGAGTTCACTGGCACCACTGGGGATGCAGTGCAGTGAGTCCAGAGATTGCACTGGCACCATTGGGGATGCAGTGCAGTGGGTCCAGAGAGTGCAGTGGCACCACTGGGGATGCAGCGCAGTGACTACAGAGAGTGCACTGGCTCCACTGGGGATGCACTGCAGTGAGTCCAGAGAGTGCACTGGCACCACTGGGGATGCAGTGCAGTGAGTCCAGAGAGTGCCCTTGCACCACTGGAGATGCAGTGCAGTGAGTCCAGAGAGTGCACTGGCACCACTGGGGATGCAGTTTAGTGAGTCCAGAGAGTGCACCGGCTCCAATGGGGATACGCTGCAGACAGTCCAGAGAGTAAACTGGCTCCACTGGGGATGCAGTGCAGTGAGTCCAGAGAGTGCACTGGCACCACTGGGGATGCACTGCAGTGAGTCCAGAGAGTACTCTGGCACCACTGAGCTGCACTGCAGTGAGTCCAGAGATTGCACTGGCACCACTGGGGATGCACTGCAGTGAGTCCAGAGACTACACTGGCACCAGTGGGGATGCAGTGCAGTGAGTCCAGAGAGTGCACTGGCACCACTGGGGATGCATCCCGGTGAGTCCAGAGAGTGCACTGGCACCACTGGGGATGCAGTGCAGTGAGTCCAGAGAGTGCACTGTCACCACTGGTGATGCAGTGCAGTGAGTCCAGAGAGCCACTGGCACCATTGGGGATGCAGTGCACTGAGTCCAGAGAGTGCACTGGCACCATTGGGGATGCAGTGCAGTGAGTCCAGAGAGTGCACTGGCACCATTGGGGATGCAGTGCAGTGAGTCCAGAGAGTGCACTGGCACCATTGGGGATGCAGTGCAGTGAGTCCAAAGAGTGCACTGGCACCAGAGGGGATGCAGTGCAGTGAGATCAGAGAGTGCACTGGCACCACTGGGGATGCAGTGCAGTGAGTCCAGAGAGTGCACTGGCACCACTGGGGATGCACTGCAGTGAGTCCTGAGAGTGCAATGGCACCACTGGGGATGCAGTGCAGTGAGTCCAGAGAGTGCACTGGCACCACTGGGGATGCAGTGCAGTGAGTCCAGAGAGTGCACTGGCACCAACTGGAGCTGCACTGCTGTGAGTCCTGAGATTGCACTGGCACCACTGGGGTTACAGTGCAGTGAGTCCAGAGACTACACTGGCACCACTGGGGTTGCACTGCAGTGAGTTCAGAGACTTCACAGGCACCACTGGGGATGCAGTGCAGTGAGTCCAGAGAGTGCACTGGCACCAGTGGGGATTCACTGCAGTGAGTCCAGAGAGTGCACTGACACCACTGGGAATGCACTGCAGTGAGTACTGAGAGTGCACTGGCACCTAAGGGGCTGCACTGCAGTGAGTCCAGAGAGTGCACTGGCACCACTGGGGATGCAGTGCAGTGAGTCCAGAGACTGCACTGGCACCATTGGGGATGCAGTGCAGTGAGTCCAGAGAGTGCACTGGCACCACTGGGGCTGCACTGCAGTGAGTCCAGAGAGTGCACTGCCACCACTGGGGATGCAGTGCAGTGAGTCCAGAGAGTGCACTGGCACCAATAGAGATGCACTGCAGTGAGTCCAGAGAGTGCACTGGCTCCACTGGGGATGCCCTGCACTGAGTCCAGAGAGTGCACTGGCACCACTGGGGATGCAATGCAGTGAGTCCAGAGAGTGCAATGGAACCACTGGGGATGCAGTGCAGTGAGTCCAGAGAGTGCACTGGCACCACTGGGGATGCACTGCAGTGAGTCCAGAGACTACACATTCACCACTGGGGATGCAGTGCAGTGAGTCCAGAGAGAGCACTGGCACCACTGGGGATGCAGTGCTGTGAGTCCAGAGAGTGCACTGGCACCACAGGGGATACACTGCAGTGAGTCCAGAGAGTGCACTGGCACCACTGGGGATGCAGCACAGTGAGTCCAGAGAGTGCACTGTCACCACTGGGGATGCAGCGCAGTGACTACAGAGAGTGCACTGGCACCACTGGGGATGCACTGCAGTGAGTCCAGAGAGTGCACTGGCACCAGTGGGGATGCAATGCAGTGGGTCCAGAGAGTGCACTGGCACCACTGGGGATGCAGTGCAGTGAGTCCAGAGACTGCACTGGCACCACTGGGGATGCACTGCAGTGAGTCCAGAGAGTTCACTGGCACCACTGGGGATGCAGTGCAGTGAGTCCAGAGATTGCACTGGCACCATTGGGGATGCAGTGCAGTGGGTCCAGAGAGTGCAGTGGCACCACTGGGGATGCAGTGCAGTGAGTCCAGAGAGTGCACTGGCTCCACTGGGGATGCACTGCACTGAGTCCAGAGAGTGCACTGGCACCACTGGGGATGCAGTGCAGTGAGTCCAGAGAGTGCCCTTGCACCACTGGAGATGCAGTGCAGTGAGTCCAGACAGTGCACTGGCACCACTGGGGATGCAGTTTAGTGAGTCCAGAGAGTGCACCGGCTCCAATGGGGATACGCTGCAGACAGTCCAGAGAGTAAACTGGCTCCACTGGGGATGCAGTGCAGTGAGTCCAGAGAGTGCACTGGCACCACTGGGGATGCACTGCAGTGAGTCCAGAGAGTACTCTGGCACCACTGAGCTGCACTGCAGTGAGTCCAGAGATTGCACTGGCACCACTGGGGATGCACTGCAGTGAGTCCAGAGACTACACTGGCACCAGTGGGGATGCAGTGCAGTGAGTCCAGAGAGTGCACTGGCACCACTGGGGATGCATCCCGGTGAGTCCAGAGAGTGCACTGGCACCACTGGGGATGCAGTGCAGTGAGTCCAGAGAGTGCACTGTCACCACTGGTGATGCAGTGCAGTGAGTCCAGAGAGCCACTGGCACCATTGGGGATGCAGTGCACTGAGTCCAGAGAGTGCACTGGCACCATTGGGGATGCAGTGCAGTGAGTCCAGAGAGTGCACTGGCACCATTGGGGATGCAGTGCAGTGAGTCCAGAGAGTGCACTGGCACCATTGGGGATGCAGTGCAGTGAGTCCAAAGAGTGCACTGGCACCAGAGGGGATGCAGTGCAGTGAGATCAGAGAGTGCACTGGCACCACTGGGGATGCAGTGCAGTGAGTCCAGAGAGTGCACTGGCACCACTGGGGATGCACTGCAGTGAGTCCTGAGAGTGCAATGGCACCACTGGGGATGCAGTGCAGTGAGTCCAGAGACTACACTGGCACCACTGGGGTTGCAGTGCAGTGAGTCCAGAGAGTGCACTGGCACCATTGGGGATGCAGTGCAGTGAGTCCAGAGAGTGCACTGGCACCATTGGGGATGCAGTGCAGTGAGTCCAGAGAGTGCACTGGCACCAGTGGGGATGCAGTGCAGTGAGTCCAGAGAGTGCACTGGCACCATTGGGGATGCAGTGCAGTGAGTCCAAAGAGTGCACTGGCACCAGAGGGGATGCAGTGCAGTGAGATCAGAGAGTGCACTGGCACCACTGGGGATGCAGTGCAGTGAGTCCAGAGAGTGCACTGGCACCACTGGGGATGCACTGCAGTGAGTCCTGAGAGTGCAATGGCACCACTGGGGATGCAGTGCAGTGAGTCCAGAGAGTGCACTGGCACCACTGGGGATGCAGTGCAGTGAGTCCAGAGAGTGCACTGGCACCAACTGGAGCTGCACTGCTGTGAGTCCTGAGATTGCACTGGCACCACTGGGGTTACAGTGCAGTGAGTCCAGAGACTACACTGGCACCACTGGGGTTGCACTGCAGTGAGTCCAGAGACTTCACAGGCACCACTGGGGATGCAGTGCAGTGAGTCCAGAGAGTGCACTGGCACCAGTGGGGATTCACTGCAGTGAGTCCAGAGAGTGCACTGACACCACTGGGAATGCACTGCAGTGAGTACTGAGAGTGCACTGGCACCTAAGGGGCTGCACTGCAGTGAGTCCAGAGAGTGCACTGGCACCACTGGGGATGCAGTGCAGTGAGTCCAGAGAGTGCACTGGCACCAATGGGATGCAGTGCAGTGAGTCCACAGAGTGCACTGGCACACACAGGGGATACACTGCAGTGAGTCCAGAGAGTGCACTGGCACCACTGGGGATACAGCACAGTGAGTCCAGAGAGTGAAGTGTCACCACTTGGGACGCAGCGCAGTGACTACAGAGAGTGCAATGGAACCACTGGGGATGCAGTGCAGTGAGTCCAGAGAGTGGACTGGCACCAGTGGGGATGCACTGCAGTGGGTCCAGAGAGTGCACTGTCACCACTGGGGATGCAGTGCAGTGAGTCCAGAGAGTGCACTGGCACCACTGGGGATGCACTGCATTGAGTCCAGAGAGTGCACTGGCACCACTGGGGATGCAGTGCAGTGAGTCCAGAGAGTGCACTGGCACCACTGGTGATGCACTGCAGTGAGTCCAGAGAGTGCACTGGCTCCACTGGGGATGCAGTGCACTGAGTCCAGAGAGTGCACTGGCACCACTGGAGATGCACTGCAGTGAGTCCAGAGAGTGCACTGGCACCATTGGGGATGCAGTGCAGTGAGTCCAGAGAGTGCACTGGCACCATTGGGGATGCAGTGCAGTGAGTCCAAAGAGTGCACTGGCACCAGAGGGGATGCAGTGCAGTGAGATCAGAGAGTGCACTGGCACCACTGGGGATGCAGTGCAGTGAGTCCAGAGAGTGCACTGGCACCACTGGGGATGCACTGCAGTGAGTCCTGAGAGTGCAATGGCACCACTGGGGATGCAGTGCAGTGAGTCCAGAGACTACACTGGCACCACTGGGGTTGCAGTGCAGTAAGTCCAGAGAGTGCACTGGCACCATTGGGGATGCAGTGCAGTGAGTCCAGAGAGTGCACTGGCACCATTGGGGATGCAGTGCAGTGAGTCCAGAGAGTGCACTGGCACCATTGGGGATGCAGTGCAGTGAGTCCAGAGAGTGCACTGGCACCATTGGGGATGCAGTGCAGTGAGTCCAAAGAGTGCACTGGCACCAGAGGGGATGCAGTGCAGTGAGATCAGAGAGTGCACTGGCACCACTGGGGATGCAGTGCAGTGAGTCCAGAGAGTGCACTGGCACCACTGGGGATGCACTGCAGTGAGTCCTGAGAGTGTAATGGCACCACTGGGGATGCAGTGCAGTGAGTCCAGAGAGTGCACTGGCACCACTGGGGATGCAGTGCAGTGAGTCCAGAGAGTGCACTGGCACCAACTGGAGCTGCACTGCTGTGAGTCCTGAGATTGCACTGGCACCACTGGGGTTACAGTGCAGTGAGTCCAGAGACTACACTGGCACATCTGGGGTTGCACTGCAGTGAGTCCAGAGACTTCACAGGCACCACTGGGGATGCAGTGCAGTGAGTCCAGAGAGTGCACTGGCACCAGTGGGGATTCACTGCAGTGAGTCCAGAGAGTGCACTGACACCACTGGGAATGCACTGCAGTGAGTACTGAGAGTGCACTGGCACCTAAGGGGCTGCACTGCAGTGAGTCCAGAGAGTGCACTGGCACCACTGGGGATGCAGTGCAGTGAGTCCAGAGAGTGCACTGGCACCAATGGGATGCAGTGGAGTGAGTCCACAGAGTGCACTGGCACACACAGGGGATACACTGCAGTGAGTCCAGAGAGTGCACTGGCACCACTGGGGATACAGCACAGTGAGTCCAGAGAGTGAAGTGTCACCACTTGGGACGCAGCGCAGTGACTACAGAGAGTGCAATGGAACCACTGGGGATGCAGTGCAGTGAGTCCAGAGAGTGCACTGGCACCAGTGGGGATGCACTGCAGTGGGTCCAGAGAGTGCACTGGCACCACTGGGGATGCAGTGCAGTGAGTCCAGAGAGTGCACTGGCACCACTGGGGATGCACTGCATTGAGTCCAGAGAGTGCACTGGCACCACTGGGGATGCACTGCAGTGAGTCCAGAGAGTGCACTGGCACCACTGATGATGCACTGCAGTGAGTCCAGAGAGTGCACTGGCTCCACTGGGGATGCAGTGCACTGAGTCCAGAGAGTGCACTGGCACCACTGGAGATGCAGTGCAGTGAGTCCAGAGAGTGCACTGGCACCACTGGGGATGCAGTGCACTGAGTCCAGAGAGTGCACTCTCAGCAGTGGGGATGCACTGCAGTGAGTCCAAAGAGTGCACTGGCACCAGAGGGGATGCAGTGCAGTGAGACCAGAGAGTGCACTGGCACCATTGGGGATGCAGTGCAGTGAGTCCAAAGAGTGCACTGGCACCAGAGGGGATGCAGTGCAGTGAGATCAGAGAGTGCACTGGCACCACTGGGGATGCAGTGCAGTGAGTCCAGAGAGTGCACTGGCACCACTGGGGATGCACTGCAGTGAGTCCTGAGAGTGCAATGGCACCACTGGGGATGCAGTGCAGTGAGTCCAGAGAGTGCACTGGCACCACTGGTTATGCAGTGCAGTGAGTCCAGAGAGTGCACTGGCACCAACTGGAGCTGCACTGCTGTGAGTCCAGAGACTACACTGGCACCACTGGGGTTGCACTGCAGTGAGTCCAGAGACTTCACAGGCACCACTGGGGATGCAGTGCTGTGAGTCCAGAGAGTGCACTGGCACCAGTGGGGATTCACTGCAGTGAGTCCAGAGAGTGCACTGACACCACTGGGAATGCACTGCAGTGAGTACTGAGAGTGCACTGGCACCTAAGGGGCTGCACTGCAGTGAGTCCAGAGAGTGCACTGGCACCACTGGGGATGCAGTGCAGTGAGTCCAGAGAGTGCACTGGCACCAATGGGATGCAGTGCAGTGAGTCCACAGAGTGCACTGGCACACACAGGGGATACACTGCAGTGAGTCCAGAGAGTGCACTGGCACCACTGGGGATGCAGCACAGTGAGTCCAGAGAGTGAAGTGTCACCACTTGGGACGCAGCGCAGTGACTACAGAGAGTGCAATGGAACCACTGGGGATGCAGTGCAGTGAGTCCAGAGAGTGCACTGGCACCAGTGGGGATGCACTGCAGTGGGTCCAGAGAGTGCACTGGCACCACTGGGGATGCAGTGCAGTGAGTCCAGAGAGTGCACTGGCACCAACTGGGGATGCACTGCAGTGACTCCAGAGAGTGCACTGGCACCACTGGGGATGCAGTGCAGTGAGTCCAGAGAGTGCACTGGCACCACTGGTGATGCACTGCAGTGAGTCCAGAGAGTGCACTGGCTCCACTGGGGATGCAGTGCACTGAGTCCAGAAAGTGCACTGGCACCACTGGAGATGCACTGCAGTGAGTGCAGAGAGTGCACTGGCACCATTGGGGATGCAGTGCACTGAGTCCAGAGAGTGCACTGGCACCACTGGATGCAGTGCACTGAGTCCAGAGAGTGCACTCTCAGCAGTGGGGATGCACTGCATTGAGTCCAAAGAGTGCACTGGCACAACAGGGGATGCAGTGCAGTGAGACCAGAGAGTGCACTGGCACCACTGGGGATCCAGTGCAGTGAGTGCAGAGAGTGCACTGGCTCCACTGGGGATGCAGTGCAGTGAGTCCAGAGAGTGCACTGGCACCACTGGGGATGCAGTGTAGTGAGTCCTGAGAGTGCAATGGCACCACTGGGGATGCACTGCAGTGAGTACAGAGACTACACTGGCACCAGTGGGGATGCAGTGCAGTGAGTCCAGAGAGTGCACTGGCACCACTGGGGTTGCATCCCGGTGAGTCCAGAGAGTGCACTGGCACCACTGGGGATGCAGTGCAGTGAGTCCAGAGAGTGCACTGTCACCACTGGTGATGCAGTGCAGTGAGTCCAGAGAGCCACTGGCACCACTGGTGATGCAGTGCAGTGAGTCCAGAGAGTGCACTGGCACCATTGGGGATGCAGTGCAGTGAGTCCAGAGAGTGCACTGGCACCATTGGAGATGCAGTGCAGTGAGTCCAGAGAGTGCACTGGCACCACTGGGGATGCAGTGCAGTGAGTCCAGAGAGTGCACTCTCAGCAGTGGGGATGCACTGCAGTGAGTCCAAAGAGTGCACTGGCACCACTGGGGATGCAGTGCAGTGAGACCAGAGAGTGCACTGGCACCACTGGGGATGCAGTGCAGTGAGTCCAGAGAGTGCACTGGCACCACTGGGGATGCACTGCAGTGAGTCCTGAGAGTGCACTGTCACCACTGGTGATGCAGTGCAGTGAGTCCTGAGAGCCACTGGCACCACTGGGGATGCAGTGCAGTGAGTCCAGAGAGTGCACTGGCACCATTGGGGATGCAGTGCACTGAGTCCAGAGAGTGCACTGGCACCATTGGGGATGCAGTGCAGTGAGTCCAGAGAGTGCACTGGCACCATTGGGGATGCAGTGCAGTGAGTCCAGAGAGTGCACTGGCACCATTGGGGATGCAGTGCAGTGAGTCCAAAGAGTGCACTGGCACCAGAGGGGTTGCAGTGCAGTGAGATCAGAGAGTGCACTGGCACCACTGGGGATGCAGTGCAGTGAGTCCAGAGAGTGCACTGGCACCACTGGGGATGCACTGCAGTGAGTCCTGAGAGTGCAATGGCACCACTGGGGATGCAGTGCAGTGAGTCCAGAGACTACACTGGCACCACTGGGGTTGCAGTGCAGTAAGTCCAGAGAGTGCACTGGCACCATTGGGGATGCAGTGCAGTGAGTCCAGAGAGTGCACTGGCACCATTGGGGATGCAGTGCAGTGAGTCCAGAGAGTGCACTGGCACCATTGGGGATGCAGTGCAGTGAGTCCAGAGAGTGCACTGGCACCAGAGGGGATGCAGTGCAGTGAGATCAGAGAGTGCACTGGCACCACTGGGGATGCAGTGCAGTGAGTCCAGAGAGTGCACTGGCACCACTGGGGATGCACTGCAGTGAGTCCTGAGAGTGTAATGGCACCACTGGGGATGCAGTGCAGTGAGTCCAGAGAGTGCACTGGCACCACTGGGGATGCAGTGCAGTGAGTCCAGAGAGTGCACTGGCACCAACTGGAGCTGCACTGCTGTGAGTCCTGAGATTGCACTGGCACCACTGGGGTTACAGTGCAGTGAGTCCAGAGACTACACTGGCACCACTGGGGTTGCACTGCAGTGAGTCCAGAGACTTCACAGGCACCACTGGGGATGCAGTGCTGTGAGTCCAGAGAGTGCACTGGCACCAGTGGGGATTCACTGCAGTGAGTCCAGAGAGTGCACTGACACCACTGGGAATGCACTGCAGTGAGTACTGAGAGTGCACTGGCACCTAAGGGGCTGCACTGCAGTGAGTCCAGAGAGTGCACTGGCACCACTGGGGATGCAGTGCAGTGAGTCCAGAGAGTGCACTGGCACCAATGGGATGCAGTGCAGTGAGTCCACAGAGTGCACTGGCACACACAGGGGATACACTGCAGTGAGTCCAGAGAGTGCACTGGCACCACTGGGGATACAGCACAGTGAGTCCAGAGAGTGAAGTGTCACCACTTGGGACGCAGCGCAGTGACTACAGAGAGTGCAATGGAACCACTGGGGATGCAGTGCAGTGAGTCCAGAGAGTGCACTGGCACCAGTGGGGATGCACTGCAGTGGGTCCAGAGAGTGCACTGGCACCACTGGGGATGCAGTGCAGTGAGTCCAGAGAGTGCACTGGCACCACTGGGGATGCACTGCATTGAGTCCAGAGAGTGCACTGGCACCACTGGGGATGCACTGCAGTGAGTCCAGAGAGTGCACTGGCACCACTGATGATGCACTGCAGTGAGTCCAGAGAGTGCACTGGCTCCACTGGGGATGCAGTGCACTGAGTCCAGAGAGTGCACTGGCACCACTGGAGATGCACTGCAGTGAGTCCAGAGAGTGCACTGGCACCATTGGGGATGCAGTGCACTGAGTCCAGAGAGTGCACTGGCACCACTGGATGCAGTGCACTGAGTCCAGAGAGTGCACTCTCAGCAGTGGGGATGCACTGCATTGAGTCCAAAGAGTGCACTGGCACAACAGGGGATGCAGTGCAGTGAGACCAGAGAGTGCACTGGCACCACTGGGGATCCAGTGCAGTGAGTGCAGAGAGTGCACTGGCTCCACTGGGGATGCAGTGCAGTGAGTCCAGAGAGTGCACTGGCACCACTGGGGATGCCGTGCAGTGAGTCCAGAGAGTGCAATGGCACCACTGGGGATGCACTGCAATGAGTCCAGAGAGTGCACTGGCACCACTGTTGATGCAGTGCAGTGAGTCCAGACAGTGCACTGGCACCACTGGGGATGCAGTGCAGTGAGTCCAGAGAGTGCACCGGCTCCAATGGGGATACACTGCAGACAGTCCAGAGAGTGCACTGGCTCCACTGGGGATGCAGTGCAGTGAGTCCAGAGAGTGCACTGGCACCACTGGGGATGCACTGCAGTGAGTCCAGAGAGTGCTCTGGCACCACTGAGCTGCACTGCAGTGAGTCGAGATTGCACTGGCACCACTGGGGATGCACTGCAGTGAGTCCAGAGACTACACTGGCACCACTGGGGATGCACTTCAGTGAGTCCAGAGAGTGCACTGGCACCACTGGGGATGCAGTGCAGTGAGTCCTGAGAGTGCACTGGCACCACTGGTGATGCAGTGCAGTGAGTCCAGAGAGTGCACTGGCACCACTGGGGATGCAGTGCAGTGAGTCCAGAGAGTGCACTGGCACCACTGGGGATGCAGTGCAGTGAGTCCAGAGAGTGCACTGGCACCATTGGGGATGCAGTGCACTGAGTCCAGAGAGTGCACTGGCACCAACTGGAGCTGCACTGCTGTGAGTCCTGAGATTGCACTGGCACCACTGGGGTTACAGTGCAGTGAGTCCAGAGACTACACTGGCACCAATGGGGTTGCACTGCAATGAGTCCAGAGACTTCACAGGCACCACTGGGGATGCAGTGCAGTGAGTCCAGAGAGTGCACTGGCACCAGTGGGGATTCACTGCAGTGAGTCCAGAGAGTGCACTGACACCACTGGGAATGCACTGCAGTGAGTACTGAGAGTGCACTGGCACCTAAGGGGCTGCACTGCAGTGAGTCCAGAGAGTGCACTGGCACCACTGGGAATGCAGTGCAGTGAGTCCAGAGAGTGCACTGGCACCAATGGGATGCAGTGCAGTGAGTCCACAGAGTGCACTGGCACACACAGGGGATACACTGCAGTGAGTCCAGAGAGTGCACTGGCACCATTGGGGATGCAGTGCACTGAGTCCAGAGAGTGCACTGGCACCACTGGATGCAGTGCACTGAGTCCAGAGAGTGCACTCTCAGCAGTGGGGATGCACTGCATTGAGTCCAAAGAGTGCACTGGCACAACAGGGGATGCAGTGCAGTGAGACCAGAGAGTGCACTGGCACCACTGATGATCCAGTGCAGTGAGTGCAGAGAGTGCACTGGCTCCACTGGGGATGCAGTGCAGTGAGTCCAGAGAGTGCACTGGCACTACTGGGGATTAACTGCAGTGAGTCCTGAGAGTGCAATGGCACCACTGGGGATGCACTGCAGTGAGTCCATAGAGTGCACTGGCACCACTGGGGATGCACTGCAGTGAGTCCAGAGAGTGCACTGGCACCATTGGGGATGCAGTGCACTGAGTCCAGAGAGTGCACTGGCACCACTGGATGCAGTGCACTGAGTCCAGAGAGTGCACTCTCAGCAGTGGGGATGCACTGCATTGAGTCCAAAGAGTGCACTGGCACAACAGGGGATGCAGTGCAGTGAGACCAGAGAGTGCACTGGCACCACTGGGGATCCAGTGCAGTGAGTGCAGAGAGTGCACTGGCTCCACTTGGGATGCAGTGCAGTGAGTCCAGAGAGTGCACTGGCACCACTGGGGATGCACTGCAGTGAGTCCTGAGAGTGCAATGGCACCACTGGGGATGCACTGCAATGAGTCCAGAGAGTGCACTGGCACCACTGTTGATGCAGTGCAGTGAGTCCAGAGAGTGCCCGTGCACCGCTGGGGAAGCAGTGCAGTGAGTCCAGACAGTGCACTGGCACCACTGGGGATGCAGTTTAGTGAGTCCAGAGAGTGCACCGGCTCCAATGGGGATACACTGCAGACAGTCCAGAGAGTGCACTGGCTCCACTGGGGATGCAGTGCAGTGAGTCCAGAGAGTGCACTGGCACCACTGGGGATGCACTGCAGTGAGTCCAGAGAGTGCACTGGCACCACTGAGCTGCACTGCAGTGAGTCCAGAGATTGCACTGGCACCACTGGGGATGCACTGCAGTGAGTCCAGAGACTACACTGGCACCACTGGGGATGCACTTCAGTGAGTCCAGAGAGTGCACTGGCACCACTGTTGATGCAGTGCAGTGACTCCAGAGAGTGCACTGGTACCACTGGGGATGCAGTGCAGTGAGTCCAGAGAGTGCACTGGCACCACTGGTGATGAAGTGCAGTGAGTCCAGAGAGTGCACTGGCACCACTGGGGATGCAGTGCAGTGAGTCCAGAGACTGCACATGCACCACTGGAGATGCAGTGCAGTGAGTCCAGAGAGTGCACTGGCACCATTGGGGATGCAGTGCACTGAGTCCAGAGAGTGCACTGGCACCATTGGGGATGCAGTGCAGTGAGTCCAGAGAGTGCACAGGCACCACTGGGGATGCAGTGCAGTGAGTCCAGAGAGTGCAATGGCACCACTGGGGATGCAGTGCAGTGAGTCCAAAGAGTGCACTGGCACCAGAGGGGATGCAGTGCAGTGAGACCAGAGAGTGCACTGGCACCACTGGGGATGCAGTGCAGTGAGTCCAGAGAGTGCACTGGCACCACTGGGGATGCACTGCAGTGAGTCCAGAGAGTGCAATGGCACCACTGGGGATGCACTGCAGTGAGTCCAGAGAGTGCACTGGCACCACTGGGGATGCAGTGCAGTGAGTCCAGAGAGTGCACTGGCACCAACTGGAGCTGCACTGCTGTGAGTCCTGAGATTGCACTGGCACCACTGGGGATGCAGTGCAGTGAGTCCAGAGAGTGCACTGGCACCACTGTTGATGCAGAGGAGTGAGTCCAGAGAGTGCACTGGCTCCACTGGGGATGCACTGCACTGAGTCCAGAGAGTGCACTGGCACCACTGGGGATGCAATGCAGTGAGTCCAGAGAGTGCAATGGAACCACAGGTGATGCAGCGCACTGAGTCCAGAGAGCCACTGGCACCACTGGGGAAGCAGTGCAGTGAGTCCAGATACTACACATGCACCACTGGGGATGCAGTGCAGTAAGTCTAGAGAGTGCACTGGCACCACTGGGGATGCACTGCAGTGAGTCCAGAGAATGCACTGGCACTAATGGGGATGCAGTGCAGTGACTCAAAAGAGTGCACTGGCACCACTGGGGATGCACTGCAGTGAGTCCAGAGAGTGCCCTGGCACCAATGGTGATGCAGTGCAGTGAGTCCAGAGAGTGCAGTGGCACCACTGGGGATGCAGTGCAGTGAGTCCAGAGAGTGCACTGGCACCACTGGAGATGCAGTGCAGTGAGTCCAGAGAGTGCTCTGGCACCACTGAGCTACACTGCAGTGAGTCCAGTAATTGCACTGGCACCACTGGGGATGCACTGCTGTGAGTCCAGAGACTACACTGGCACCACTGGGGATGCAGTGCAGTGAGTCCAGAGAGTGCACTGGCACCACTGGGGATGCAGTGCAGTGAGTCCAGAGTAGTGCACTGGCACCAACTGGGGATGCAGTGCAGTGAGTCCAGAGAGTGCACTGGCCCCACTGGGGATGCAGTGCAGTGAGTCCAGAGAGTGCACTGGCACCACTGGGGATGCACCCCGGTGAGTCCAGAGAGTGCATTGGCACCACTGGGGATGCAGTGCAGTGAGTCCAGAGACTGCACTGTCACCACTGGGGTTTGAGTGCAGTGAGTCCAGAGAGTGCACTGGCAGGACTGGGGATGCAGTGCAGTGAGTCCAGAGAGTGCACTGGCACCACTGGGGATAAACTGCAGTGAGTCCAGACAGTGCACTGGCACCACTGGGGATGCAGTGCAGTGAGTCCAGAGAGTGCACTGGCACCATTGGGGATGCAGTGCAGTGAGTCCAGAGAGTGCACTGGCACCACTGGGGCTGCACTGCAGTGAGTCCAGAGAGTGCACTGGCACCACTGGGGATGCAGTGCAGTGAGTCCAGAGAGTGCACTGGCACCAATAGAAATGCACTGCAGTGAGTCCAGAGAGTGCACTGGCTCCACTGGGGATGCCCTGCACTGAGTCCAGAGAGTGCACTGGCACCACTGGGGATGCAATGCAGTGAGTCCAGAGAGTGCAATGGAACCACTGGGGATGCAGTGCAGTGAGTCCAGAGAGTGCACTGGCACCACTGGGGATGCACTGCAGTGAGTCCAGAGACTACACATGCACCACTGGGGATGCAGTGCAGTGAGTCCAGAGAGAGCACTGGCACCACTGGGGATGCAGTGCTGTGAGTCCAGAGAGTGCACTGGCACCACAGGGGATACACTGCAGTGAGTCCAGAGAGTGCACTGGCACCACTGGGGATGCAGCACAGTGAGTCCAGAGAGTGCACTGTCACCACTGGGGATGCAGCGCAGTGACTACAGAGAGTGCACTGGCACCAAAAGGGATGCACTGCAGTGAGTCCAGAGAGTGCACTGGCACCAGTGGGGATGCAATGCAGTGGGTCCAGAGAGTGCACTGGCACCACTGGGGATGCAGTGCAGTGAGTCCAGAGACTGCACTGGCACCACTGGGGATGCACTGCAGTGAGTCCAGAGAGTTCACTGGCACCACTGGGGATGCAGTGCAGTGAGTCCAGAGATTGCACTGGCACCATTGGGGATGCAGTGCAGTGGGTCCAGAGAGTGCAGTGGCACCACTGGGGATGCAGCGCAGTGACTACAGAGAGTGCACTGGCTCCACTGGGGATGCACTGCAGTGAGTCCAGAGAGTGCACTGGCACCACTGGGGATGCAGTGCAGTGAGTCCAGAGAGTGCCCTTGCACCACTGGAGATGCAGTGCAGTGAGTCCAGAGAGTGCACTGGCACCACTGGGGATGCAGTTTAGTGAGTCCAGAGAGTGCACCGGCTCCAATGGGGATACGCTGCAGACAGTCCAGAGAGTAAACTGGCTCCACTGGGGATGCAGTGCAGTGAGTCCAGAGAGTGCACTGGCACCACTGGGGATGCACTGCAGTGAGTCCAGAGAGTACTCTGGCACCACTGAGCTGCACTGCAGTGAGTCCAGAGATTGCACTGGCACCACTGGGGATGCACTGCAGTGAGTCCAGAGACTACACTGGCACCACTGGGGATGCAGTGCAGTGAGTCCAGAGAGTGCACTGGCACCACTGGGGATGCATCCCGGTGAGTCCAGAGAGTGCACTGGCACCACTGGGGATGCAGTGCAGTGAGTCCAGAGAGTGCACTGTCACCACTGGTGATGCAGTGCAGTGAGTCCAGAGAGCCACTGGCACCATTGGGGATGCAGTGCACTGAGTCCAGAGAGTGCACTGGCACCATTGGGGATGCAGTGCAGTGAGTCCAGAGAGTGCACTGGCACCATTGGGGATGCAGTGCAGTGAGTCCAGAGAGTGCACTGGCACCATTGGGGATGCAGTGCAGTGAGTCCAAAGAGTGCACTGGCACCAGAGGGGATGCAGTGCAGTGAGATCAGAGAGTGCACTGGCACCACTGGGGATGCAGTGCAGTGAGTCCAGAGAGTGCACTGGCACCACTGGGGATGCACTGCAGTGAGTCCTGAGAGTGCAATGGCACCACTGGGGATGCAGTGCAGTGAGTCCAGAGAGTGCACTGGCACCACTGGGGATGCAGTGCAGTGAGTCCAGAGAGTGCACTGGCACCAACTGGAGCTGCACTGCTGTGAGTCCTGAGATTGCACTGGCACCACTGGGGTTACAGTGCAGTGAGTCCAGAGACTACACTGGCACCACTGGGGTTGCACTGCAGTGAGTTCAGAGACTTCACAGGCACCACTGGGGATGCAGTGCAGTGAGTCCAGAGAGTGCACTGGCACCAGTGGGGATTCACTGCAGTGAGTCCAGAGAGTGCACTGACACCACTGGGAATGCACTGCAGTGAGTACTGAGAGTGCACTGGCACCTAAGGGGCTGCACTGCAGTGAGTCCAGAGAGTGCACTGGCACCACTGGGGATGCAGTGCAGTGAGTCCAGAGAGTGCACTGGCACCATTGGGGATGCAGTGCAGTGAGTCCAGAGAGTGCACTGGCACCACTGGGGCTGCACTGCAGTGAGTCCAGAGAGTGCACTGGCACCACTGGGGATGCAGTGCAGTGAGTCCAGAGAGTGCACTGGCACCAATAGAGATGCACTGCAGTGAGTCCAGAGAGTGCACTGGCTCCACTGGGGATGCCCTGCACTGAGTCCAGAGAGTGCACTGGCACCACTGGGGATGCAATGCAGTGAGTCCAGAGAGTGCAATGGAACCACTGGGGATGCAGTGCAGTGAGTCCAGAGAGTGCACTGGCACCACTGGGGATGCACTGCAGTGAGTCCAGAGACTACACATTCACCACTGGGGATGCAGTGCAGTGAGTCCAGAGAGAGCACTGGCACCACTGGGGATGCAGTGCTGTGAGTCCAGAGAGTGCACTGGCACCACAGGGGATACACTGCAGTGAGTCCAGAGAGTGCACTGGCACCACTGGGGATGCAGCACAGTGAGTCCAGAGAGTGCACTGTCACCACTGGGAATGCAGCGCAGTGACTACAGAGAGTGCACTGGCACCACTGGGGATGCACTGCAGTGAGTCCAGAGAGTGCACTGGCACCAGTGGGGATGCAATGCAGTGGGTCCAGAGAGTGCACTGGCACCACTGGGGATGCAGTGCAGTGAGTCCAGAGACTGCACTGGCACCACTGGGGATGCACTGCAGTGAGTCCAGAGAGTTCACTGGCACCACTGGGGATGCAGTGCAGTGAGTCCAGAGATTGCACTGGCACCATTGGGGATGCAGTGCAGTGGGTCCAGAGAGTGCAGTGGCACCACTGGGGATGCAGTGCAGTGAGTCCAGAGAGTGCACTGGCTCCACTGGGGATGCACTGCACTGAGTCCAGAGAGTGCACTGGCACCACTGGGGATGCAGTGCAGTGAGTCCAGAGAGTGCCCTTGCACCACTGGAGATGTAGTGCAGTGAGTCCAGACAGTGCACTGGCACCACTGGGGATGCAGTTTAGTGAGTCCAGAGAGTGCACCGGCTCCAATGGGGATACGCTGCAGACAGTCCAGAGAGTAAACTGGCTCCACTGGGGATGCAGTGCAGTGAGTCCAGAGAGTGCACTGGCACCACTGGGGATGCACTGCAGTGAGTCCAGAGAGTACTCTGGCACCACTGAGCTGCACTGCAGTGAGTCCAGAGATTGCACTGGCACCACTGGGGATGCACTGCAGTGAGTCCAGAGACTACACTGGCACCAGTGGGGATGCAGTGCAGTGAGTCCAGAGAGTGCACTGGCACCACTGGGGATGCATCCCGGTGAGTCCAGAGAGTGCACTGGCACCACTGGGGATGCAGTGCAGTGAGTCCAGAGAGTGCACTGTCACCACTGGTGATGCAGTGCAGTGAGTCCAGAGAGCCACTGGCACCATTGGGGATGCAGTGCACTGAGTCCAGAGAGTGCACTGGCACCATTGGGGATGCAGTGCAGTGAGTCCAGAGAGTGCACTGGCACCATTGGGGATGCAGTGCAGTGAGTCCAGAGAGTGCACTGGCACCATTGGGGATGCAGTGCAGTGAGTCCAAAGAGTGCACTGGCACCAGAGGGGATGCAGTGCAGTGAGATCAGAGAGTGCACTGGCACCACTGGGGATGCAGTGCAGTGAGTCCAGAGAGTGCACTGGCACCACTGGGGATGCACTGCAGTGAGTCCTGAGAGTGCAATGGCACCACTGGGGATGCAGTGCAGTGAGTCCAGAGACTACACTGGCACCACTGGGGTTGCAGTGCAGTGAGTCCAGAGAGTGCACTGGCACCATTGGGGATGCAGTGCAGTGAGTCCAGAGAGTGCACTGGCACCATTGGGGATGCAGTGCAGTGAGTCCAGAGAGTGCACTGGCACCACTGGGGATGCAGTGCAGTGAGTCCAGAGAGTGCACTGGCACCACTGGGGATGCAGTGCAGTGAGTCCAGAGAGTGCACTGGCACCATTGGGGATGCAGTGCACTGAGTCCAGAGAGTGCACTGGCACCAACTGGAGCTGCACTGCTGTGAGTCCTGAGATTGCACTGGCACCACTGGGGTTACAGTGCAGTGAGTCCAGAGACTACACTGGCACCAATGGGGTTGCACTGCAATGAGTCCAGAGACTTCACAGGCACCACTGGGGATGCAGTGCAGTGAGTCCAGAGAGTGCACTGGCACCAGTGGGGATTCACTGCAGTGAGTCCAGAGAGTGCACTGACACCACTGGGAATGCACTGCAGTGAGTACTGAGAGTGCACTGGCACCTAAGGGGCTGCACTGCAGTGAGTCCAGAGAGTGCACTGGCACCACTGGGAATGCAGTGCAGTGAGTCCAGAGAGTGCACTGGCACCAATGGGATGCAGTGCAGTGAGTCCACAGAGTGCACTGGCACACACAGGGGATACACTGCAGTGAGTCCAGAGAGTGCACTGGCACCATTGGGGATGCAGTGCACTGAGTCCAGAGAGTGCACTGGCACCACTGGATGCAGTGCACTGAGTCCAGAGAGTGCACTCTCAGCAGTGGGGATGCACTGCATTGAGTCCAAAGAGTGCACTGGCACAACAGGGGATGCAGTGCAGTGAGACCAGAGAGTGCACTGGCACCACTGATGATCCAGTGCAGTGAGTGCAGAGAGTGCACTGGCTCCACTGGGGATGCAGTGCAGTGAGTCCAGAGAGTGCACTGGCACTACTGGGGATTAACTGCAGTGAGTCCTGAGAGTGCAATGGCACCACTGGGGATGCACTGCAGTGAGTCCATAGAGTGCACTGGCACCACTGGGGATGCACTGCAGTGAGTCCAGAGAGTGCACTGGCACCATTGGGGATGCAGTGCACTGAGTCCAGAGAGTGCACTGGCACCACTGGATGCAGTGCACTGAGTCCAGAGAGTGCACTCTCAGCAGTGGGGATGCACTGCATTGAGTCCAAAGAGTGCACTGGCACAACAGGGGATGCAGTGCAGTGAGACCAGAGAGTGCACTGGCACCACTGGGGATCCAGTGCAGTGAGTGCAGAGAGTGCACTGGCTCCACTTGGGATGCAGTGCAGTGAGTCCAGAGAGTGCACTGGCACCACTGGGGATGCACTGCAGTGAGTCCTGAGAGTGCAATGGCACCACTGGGGATGCACTGCAATGAGTCCAGAGAGTGCACTGGCACCACTGTTGATGCAGTGCAGTGAGTCCAGAGAGTGCCCGTGCACCGCTGGGGAAGCAGTGCAGTGAGTCCAGACAGTGCACTGGCACCACTGGGGATGCAGTTTAGTGAGTCCAGAGAGTGCACCGGCTCCAATGGGGATACACTGCAGACAGTCCAGAGAGTGCACTGGCTCCACTGGGGATGCAGTGCAGTGAGTCCAGAGAGTGCACTGGCACCACTGGGGATGCACTGCAGTGAGTCCAGAGAGTGCACTGGCACCACTGAGCTGCACTGCAGTGAGTCCAGAGATTGCACTGGCACCACTGGGGATGCACTGCAGTGAGTCCAGAGACTACACTGGCACCACTGGGGATGCACTTCAGTGAGTCCAGAGAGTGCACTGGCACCACTGTTGATGCAGTGCAGTGACTCCAGAGAGTGCACTGGTACCACTGGGGATGCAGTGCAGTGAGTCCAGAGAGTGCACTGGCACCACTGGTGATGAAGTGCAGTGAGTCCAGAGAGTGCACTGGCACCACTGGGGATGCAGTGCAGTGAGTCCAGAGACTGCACATGCACCACTGGAGATGCAGTGCAGTGAGTCCAGAGAGTGCACTGGCACCATTGGGGATGCAGTGCACTGAGTCCAGAGAGTGCACTGGCACCATTGGGGATGCAGTGCAGTGAGTCCAGAGAGTGCACAGGCACCACTGGGGATGCAGTGCAGTGAGTCCAGAGAGTGCAATGGCACCACTGGGGATGCAGTGCAGTGAGTCCAAAGAGTGCACTGGCACCAGAGGGGATGCAGTGCAGTGAGACCAGAGAGTGCACTGGCACCACTGGGGATGCAGTGCAGTGAGTCCAGAGAGTGCACTGGCACCACTGGGGATGCACTGCAGTGAGTCCAGAGAGTGCAATGGCACCACTGGGGATGCACTGCAGTGAGTCCAGAGAGTGCACTGGCACCACTGGGGATGCAGTGCAGTGAGTCCAGAGAGTGCACTGGCACCAACTGGAGCTGCACTGCTGTGAGTCCTGAGATTGCACTGGCACCACTGGGGATGCAGTGCAGTGAGTCCAGAGAGTGCACTGGCACCACTGTTGATGCAGAGGAGTGAGTCCAGAGAGTGCACTGGCTCCACTGGGGATGCACTGCACTGAGTCCAGAGAGTGCACTGGCACCACTGGGGATGCAATGCAGTGAGTCCAGAGAGTGCAATGGAACCACAGGTGATGCAGCGCACTGAGTCCAGAGAGCCACTGGCACCACTGGGGAAGCAGTGCAGTGAGTCCAGATACTACACATGCACCACTGGGGATGCAGTGCAGTAAGTCTAGAGAGTGCACTGGCACCACTGGGGATGCACTGCAGTGAGTCCAGAGAATGCACTGGCACTAATGGGGATGCAGTGCAGTGACTCAAAAGAGTGCACTGGCACCACTGGGGATGCACTGCAGTGAGTCCAGAGAGTGCCCTGGCACCAATGGTGATGCAGTGCAGTGAGTCCAGAGAGTGCAGTGGCACCACTGGGGATGCAGTGCAGTGAGTCCAGAGAGTGCACTGGCACCACTGGAGATGCAGTGCAGTGAGTCCAGAGAGTGCTCTGGCACCACTGAGCTACACTGCAGTGAGTCCAGTAATTGCACTGGCACCACTGGGGATGCACTGCTGTGAGTCCAGAGACTACACTGGCACCACTGGGGATGCAGTGCAGTGAGTCCAGAGAGTGCACTGGCACCACTGGGGATGCAGTGCAGTGAGTCCAGAGTAGTGCACTGGCACCAACTGGGGATGCAGTGCAGTGAGTCCAGAGAGTGCACTGGCCCCACTGGGGATGCAGTGCAGTGAGTCCAGAGAGTGCACTGGCACCACTGGGGATGCACCCCGGTGAGTCCAGAGAGTGCATTGGCACCACTGGGGATGCAGTGCAGTGAGTCCAGAGACTGCACTGTCACCACTGGGGTTTGAGTGCAGTGAGTCCAGAGAGTGCACTGGCAGGACTGGGGATGCAGTGCAGTGAGTCCAGAGAGTGCACTGGCACCACTGGGGATAAACTGCAGTGAGTCCAGACAGTGCACTGGCACCACTGGGGATGCAGTGCAGTGAGTCCAGAGAGTGCACTGGCACCATTGGGGATGCAGTGCAGTGAGTCCAGAGAGTGCACTGGCACCACTGGGGCTGCACTGCAGTGAGTCCAGAGAGTGCACTGGCACCACTGGGGATGCAGTGCAGTGAGTCCAGAGAGTGCACTGGCACCAATAGAAATGCACTGCAGTGAGTCCAGAGAGTGCACTGGCTCCACTGGGGATGCCCTGCACTGAGTCCAGAGAGTGCACTGGCACCACTGGGGATGCAATGCAGTGAGTCCAGAGAGTGCAATGGAACCACTGGGGATGCAGTGCAGTGAGTCCAGAGAGTGCACTGGCACCACTGGGGATGCACTGCAGTGAGTCCAGAGACTACACATGCACCACTGGGGATGCAGTGCAGTGAGTCCAGAGAGAGCACTGGCACCACTGGGGATGCAGTGCTGTGAGTCCAGAGAGTGCACTGGCACCACAGGGGATACACTGCAGTGAGTCCAGAGAGTGCACTGGCACCACTGGGGATGCAGCACAGTGAGTCCAGAGAGTGCACTGTCACCACTGGGGATGCAGCGCAGTGACTACAGAGAGTGCACTGGCACCAAAAGGGATGCACTGCAGTGAGTCCAGAGAGTGCACTGGCACCAGTGGGGATGCAATGCAGTGGGTCCAGAGAGTGCACTGGCACCACTGGGGATGCAGTGCAGTGAGTCCAGAGACTGCACTGGCACCACTGGGGATGCACTGCAGTGAGTCCAGAGAGTTCACTGGCACCACTGGGGATGCAGTGCAGTGAGTCCAGAGATTGCACTGGCACCATTGGGGATGCAGTGCAGTGGGTCCAGAGAGTGCAGTGGCACCACTGGGGATGCAGCGCAGTGACTACAGAGAGTGCACTGGCTCCACTGGGGATGCACTGCAGTGAGTCCAGAGAGTGCACTGGCACCACTGGGGATGCAGTGCAGTGAGTCCAGAGAGTGCCCTTGCACCACTGGAGATGCAGTGCAGTGAGTCCAGAGAGTGCACTGGCACCACTGGGGATGCAGTTTAGTGAGTCCAGAGAGTGCACCGGCTCCAATGGGGATACGCTGCAGACAGTCCAGAGAGTAAACTGGCTCCACTGGGGATGCAGTGCAGTGAGTCCAGAGAGTGCACTGGCACCACTGGGGATGCACTGCAGTGAGTCCAGAGAGTACTCTGGCACCACTGAGCTGCACTGCAGTGAGTCCAGAGATTGCACTGGCACCACTGGGGATGCACTGCAGTGAGTCCAGAGACTACACTGGCACCACTGGGGATGCAGTGCAGTGAGTCCAGAGAGTGCACTGGCACCACTGGGGATGCATCCCGGTGAGTCCAGAGAGTGCACTGGCACCACTGGGGATGCAGTGCAGTGAGTCCAGAGAGTGCACTGTCACCACTGGTGATGCAGTGCAGTGAGTCCAGAGAGCCACTGGCACCATTGGGGATGCAGTGCACTGAGTCCAGAGAGTGCACTGGCACCATTGGGGATGCAGTGCAGTGAGTCCAGAGAGTGCACTGGCACCATTGGGGATGCAGTGCAGTGAGTCCAGAGAGTGCACTGGCACCATTGGGGATGCAGTGCAGTGAGTCCAAAGAGTGCACTGGCACCAGAGGGGATGCAGTGCAGTGAGATCAGAGAGTGCACTGGCACCACTGGGGATGCAGTGCAGTGAGTCCAGAGAGTGCACTGGCACCACTGGGGATGCACTGCAGTGAGTCCTGAGAGTGCAATGGCACCACTGGGGATGCAGTGCAGTGAGTCCAGAGAGTGCACTGGCACCACTGGGGATGCAGTGCAGTGAGTCCAGAGAGTGCACTGGCACCAACTGGAGCTGCACTGCTGTGAGTCCTGAGATTGCACTGGCACCACTGGGGTTACAGTGCAGTGAGTCCAGAGACTACACTGGCACCACTGGGGTTGCACTGCAGTGAGTTCAGAGACTTCACAGGCACCACTGGGGATGCAGTGCAGTGAGTCCAGAGAGTGCACTGGCACCAGTGGGGATTCACTGCAGTGAGTCCAGAGAGTGCACTGACACCACTGGGAATGCACTGCAGTGAGTACTGAGAGTGCACTGGCACCTAAGGGGCTGCACTGCAGTGAGTCCAGAGAGTGCACTGGCACCACTGGGGATGCAGTGCAGTGAGTCCAGAGAGTGCACTGGCACCATTGGGGATGCAGTGCAGTGAGTCCAGAGAGTGCACTGGCACCACTGGGGCTGCACTGCAGTGAGTCCAGAGAGTGCACTGGCACCACTGGGGATGCAGTGCAGTGAGTCCAGAGAGTGCACTGGCACCAATAGAGATGCACTGCAGTGAGTCCAGAGAGTGCACTGGCTCCACTGGGGATGCCCTGCACTGAGTCCAGAGAGTGCACTGGCACCACTGGGGATGCAATGCAGTGAGTCCAGAGAGTGCAATGGAACCACTGGGGATGCAGTGCAGTGAGTCCAGAGAGTGCACTGGCACCACTGGGGATGCACTGCAGTGAGTCCAGAGACTACACATTCACCACTGGGGATGCAGTGCAGTGAGTCCAGAGAGAGCACTGGCACCACTGGGGATGCAGTGCTGTGAGTCCAGAGAGTGCACTGGCACCACAGGGGATACACTGCAGTGAGTCCAGAGAGTGCACTGGCACCACTGGGGATGCAGCACAGTGAGTCCAGAGAGTGCACTGTCACCACTGGGAATGCAGCGCAGTGACTACAGAGAGTGCACTGGCACCACTGGGGATGCACTGCAGTGAGTCCAGAGAGTGCACTGGCACCAGTGGGGATGCAATGCAGTGGGTCCAGAGAGTGCACTGGCACCACTGGGGATGCAGTGCAGTGAGTCCAGAGACTGCACTGGCACCACTGGGGATGCACTGCAGTGAGTCCAGAGAGTTCACTGGCACCACTGGGGATGCAGTGCAGTGAGTCCAGAGATTGCACTGGCACCATTGGGGATGCAGTGCAGTGGGTCCAGAGAGTGCAGTGGCACCACTGGGGATGCAGTGCAGTGAGTCCAGAGAGTGCACTGGCTCCACTGGGGATGCACTGCACTGAGTCCAGAGAGTGCACTGGCACCACTGGGGATGCAGTGCAGTGAGTCCAGAGAGTGCCCTTGCACCACTGGAGATGTAGTGCAGTGAGTCCAGACAGTGCACTGGCACCACTGGGGATGCAGTTTAGTGAGTCCAGAGAGTGCACCGGCTCCAATGGGGATACGCTGCAGACAGTCCAGAGAGTAAACTGGCTCCACTGGGGATGCAGTGCAGTGAGTCCAGAGAGTGCACTGGCACCACTGGGGATGCACTGCAGTGAGTCCAGAGAGTACTCTGGCACCACTGAGCTGCACTGCAGTGAGTCCAGAGATTGCACTGGCACCACTGGGGATGCACTGCAGTGAGTCCAGAGACTACACTGGCACCAGTGGGGATGCAGTGCAGTGAGTCCAGAGAGTGCACTGGCACCACTGGGGATGCATCCCGGTGAGTCCAGAGAGTGCACTGGCACCACTGGGGATGCAGTGCAGTGAGTCCAGAGAGTGCACTGTCACCACTGGTGATGCAGTGCAGTGAGTCCAGAGAGCCACTGGCACCATTGGGGATGCAGTGCACTGAGTCCAGAGAGTGCACTGGCACCATTGGGGATGCAGTGCAGTGAGTCCAGAGAGTGCACTGGCACCATTGGGGATGCAGTGCAGTGAGTCCAGAGAGTGCACTGGCACCATTGGGGATGCAGTGCAGTGAGTCCAAAGAGTGCACTGGCACCAGAGGGGATGCAGTGCAGTGAGATCAGAGAGTGCACTGGCACCACTGGGGATGCAGTGCAGTGAGTCCAGAGAGTGCACTGGCACCACTGGGGATGCACTGCAGTGAGTCCTGAGAGTGCAATGGCACCACTGGGGATGCAGTGCAGTGAGTCCAGAGACTACACTGGCACCACTGGGGTTGCAGTGCAGTGAGTCCAGAGAGTGCACTGGCACCATTGGGGATGCAGTGCAGTGAGTCCAGAGAGTGCACTGGCACCATTGGGGATGCAGTGCAGTGAGTCCAGAGAGTGCACTGGCACCATTGGGGATGCAGTGCAGTGAGTCCAGAGAGTGCACTGGCACCATTGGGGATGCAGTGCAGTGAGTCCAAAGAGTGCACTGGCACCAGAGGGGATGCAGTGCAGTGAGATCAGAGAGTGCACTGGCACCACTGGGGATGCAGTGCAGTGAGTCCAGAGAGTGCACTGGCACCACTGGGGATGCACTGCAGTGAGTCCTGAGAGTGCAATGGCACCACTGGGGATGCAGTGCAGTGAGTCCAGAGAGTGCACTGGCACCACTGGGGATGCAGTGCAGTGAGTCCAGAGAGTGCACTGGCACCAACTGGAGCTGCACTGCTGTGAGTCCTGAGATTGCACTGGCACCACTGGGGTTACAGTGCAGTGAGTCCAGAGACTACACTGGCACCACAGGGGTTGCACTGCAGTGAGTCCAGAGACTTCACAGGCACCACTGGGGATGCAGTGCAGTGAGTCCAGAGAGTGCACTGGCACCAGTGGGGATTCACTGCAGTGAGTCCAGAGAGTGCACTGACACCACTGGGAATGCACTGCAGTGAGTACTGAGAGTGCACTGGCACCTAAGGGGCTGCACTGCAGTGAGTCCAGAGAGTGCACTGGCACCACTGGGGATGCAGTGCAGTGAGTCCAGAGAGTGCACTGGCACCAATGGGATGCAGTGCAGTGAGTCCACAGAGTGCACTGGCACACACAGGGGATACACTGCAGTGAGTCCAGAGAGTGCACTGGCACCACTGGGGATACAGCACAGTGAGTCCAGAGAGTGAAGTGTCACCACTTGGGACGCAGCGCAGTGACTACAGAGAGTGCAATGGAACCACTGGGGATGCAGTGCAGTGAGTCCAGAGAGTGGACTGGCACCAGTGGGGATGCACTGCAGTGGGTCCAGAGAGTGCACTGTCACCACAGGGGATGCAGTGCAGTGAGTCCAGAGAGTGCACTGGCACCACTGGGGATGCACTGCATTGAGTCCAGAGAGTGCACTGGCACCACTGGGGATGCAGTGCAGTGAGTCCAGAGAGTGCACTGGCACCACTGGTGATGCACTGCAGTGAGTCCAGAGAGTGCACTGGCTCCACTGGGGATGCAGTGCACTGAGTCCAGAGAGTGCACTGGCACCACTGGAGATGCACTGCAGTGAGTCCAGAGAGTGCACTGGCACCATTGGGGATGCAGTGCACTGAGTCCAGAGAGTGCACTGGCACCACTGGATGCAGTGCACTGAGTCCAGAGAGTGCACTCTCAGCAGTGGGGATGCACTGCATTGAGTCCAGAGAGTGCACTGGCACAACAGGGGATGCAGTGCAGTGAGACCAGAGAGTGCACTGGCACCACTGGGGATCCAGTGCAGTGAGTGCAGAGAGTGCACTGGCTCCACTGGGGATGCAGTGCAGTGAGTCCAGAGAGTGCACTGGCACCACTGGGGATGCACTGCAGTGAGTCCTGAGAGTGCAATGGCACCACTGGGGATGCACTGCAATGAGTCCAGAGAGTGCACTGGCACCACTGTTGATGCAGTGCAGTGAGTCCAGAGAGTGCCCGTGCACCGCTGGGGATGCAGTGCAGTGAGTCCAGACAGTGCACTGGCACCACTGGGGATGCAGTTTAGTGAGTCCAGAGAGTGCACCGACTCCAATGGGGATACACTGCAGACAGTCCAGAGAGTGCACAGGCTCCACTGGGGATGCAGTGCAGTGAGTCCAGAGAGTGCACTGGCACCACTGGGGATGCACTGCAGTGAGTCCAGAGAGTGCACTGGCACCACTGAGCTGCACTGCAGTGAGTCCAGAGATTGCACTGGCACCACTGGGGATGCACTGCAGTGAGTCCAGAGACTACACTGGCACCACTGGGAATGCACTTCAGTGAGTCCTGAGAGTGCACTGGCACCACTGTTGATGCAGTGCAGTGAGTCCAGAGAGTGCACTGGCACCACTGGGGATGCAGTGCAGTGAGTCCAGAGAGTGCACTGGCACCACTGGTGATGCAGTGCAGTGAGTCCAGAGAGTGCACTGGCACCACTGGGGATGCAGTGCAGTGAGTCCAGAGACTGCACATGCACCACTGGAGATGCAGTGCAGTGAGTCCAGAGAGTGCACTGGCACCATTGGGGATGCAGTGCACTGAGTCCAGAGAGTGCACTGGCACCATTGGGGATGCAGTGCAGTGAGTCCAGAGAGTGCACTGGCACCATTGGGGATGCAGTGCAGTGAGTCCAGAGAGTGCACTGCCACCATTGGGGATGCAGTGTAGTGAGTCCAAAGAGTGCACTGGCACCAGAGGGAATGCAGTGCAGTGAGACCAGAGAGTGCACTGGCACCACTGGGGATGCAGTGCAGTGAGTCCAGAGAGTGCACTGGCACCACTGGGGATGCACTGCAGTGAGTCCAGAGAGTGCAATGGCACCACTGGGGATGCACTGCAGTGAGTCCAGAGAGTGCACTGGCACCACTGGGGATGCAGTGCAGTGAGTCCAGAGAGTGCACTGGCACCAACTGGAGCTGCACTGCTGTGAGTCCTGAGATTGCACTGGCACCACTGGGGTTACAGTGCAGTGAGTCCAGAGACTACACTGGCACCACTGGGGTTGCACTGCAATGAGTCCAGAGACTTCACAGGCACCACTGGGGATGCAGTGCAGTGAGTCCAGAGAGTGCACTGGCACCAGTGGGGATTCACTGCAGTGAGTCCAGAGAGTGCACTGACACCACTGGGAATGCACTGCAGTGAGTACTGAGAGTGCACTGGCACCTAAGGGGCTGCACTGCAGTGAGTCCAGAGAGTGCACTGGCACCACTGGGGATGCAGTGCAGTGAGTCCACAGAGTGCACTGGCACCAATGGGATGCAGTGCAGTGAGTCCACAGAGTGCACTGGCACACACAGGGGATACACTGCAGTGAGTCCAGAGAGTGCACTGGCACCATTGGGGATGCAGTGCACTGAGTCCAGAGAGTGCACTGGCACCACTGGATGCAGTGCACTGAGTCCAGAGAGTGCACTCTCAGCAGTGGGGATGCACTGCATTGAGTCCAAAGAGTGCACTGGCACAACAGGGGATGCAGTGCAGTGAGACCAGAGAGTGCACTGGCACCACTGGTGATCCAGTGCAGTGAGTGCAGAGAGTGCACTGGCTCCACTGGGGATGCAGTGCAGTGAGTCCAGAGAGTGCACTGGCACTACTGGGGATGCACTGCAGTGAGTCCTGAGAGTGCAATGGCACCACTGGGGATGCACTGCAGTGAGTCCATAGAGTGCACTGGCACCACTGGGGATGCAGTGCAGTGAGTCCAGAGAGTGCACTGGCACCATTGGGGATGCAGTGCACTGAGTCCAGAGAGTGCACTGGCACCACTGGATGCAGTGCACTGAGTCCAGAGAGTGCACTCTCAGCAGTGGGGATGCACTGCATTGAGTCCAAAGAGTGCACTGGCACAACAGGGGATGCAGTGCAGTGAGACCAGAGAGTGCACTGGCACCACTGGGGATCCAGTGCAGTGAGTGCAGAGAGTGCACTGGCTCCACTTGGGATGCAGTGCAGTGAGTCCAGAGAGTGCACTGGCACCACTGGGGATGCACTGCAGTGAGTCCTGAGAGTGCAATGGCACCACTGGGGATGCACTGCAATGAGTCCAGAGAGTGCACTGGCACCACTGTTCATGCAGTGCAGTGAGTCCAGAGAGTGCCCGTGCACCGCTGGGGATGCAGTGCAGTGAGTCCAGACAGTGCACTGGCACCACTGGGGATGCAGTTTAGTGAGTCCAGAGAGTGCACCGGCTCCAATGGGGATACACTGCAGACAGTCCAGAGAGTGCACTGGCTCCACTGGGGATGCAGTGCAGTGAGTCCAGAGAGTGCACTGGCACCACTGGGGATGCACTGCAGTGAGTCCAGAGAGTGCACTGGCACCACTGAGCTGCACTGCAGTGAGTCCAGAGATTGCACTGGCACCACTGGGGATGCACTGCAGTGAGTCCAGAGACTACACTGGCACCACTGGGGATGCACTTCAGTGAGTCCAGAGAGTGCACTGGCACCACTGTTGATGCAGTGCAGTGACTCCAGAGAGTGCACTGGCACCACTGGGGATGCAGTGCAGTGAGTCCAGAGAGTGCACTGGCACCACTGGTGATGCAGGGCAGTGAGTCCAGAGAGTGCACTGGCACCACTGGGGATGCAGTGCAGTGAGTCCAGAGACTGCACATGCACCACTGGAGATGCAGTGCAGTGAGTCCAGAGAGTGCACTGGCACCATTGGGGATGCAGTGCACTGAGTCCAGAGAGTGCACTGGCACCATTGGGGATGCAGTGCAGTGAGTCCAGAGAGTGCACAGGCACCACTGGGGATGCAGTGCAGTGAGTCCAGAGAGTGCACTGGCACCATTGGGGATGCAGTGCAGTGAGTCCAAAGAGTGCACTGGCACCAGAGGGGATGCAGTGCAGTGAGACCAGAGAGTGCACTGGCACCACTGGGGATGCAGTGCAGTGAGTCCAGAGAGTGCACTGGCACCACTGGGGATGCACTGCAGTGAGTCCAGAGAGTGCAATGGCACCACTGGGGATGCACTGCAGTGAGTCCAGAGAGTGCACTGGCACCACTGGGGATGCAGTGCAGTGAGTCCAGAGAGTGCACTGGCACCAACTGGAGCTGCACTGCTGTGAGTCCTGAGATTGCACTGGCACCACTGGGGATGCAGTGCAGTGAGTCCAGAGAGTGCACTGGCACCACTGTTGATGCAGAGGAGTGAGTCCAGAGAGTGCACTGGCTCCACTGGGGATGCACTGCACTGAGTCCAGAGAGTGCACTGGCACCACTGGGGATGCAATGCAGTGAGTCCAGAGAGTGCAATGGAACCACAGGTGATGCAGCGCACTGAGTCCAGAGAGCCACTGGCACCACTGGGGAAGCAGTGCAGTGAGTCCAGATACTACACATGCACCACTGGGGATGCAGTGCAGTAAGTCCAGAGAGTGCACTGGCACCACTGGGGATGCACTGCAGTGAGTCCAGAGAATGCACTGGCACTAATGGGGATGCAGTGCAGTGACTCAAAAGAGTGCACTGGCACCACTGGGGATGCAGTGCAGTGAGTCCAGAGAGTGCCCTGGCACCAATGGTGATGCAGTGCAGTGAGTCCAGAGAGTGCAGTGGCACCACTGGGGATGCAGTGCAGTGAGTCCAGAGAGTGCACTGGCACCACTGGGGATGCAGTGCAGTGAGTCTAGAGAGTGCTCTGGCACCACTGAGCTACACTGCAGTGAGTCCAGTAATTGCACTGGCACCACTGGGGATGCACTGCTGTGAGTCCAGAGACTACACTGGCACCACTGGGGATGCAGTGCAGTGAGTCCAGAGAGTGCAAGGCACCACTGTTGATGCAGTGCAGTGAGTCCAGAGAGTGCACTGGCACCACTGGGGATGCAGTGCAGTGAGTCCAGAGAGTGCACTGGCACCAACTGGGGATGCAGTGCAGTGAGTCCAGAGAGTGCACTGGCCCCACTGGGGATGCAGTGCAGTGAGTCCAGAGAGTGCACTGGCACCACTGGGGATGCACCCCGGTGAGTCCAGAGAGTGCATTGGCACCACTGGGGATGCAGTGCAGTGAGTCCAGAGACTGCACTGTCACCACTGGGGTTTGAGTGCAGTGAGTCCAGAGAGTGCACTGGCAGGACTGGGGATGCAGTGCAGTGAGTCCAGAGAGTGCACTGGCACCACTGGGGATAAACTGCAGTGAGTCCAGACAGTGCACTGGCACCACTGGGGATGCAGTGCAGTGAGTCCTGAGAGTGCACTGGCACCATTGGGTGTGCAGTGCAGTGAGTCCAGAGAGTGCACTGGCACCACTGGGGCTGCACTGCAGTGAGTCCAGAGAGTGCACTGGCACCACTGGGGATGCAGTGCAGTGAGTCCAGAGAGTGCACTGGCACCAATGGAGATGCACTGCAGTGAGTCCAGAGAGTGCACTGGCTCCACTGGGGATGCCCTGCACTGAGTCCAGAGAGTGCACTGGCACCACTGGGGATGCAATGCAGTGAGTCCAGAGAGTGCAATGGAACCACTGGGGATGCAGTGCAGTGAGTCCAGAGAGTGCACTGGCACCACTGGAGATGCACTGCAGTGAGTCCAGAGACTACACATGCACCACTGGGGATGCAGTGCAGTGAGTCCAGAGAGAGCACTGGCACCACTGGGGATGCAGAACAGTGAGTCCAGAGACTGCACTGGCACCACTGGGGATGCACTGCAGTGAGTACTGAGAGTGCACTGGCACCTAAGGGGCTGCACTGCAGTGAGTCCAGAGAGTGCACTGGCACCACTGGGGATGCAGCGCAGTGACTACAGAGAGTGCACTGGCACCAAAAGGGATGCACTGCAGTGAGTCCAGAGAGTGCACTGGCACCAGTGGGGATGCAATGCAGTGGGTCCAGAGAGTGCACTGGCACCACTGGGGATGCAGTGCAGTGAGTCCAGAGACTGCACTGGCACCACTGGGGATGCACTGCAGTGAGTCCAGAGAGTTCACTGGCACCACTGGGGATGCAGAGCAGTGAGTCCAGAGATTGCACTGGCACCATTGGGGATGCAGTGCAGTGGGTCCAGAGAGTGCAGTGGCACCACTGGGGATGCAGTGCAGTGAGTCCAGAGAGTGCACTGGCTCCACTGGGGATGCACTGCACTGAGTCCAGAGAGTGCACTGGCACCACTGGGGATGCACTGCAGTGAGTCCAGAGACTACACTGGCACCAGTGGGGATGCAGTGCAGTGAGTCCAGAGAGTGCACTGGCACCACTGGGGATGCATCCCGGTGAGTCCAGAGAGTGCACTGGCACCACTGGGGATGCACTGCAGTGAGTCCAGAGAGTGCAATGGCACCAGTGGGGATGCACTGCAGTGAGTCCAGAGAGTGCACTGGCACCACTGGGGATGCAGTGCAGTGAGTCCAGAGAGTGCACTGGCACCAACTGGAGCTGCACTGCTGTGAGTCCTGAGATTGCACTGGCACCACTGGGGTTACAGTGCAGTGAGTCCAGAGACTACACTGGCACCACTGGGGTTGCACTGCAATGAGTCCAGAGACTTCACAGGCACCACTGGGGATGCAGTGCAGTGAGTCCAGAGAGTGCACTGGCTCCACTGGGGATTCACTGCAGTGAGTCCAGAGAGTGCACTGACACCACTGGGAATGCACTGCAGTGAGTACTGAGAGTGCACTGGCACCTAAGGGGCTGCACTGCAGTGAGTCCAGAGAGTGCACTGGCACCACTGGGGATGCAGTGCAGTGAGTCCAGAGAGTGCACTGGCACCAATGGGATGCAGTGCAGTGAGTCCACAGAGTGCACTGGCACACACAGGGGATACACTGCAGTGAGTCCAGAGAGTGCACTGGCACCATTGGGGATGCAGTGCACTGAGTCCAGAGAGTGCACTGGCACCACTGGATGCAGTGCACTGAGTCCAGAGAGTGCACTCTCAGCAGTGGTGATGCACTGCATTGAGTCCAAAGAGTGCACTGGCACAACAGGGGATGCAGTGCAGTGAGACCAGAGAGTGCACTGGCACCACTGGTGATCCAGTGCAGTGAGTGCAGAGAGTGCACTGGCTCCACTGGGGATGCAGTGCAGTGAGTCCAGAGAGTGCACTGGCACCACTGGGGATGCACTGCAGTGAGTCCTGAGAGTGCAATGGCACCACTGGGGATGCAGTGCAGTGAGTCCAGAGAGTGCACTGGCACCACTGGGGATGCACTGCAGTGAGTCCAGAGAGTGCACTGGCACCACTGGGGATGCAATGCAGTGAGTCCAGAGAGTGCAATGGAACCACTGGTGATGCAGTGCAGTGAGTCCAGAGAGCCACTGGCACCACTGGGGATGCAGTGCAGTGAGTCCAGAGACTACACATGCACCACTGGGGATGCAGTGCAGTGAGTCCAGAGAGTGCACTGGCACCACTGGTGATGCAGTGCCGTGAGTCCACAGAGTGCACTGGCACCACTGGGGATGCAGTGCAGTGAGTCCAGAGAGTGCACTGGCACCAACTGGAACTGCACTGCTGTGAGTCCTGAGATTGCACTGGCACCACTGGGGTTACAGTGCAGTGAGTCCAGAGACTACACTGGCACCACTGGGGTTGAACTGCAGTGAGTCCAGAGACTTCACAGGCACCACTGGGGATGCAGTGCAGTGAGTCCAGAGAGTGCACTGGCACCACTGGGGATGCAGTTCAGTGAGTCCAGAGAGTGCACTGTAACCACTGGGGATTCAGTGCAGTGAGTCCAGAGAGTGCACTGGCACCACCGGGGATTCACTGCAGTGAGTCCAGAGAGTGCACTGACACCACTGGGAATGCACTGCAGTGAGTCCAGAGAGTGCACTGGAACCACTGGGGATGCAATGCAGTGAGTCCAGAGAGTGCACTGGCACCACTGGGGATGCAGTGCAGTGAGTCCAGAGAGTGCACTGGCACACACAGGGGATACACTGCAGTGAGTCCAGAGAGTGCACTGGCTCCACTGGGGATGCAGTGCAGTGAGTCCAGAGAGTGCACTGGCACCACTGGTGATGCACTGCAGTGAGTCCTGAGAGTGCAATGGCACCACTGGGGATGCACTGCAATGAGTCCAGAGAGTGCACTGGCACCACTGTTGATGCAGTGCAGTGAGTCCAGAGAGTGCCCGTGCACCGCTGGGGATGCAGTGCAGTGAGTCCAGACAGTGCACTGGCACCACTGGGGATGCAGTTTAGTGAGTCCAGAGAGTGCACCGGCTCCAATGGGGATACACTGCAGACAGTCCAGAGAGTGCACTGGCTCCACTGGGGATGCAGTGCAGTGAGTCCAGAGAGTGCACTGGCACCACTGGGGATGCACTGCAGTGAGTCCAGAGAGTGCTCTGGCACCACTGAGCTGCACTGCAGTGAGTCCAGAGATTGCACTGGCACCACTGGGGATGCACTGCAGTGAGTCCAGAGACTACACTGGCACCACTGTGGATGCACTTCAGTGAGTCCAGAGAGTGCACTGGCACCACTGTTGATGCAGTGCAGTGACTCCAGAGAGTGCACTGGCACCACTGGGGATGCAGTGCAGTGAGTCCAGAGAGTGCACTGGCACCACTGGTGATGCAGTGCAGTGAGTCCAGAGAGTGCACTGGCACCACTGGGGATGCAGTGCAGTGAGTCCAGAGACTGCACATGCACCACTGGAGATGCAGTGCAGTGAGTCCAGAGAGTGCACTGGCACCATTGGGGATGCAGTGCACTGAGTCCAGAGAGTGCACTGGCACCATTGGGGATGCAGTGCAGTGAGTCCAGAGAGTGCACTGGCACCATTGGGGATGCAGTGCAGTGAGTCCAGAGAGTGCACTGGCACCATTGGGGATGCAGTGCAGTGAGTCCAAAGAGTGCACTGGCACCAGAGGGGATGCAGTGCAGTGAGACCAGAGAGTGCACTGGCACCACTGGGGATGCAGTGCAGTGAGTCCAGAGAGTGCACTGGCACCACTGGGGATGCACTGCAGTGAGTCCAGAGAGTGCAATGGCACCACTGGGGATGCACTGCAGTGAGTCCAGAGAGTGCACTGGCACCACTGGGGATGCAGTGCAGTGAGTCCAGAGAGTGCACTGGCACCAACTGGAGCTGCACTGCAGTGAGTCCTGAGATTGCACTGGCACCACTGTGGTTACAGTGCAGTGAGTCCAGAGACTACACTGGCACCACTGGGGTTGCACTGCAATGAGTCCAGAGACTTCACAGGCACCACTGGGGATGCAGTGCAGTGAGTCCAGAGAGTGCACTGACACCACTGGGAATGCACTGCAGTGAGTACTGAGAGTGCACTGGCACCTAAGGGGCTGCACTGCAGTGAGTCCAGAGAGTGCACTGGCACCACTGGGGATGCAGTGCAGTGAGTCCAGAGAGTGCACTGGCACCAATGGGATGCAGTGCAGTGAGTCCACAGAGTGCACTGGCACACACAGGGGATACACTGCAGTGAGTCCAGAGAGTGCACTGGCACCATTGGGGATGCAGTGCACTGAGTCCAGAGAGTGCACTGGCACCACTGGATGCAGTGCACTGAGTCCAGAGAGTGCACTCTCAGCAGTGGGGATGCACTGCATTGAGTCCAAAGAGTGCACTGGCACAACAGGGGATGCAGTGCAGTGAGACCAGAGAGTGCACTGGCACCACTGGTGATCCAGTGCAGTGAGTGCAGAGAGTGCACTGGCTCCACTGGGGATGCAGTGCAGTGAGTCCAGAGAGTGCACTGGCACCACTGGGGATGCACTGCAGTGAGTCCTGAGAGTGCAATGGCACCACTGGGGATGCACTGCAGTGAGTCCAGAGAGTGCACTGGCACCACTGGGGATGCACTGCAGTGAGTCCAGAGAGTGCACTGGCACCACTGGGGATGCAATGCAGTGAGTCCAGAGAGTGCAATGGAACCACTGGTGATGCAGTGCAGTGAGTCCAGAGAGCCACTGGCACCACTGGGGATGCAGTGCAGTGAGTCCAGAGACTACACATGCACCACTGGGGATGCAGTGCAGTGAGTCCAGAGAGTGCACTGGCACCACTGGTGATGCAGTGCCGTGAGTCCACAGAGTGCACTGGCACCACTGGGGATGCAGTGCAGTGAGTCCAGAGAGTGCACTGGCACCAACTGGAACTGCACTGCTGTGAGTCCTGAGATTGCACTGGCACCACTGAGGTTACAGTGCAGTGGGTCCAGAGACTACACTGGCACCACTGGGGTTGCACTGCAGTGAGTCCAGAGACTTCACAGGCACCACTGGGGATGCAGTGCCGTGAGTCCAGAGAGTGCACTGGCACCACTGGGGATGCAGTTCAGTGAGTCCAGAGAGTGCGCTGTCACCACTGGGGATGCAGTGCAGTGAGTCCAGAGAGTGCACTGGAACCACCGGGGATTCACTGCAGTGAGTCCAGATAGTGCACTGACACCACTGGGAATGCACTGCAGTGAGTCCAGAGAGTGCACTGGCACCTAAGGGACTGCACTGCAGTGAGTCCAGAGAGTGCACTGGCACCACTGGGGATGCACTGCAGTGAGTCCAGAGAGTGCACTGGAACCACTGGGGATGCAATGCAGTGAGTCCAGAGAGTGCACTGGCACCACTGGGGATGCAGTGCAGTGAGTCCACAGAGTGCACTGGCACACACAGGGGATACACTGCAGTGAGTCCAGAGAGTGCACTGGCTCCACTGGGGATGCACTGCACTGAGTCCAGAGAGTGCACTGGCACCACTGGGGATGCAGTGCAGTGAGTCCAGAGAGTGCACTGGCACCACTGGGGATGCACTGCAGTGAGTCCAGAGACTACACATGCACCACTGGGGATGCAGTGCAGTGAGTCCAGAGAGTACACTAGCACCACTGGGGATGCACTGCAGTGAGTCCAGAGACTATACATGCACCACTGGGGATGCAGTGCAGTGAGTCCAGAGAGTGCACTGGCACCACTGGAGATGCACTGCAGTGAGTCCAGAGACTGCACTGGCTCCACTGGGGATGCACTGCACTGAGTCCAGAGAGTGTACTGGCACCACTGGGGATGCAATGCAGTGAGTCCAGAGAGTGCAATGGAACCACTGGTGATGCAGTGCAGTGAGTCCAGAGAGCCACTGGCACCACTGGGGATGCAGTGCAGTGAGTCCAGAGACTACACTGGCACCACTGGGAATGCACTTCAGTGAGTCCTGAGAGTGCACTGGCACCACTGTTGATGCAGTGCAGTGACTCCAGAGAGTGCACTGGCACCACTGGGGATGCAGTGCAGTGAGTCCAGAGAGTGCACTGGCACCACTGGTGATGCAGTGCAGTGAGTCCAGAGAGTGCACTGGCACCACTACGGATGCACTGCAGTGAGTCCGGAGAGTGCCCTGGCACCAATGGTGATGCAGTGCAGTGAGTCCAGAGAGTGCACTGGCACCACTGGGGATGCAGTTTAGTGAGTCCAGAGAGTGCACCGGCTCCAATGGGGATACACTGCAGTGAGTCCAGAGAGTGCACTGGCACCACTGGGGATGCAGTGCAGTGAGTCCAGAGAGTGCACTGGCACCACTGGGGATGCAGTGCAGTGAGTCCAGAGAGTGCACTGGCACCACTGGGGATGCACTGCCGTTAGTCCAGAGAGTGCACTGGCTCCACTGGGGATGCAGTGCAGTGAGTCCAGAGAGTGCACTGGCACCACTGGGGATGCAGTGCAGTGAGTCCTGAGAGTGCAATGGCACCACAAGGGATGCACTGCAGTGAGTCCAGAGAGTGCACTGGCACCACTGGGGATGCAGTGCAGTGAGTCCAGAGAGTGCACTGGCACCACTGGGAATGCACCCCGGTGAGTCCAGAGAGTGCATTGGCACCACTGGGGATGCAGTGCAGTGAGTCCAGAGACTGCCCTGGCACCACTGGGGTTTTAGTGCAGTGAGTCCAGAGAGTGCACTGGCACCATTGGGGATGCAGTGCACTGAGTCCAGAGAGTGCACTGGCACCACTGGATGCAGTGCACTGAGTCCAGAGAGTGCACTCTCAGCAGTGGGGATGCACTGCATTGAGTCCAAAGAGTGCACTGGCACAACAGGGGATGCAGTGCAGTGAGACCAGAGAGTGCACTGGCCCACTGGTGATCCAGTGCAGTGAGTGCAGAGAGTGCACTGGCTCCACTGGGGATGCAGTGCAGTGAGTCCAGAGAGTGCACTGGCACCACTGGGGATGCACTGCAGTGAGTCCTGAGAGTGCAATGGCACCACTGGGGATGCACTGCAGTGAGTCCATAGCGTGCACTGGCACCACTGGGGATGCACTGCAGTGAGTCCAGAGAGTGCACTGGCACCATTGGGGATGCAGTGCACTGAGTCCAGAGAGTGCACTGGCACCACTGGATGCAGTGCACTGAGTCCAGAGAGTGCACTCTCAGCAGTGGGGATGCACTGCATTGAGTCCAAAGAGTGCACTGGCACAACAGGGGATGCAGTGCAGTGAGACCAGAGAGTGCACTGGCACCAGTGGGGATGCAGTGCAGTGAGTGCAGAGAGTGCACTGGCTCCACTTGGGATGCAGTGCAGTGAGTCCAGAGAGTGCACTGGCACCACTGGGGATGCACTGCAGTGAGTCCTGAGAGTGCAATGGCACCACTGGGGATGCACTGCAATGAGTCCAGAGAGTGCACTGGCACCACTGTTGATGCAGTGCAGTGAGTCCAGAGAGTGCCCGTGCACCGCTGGGGATGCAGTGCAGTGAGTCCAGACAGTGCACTGGCACCACTGGGGATGCAGTTTAGTGAGTCCAGAGAGTGCACCGGCTCCAATGGGGATACACTGCAGACAGTCCAGAGAGTGCACTGGCTCCACTGGGGATGCAGTGCAGTGAGTCCAGAGAGTGCTCTGGCACCACTGAGCTGCAGTGCAGTGAGTCCAGAGATTGCACTGGCACCACTGGGGATGCACTGCAGTGAGTCCAGAGACTACACTGGCACCACTGGGGATGCACTTCAGTGAGTCCAGAGAGTGCACTGGCACCACTGTTGATGCAGTGCAGTGACTCCAGAGAGTGCACTGGCACCACTGGGGATGCAGTGCAGTGAGTCCAGAGAGTGCACTGGCACCACTGGGGATGCAGTGCAGTGAGTCCAGAGACTGCACATGCACCACTGGAGATGCAGTGCAGTGAGTCCAGAGAGTGCACTGGCACCATTGGGGATGCAGTGCACTGAGTCCAGAGAGTGCACTGGCACCATTGGGGATGCAGTGCAGTGAGTCCAGAGAGTGCACAGGCACCACTGGGGATGCAGTGCAGTGAGTCCAGAGAGTGCACTGGCACCATTGGGGATGCAGTGCAGTGAGTCCAAAGAGTGCACTGGCACCAGAGGGGATGCAGTGCAGTGAGACCAGAGAGTGCACTGGCACCACTGGGGATGCAGTGCAGTGCGTACAGAGAGTGCACTGGCACCCCTGGGGATGCACTGCAGTGAGTCCAGAGAGTGCAATGGCACCACTGGGGATGCACTGCAGTGAGTCCAGAGAGTGCACTGGCACCACTGGGGATGCAGTGCAGTGAGTCCAGAGAGTGCACTGGCACCAACTGGAGCTGCACTGCTGTGAGTCCTGAGATTGCACTGGCACCACTGGGGATGCAGTGCAGTGAGTCCAGAGAGTGCACTGTCACCACTGTTGATGCAGTGCAGTGAGTCCAGAGAGTGCACTGGCTCCACTGGGGATGCACTGCACTGAGTCCAGAGAGTGCACTGGCACCACTGGGGATGCAATGCAGTGAGTCCAGAGAGTGCAATGGAACCACAGGTGATGCAGCGCACTGAGTCCAGAGAGCCACTGGCACCACTGGGGAAGCAGTGCAGTGAGTCCAGATACTACACATGCACCACTGGGGATGCAGTGCAGTAAATCCAGAGAGTGCACTGGCACCACTGGGGATGCACTGCAGTGAGTCCAGAGAATGCACTGGCACTAATGGGGATGCAGTGCAGTGACTCGAAAGAGTGCACTGGCACCACTGGTGATGCACTGCAGTGAGTCCAGAGAGTGCCCTGGCACCAATGGTGATGCAGTGCAGTGAGTTCAGAGAGTGCAGTGGCACCACTGGGGATGCAGTGCAGTGAGTCCAGAGAGTGCACTGGCACCACTGGGGATGCAGTGCAGTGAGTCCAGAGAGTGCTCTGGCACCACTGAGCTACACTGCAGTGAGTCCAGTAATTGCACTGGCACCACTGGGAATGCACTGCAGTGAGTCCAGAGACTATACTGGCACCACTGGGGATGCAGTGCAGTGAGTCCAGAGAGTGCAAGGCACCACTGTTGATGCAGTGCAGTGAGTCCAGAGAGTGCACTGGCACCACTGGGGATGCAGTGCAGTGAGTCCAGAGAGTGCACTGGCACCAACTGGGGATGCAGTGCAGTGAGTCCAGAGAGTGCACTGGCCCCACTGGGGATGCAGTGCAGTGAGACCAGAGAGTGCACTGGCACCACTGGGGATGCACCCCGGTGAGTCCAGAGAGTGCATTGGCACCACTGGGGATGCAGTGCAGTGAGTCCAGAGACTGCACTGTCACCACTGGGGTTTGAGTGCAGTGAGTCCAGAGAGTGCACTGGCAGGACTGGGGATGCAGTGCAGTGAGTCCAGAGAGTGCACTGGCACCACTGGGGATAAACTGCAGTGAGTCCAGAGAGTGCACTGGCACCACTGGGGATGCAGTGCAGTGAGTCCTGAGAGTGCACTGGCACCACTGGGGATGCAGTGCAGTGAGTCCAGAGAGTGCACTGGCACCACTGGGGCTGCACTGCAGTGAGTCCAGAGAGTGCACTGGCACCACTGGGGATGCAGTGCAGTGAGTCCAGAGAGTGCACTGGCACCAATGGAGATGCACTGCAGTGAGTCCAGAGAGTGCACTGGCTCCACTGGGGATGCAATGCAGTGAGTCCAGAGAGTGCAATGGAACCACTGGGGATGCAGCACAGTGAGTCCAGAGAGTGCACTGTCACCACTGGGGATGCAGCGCAGTGACTACAGAGAGTGCACTGGCACCAAAATGGATGCACTGCAGTGAGTCCAGAGAGTGCACTGGCACCAGTGGGGATGCAATGCAGTGGGTCCAGAGAGTGCACTGGCACCACTGGGGATGCAGTGCAGTGAGTCCAGAGACTGCACTGGCACCACTGGGGATGCACTGCAGTGAGTCCAGAGAGTTCACTGGCACCACTGGGGATGCAGTGCAGTGAGTCCAGAGATTGCACTGGCACCATTGGGGATGCAGTGCAGTGGGTCCAGAGAGTGCAGTGGCACCACTGGGGATGCACTGCAGTGAGTCCAGAGAGTGCACTGGCTCCACTGGGGATGCACTGCACTGAGTCCAGAGAGTGCACTGGCACCACTGGGGATGCATCCCGGTGAGTCCAGAGAGTGCACTGGCACTACTGGGGATGCAGTGCAGTGAGTCCAGAGAGTGCACTGTCACCACTGGTGATGCAGTGCAGTGAGTCCAGAGAGCCACTGGCACCACTGGGGATGCAGTGCAGTGAGTCCAGAGAGTGCACTGGCACCATTGGGGATGCAGTGCAGTGAGTCCAGAGAGTGCACTGGCACCATTGGAGATGCAGTGCAGTGAGTCCAGAGAGTGCACTGGCACCACTGGGGATGCAGTGCACTGAGTCCAGAGAGTGCACTCTCAGCAGTGGGGATGCACTGCAGTGAGTCCAAAGAGTGCACTGGCACCAGAGGGGATGCAGTACAGTGAGACCAGAGAGTGCACTGGCACCACTGGGGATGCAGTGCAGTGACTCCAGAGAGTGCACTGGCATCACTGGGGATGCACTGCAGTGAGTCCTGAGAGTGCACTGTCACCACTGGTGATGCAGTGCAGTGAGTCCAGAGAGCCACTGGCACCACTGGGGATGCAGTGCAGTGAGTCCAGAGAGTGCACTGGCACCATTGGGGAATGCAGTGCAGTGAGTCCAGAGAGTGCACTGGCACCATTGGGGATGCAGTGCAGTGACTACAGAGAGTGCACTGGCACCATTGGGGATGCAGTGCAGTGAGTCCAGAGAGTGCACTGGCACCATTGGGGATGCAGTGCAGTGAGTCCAAAGAGTGCACTGGCACCAGAGGGGATGCAGTGCAGTGAGATCAGAGAGTGCACTGGCACCACTGGGGATGCAGTGCAGTGAGTCCAGAGAGTGCACTGGCACCACTGGGGATGCACTGCAGTGAGTCCTGAGAGTGCAATGGCACCACTGGGGATGCAGTGCAGTGAGTCCAGAGAGTGCACTGGCACCACTGGGGATGCAGTGCAGTGAGTCCAGAGAGTGCACTGGCACCAACTGGAGCTGCACTGCTGTGAGTCCTGAGATTGCACTGGCACCACTGGGGTTACAGTGCAGTGAGTCCAGAGACTACACTGGCACCACTGGGGATGCACTGCAGTGAGTCCAGAGACTTCACAGGCACCACTGGGGATGCAGTGCAGTGAGTCCAGAGAGTGCACTGGCACCAGTGGGGATTCACTGCAGTGAGTCCAGAGAGTGCACTGACACCACTGGGAATGCACTGCAGTGAGTACTGAGAGTGCACTGGCACCTAAGGGGCTGCACTGCAGTGAGTCCAGAGAGTGCACTGGCACCACTGGGGATGCAGTGCAGTGAGTCCAGAGAGTGCACTGGCACCAATGGGATGCAGTGCAGTGAGTCCACAGAGTGCACTGGCACACACAGGGGATACACTGCAGTGAGTCCAGAGAGTGCACTGGCACCACTTAGGACGCAGCGCAGTGACTACAGAGAGTGCAATGGAACCACTGGGGATGCAGTGCAGTGAGTCCAGAGAGTGCACTGGCACCAGTGGGGATGCACTGCAGTGGGTCCAGAGAGTGCACTGGCACCACTGGGGATGCAGTGCAGTGAGTCCAGAGAGTGCACTGGCACCACTGGGGATGCACTGCAGTGAGTCCAGAGAGTGCACTGGCACCACTGGGGATGCAGTGCAGTGAGTCCAGAGAGTGCACTGGCACCACTGGTGATGCACTGCAGTGAGTCCAGAGAGTGCACTGGCTCCACTGGGGATGCAGTGCACTGAGTCCAGAGAGTGCACTGGCACCACTGGAGATGCACTGCAGTGAGTCCAGAGAGTGCACTGGCACCATTGGGGATGCAGTGCACTGAGTCCAGAGAGTGCACTGGCACCACTGGATGCAGTGCACTGAGTCCAGAGAGTGCACTCTCAGCAGTGGGGATGCACTGCATTGAGTCCAAAGAGTGCACTGGCACAACAGGGGATGCAGTGCAGTGAGACCAGAGAGTGCACTGGCACCACTGGGGATCCAGTGCAGTGAGTGCAGAGAGTGCACTGGCTCCACTGGGGATGCAGGGCAGTGAGTCCAGAGAGTGCACTGGCACCACTGGTGATGCACTGCAGTGAGTCCTGAGAGTGCAATGGCACCACTGGGGATGCACTGCAATGAGTCCAGAGAGTGCACTGGCACCACTGTTGATGCAGTGCAGTGAGTCCAGAGAGTGCCCGTGCACCGCTGGGGATTCAGTGCAGTGAGTCCAGACAGTGCACTGGCACCACTGGGGATGCAGTTTAGTGAGTCCAGAGAGTGCACCGGCTCCAATGGGGATACACTGCAGACAGTCCAGAGAGTGCACTGGCACCACTGGGGATGCACTGCAGTGAGTCCAGAGAGTGCTCTGGCACCACTGAGCTGCACTGCAGTGAGTCCAGAGATTGCACTGGCACCACTGGGGATGCACTGCAGTGAGTCCAGAGACTACACTGGCACCACTGGGGATGCACTTCAGTGAGTCCAGAGAGTGCACTGGCACCACTGTTGATGCAGTGCAGTGACTCCAGAGAGTGCACTGGCACCACTGGGGATGCAGTGCAGAGAGTCCAGAGAGTGCACTGGCACCACTGGTGATGCAGTGCAGTGAGTCCAGAGAGTGCACTGGCACCACTGGAGATGCAGTGCACTGAGTCCAGAGAGTGCACTGGCACCATTGGGGATGCAGTGCAGTGAGTCCAGAGAGTGCACTGGCACCATTGGGGATGCAGTGCAGTGAGTCCAGAGAGTGCACTGGCACCATTGGGGATGCAGTGCAGTGAGTCCAAAGAGTGCACTGGCACCAGAGGGGATGCAGTGCAGTGAGACCAGAGAGTGCACTGGCACCACTGGGGATGCAGTGCAGTGAGTCCAGAGAGTGCACTGGCACCACTGGGGATGCACTGCAGTGAGTCCAGAGAGTGCAATGGCACCACTGGGGATGCACTGCAGTGAGTCCAGAGAGTGCACTGGCACCACTGGGGATGCAGTGCAGTGAGTCCAGAGAGTGCACTGGCACGAACTGGAGCTGCACTGCTGTGAGTCCTGAGATTGCACTGGCACCACTGGGGTTACAGTGCAGTGAGTCCAGAGACTACACTGGCACCACTGGGGTTGCACTGCAATGAGTCCAGAGACTTCACAGGCACCACTGGGGATGCAGTGCAGTGAGTCCAGAGAGTGCACTGGCACCAGTGGGGATTCACTGCAGTGAGTCCAGAGAGTGCACTGACACCACTGGGAATGCACTGCAGTGAGTCCAGAGACTATACATGCACCACTGGGGATGCAGTGCAGTGAGTCCAGAGAGTGCACTGGCACCACTGGAGATGCACTGCAGTGAGTCCAGAGACTGCACTGGCTCCACTGGGGATGCACTGCACTGAGTCCAGAGAGTGTACTGGCACCACTGGGGATGCAATGCAGTGAGTCCAGAGAGTGCAATGGAACCACTGGTGATGCAGTGCAGTGAGTCCAGAGAGCCACTGGCACCACTGGGGATGCAGTGCAGTGAGTCCAGAGACTACACATGCACCACTGGGGATGCAGTGCAGTGAGTCCAGAGAGTGCACTGGCACCACTGGTGATGCAGTGCCGTGAGTCCAGAGAGTACACTGGCACCACTGGGGTTGCAGTGCAGTGAGTCCAGAGAATGCATTTTCACTAATGGGGATGCAGTGCAGTGACTCGAAAGAGTGCACTGGCACCACTGCGGATGCACTGCAGTGAGTCCGGAGAGTGCCCTGGCACCAATGGTGATGCAGTGCAGTGAGTCCAGAGAGTGCACTGGCACCACTGGGGATGCAGTTTAGTGAGTCCAGAGAGTGCACCGGCTCCAATGGGGATACACTGCAGTGAGTCCAGAGAGTGCACTGGCACCACTGGGGATGCAGTGCAGTGAGTCCAGAGAGTGCACTGGCACCACTGGGGATGCAGTGCAGTGAGTCCAGAGAGTGCACTGGCACCACTGGGGATGCACTGCCGTTAGTCCAGAGAGTGCACTGGCTCCACTGGGGATGCAGTGCAGTGAGTCCAGAGAGTGCACTGGCACCACTGGGGATGCAGTGCAGTGAGTCCTGAGAGTGCAATGGCACCACAAGGGATGCACTGCAGTGAGTCCAGAGAGTGCACTGGCACCACTGGGGATGCAGTGCAGTGAGTCCAGAGAGTGCACTGGCACCAACTGGGGATGCAGTGCAGTGAGTCCAGAGAGTGCACTGGCACCACTGGGGATGCACTGCAGTGAGTCCAGAGAGTGCACTGGCACCACTGGGAATGCACCCCGGTGAGTCCAGAGAGTGCATTGGCACCACTGGGGATGCAGTGCAGTGAGTCCAGAGACTGCCCTGGCACCACTGGGGTTTTAGTGCAGTGAGTCCAGAGAGTGCACTGGCACCATTGGGGATGCAGTGCACTGAGTCCAGAGAGTGCACTGGCACCACTGGATGCAGTGCACTGAGTCCAGAGAGTGCACTCTCAGCAGTGGGGATGCACTGCATTGAGTCCAAAGAGTGCACTGGCACAACAGGGGATGCAGTGCAGTGAGACCAGAGAGTGCACTGGCCCACTGGTGATCCAGTGCAGTGAGTGCAGAGAGTGCACTGGCTCCACTGGGGATGCAGTGCAGTGAGTCCAGAGAGTGCACTGGCACCACTGGGGATGCACTGCAGTGAGTCCTGAGAGTGCAATGGCACCACTGGGGATGCACTGCAGTGAGTCCATAGCGTGCACTGGCACCACTGGGGATGCACTGCAGTGAGTCCAGAGAGTGCACTGGCACCATTGGGGATGCAGTGCACTGAGTCCAGAGAGTGCACTGGCACCACTGGATGCAGTGCACTGAGTCCAGAGAGTGCACTCTCAGCAGTGGGGATGCACTGCATTGAGTCCAAAGAGTGCACTGGCACAACAGGGGATGCAGTGCAGTGAGACCAGAGAGTGCACTGGCACCACTGGGGATCCAGTGCAGTGAGTGCAGAGAGTGCACTGGCTCCACTTGGGATGCAGTGCAGTGAGTCCAGAGAGTGCACTGGCACCACTGGGGATGCACTGCAGTGAGTCCTGAGAGTGCAATGGCACCACTGGGGATGCACTGCAATGAGTCCAGAGAGTGCACTGGCACCACTGTTGATGCAGTGCAGTGAGTCCAGAGAGTGCCCGTGCACCGCTGGGGATGCAGTGCAGTGAGTCCAGACAGTGCACTGGCACCACTGGGGATGCAGTTTAGTGAGTCCAGAGAGTGCACCGGCTCCAATGGGGATACACTGCAGACAGTCCAGAGAGTGCACTGGCTCCACTGGGGATGCAGTGCAGTGAGTCCAGAGAGTGCTCTGGCACCACTGAGCTGCAGTGCAGTGAGTCCAGAGATTGCACTGGCACCACTGGGGATGCACTGCAGTGAGTCCAGAGACTACACTGGCACCACTGGGGATGCACTTCAGTGAGTCCAGAGAGTGCACTGGCACCACTGGGGATGCACTGCAGTGAGTCCAGAGACTACACTGGCACCACTGGGGATGCACTTCAGTGAGTCCAGAGAGTGCACTGGCACCACTGTTGATGCAGTGCAGTGACTCCAGAGAGTGCACTGGCACCACTGGGGATGCAGTGCAGTGAGTCCAGAGAGTGCACTGGCACCACTGGGGATGCAGTGCAGTGAGTCCAGAGACTGCACATGCACCACTGGAGATGCAGTGCAGTGAGTCCAGAGAGTGCACTGGCACCATTGGGGATGCAGTGCACTGAGTCCAGAGAGTGCACTGGCACCATTGGGGATGCAGTGCAGTGAGTCCAGAGAGTGCACAGGCACCACTGGGGATGCAGTGCAGTGAGTCCAGAGAGTGCACTGGCACCATTGGGGATGCAGTGCAGTGAGTCCAAAGAGTGCACTGGCACCAGAGGGGATGCAGTGCAGTGAGACCTGAGAGTGCACTGGCACCACTGGGGATGCAGTGCAGTGAGTACAGAGAGTGCACTGGCACCCCTGGGGATGCACTGCAGTGAGTCCAGAGAGTGCAATGGCACCACTGGGGATGCACTGCAGTGAGTCCAGAGAGTGCACTGGCACCACTGGGGATGCAGTGCAGTGAGTCCAGAGAGTGCACTGGCACCAACTGGAGCTGCACTGCTGTGAGTCCTGAGATTGCACTGGCACCACTGGGGATGCAGTGCAGTGAGTCCAGAGAGTGCACTGTCACCACTGTTGATGCAGTGCAGTGAGTCCAGAGAGTGCACTGGCTCCACTGGGGATGCACTGCACTGAGTCCAGAGAGTGCACTGGCACCACTGGGGATGCAATGCAGTGAGTCCAGAGAGTGCAATGGAACCACAGGTGATGCAGCGCACTGAGTCCAGAGAGCCACTGGCACCACTGGGGAAGCAGTGCAGTGAGTCCAGATACTACACATGCACCACTGGGGATGCAGTGCAGTAAATCCAGAGAGTGCACTGGCACCACTGGGGATGCACTGCAGTGAGTCCAGAGAATGCACTGGCACTAATGGGGATGCAGTGCAGTGACTCGAAAGAGTGCACTGGCACCACTGGTGATGCACTGCAGTGAGTCCAGAGAGTGCCCTGGCACCAATGGTGATGCAGTGCAGTGAGTCCAGAGAGTGCACTGGCACCACTGGGGATGCAGTGCAGTGAGTCCAGAGAGTGCACTGGCACCACTGGGGATGCAGTGCAGTGAGTCCAGAGAGTGCTCTGGCACCACTGAGCTACACTGCAGTGAGTCCAGTAATTGCACTGGCACCACTGGGGATGCACTGCAGTGAGTCCAGAGACTATACTGGCACCACTGGGGATGCAGTGCAGTGAGTCCAGAGAGTGCAAGGCACCACTGTTGATGCAGTGCAGTGAGTCCAGAGAGTGCACTGGCACCACTGGGGATGCAGTGCAGTGAGTCCAGAGAGTGCACTGGCACCAACTGGGGATGCAGTGCAGTGAGTCCAGAGAGTGCACTGGCCCCACTGGGGATGCAGTGCAGTGAGACCAGAGAGTGCACTGGCACCACTGGGGATGCACCCCGGTGAGTCCAGAGAGTGCATTGGCACCACTGGGGATGCACTGCAGTGAGTCCAGAGACTGCAATGTCACCACTGGGGTTTGAGTGCAGTGAGTCCAGAGAGTGCACTGGCAGGACTGGGGATGCAGTGCAGTGAGTCCAGAGAGTGCACTGGCACCACTGGGGATAAACTGCAGTGAGTCCAGACAGTGCACTGGCACCACTGGGGATGCAGTGCAGTGAGTCCTGAGAGTGCAATGGCACCACAAGGGATGCGGTGCAGTGAGTCCAGAGAGTGCACTGGCACCACTGGGGCTGCACTGCAGTGAGTCCAGAGAGTGCACTGGCACCACTGGGGATGCAGTGCAGTGAGTCCAGAGAGTGCACTGGCACCAATGGAGATGCACTGCAGTGAGTCCAGAGAGTGCACTGGCTCCACTGGGGATGCAATGCAGTGAGTCCAGAGAGTGCAATGGAACCACTGGGGATGCAGCACAGTGAGTCCAGAGAGTGCACTGTCACCACTGGGGATGCAGCGCAGTGACTACAGAGAGTGCACTGGCACCAAAATGGATGCACTGCAGTGAGTCCAGAGAGTGCACAGGCACCAGTGGGGATGCAATGCAGTGGGTCCAGAGAGTGCACTGGCACCACTGGGGATGCAGTGCAGTGAGTCCAGAGACTGCACTGGCACCACTGGGGATGCACTGCAGTGAGTCCAGAGAGTTCACTGGCACCACTGGGGATGCAGTGCAGTGAGTCCAGAGATTGCACTGGCACCATTGGGGATGCAGTGCAGTGGGTCCAGAGAGTGCAGTGGCACCACTGGGGATGCACTGCAGTGAGTCCAGAGAGTGCACTGGCTCCACTGGGGATGCACTGCACTGAGTCCAGAGAGTGCACTGGCACCACTGGGGATGCAGTGCAGTGAGTCCAGAGAGTGCCCTTGCACCACTGGAGATGCAGTGCAGTGAGTCCAGAGAGTGCACTGGCACCACTGGGGATGCAGTTTAGTGAGTCCAGAGAGTGCACCGGCTCCAATGGGGATACGCTGCAGACAGTCCAGAGAGTAAACTGGCTCCACTGGGGATGCAGTGCAGTGAGTCCAGAGAGTGCACTGGCACCACTGGGGATGCACTGCAGTGAGTCCAGAGAGTACTCTGGCACCACTGAGCTGCACTGCAGTGAGTCCAGAAATTGCACTGGCACCACTGGGGATGCACTGCAGTGAGTCCAGAGACTACACTGGCACCAGTGGGGATGCAGTGCAGTGAGTCCAGAGAGTGCACTGGCACCAGAGGGGATGCAGTACAGTGAGACCAGAGAGTGCACTGGCACCACTGGGGATGCAGTGCAGTGACTCCAGAGAGTGCACTGGCATCACTGGGGATGCACTGCAGTGAGTCCTGAGAGTGCACTGTCACCACTGGTGATGCAGTGCAGTGAGTCCAGAGAGCCACTGGCACCACTGGGGATGCAGTGCAGTGAGTCCAGAGAGTGCACTGGCACCATTGGGGAATGCAGTGCAGTGAGTCCAGAGAGTGCACTGGCACCATTGGGGATGCAGTGCAGTGAGTCCAGAGAGTGCACTGGCACCATTGGGGATGCAGTGCAGTGAGTCCAGAGAGTGCACTGGCACCATTGGGGATGCAGTGCAGTGAGTCCAAAGAGTGCACTGGCACCAGAGGGGATGCAGTGCAGTGAGATCAGAGAGTGCACTGGCACCACTGGGGATGCAGTGCAGTGAGTCCAGAGAGTGCACTGGCACCACTGGGGATGCACTGCAGTGAGTCCTGAGAGTGCACTGGCACCACTGGGGATGCAGTGCAGTGAGTCCAGAGAGTGCACTGGCACCACTGGGGATGCAGTGCAGTGAGTCCAGAGAGTGCACTGGCACCAACTGGAGCTGCACTGCTGTGAGTCCTGAGATTGCACTGGCACCACTGGGGTTACAGTGCAGTGAGTCCAGAGACTACACTGGCACCACTGGGGATGCACTGCAGTGAGTCCAGAGACTTCACAGGCACCACTGGGGATGCAGTGCAGTGAGTCCAGAGAGTGCACTGGCACCAGTGGGGATTCACTGCAGTGAGTCCAGAGAGTGCACTGACACCACTGGGAATGCACTGCAGTGAGTACTGAGAGTGCACTGGCACCTAAGGGGCTGCACTGCAGTGAGTCCAGAGAGTGCACTGGCACCAGTGGGGATGCAGTGCAGTGAGTCCAGAGAGTGCACTGGCACCAATGGGATGCAGTGCAGTGAGTCCACAGAGTGCACTGGCACACACAGGGGATACACTGCAGTGAGTCCAGAGAGTGCACTGGCACCACTGGGGATGCAGTGCAGTGAGTCCAGAGAGTGCACTGTCACCACTTAGGACGCAGCGCAGTGACTACAGAGAGTGCAATGGAACCACTGGGGATGCAGTGCAGTGAGTCCAGAGAGTGCACTGGCACCAGTGGGGATGCACTGCAGTGGGTCCAGAGAGTGCACTGGCACCACTGGGGATGCAGTGCAGTGAGTCCAGAGAGTGCACTGGCACCACTGGGGATGCACTGCAGTGAGTCCAGAGAGTGCACTGGCACCACTGGGGATGCAGTGCAGTGAGTCCAGAGAGTGCACTGGCACCACTGGTGATGCACTGCAGTGAGTCCAGAGAGTGCACTGGCTCCACTGGGGATGCAGTGCACTGAGTCCAGAGAGTGCACTGGCACCACTGGAGATGCACTGCAGTGAGTCCAGAGAGTGCACTGGCACCATTGGGGATGCAGTGCACTGAGTCCAGAGAGTGCACTGGCACCACTGGATGCAGTGCACTGAGTCCAGAGAGTGCACTCTCAGCAGTGGGGATGCTCTGCATTGAGTCCAAAGAGTGCACTGGCACAACAGGGGATGCAGTGCAGTGAGACCAGAGAGTGCACTGGCACCACTGGGGATCCAGTGCAGTGAGTGCAGAGAGTGCACTGGCTCCACTGGGGATGCAGGGCAGTGAGTCCAGAGAGTGCACTGGCACCACTGGTGATGCACTGCAGTGAGTCCTGAGAGTGCAATGGCACCACTGGGGATGCACTGCAATGAGTCCAGAGAGTGCACTGGCACCACTGTTGATGCAGTGCAGTGAGTCCAGAGAGTGCCCGTGCACCGCTGGGGATTCAGTGCAGTGAGTCCAGACAGTGCACTGGCACCACTGGGGATGCAGTTTAGTGAGTCCAGAGAGTGCACCGGCTCCAATGGGGATACACTGCAGACAGTCCAGAGAGTGCACTGGCACCACTGGGGATGCACTGCAGTGAGTCCAGAGAGTGCTCTGGCACCACTGAGCTGCACTGCAGTGAGTCCAGAGATTGCACTGGCACCACTGGGGATGCACTGCAGTGAGTCCAGAGACTACACTGGCACCACTGGGGATGCACTTCAGTGAGTCCAGAGAGTGCACTGGCACCACTGTTGATGCAGTGCAGTGACTCCAGAGAGTGCACTGGCACCACTGGGGATGCAGTGCAGAGAGTCCAGAGAGTGCACTGGCACCACTGGTGATGCAGTGCAGTGAGTCCAGAGAGTGCACTGGCACCACTGGAGATGCAGTGCACTGAGTCCAGAGAGTGCACTGGCACCATTGGGGATGCAGTGCAGTGAGTCCAGAGAGTGCACTGGCACCATTGGGGATGCAGTGCAGTGAGTCCAGAGAGTGCACTGGCACCATTGGGGATGCAGTGCAGTGAGTCCAAAGAGTGCACTGGCACCAGAGGGGATGCAGTGCAGTGAGACCAGAGAGTGCACTGGCACCACTGGGGATGCAGTGCAGTGAGTCCAGAGAGTGCACTGGCACCACTGGGGATGCACTGCAGTGAGTCCAGAGAGTGCAATGGCACCACTGGGGATGCACTGCAGTGAGTCCAGAGAGTGCACTGGCACCACTGGGGATGCAGTGCAGTGAGTCCAGAGAGTGCACTGGCACCAGTGGGGATTCACTGCAGTGAGTCCAGAGAGTGCACTGACACCACTGGGAATGCACTGCAGTGAGTACTGAGAGTGCACTGGCACCTAAGGGGCTGCACTGCAGTGAGTCCAGAGAGTGCACTGGCACCACTGGGGATGCAGTGCAGTGAGTCCAGAGAGTGCACTGGCACCAATGGGATGCAGTGCAGTGAGTCCAGAGAGTGCACTGGCACACACAGGGGATACACTGCAGTGAGTCCAGAGAGTGCACTGGCACCATTGGGGATGCAGTGCACTGAGTCCAGAGAGTGCACTGGCACCACTGGATGCAGTGCACTGAGTCCAGAGAGTGCACTCTCAGCAGTGGGGATGCACTGCATTGAGTCCAAAGAGTGCACTGGCACAACAGGGGATGCAGTGCAGTGAGACCAGAGAGTGCACTGGCACCACTGGTGATCCAGTGCAGTGAGTGCAGAGAGTGCACTGGCTCCACTGGGGATGCAGTGCAGTGAGTCCAGAGAGTGCACTGGCACCACTGGGGATGCACTGCAGTGAGTCCTGAGAGTGCAATGGCACCACTGGGGATGCACTGCAGTGAGTCCAGAGAGTGCACTGGCACCACTGGGGATGCACTGCAGTGAGTCCAGAGAGTGCACTGGCACCACTGGGGATGCAATGCAGTCAGTCCAGAGAGTGCAATGGAACCACTGGTGATGCAGTGCAGTGAGTCCAGAGAGCCACTGGCACCACTGGGGATGCAGTGCAGTGAGTCCAGAGACTACACATGCACCACTGGGGATGCAGTGCAGTGAGTCCAGAGAGTGCACTGGCACCACTGGTGATGCAGTGCCGTGAGTCCACAGAGTGCACTGGCACCACTGGGGATGCAGTGCAGTGAGTCCAGAGAGTGCACTGGCACCAACTGGAACTGCACTGCTGTGAGTCCTGAGATTGCACTGGCACCACTGGGGTTACAGTGCAGTGAGTCCAGAGACTACACTGGCACCACTGGGGTTGCACTGCAGTGAGTCCAGAGACTTCACAGGCACCACTGGGGATGAAGTGCAGTGAGTCCAGAGAGTGCACTGGCACCACTGGGGATGCAGTTCAGTGAGTCCAGAGAGTGCACTGTCACCACTGGGGATGCAGTGCAGTGAGTCCAGAGAGTGCACTGGCACCACCGGGGATTCACTGCAGTGAGTCCAGAGACTGCACTGACACCACTGGGAATGCACTGCAGTGAGTCCAGAGAGTGCACTGGCACCTAAGGGGCTGCACTGCAGTGAGTCCAGAGAGTGCACTGGCACCACTGGGGATGCACTGCAGTGAGTCCAGAGAGTGCACTGGAACCACTGGGGATGCAATGCAGTGAGTCCAGAGAGTGCACTGGCACCACTGGGGATGCAGTGCAGTGAGTCCACAGAGTGCACTGGCACACACAGGGGATACACTGCAGTCAGTCCAGAGAGTGCACTGGCTCCACTGGGGATGCACTGCACTGAGTCCAGAGAGTGCACTGGCACCACTGGGGATGCAATGCAGTGAGTCCAGAGAGTGCAATGGCACCACTGGGGATGCAGTGCAGTGAGTCCAGAGAGTGCACTGGCACCACTGGGGATGCACTGCAGTGAGTCCAGAGACTACACATGCACCACTGGGGATGCAGTGCAGTGAGTCCAGAGAGTGCACTGGCACCACTGGGGATGCACTACAGTGAGTCCAGAGACTACACATGCACCACTGGGGATGCAGTGCAGTGAGTCCAGAGAGTGCACTGGCACCAATGGAGATGCACTGCAGTGAGTCCAGAGAGTGCACTGGCTCCACTGGGGATGCACTGCACTGAGTCCAGAGAGTGTACTGGCACCACTGGGGATGCAATGCAGTGAGTCCAGAGAGTGCAATGGAACCACTGGTGATGCAGTGCAGTGAGTCCAGAGAGCCACTGGCACCACTGGGGATGCAGTGCAGTGAGTCCAGAGACTACACATGCACCACTGGGGATGCAGTGCAGTGAGTCCAGAGAGTGCACTGGCACCACTGGTGATGCAGTGCCGTGAGTCCAGAGAGTACACTGGCACCACTGGGGTTGCAGTGCAGTGAGTCCAGAGAATGCACTGGCACTAATGGGGATGCAGTGCAGTGACTCGAAAGAGTGCACTGGCACCACTGCGGATGTACTGCAGTGAGTCCGGAGAGTGCACTGGCACCAATGGTGATGCAGTGCAGTGAGTCCAGAGAGTGCACTGGCACCACTGGGGATGCAGTGCAGTGAGTCCAGAGAGTGCACTGGCTCCACTGGGGATGCAGTGCAGTGAGTCCAGAGAGTGCACTGGCACCACTGGGGATGCAGTGCAGTGAGTCCTGAGAGTGCAATGGCACCACAAGGGATGCACTGCAGTGAGTCCAGAGAGTGCACTGGCACCACTGGGGATGCAGTGCAGTGAGTCCAGAGAGTGCACTGGCACCAACTGGGGATGCAGTGCAGTGAGTCCAGAGAGTGCACTGGCACCACTGGGGATGCACTGCAGTGAGTCCAGAGAGTGCACTGGCACCACTGGGGATGCACCCCGGTGAGTCCAGAGAGTGCATTGGCACCACTGGGGATGCAGTGCAGTGAGTCCAGAGACTGCCCTGGCACCACAGGGGTTTTAGTGCAGTGAGTCCAGAGAGTGCACTGGCACCACTGGGGATGCACTGCAGTGAGTCCAGAGAGTGCCCTTGCACCACTGGGGATAAACTGCAGTGAGTCCAGACAGTGCACTGGCACCACTGGGGATGCAGTGCAGTGAGTCCAGAGACTGCACTGGCTCCACTGGGGATGCAGTGCAGTGAGTCCAGAGAGTGCACTGGCACCACTGGGGATGCAGTGCAGTGAGTCCAGAGAGTGCACTGGCACCACTGGGGATGCAGTGCAGTGAGTCCAGAGAGTGCACTGGCACCAATGGAGATGCACTGCAGTGGGTCCAGAGAGTGCACTGGCACCACTGGGGATGCACTGCAGTGAGTCCAGAGAGTGCACTGGCACCACTGGGGATGCAGTGCAGTGAGTCCAGAGACTGCACTGGCACCACTGGTGATGCACTGCAGTGAGTCCAGAGAGTGCACTGGCACCACTGGGGATGCAGTGCAGTGAGTCCAGAGACTGCACTGGCACCACTGGGGTTTTAGTGCAGTCAGTCCAGAGAGTGCACTGGCACCACTGGGGATGCAGTACAGTGAGTACAGTGAGTGCACTGGCACCACTGGGTATGCACTTCAGTGAGTCCAGTGAGTGCACTGGCACCACTGGGGATGCACTTCAGTAAGTCCAGAGAGTGCACTCTCTGGACTTGCCGGGGTGCATCCCCAGTGGTGCCAGTGCACTCTCTGGACTCACCGGGGTGCATCCCCAGTGGTGCCAGTGCACTCTCTGGACTCACTGCACTGCATCCCCAGTGGTGCCAGTGGCCTCTCTGGACTCACTGCACTGCATCCCCAGTGGTGCTAGTGCACACTCTGGACTCACTGCACTGCATCCCCAGTGGTGCCGGTGCACTCTCTGGACTCACTGCACTGCATCCCCAGTGGAGCCAGTGCACTCTCTGGACTCACTGCACTGCATCCCCAGTGGTGCCAGTGCACACTCTGGACTCACTGCAGTGCATCCCCAGTGGTGCTAGTGCACTCTCTGGACCAACGGCACTGCATCCCCAGTGGTGCCAGTGCACTCTCTGGACTCACTGCACTGCATCCCCAGTGGTGCCAGTGCCCTCCCTGGACTCACTGCACTGCATCCCCAGTGGTGCCAGTGTAGTCTCTATGTTAGTATTGGGGAGAATCGAATGGATGTTTTACTAATGTCTCTTAGGTAATGGGACCTACAGTATAATTAAGCATTGCCAAATGTACTTACATTATCAATTAATCTATGTATACTGGATACTTAGGGAGTACATTGAACAATCAAAAGAATCATTGAAGGGGAACCTTGGGAGGGAACAGGTACAACCTGACCTTGGATAAGGGCCTGGAAATGATGAAATGAGTTGAAGCAGAACCAAGAAGCGGAGGGAGCATGCGTCGAGTAAGAAAGGTGAAAAGTTTAGCGGAGAGGAAGACTCCTTACTTCATCTGGACGACCACCTGGACGACCACCAGAGTGCGCCACGCATGTGCAAAGGGGAGGGGAGCTAATTAGAATGAAAAGCGAGGCTGATGTTGCAACCTGTAATGAATATGTATACCTGACGCAATATTGTATGTATAAATAACGGCTGGGAAGTAACGGGACTTGAGGCCAGATTTGGGCACCTGCCCCGGCTTCCAGCGCTGAATAAAGCACCTTCATATAATCACTTGGTGGTTATGTGGTTGCTACGCTAACATTTTGGCGACCCAGGTGGGACAGCGTGGGCACTGCTGAGGCGGCTCGTGTCTCGGTTTCGCTCCAGCCGGCACCGAGGGATTCTCGGGGAGCAGTCGACCACGACCGACCTCCGCTGCTCACGACGTACCACTGGAGTGGTAAGCAAAGGTGCTTTCAACTTTGGGTATTCGGTACCGATTTGGTTGGGAAAGCCTGCCGGTCAGACGCGGCGAAAGCCACGCTCGGTTGGGCAGGGAGCTCCCGGGGTAAGCCTAGGCGCCGTCCGTTAGACAGAGCGAAAGCTCTGCAGGTTCGGCATTGGTGGTTTGGTATTGGTAATTGTATTGGTTTGTGCTGAAGGGTCAGCACTTGGTATTATTGGTATGTAGTAAGCACGCTGCTGCTCCGGCAGCTTCTGGGAAAGCGTGCTGCTGCTCCGGCAGCTTCTGGGAGAGCACGCTGCTGCTCCGGCAGCTTTTGGGAAAGCGTGCTGCTGCTCCGGCAGCTTTTGGGAGAGCATGCTGCTGCTCCGGCAGCTTTTGGGAGAGTGTACTGCTGCTCCGGCAGCTTTTGGGAGAGCATGCTGCTGCTCCGGCAGCTTCTGGGAAAGCGTGCTGCTGCTCCGGCAGCTTCTGGGAGAGCACGCTGCTGCTCCGGCAGCTTTTGGGAGAGCACGCTGCTGCTCCGGCAGCTTTTGGGAAAGCGTGCTGCTGCTCCGGCAGCTTTTGGGAGAGCACGCTGCTGCTCCGGCAGCTTTTGGGAAAGCGTGCTGCTGCTCCGGCAGCTTTTGGGAGAGCATGCTGCTGCTCCGGCAGCTTTTGGCAAAGCGTGCTGCTGCTCCGGCAGCTTCTGGGAGAGCACGCTGCTGCTCCGGCAGCTTTTGGGAGAGTGTACTGCTGCTCCGGCAGCTTCTGGGAAAGTGTGCTGCTGCTCTGGCAGCTTTTGGGTTTGTATCATAAGCTCAAAATGAAAAAGATCAAAGGAATTCTGGGAAAAGATGTACCTATCCCGCGGACATCCCCGCTGGGGTGTTTGCTAGCACACTGGAAAGAGGGAGGTTTTGGTCAAGAAATGCGGAAAGGAAAGCTGATTGATTATTGTAATATTTGGTGGCCACAGTATAAGCTAGAGGACCAAGAAACTTGGCCTGAGAATGGAACATTGCAATATAATACAATTTTACAATTGATGCTATTCTGTAAGCGGGAAGGAAAATATGATGAACTGTCGTATGTGGAATTATTCTTTTATTTGCGCCGAAAGCCTGAATGGCAGCATGCTTGTGGAATAATGGTGCTTGAGGTTTCAACTGAGGAACGTTGTTGTGCATGTACTAAGGAGGGACACTGTATACAGCATCAGGCAATAGAGAATAATAAGTATTATGGGGAAATGAATAATGGAAATATTGATTTGGAAGTTGCGCCGTCGGCTCCGCCGGAAGAGCCAGGACAGGGAGGGAAAAGAGAAAAGGAAGATAGCAGTAGTGATGGAGAATCCCCGACTTTAGTCTCCCCTGTGTCACATAGGACCCGGCAACAGCGAAGGGCAGGAGAAACTATAAATGAACAGGGAGGGAAAATAATCGCTCCCCTCAGGCAAGGAGTGGGGACAGAAGGACCGGTATATGTTAAGGTGCCTTTTTCAGCTGGGGATTTAATGATATGGAAGCAAGCAGCCGGCACCTACAGGGAAAACCCAGATAAAGTAGCTAGGGTAATGAAAATGATAATTAAAACCCAAAATCCCGATTGGGATGATCTCCAGGTGATCCTGGATACTTTGATGGACTCGACAGAAAAAGACATGGTATTGCGGGCAGCCAGAGAGAGAGCCCGAGAAGATATACGTAATGGATTAGTGCTTGGAAATCTAGATCAAAACTTCCCCACCGAGGATCCCCAATGGGATTATAACACAGGGGATGGAATAAGGAGGCTGAAGAGATAGCAAGATTGCGTACAAGTCGGGGTACAGAATGCCATGCCCCGGACTTATCAAAGGACTTCCAGCTGTTTGTGCATGAGAGACAACGATTGGCATTAGGAGTACTGACCCAGCGACTTGGGAGCTGGAAAAGACCTGTGGGGTATTTTTCTAAACAATTGGATGCAGTAAGCGCTGGATGGCCCTCGTGTTTAAGGGCCGTGGCAGCCACAGTCCTTTTAATACAGGAAGCCAGGAAGCTCACATTAGGGAAGCAAATTGAGTGTTCGTGCCACATATGGTGACTACGGTATTGGAGCAAAAGGGGGGCCATTGGCTATCGCCCAGCCGAATGATGAAATATCAAGCTATACTAACTGAGCAAGATGATGTAATCTTAAGAACTACTAACTTATTGAACCCAGCAGTGTTTCTAGGAACAACTACGGAGGAAGGAGACCTCAGTCATGATTGCGTGGAGATCATCGAACATACCTATGCCAGCAGAACAGACTTAAAGGATCAGCCTCGGGGGAGACCGGATTGGGAACTTTTCACGGATGGAAGCAGCTTTGTGGAAAATGGGACTCGTTATGCAGGATACGCGGCAACTACATCCAAGGTAGTGATTGAGGCAAATTCCCTACCTCCGGGGACTTCAGCCCAACGAGCAGAAATAGTCGCCCTGACACGAGCCCTGGAACTAAGCGAGGGTAAGAACGTGAATATTTGGACAGATTCAAAATATGCATTCGGGGTAGTCCACGTACATGGGGCATTATGGAAAGAAAGGGGAATGCTATCCTCACAAGGGACTAATATAAAATACCAGGAAGAACTATTGAAATTAATAACAGCTGTACAGAAACCCCAACAGGTGGCCATAATGCATTGTAAAGCTCATCAAGGAGGGGTGTCAGAGATTGCAGAAGGTAACAGACTGGCGGATTTGACGGCCCGGAAGGTTGCACGTGAAGTATGGAAAGTAATGGCTCTAATTCCATCGAAGGTAGGCCTCTCTTGTTTTAAATTACCTAAAGACCCAAAGTATTCAGCGGAAGATGAGAGACTTGCAAATTTGATGAAGGCCCAGAAGAATCCTGACGGGTGGTATGTGACTACGACAGGACAACTCATAGTACCTCCTATAATAATGCGAGAAATCTTACAAATAAAACATAATGAATGTCACTGGGGTGCAGAAGCAATGGTGACCTATTTGAAACGAGGTGTCATCTCGGTACACATGTTAACAATGGCAAAGTCAGTAATGTCAAAATGTGAGCTTTGCTTAAAGAATAATCCGGTAGCAAGGAAACATGCTGAGATGGGAAGAACTAGAGCTGGGATAGAGCCTGGAGATTACTGGCAAATAGACTTCGTGGAACTGCCTAAAGCAAGAGGTTATAAATACCGATTGGTAGGGGTTGATACTGTTATAAATGACTGAGTCCCAAATAGGATTACAATCAGAGTTTACAATTTATTAAACGAATAAAGGCAAGCAAACAGCGCTGGGTGCGCCGGGAGTCTCTGCTCTACCGGGACGCACACCCGTTACGTAAGGCATCTAATTTTTTATACTCCTAGGCTAATACATATTTATTACTACTTCTAAAAGAGGCAAGGTTATTATAATTGGTTTCCCGAATCCGACGTCCTTCCAGGTGCACCTGCTTATCAGTCTCTGTTACTTTCTCGGGGGCCGCTCGGACAGGGAGACAGGGAGGCTCATATTCTTCCTCCTTATCTAGTGGTCTCTTGGCCGGCTGTCAGAAGTTACTGCACATTCGTGCAAAGTCAGCAGTTTTTCTCCGAAGAAATCCCTTTGTTCTTTTCTCGCCTAAACCCAGGCCTCAATGTTAACCCTTCAAAACCCCTTAGTGGCACGAATTGCTGGACCATTTCTTACAATTCCTCCCTTTTTTTTTTTTTTTAATCATCAATTCGTGTCTCTCCTTCAACCTTTGTCAGTAACAATTGGATTTCATCAGTCAGTTCTCGGGGTGTCCACTTCTTAAGCATCATTATCGACACATCACCTTTTCTCTCCACTGAAGTCATCACAAATTGGGTGCTATTTATTACTCGCCGTATCAACAACGTAAAGCAAGGTATCATACAAGGTATAAACAATAATGTCACTATACCACATAAAAATAAAAACAGCATCCTTTTAACCCATGGTTCACCAGGCAACCATGAAAAGAAATCCCAATCCATACCCTTCCAAGTTTGTACTGGGACGTGGGCTAACTTTCTAATTTCCTTTGTTATCTGCTTGACCACTTTTCCATTATCATCAATCTGTAGACAACAGTTAGAATCGTTCAGTTTTCCACATACTCCCCCTTCTTCTGCTAGTAAATAGTCTAAGACCATTCTATGTTGGAATATAGCATTTCTCATTTGAGTGGATTGGTCAGCCAAAAGATCCAAGGCTGTCGCTGTTTGATTTGTTACAACCTCGAGGATAGCTTGCAACCTAATTATTCGGTTCAAATTATAAATAGGTTCTCGGGCTCCTGATATCAACTCATTCGGGTTCCAGGTGGCTGGCCCATAATGCTGTATGATTCTTTCAGGAGGCCATTCATCCTTTCCCCATTCTTGGGCACTACCCCCGGTTAAGGAAGTATCTATAGATCGTTTCACTCTGTTCAGGTCATCATATAATCTTATTCCTAAATGATCTCCTTGTGTTTGTGACAATAAAAAGAACAAGGGTCTTATGTACCCCACATAGCATATTCCCGACCAATTTTCAGGTAGCCTCTTGTAAGCATGTTTGCCACACACCCAATAATGTCCCTTTAGGGCCCACGTCCCGTTTGGAAAAGGACCATTCCATCCCTTTTTAGCCCTTGGGGCGTGATAATACAGAGTGTCCTTGTTACCGAGTGGTCCTGTTACAATGTCTGCCCCGTTCGTACTCGTATATGCGCACTTCCAAGCTCCCGCATCAGGTTTCCACTTACAGTCACAATTCAGTTCTCCTTGGTGGCCAGTTATATTATAAGCTGACCAGAAATGCTTAAAGAACACTCGCCTCCCATTCTCATTCTGCCATCTCCAGCGATAGACCCGCACCACATGCTGTTCCTTAGTTGTGTTATCATGTTGACAGTCTAAGATTCGACTATCGAATTGTCCCCCCGCTTGGGCTCTTGCCACAGTTTTACATCCGGATCCAAAAAATTCTCTGTATGAGCATTTCAGCCAAGTCCCATTTCTCAGCTGAACATGTGTGGTGTTCCATTTCCCACTACGTGCTGTACAGTTTATAGGACTACATCCAGGATCGGTACAATCATATCCAGGAGACAGAGTCCAATTGCAAATGCTTTTTCCCACCGCCACTGTTCCTGTTCTGTTCAAGCAGTATACACCCCGAGCTGACGAGTGTAACTGCCATGGGCCTCCTTCCTCTTTCCAAAATTGCGTCCCATTATGAACTTCGCTCAGATTACTGACCCACCACTTGGGTTCAACTGGGCCTGCTACCCAGGGCCAACTTTCAGTTCCCCCCGGTCCTCCACAAATCCAGCAGTTACTAAGGTTAAAGGCCCTAGCCACTTCCTCCCCCAAAGTGAAAAAGTTATTCCTCCATTCTTGCCCATGGCCCAATTGCCCCTGTAAAAACAATACCAGAAAGTATAGCATTTCTTATCCTTTTTCGTCGTCCAATCTTGAGAGTGTGGGAAACGCCTTCAATCATGAGGTTGGGCCCGCTTTCAGAGCTTGTGTTACCATTCAGCCCTTCGGGGTGATCCAGCTCCTGGAAAAACTAATCACAATTTCATTATGGGTTTAAGAGATTCTCATGTTACTTTTCTCAGGACAACCTGATCTTAGCGCGGGAGAAGTCCGGTCGAGGCCCTCTCACTCGGCAGTCAATACCCATAGGGGTTGCCTCCCTCGGTAGACCATACACACCGCAGTGGAGGGTCCTACCCCGGTCTTGCCTTCTCCCTTTCCTCCCTTCAGACTTGTCCTCTTTATCCAGTGCCCTTAATTCATGCAGAACCTTATTGCTGGGATATCAGTTCCTCTTTAATCTCAGTTTCAGTTCCCCAGGAGTGGACTCAACCCTCCAGGCTTCGGTAGTTATTGGTCCTTTTATTCTGGATGCGTGGGTCCAACCCCTTTCTGCCGTTCTCACAGCTGTTTCAGTAGTAAGTAAAACAAGGTACGGTCCCTCCCATCGGGGGTTCAATGATTCTTCTCTCCAGGTTTTTATTAAGACCTTGTCTCCTGGTTGTATCTTATGAATAGCAAATCCTAAAGGTGGTGTCTGAGTCATCATCCCAATTTCTCTTAGCTCCTGCAATCTCCTTCCAATGGTAATTATGTATTTCTGGATACTATGATCCTCAATTACATTGTTCCCTAGGGGCATCCCTTGAGAATAAGGCATACCATATAACATTTCATATGATGATAATCCAGTCTCACTGTGTGGTTTAGTTCTTATGTTTAAAAGTGCCAATGGTAAGCATTTCGTCCAGGGCAGCTGTGTCTCGATCATTAACTTAGTCAATTGTTGTTTTATTGTTTGATTCATCCTTTCTACTTTCCCTGAGCTCTGTGGGTGCCAGGGAGTGTGGTATTCCCACTGAATACCTAATGATTGACACAACAATTTTATTATTTTAGAAGTAAAGTGTGTGCCCTGATCAGAATCAATGTACTGGATTATCCCATACCTTGGTATTAAATGTTCCAATAAAATTTTTACCACTGTCTGTGCAGTAGCTCGTGCTACAGGATAAGCTTCTACCCATTGTGTTAAATGATCTACGATTACCAATAGATATTTCATTCTCCCTACCTTGGGCAATTCAGTGAAATCAACTTGTACTTTCTCGAAAGGCCTATAAGCTGTTTTTCTCCCTCCCATAGCTGCTTGTCGAAACACTTTCTTATTTATTTTCTGACAAGTTAAACAACCTTGTGTAATTTGTTTCGCTATTTCAAAAATTCCAATGCAACCAAATTGTTTAAGGAAATGATCGCTTAATGCCTTCATACCCCAATGTGTTTGTGCATGTAAACGTTCCAGTATTTGCCTCGCATAGGCTTTTGGCAATATCTCTCGCCCGTCAGGCAGTGTCCATTCTCCTTGTTCTAACTTAGCCCCTATTTTCTCCAATTTTGCTTGTTCTTCAGGGGTAAATTTCTTTTCTTCTCTTTCTCGCCTTTCTTCCTCTCGTATCACATTGATTTTAACAACCTGAGTCCTCAGGGCTGCTTCCTGGGCCTCCTTATCTGCTAGATTATTTCCTCTGATTCGATAATCCAATCCCTTTTGGTGTCCTCTTACATGTACCACTGCTATCTCCTTTGGTTCTCTTAATGCCCTTAAAATTTTTATTATTAACTCTTGATGTATAAGATTCCTCCCTTGAGTATTAATTAGACCTCTTTCTTCCCAAATTTTTCCAAAAGTATGGACCACCCCATATGCATATTTAGAGTCTGTATATATCGTCCCACTTTTCCCTTTTAATAGTTCCAGGGCCCTACATAGGGCATACAGCTCACAAGCCTGAGCTGACCATGATGGGCTCAAAGGTCCGGATTCCACAGGTTCTAAGTTCTTATTAATTATTGCATATCCTGATTTTCTTTTTCCTTCCACTACTCGGGAGGAGCCATCTACAAACAGTGCCTCTCCTTTCTCCAACTCAGCATCCTTTAAATCCGGCCTCACTGTTGTCTGAGTCTCAATTACCTCTAAACAGTTATGTTGTACTCCCTCCTGTGGTTCTCCGAACAAAAATTGTGCTGGGCTCTGAGCAGAGGTTACCCTCAGTTCTAAGTCAGGTGAGTCAATTAGTATTGCTTCATACTTTAGGATCCGACTATCCGTTAACCATTTTTCTGCTTTTTGCTGTAAGACACTTCTAACATTGTGTGGAGTATACACCTTTAAAGGAGCACTAAAGGTACTCTTCCTAACTTCTTCTATTAGTAATGCTGTAGCGACCAGAGCTTGAAGACAAGCAGGCCACCCTCTACTTACTGGATCAAGCAACCTAGAGCAATACCCTACAGGTTTCTTAATCCCTGCCCAATCTTGAGTGAGAACTCCATATGCTGTTTGGTTCGATGTATTTACAAAGAGATAGAAAGGTTTTTCCAGATCCGGAAGGCTCAGTACAGGTGCCTGTATTAAAGCCCTTTTTATTTCCTCAAATTTCTGATCATCCTCTGTGAACCACTTAAGCTGGTTATTAGTTAATTTCTCATATAAGAATTTGACCTTTTCACTGTAGCCTTCAAGCCACGGTCTACAATATCCTAATAATCCCAATACTTGCCGAATTTCCTTTTTAGTTTGTGGGGGTCTTAAAGATAGAATCCCTAATACCCTGTCAGGATCTAATTTCTTTTTTCCCTTACTCAGCCAGTGCCCCAAGTATTTTACTTCCTGTTCCACAAACTGTAATTTCGATCGAGACACCTTTAATCTTCTTTCCCCTAAAAAGTTTAGCAATTTAATAGTAGCTTCTCGGGTTCCCTCTTCAGTTTCTCCTGCTATTAATAGATCATCCACATATTGCAATAATTTGACCCCCCCTAGGTAACGTGAAATCTTGTAAAATTTTTTCTAAAGTTTGTCCAAATAGATTTGGTGACTCTGTAAACCCCTGTGGTAGCACAGTCCATCTTAATTGTTGTTTTCGTCCCGTTTCGGGGTCCTCCCACTCGAAGGCAAAATAATCTCTGGACCTCTCATCCAGAGGGCAGGCCCAAAATGCATCTTTCAGATCTATTACACTATACCAGGTATGTTTGGGAGATATGCGACTCAATAAAGTATAAGGATTTGCCACCACAGGGAATTTAGCGAGTGTTCGCTGATTTACAGCTCTCAGGTCTTGCACCATCCTGTATGACCCATCCGATTTTTTTACGGGGAGGATGGGTGTATTATGAGGCGACATGCACGGTTCTAAAGTTCCTTTTTCCAGAAGTCTGTCAACCACAGGTTTTAACCCCTTTCGACCCTCCATTGGTATAGGGTATTGTTTGACTCGGATTGGACGATGGGGATCCATTATTTGAATATTTATGGGGTCCATTTCTATCCTTCCGGTCTCCCCCTCCTTATACCATACTAAAGGGTTAATGACTTCTTCATCTTTTTGTGTCAAAGTGTATAATTTAATCTGCAATTCGTCCCCTTGACTCTGAATGCTCAAATTCAATCTTAAAATCAAATCTCTCCCCAGTAAATTGTACTCCGCTTCAGGGAGCAAAAGAAAATCATTAACATAAGTTTTCTTCCCAGTTTCTACTTTTACATTTTTCAAGACAGGCACTCTAAAAGGCTCTCCTTTTGCCCCTATTACTGACATATAATTGTTCCCTTCCTCTACTCCTTTTGGAAGTTTTTGAATAGTAGATTTTTCAGCTCCTGTGTCCACTAAAAACAAAACTTCCTCTTTATGGGGACCAATTAGTAGTTTTATCAAGGGCTCCGTTGATGTTGACGTCCCCAGAAGATATAGCCCCTGACACCCCTATTCTTCTTTGAATGTTTTCTCATCTTGTTCCCGCTTACGACAGTTCCTCTGAATGTGTCCCTTCTTGTTGCAATAGTAACAAGCGGGAATGGTGTATTTCTCTCGACAAGACTGCCCCCTAGGGGCTTTCTCTATTCCCTTCTCCCTCCTTTCTCCGGACAGAGTCTTATTTCTCTGACTTTCTCTTACTGCTGCTACAAAAATCTTAGCTTTTGCTTTTTGTTTTTCCTCATCTCTCCTAACATATACTTTCTGTGCTTCCCTAAGTAACTCTTCTAATCCCCTCTCTTGCCAATCTTCCAGCTTCTCTAATTTCCTCCTTATGTCCCCCCAGGATTTAGCTACAAATTGCGTTCTAAGGAGTGCAGTTCCAGCCACTGTATTCGGGTCAATTCCAGAATACATTTGCAAACTTCTCCTTAATCTCTCCAACCATTCTGTTGGAGATTCGTCTTTCCCTTGTTGCTCATGAAATGCTTTATTAATGTTTTGCCCTCGGGGAACAGCTTCCCTTATTCCCTGTATGATTAATGTTCTCAAATCCCTCATATTCTGCCTTCCTTGGGGTTGTTGATGATCCCAGTGGGGATCCACGTTTGGCCATTTTTGGTCTCCTGGGGGTCCTGCCTGATTCTGTCTCTCCCACATTCTCATTCCAGCTTGCCTAATCATTCCTTTTTCCTCGACAGTAAATAAGATCCCTAAAATGGACTGTATTTCTTCCCAGGTATAAGTATTGGGACCTAGGAATTGGTCCAGTCTTTCAGCTACTCCGAGGGGGTCAGCTAATAAGGCCCCCATTTCTTTCTTGAAATTCCTTACATCTGTGGTATTTAAGGGGACTGCCACAAACCCAATGCCTCCCTGATTGCCTCCCAGGGGTACCTCTCTTAAGGGATATAGAGAAGCTCCCTCAGATGTGGCAGTCCTACTTCTCGTACATGCAGCCGGGGGTCGGTCTGATTCCGGTGCTGTCGGCGGTGGAGATACCACAGCTGCCGGAGGTGGGGCCACTGCCAGAGGTGGATTGTTAGAATATAGAGGTGGTAAATTATCTAATGGCTCCCATTTATCCTCTTTTTCTTTTTCCCGTTTTTCTTCTCCTTCTTCAAACTCCTCCTCTGTTTTTAGTGTAAATACTCTGGCTGGAAAAGGACGTGAAGTCCTGATCCATAACCTTGCATAATCACTTTCCTCCTGACTAAAAGGTTCCTTTGAGTTAACATGTAGATTTAAAGCCTGGCAAACCCAGTCTTCAAAAGATCCGAAAATAGGCCAAAAGACATGTGGTCTTAAAGGCTCCTTTGGCCATTCTATCATACAATACTGAATCATTTTTACTTTGCTTTTTCCTTTTCTGGGGCCCCTATCGTTCCAATTTCTAATCATTATCCCTAATGGACTTTCTGGTGGTATGTCTGGTAATTTGCTCCCTTTTCTCTGGTCCCGGGTCTTCGATTTAATCTGACCCATCTAGGAATTTTACTGTGGCAATTCCTACAGCCCTTGGTTGCCTTAGTGAGAGTGTCTTGCAGGGGGTTTAGGACCTATCACCCACCCACGAATCCTATAGGAATCGCTTCGGTCCTTCACCGGCCAAGTCCCTCGCGGGAGATTGGAACCGCGGTTAGAAGACCTCCACAATCGCTTCGGAACTACGTTCCGTCTCAATCACACTCTCACACACACAGGCAACCGAATCCCACCCAACCGAACGGTATACACATTAAATACTTACGACTCCGTCGTCTTCGTTCGGATCTTCGCGCGCAGAATTACGGGCAAAATATAGTGCTGCAGCCGGCAAAAGGGAGCTCATAAAAATCTAAATCTTTGCTTGCCCTTATTCAGGTTCGAGATGGCATTAGTCCCGACCTGACTCGAACAGGAGCCACCAAATGGTGGGGGCGCCCCTCCTAGATCAAGTCAGAATTCAGGAACCAAGACCATCCCGGACGAGCCCCCAATTGTTATAAATGACTGAGTCCCAAATAGGATTACAATCAGAGTTTACAATTTATTAAACGAATAAAGGCAAGCAAACAGCGCTGGGTGCGCCGGGAGTCTCTGCTCCACCGGGACGCACACCCGTTACGTAAGGCATCTAATTTTTTATACTCCTAGGCTAATACATATTTATTACTACTTCTAAAAGAGGCAAGGTTATTATAATTGGTTTCCCGAATCCGACGTCCTTCCAGGTGCACCTGCTTATCAGTCTCTGTTACTTTCTCGGGGGCCGCTCGGACAGGGAGACAGGGAGGCTCATATTCTTCCTCCTTATCTAGTGGTCTCTTGGCCGGCTGTCAGAAGTTACTGCACATTCGTGCAAAGTCAGCAGTTTTTCTCCGAAGAAATCCCTTTGTTCTTTTCTCGCCTAAACCCAGGCCTCAATGTTAACCCTTCAAAACCCCTTAGTGGCACGAATTGCTGGACCATTTCTTACAATTCTTTTTCAGGATGGCCAGAGGCCCTTCCCTGTCACACCAACTAAGCAAAGGAAACGGTAAAATGGTTACTACGGGAAATAATCCCTAGATTTGGTGTACCGTTGGGTATTTCTTCAGACAGGGGACCACATTTCATTGCCAACGTGGTCAAGGAGGTTAGTAGGTTACTGGGAATCACCCAGAACAGCCTATCCCACTTACTCCACCCCCATCCTATAGTACCAGCGTTAACAAGCAGGCATAGAGGAATCAATAAGATAGTAGACTAACGAAGATGCGTTAAGATTATACTTACTAATCTCTATATCAAGTTATACTCACTAACCTCTACTAACCTGATTCAACCTAACAGTAATGAAAATACTTGCTCTTGGTATGAGTGAAGTATTTTCAAAGGGGGGGGAATGTTAGTGTTGGGGAGAATCGAATGGATGTTTTACTAATGTCTCTTAGGTAATGGGACCTACAGTATAATGAAGCATTGCCAAATGTACTTACATTATCAATTAATCTATGTATACTGGAAACTTAGGGAGTACAATGAACAATCAAAAGAATCATTGAAGGGGAACCCTGGGAGGGAACAGGTACAACCTGACCTTGGATAAGGGCCTGGAAATGATGAAATGAGTTGAAGCAGAACCAAGAAGCGGAGGGAGCATGCGTCGAGTAAGAAAGGTGAAAAGTTTAGCGGAGAGGAAGACTCCTTACTTCATCTGGACGACCACCTGGACGACCACCAGAGTGCGCCACGCATGTGCAAAGGGGAGGGGAGCTAATTAGAATGAAAAGCGAGGCTGATGTTGCAACCTGTAATGAATATGTATACCTGACGCAATATTGTATGTATAAATAACGGCTGGGAAGTAACGGGACTTGAAGCCAGATTTGGGCACCTGCCCCGGCTTCCAGCGCTGAATAAAGCACCTTCATATAATCACTTGGTGGTTATGTGGTTGCTACGCTAACATTTTGGCGACCCAGGTGGGACAGCGTGGGCACTGCTGAGGCGGCTCGTGTCTCGGTTTCGCTCCAGCCGGCACCGAGGGATTCTCGGGGAGCAGTCGACCACGACCGACCTCCGCTGCTCACGACGTACCACTGGAGTGGTAAGCAAAGGTGCTTTCAACTTTGGGTATTCGGTACCGATTTGGTTGGGAAAGCCTGCCGGTCAGACGGGGCGAAAGCCACGCTCGGTTGGGCAGGGAGCTCCCGGGGTAAGCCTAGGCGCCGTCCGTTAGACAGAGCGAAAGCTCTGCAGGTTCGGCATTGGTGGTTTGGTATTGGTAATTGTATTGGTTTGTGCTGAAGGGTCAGCACTTGGTATTATTGGTATGTAGTAAGCACGCTGCTGCTCCGGCAGCTTCTGGGAAAGCGTGCTGCTGCTCCGGCAGCTTTTGGGAAAGCGTGCTGCTGCTCCGGCAGCTTTTGGGAGAGCACGCTGCTGCTCCGGCAGCTTTTGGGAGAGCATGCTGCTGCTCCGGCAGCTTTTGGGAGAGCACGCTGCTGCTCCGGCAGCTTTTTGGAAGGCGTGCTGCTGCTCCGGCAGCTTTTGGGAGAGCACGCTGCTGCTCCGGCAGCTTCTTGGTGAGCGTGCTGCTGCTCCGGCAGCTTTTGGGAGAGCACGCTGCTGCTCCGGCAGCTTCTGGGAAAGCGTGCTGCTGCTCCGGCAGCTTTTGGGAGAGCACACTGCTGCTCCGGCAGCTTTTGGGAAAGCGTGCTGCTGCTCCGGCAGCTTTTGGGAGAGCACGCTGCTGCTCCGGCAGCTTTTGGGAAAGCGTGCTGCTGCTCCGGCAGCTTCTGGGAGAGCACGCTGCTGCTCCGGCAGCTTTTGGGAAAGCGTGCTGCTGCTCCGGCAGCTTTTGGGAGAGCATGCTGCTGCTCCGGCAGCTTTTGGGAAAGCGTGCTGCTGCTCCGGCAGCTTCTGGGAGAGCACGCTGCTGCTCCGGCAGCTTTTGGGAGAGTGTACTGCTGCTCCGGCAGCTTCTGGGAAAGTGTGCTGCTGCTCTGGCAGCTTTTGGGTTTGTATCATAAGCTCAAAATGAAAAAGATCAAAGGAATTCTGGGAAAAGATGTACCTATCCCGCGGACATCCCCGCTGGGGTGTTTGCTAGCACACTGGAAAGAGGGAGGTTTTGGTCAAGAAATGCGGAAAGGAAAGCTGATTGATTATTGTAATATTTGGTGGCCACAGTATAAACTAGAGGACCAAGAAACTTGGCCTGAGAATGGAACATTGCAATATAATACAATTTTACAATTGATGCTATTCTGTAAGCGGGAAGGAAAATATGATGAACTGCCGTATGTGGAATTATTCTTTTATTTGCGCCGAAAGCCTGAATGGCAGCATGCTTGTGGAATAATGGTGCTTGAGGTTTCAACTGAGGAACGTTGTTGTGCATGTACTAAGGAGGGACACTGTATACAGCATCAGGCAATAGAGAATAATAAGTATTATGGGGAAATGAATAATGGAAATATTGATTTGGAAGTTGCGCCGTCGGCTCCGCCGGAAGAGCCAGGACAGGGAGGGAAAAGAGAAAAGGAAGATAGCAGTAGTGATGGAGAATCCCCGACTTTAGTCTCCCCTGTGTGACATAGGACCCGGCAACAGCGAAGGGCAGGAGAAACTATAAATGAACAGGGAGGGAAAATAATCGCTCCCCTCAGGCAAGGAGTGGGGACAGAAGGACCGGTATATGTTAAGGTGCCTTTTTCAGCTGGGGATTTAATGATATGGAAGCAAGCAGCCGGCACCTACAGGGAAAACCCAGATAAAGTAGCTAGGGTAATGAAAATGATAATTAAAACCCAAAATCCCGATTGGGATGATCTCCAGGTGATCCTGGATACTTTGATGGACTCGACAGAAAAAGACATGGTATTGCGGGCAGCCAGAGAGAGAGCCCGAGAAGATATACGAAATGGATTAGTGCTTGGAAATCTAGATCAAAACTTCCCCACCGAGGATCCCCAATGGGATTATAACACAGGGGATGGAATAAGGAGGCTGAAGAGATAGCAAGATTGCGTACAAGTCGGGGTACAGAATGCCATGCCCCGGACTTATCAAAGGACTTCCAGCTGTTTGTGCATGAGAGACAACGATTGGCATTAGGAGTACTGACCCAGCGACTTGGGAGCTGGAAAAGACCTGTGGGGTATTTTTCTAAACAATTGGATGCAGTAAGCGCTGGATGGCCCTCGTGTTTAAGGGCCGTGGCAGCCACAGTCCTTTTAATACAGGAAGCCAGGAAGCTCACATTAGGGAAGCAAATTGAGTGTTCGTGCCACATATGGTGACTACGGTATTGGAGCAAAAGGGGGGCCATTGGCTATCGCCCAGCCGAATGATGAAATATCAAGCTATACTAACTGAGCAAGATGATGTAATCTTAAGAACTACTAACTTATTGAACCCAGCAGTGTTTCTAGGAACAACTACGGAGGAAGGAGACCTCAGTCATGATTGCGTGGAGATCATCGAACATACCTATGCCAGCAGAACAGACTTAAAGGATCAGCCTCGGGGGAGACCGGATTGGGAACTTTTCACGGATGGAAGCAGCTTTGTGGAAAATGGGACTCGTTATGCAGGATACGCGGCAACTACATCCAAGGTAGTGATTGAGGCAAATTCCCTACCTCCGGGGACTTCAGCCCAACGAGCAGAAATAGTCGCCCTGACACGAGCCCTGGAACTAAGCGAGGGTAAGAACGTGAATATTTGGACAGATTCAAAATATGCATTCGGGGTAGTCCACGTACATGGGGCATTATGGAAAGAAAGGGGAATGCTATCCTCACAAGGGACTAATATAAAATACCAGGAAGAACTATTGAAATTAATAACAGCTGTACAGAAACCCCAACAGGTGGCCATAATGCATTGTAAAGCTCATCAAGGAGGGGTGTCAGAGATTGCAGAAGGTAACAGACTGGCGGATTTGACGGCCCGGAAGGTTGCACGTGAAGTATGGAAAGTAATGGCTCTAATTCCATCGAAGGTAGGCCTCTCTTGTTTTAAATTACCTAAAGACCCAAAGTATTCAGCGGAAGATGAGAGACTTGCAAATTTGATGAAGGCCCAGAAGAATCCTGACGGGTGGTATGTGACTACGACAGGACAACTCATAGTACCTCCTATAATAATGCGAGAAATCTTACAAATAAAACATAATGAATGTCACTGGGGTGCAGAAGCAATGGTGACCTATTTGAAACGAGGTGTCATCTCGGTACACATGTTAACAATGGCAAAGTCAGTAATGTCAAAATGTGAGCTTTGCTTAAAGAATAATCCGGTAGCAAGGAAACATGCTGAGATGGGAAGAACTAGAGCTGGGATAGAGCCTGGAGATTACTGGCAAATAGACTTCGTGGAACTGCCTAAAGCAAGAGGTTATAAATACCGATTGGTAGGGGTTGATACTTTTTCAGGATGGCCAGAGGCCCTTCCCTGTCACACCAACTAAGCAAAGGAAACGGTAAAATGGTTACTACGGGAAATAATCCCTAGATTTGGTGTACCGTTGGGTATTTCTTCAGACAGGGGACCACATTTCATTGCCAACGTGGTCAAGGAGGTTAGTAGGTTACTGGGAATCACCCAGAACAGCCTATCCCACTTACTCCACCCCCATCCTATAGTACTAGCGTTAACAAGCAGGCACAGAGGAATCAATAAGATAGTAGACTAACGAAGATGCGTTAAGATTATACTTACTAATCTCTATATCAAGTTATACTCACTAACCTCTACTAACCTGATTCAACCTAACAGTAATGAAAATACCTGCTCTTGGTATGAGTGAAGTATTTTCAAAGGGGGGGAATGTTAGTGTTGGGGAGAATCGAATGGATGTTTTACTAATGTCTCTTAGGTAATGGGACCTACAGTATAATTAAGCATTGCCAAATGTACTTACATTATCAATTAATCTATGTATACTGGAAACTTAGGGAGTACATTGAACAATCAAAAGAATCATTGAAGGGGAACCCTGGGAGGGAACAGGTACAACCTGACCTTGGATAAGGGCCTGGAAATGATGAAATGAGTTGAAGCAGAACCAAGAAGCGGAGGGAGCATGCGTCGAGTAAGAAAGGTGAAAAGTTTAGCGGAGAGGAAGACTCCTTACTTCATCTGGACGACCACCTGGACGACCACCAGAGTGCGCCACGCATGTGCAAAGGGGAGGGGAGCTAATTAGAATGAAAAGCGAGGCTGATGTTGCAACCTGTAATGAATATGTATACCTGACACAATATTGTATGTATAAATAACGGCTGGGAAGTAACGGGACTTGAAGCCAGATTTGGGCACCTGCCCCGGCTTCCAGCGCTGAATAAAGCACCTTCATATAATCACTTGGTGATTATGTGGTTGCTAGGCTAACATCTGGACTCACTGCAGTGCATCCCCAGTGGTGCCAATGCACTCTCTGGACTCACTGCAGTGCATCCCCAGTGGTGCCAGTGCACTCTCTGGACTCACGGCACTGCATCCCCAGTGGTGCCAGTGCACTCCCTGGACTCACTGCAGTGCATCCCCAGTGGTGCCAGTGCACTCTCTGGACTCACCGGGGTGCATCCCCACTGGTGCCAGTGCACTCTCTGGACTCACGGCACTGCATCCCCAGTGGTGCTAGTGCACTCTCTGGACCAACGGCACTGCATTCCCAGTGGTGCCAGTGCACTCTCTGGACTCACGGCACTGCATCCCCAGTGGTGCCAGTGCACTCTCTGGACTCACTGCACTGCATCCCCAGTGGTGCCAGTGCACTCTCTGGACTCACTGCACTGCATCCCCAGTGGTGCCAGTGCACTCTCTGGACTCACTGCACTGCATCCCCAGTGGTGCCATTGCACTCTTTGGACTCACTGCACTGCATCCCCAGTGGTGCCAGTGCACTCTCTGGACTCACTGCACTGCATCCCCAGTGGTGCCAGTGCACTCTCTGGACTCACTGCGCTGCATCCCCAGGGGTGCCAGTTCACTCTCTGGACTCACTGCGCTGCATTCACAGTGGTGCCGGTGCACTCTCTGGACTCACCGGGGTGTATCCCCAATAGTGCCAGTGCCCTCTCTGGACTCACTGCAGTGCATCCCCAGTGGTGCCACTGCAATCTCTGGTCTCACTGCAGTGCATCCGCAGTGGTGCCAGTGTACTCTCTGGACTCATTGCACTGCATCCCCAGTGGTGCCAGTGCACTCTCTGGACTCACTGCAGTGCATCCCCAGTGGTGCCAGCGCACTCTCTGGACTCACTGCAGTGCATCCCCAGTGCTGACAGTGCACTCTATGGACTCACTGCACTGCATCCCCAGTGGTGCCAGTGCACTCTCTGGACTCACCGGGGTGCATCCCCAGTGGTGCCAGTGCACTCTCTGGACTCACTGCACTGCATCCCCAGTGGTGCCAGTGACCTCTCTGGACTCACTGCACTGCATCACCAGTGGTGACAGTGCATTCTCTGGACTCACTGCAGTGCATCGCCAGTGGTGCCAGTGCACTCTCTGGACTCACTGCGCTTCATCCCCACTGGTGCCAGTGCACTCTCTGGACTCACTGTACTGCAAGCCCAGTCGTGCCAGTGCAGTCTCTGGACTCACTGTAGCACATCCCCAGTGGTGCCAGTGCACTCTCTGGACTCACTGCAGTGCATCCCCAGTTGTGCCAGTGCATTCTCTGGACTCACTGCAGTGCATCCCCAGTGGTGCCAGTGCACTCTCTGGACTCACGGCACTGCATCCCCAGTGGTGCCAGTGACCTCTCTGGACTCACTGCACTGCATTCCCAGTGGTGCCAGTGCACTCTCTGGGCTCACTGCGCTGCATCCCCAGTGGTGCCAGTGCACTCTCTGAACTCACTGCGCTGCATCCCCAGTGGTGCCAGTGCACTCTCTGGACTCACTGCACTGCATCCCCAGTGGTGCCAGTGCACTCTCTGCACTCACTGCACTGCATCCCCAGTGGTGCCAGTGCACTCTCTGGACTCACTGGCACAGCATCCCCAGTGGTGCCAGTGCGCTCTCTTGAGTCACTGCAGTCCATCCCCAGTGGTGCCAGTGCACTCCCTGGACTCACTGCATTGCATCCCCAGTGGTGCCAGTGCACTCTCTGGACTCACTGCAGTGCATCCCCAATCGTTCCAGTGCACTCTCTGGACTCACTGCTCTGCATCCCCAGTGGTGCCACTGCAATCTCTGGTCTCACTGCAGTGCATCCCCAGTGGTGCCAGTGTACTCTCTGGACTCACTCCACTGCATCCCCAGTGGTGCCAGTGCACTCTCTGGACTCACTGCAGTGCATCCCCAGTGGTGCCAGTGCACTCTCTGGACTCACTCCACTGCATCCCCAGTGGTGCCAGTGCACTCTCTGGACTCACTCCACTGCATCCCCAGTGGTGCCAGTGCACTCTCTGGACTCACTGCAGTGCATCCCAGTGGTGCCAGTGCACTCTCTGGACTCACTGCACTGCATCCCCAGTGGTGCCAATGCACTCTCTGGACTCACTGCAGTGCATCGCCAGTGGTGCCAGTGCACTCTCTGGACTCACTGCACTGCATCCCCAGTGGTGCCAGTGACCTCTCTGGACTCACTGCACTGTATCCCCAGTGGTGCCAGTGCACTATCTGGAGTCACCGCACTGCATCCCCAGTGGTGCCAGTGCACTCTCTGGACTCACTGCACTGCATCCCCAGTGGTGCCAATGCACTCTCTGGACTCACTGCACTGCATCCCCAGTGGTGCCAGTGCACTCTCTTGACTCACTACACTGCATCCCCAGTGGTGCCAGTGCACTCTCTGGACTCACTGCAGTGCATCCCCAATGGTGCCAGTACACTCTCTGGACTCACTGCACTGCATCCCCAGTGGTGCCGGGGCACTCTCTGGACTCTATGCACTGCATCCCCAGTAGTGCCAGTGCCCTCTGTGGACTCACTGTACTGCATCCCCAGTGGTGCCCGTGCACTCTCTGGACTCACTGCACTGCATCCCCAGTGGTGACAGTGCACTCTCTGGACTTGCCGGGGTGCATCCCCAGTGGTGCCAGTGCACTCTCTGGACTCACCGGGGTGCACCCCCAGTGGTGCCAGTGCACTCTCTGGACTCACTGCACTGCATCCCCAGTGGTGCCAGTGCACACTCTGGACTCACTGCACTGCATCCCCAGAGGTGCCAGTGCACTCTCTGGACTCACCGCACTGCATCCCCAGTGGTGCCAGTGCACTCTCTGCACTCACTGCACTGCATCCCCAATGGTGCCAGTGCACTCTTTGGACTCACTGCACTGCATCCCCAGTGGTGCCACTGCACTCCATGGACTCACTGCACTGCATCCCCAGTGGTGCCAGTGCCCTCTGTGGACTCACTGCACTACATCCCCAGTGGGGCCAGTGCACTCTCTGCACTCACTGCACTTCATCCAAACTGGTGCCAGTGAACTCTCTGGACTCACTGAACTGCATCCCCAGTGGTGCCAGTGAACTCTCTGGACTCACTGCACTGCATCCCCAGTGGTGCCAGTGCACTCTCTGGACTCACTGCAGTGCATCCCCAGTGGTGCCAGTGCACTCTCTGGACTCACTGCAGTGCATCACCTGCGGTGCCAGTGCACTCTCTGGACTCACTGCACTGCATCCCCGGTGGTGCCAGTGCGCTCTCTGTACCACGGCACTGCATCCCCAGTGGTGCCAGTGCACTCTCTGGACTTGCCGGGGTGCATCCCCAGTGGTGCTAGTGCACTCTCTGGACTCACTGCACTGCATCCCCAGTGGTGCCAGAGCACTCTCTGGACTTGCCAGGGTGCATCGGCAGTGGTGCCAGTGCACTCTCTGGACTCACCGGGGTGCATCCCCAGTGGTTCCAGTGCACTCTCTGGACTCACTGCACTGCATCCCCAGTGGTGCCAGTGCACTCTCTGGACTCACCGGGGTGCATCCCCAGTGGTGCCAGTGCACTCTCTTGAGTCACTGCAGTGCATCCCCAGTGGTGCCAGTGCACTCTCTGGACTCACTGCATTGCATCACCAGTGGTGCCAGTGCACTCTCTGGACTCACTGCAGTGCATCCCCAATCGTACCAGTGCACTCTCTGGACTCACTGCACTGCATCCCCAGTGGTGCCACTGCAATCTCTGGTCTCACTGCAGTGCATCCCCAGTGGTGCCAGTGCACTCTCTGGACTCATTGCACTGCATCCCCAGTGGTGGCAGGGTACTCTTTGGACTCACTGCAGTGCATCCCCAGTGGTGCCAGTGCACTCTCTGGACTCACTGCACTGCATCCCCAGTGGTGCCACTGCACTCTCTGGACTCACTGCACTGCATCCCCAGTGGTGCCAGTGCACTCTCTGGACTCACTGCAGTGCATCCCCAATGGTGCCAGTACACTCTCTGGACTCACTGCAGTGCACCCCCAGTGGTGCCGGGGCACTCTCTGGACTCACTGCACTGCATCCCCAGTGGTGTCAGTGCCCTCTGTGGACTCACTGCAGTGCATCCCCAGTGGTGCCCGTGCACTCTCTGGACTCACTGCACTGCATCCCCAGTGGTGACAGTGCACTCTCTGGACTTGCCGGGGTGCATCCCCAGTGGTGCCAGTGCACTCTCTGGACTCAACGGGGTGCATCCCCAGTGGTGCCAGTGCACTCTCTGGACTCACTGCACTGCATCCCCAGTGGTGCCAGTGCACACTCTGGACTCACTGCACTGCATCCCCAGAGGTGCCAGTGCACTCTCTGGTCTCACCGCACTGCATCCCCAGTGGTGCCCGTGCACTTTCTGGACTCACTGCACTGCATCCCCAGTGGTGCCAGTGCACACTCTGGACTCACTGCACTGCATCCCCAGAGGTGCCAGTGCACTCTCTGGACTCACCGCACTGCATCCCCAGTGGTGCCAGTGCACTCTCTGGACTCACTGCAGTTCATCCCCAGTGGTGCCAGTGCACTCTCTGGACTCACTGCACTGCATCCCCAGTGGTGCCAGTACACTCTCTGGACTCACTGCACTGCATCCCCATTGGTGCCAGTGCACTCTCTGGACTCATTGCACTGCATCCCTAGTGGTGCCAGTGCACTCTCTGGACTCACTGCACTGCATCCCCAGTGGTGCCAGTGCACTCTCTGGACTCACTGCATTGCATCCCCAGTGGTGCCAGTGCACTCTCTGGACTCACTGCACTGCATCCCCAGTGGTGCCAGTGCACTCTCTGGACTCACTGCTCTGCATCCCCAGTGGTGCCACTGCAATCTCTGGTCTCACTGCAGTGCATCCCCAGTGGTGCCAGTGCACTCTCTGGACTCACTCCACTGCATCCCCAGTGGTGCCAGTGTACTCTCTGGACTCACTGCAGTGCATCCCCAGTGGTGCCAGTGCACTCTCTGGACTCACTGCACTGCATCCCCAGTGGTGCCAGTGCACTCTCTGGACTCACTGCAGTGCATCCCCAGTGGTGCCAGTACACTCTCTGGACTCACTGCACTGCATCCCCAGTGGTGCCAGTGCACTCTCTGGACTCACTGCACTGCATCCCCAGTGGTGACAGTGCACTCTCTGGACATGCCGGGGTGCATCCCCAGTGGTGCCAGTGCACTCTCTGGACTCACCGGGGTGCATCCCCAGTGGTGCCAGTGCACTCTCTGGACTCACTGCACTGCATCAACAGTGGTGCCTTGCACTCTCTGGACTCACTGCACTGCATCCCCAGTGGTGCCAGTGCACTGTCTGGAGTCACTGCACTGCATCCCCAGTGGTGCCAGTGCACTCTCTGGACTCACTGTACTGCATCCCCAGTGGTGCCAATGCACTCTCTGGACTCACTGCACTGCATCCCCAGTGGTGCCAGTGCACTCTCTGGACTCACTGCACTGCATCCCCAGTGGTGCCAGTGCACTCTTTGGACTCACTGCACTGCATCCCCAGTGGTGCCAGTGCACTCTCTGGACTCACTGCACTGCATACCCAGGGGTGCCAGTGCACTCTCTGGACTCACTGCACTGCATCCCCAGTGGTGCCAGTGCACTCTCTGGACTTGCCGGGGTGCATCGCCAGTGGTGCCAGTGCACTCTCTGGACTCACCGGGGTGCATCCCCAGTGGTTCCAGTGCACTCTCTGGACTCACTGCACTGCATCCCCAGTGGTGCCAGTGCACTCTCTGGACTCACTGCAGTGCATCCCCAGTGGTGCCAGTGCACTCTCTTGAGTCACTGCACTGCATCCCCAGTGGTGCCAGTGCACTCTCTGGACTCACTGCACACCATCCCCAGTGGTGCCAGTGCACTCTCTGGAGTCACTGCACTGCATCCCCAGTGGTGCCAGTGCACTCTCTGGACTCACCGGGGTGCATCCCCAGTGGTGCCAATGCACTCTCTGGACTCACTGCACTGCATCCCCAGTGGTGACAGTGCACTCTCTGGACTCACTGCACTGCATCCCCAGTGGTGCCAGTGCACTATCTGGAGTCACCGCACTGCATCCCCAGTGGTGCCAGTGCACTCTCTGGACTCACTGCACTGCATCCCCAGTGGTGCCAGTGCACTCTCTGGACTCACCGGGGTGCATACCCAGTGGTGCCAGTGCACTCTCTGGACTCACTACACTGCATCCCCAGTGGTGCCAGTGCACTCTGTGGACTCACTGCACTGCATCCCCAGTGGTGCCAGTGCACTCTCTGGACTCACTGCACTGCATCCCCAGTGGTGCCAGTGCACTCTCTGAGCTCACTGCACTGCATCCCCAGTGGTGCCAGTGCACTCTCTGGACTCACCGGGGTGCATCCCCAGTGGTGCCAGTGCACTCTCTGGACTCACTGCACTGCATCCCCTGTCGTGCCAGTGCACTCTCTGGACTTGCCGGGGTGCATCGCCAGTGGTGCCAGTGCACTCTCTGGACTCACCGGGGTGCATCCCCAGTGGTTCCAGTGCACTCTCTGGACTCACTGCGCTGCATCCCCAGTGGTGCCAGTGCACTCTCTTGAGTCACTGCAGTGCATCCCCAGTGGTGCCAATGCACTCTCTGGACTCACTGCACTGCATCCCCAGTGGTGCCACTGCACTCTCTGGACGCACTGCAGTGCATCCCCAGTGGTGCCAGTGCACTCTCTGGACTCACTGCACTGCATCCCCAGTGGTGCCAGTGCACTCTCTGGACTCACTGCACTGCATCCCCAGTGGTGCCACTGCAATCTCTGGTCTCACTGCAGTGCATCCCCAGTGTTGCCAGTGCACTCTCTGAGCTGACTGCACTGCATCCCCAGTGGTGCCAGTGCACTCCCTGGACTCACCGGGGTGCATCCCCAGTGGTGCCAGTGCACTCTCTGGACTCACTGCACTGCATCCCCTGTCGTGCCAGTGCACTCTCTGGACTTGCCGGGGTGCATCGCCAGTGGTGCCAGTGCACTCTCTGGACTCACTGCGCTGCATCCCCAGTGGTGCCAGTGCACTCTCTGGATTCATTGCATTGCATCCCCAGTGGTGACACTGCACTCTCTGGACTCACTGCACTGCATCCCCAGTGGTGCCTGTGCACTCTCTGGACTCACTGCACTGCATCCCCAGTGGTGCCACTGCACTCTCTGGACTCACTGCAGTGCATCCCCAGTGGTGCCAGTGCACTCTCTGGACTCACTGCAGTGCATCCCCAATCGTACCAGTGCACTCTCTGGACTCACTGCAGTGCATCCCCAGTGGTGCCACTGCAATCTCTGGTCTCACTGCAGTGCATCCCCAGTGGTGCCAGTGCACTCTCTGGACTCATTGCACTGCATCCCCAGTGGTGCCACTGCACTCTCTGGACTCACTGCAGTGCATCCCCAGTGGTGCCAGTGCACTCTCTGGACTCACTGCACTGCATCCCCAGTGGTGCCTGTGCACTCTCTGGACTCACGGCACTGCATCCCCAGTGGTGCCAGTGCACTCTCTGGACTCACTGCAGTGCATCTCCAATGGTGCCAGTACACTCTCTGGACTCACTGCACTGCATCCCCAGTGGTGTCACTGCCCTCTCTGGACTCACTGCACTGCATCCCCAGTGGTGCCGGGGCACTCTCTGGACTCACTGCACTGCATCCCCAGTGGTGCCAGTGCCCTCTGTGGACTCACTGCAGTGCATCTCCAGTGGTGCCAGTGCACTCTCTGGACTCACTGCACTGCATCCCCAGTGGTGACAGTGCACTCTCTGGACTTGCCGGGGTGCATCCCCAGTGGTGCCAGTGCACTCTCTGGACTCACCGGGGTGCATCCCCAGTGGGGCCAGTGCACTCTCTGGACTCACTGCACTGCATCCCCAGTGGTGCCAGTGCACTCTCTGGACTCACTGCACTGCATCCCCAATGGTGCCAGTGCACTCTCTGGATTCGCGGCACTGCATCCCCAGTGGTGCCAGAGCACTCTCTAGACTCACCGGGGTGCATCCCCAGTGGTGCCAGTGCACTCTCTGGACTCACTGCACTGCATCCCCTGTCGTGACAGTGCACTCTCTGGACTTGCCGGGGTGCATCGCCAGTGGTGCCAGTGCACTCTCTGGACTCACCGGGGTGCATCCCCAGTGGTTCCAGTGCACTCTCTGGACTCACTGCACTGCATCCCCAGTGGTGCCAGTGCACTCTCTGGATTCATTGCAGTGCATCCCCAGTGGTGCCAGTGCACTCTCTTGAGTCACTGCTGTGCATCCCCAGTGGTGCCAGTGCACTCTCTGGACTCACTGCATTGCATCCCCAGTGGTGCCAGTGCACTCTCTGGACTCACTGCAGTGCATCCCCAATCGTACCAGTGCCCTCTCTGGACTCACTGCGGTGCATCCCCAGTGGTGCCACTGCAATCTCTGGTCTCACTGCAGTGCATCCCCAGTGGTGCCCGTGCACTCTCTGGACTCATTGCACTGCATCCCCAGTGGTGCCAGGGTACTCTTTGGACTCACTGCAGTGCATCCCCAGTGGTGCCAGTGCACTCTCTGGACTCACTGCACTGCATCCCCAGTGGTGCCAGTGCACTCTCTGGACTCACGGCACTGCATCCCCAGTGGTGCCAGTGCACTCTCTGGACTCACTGCAGTGCATCCCCAATGGTGCCAGTACACTCTCTGGACTCACTGCACTGCATCCCCAGTGGTGCCGGGGCACTCTCTGGACTCACTGCACTGCATCCCCAGTGATGTCAGTGCCCTCTGTGGACTCATTGCAGTGCATCCCCAGTGGTGCCCGTGCACTCTCTGGACTCACTGCACTGCATCCCCGGTGGTGACAGTGCACTCTCTGGACTTGCCGGGGTGCATCCCCAGTGGTGCCAGTGCACTCTCTGGACTCACCGGGGTGCATCCCCAGTGGTGCCAGTGCACGCTCTGGACTCACTGCACTGCATCCCCAGTGGTGCCAGTGCACTCTCTGGACTCACTGCACTGCATCCCCAGAGGTGCCAGTGCACTCTCTGGACTCACCGCATTGCATCCCCAGTGGTGCCCGTGCACTCTCTGGACTCACTGCACTGCATCCCCAGTGGTGCCAGTGTACTCTCTGGACTCACTGCACTGCATCCCCAGAGGTGCCAGTGCACTCTCTGGACTCACGGCAGTGCATCCCCAGTGGTGCCAGTGCACTCTCTGGACTCACTGCAGTTCATCCCCAGTGGTGCCAGTGCAGTCTCTGGACTCACTGCACTGCATCCCCACTCGTGCCAGTACACTCTCTGGACTCACTGCACTGCATCCCCATTGGTGCCAGTGCACTCTCTGGACTCACCGGGGTGCATCCCCAGTGGTTCCAGTGCACTCTCTGGACTCACTGCACTGCATCCCCAGTGGTGCCAGTGCACTCTCTGGACTCACTGCACTGCATCCCCAGTGGTGCCAGTGCACTCTCTGGACTCACTGCAGTTCATCCCCAGTGGTGCCAGTGCAGTCTCTGGACTTACGGCACTGCATCCCCACTGGTGCCAGTACACTCTCTGGACTCACTGCACTGCATCGCCAGTGGTGCCAGTGCACTCTCTGGACTCACCGGGGTGCATCCCCAGTGGTTCCAGTGCACTCTCTGGACTCACTGCACTGCATCCCCAGTGGTGCCAGGGCACTCTCTGGACTCACTGCACTGCATCCCCAGTGGTGCCAGTGCACTCTCTTGAGTCACTGCAGTGCATCCCCAGTGGTGCCAGTGCACTCTCTGGACTCACTGCATTGCATCCCCAGTGGTGCCAGAGCACTCTCTGGACTCACTACACTGCATCTCCAGTGGTGCCAGGGTACTCTCTGGACTCACTGCAGTGCATCCCCAGTGGTGCCAAGGCACTCTCTGGACTCACTGCACTGCATCCCCAGTGGTGCCAGTGCACTCTCTGGACTCACTGCACTGCATCCCCAGTGGTGACAGTGCACTCTCTGGACTTGCCGGGGTGCATCCCCAGTGGTGCCAGTGCACTCTCTGGACTCACTGCACTGCATCCCCAGTGGTGCCAGTGCACTCTCTGCACTCACTGCACTGCATCCATAGTGGTGCCAGTGCACACTCTGGACTCACTGCACTGCATCCCCAGAGGTGCCAGTGCACTCTCTGGACTCACTGCACTGCATCCCCAGTGGTGCCAGTGCACTCTCTGGACTCACTGCACTGCATCCCCAGTGGTGCCAGTGCACTCTGTGGACTCACTGCACTGCATCCCCAATGGTGCCAGTGCACTCTTTGGACTCACTGCACTGCATCCCCAGTGGTGCCACTGACCTCTCTGGACTCACTGCACTGCATCCCCAGTGGTGCCAGTGCACTCTCTGGACTCATTGCAGTGCATTCCCAGTGGTGCCAGTGCACTCTCTGGACTCACGGCACTGCATCCCCAGTGGTGCCAGTGCACTCTCTGGACTCACTGCACTGCATCCCCAGTGGTGCCAGTGCACTCTCTGGACTCACTGCATTGCATCCCCAGTGGTGCCAGTGCACTGTCTGGACTCACCGGGGTGCATCCCCAATCGTACCAGTGCACTCTCTGGACTCACTGCTCTGCATCCCCAGTGGTGCCACTGCAATCTCTGGTCTCACTGCAGTGCATCCCCAGTGGTGCCAGTGCACTCTCTGGACTCACTCCACTGCATCCCCAGTGCTGCCAGTGCACTATCTGGACTCACTGCAGTGGATCCCCAGTGGTGCCAGTGCACTCTCTGGACTCACTGCACTGCATCCCCAGTGGTGCCAGTGCACTCTCTGGACTCACTGCAGTGCATCCCCAGTGTTGCCAGTACACTCTCTGGACTCACTGCACTGCATCCCCAGTGGTGCCAGTGCACTCTCTGGACTCACTGCACTGCATCCCCAGTGGTGACAGTGCACTATCTGGACCTGCCGGGGTGCATCCCCACTGGTGCCAGTGCACTCTCTGGACTCACCGGGGTGCATCCCCAGTGGTGCCAGTGCACTCTCTGGACTCACTGCACTGCATCCCCAGTGGTTCCAGTGCACTCTCTGGACTCACTGCACTGCATCCCCAGTGGTGCCAGTGCACTCTCTGGACTCACTGCACTGCATCCCCAGTGGTGCCAGTGCACTCTCTGGACTCACTGCACTGCATCCCCAGTGGTGCCAGTGCACTCTCTGGACTCACTGCACTGCATCACCAGTGGTGACACTGCAATCTCTGGTCTCACTGCAGTGCATCCCCAGTGGTGCCAGTGCACTCTCTGCACTCATTGCACTGCATCTCCAGTGGTGCCAGGGTACTCTCTGGACTCACTGCAGTGCATCCCCAGTGGTGCCAGTGCACTCTCTGGACTCACTGCACTGCATCCCCAGTGGTGCCACTGCACTCTCTGGACTCACGGCACTGCATCCCCAGTGGTGCCAGTGAACTCTCTGGACTCACTGCACTGCATCCCCAATGGTGCCAGTACACTCTCTGGACTCACTGCACTGCATCCCCAGTGGTGCCGGGGCACTCTCTGGACTCACTGCACTGCATCCCCAGTGGTGCCAGTGCCCTCTGTGGACTCACTGCACTGCATCCCCAGTGGTGCCCGTGCACTCTCTGGACTCACTGCACTGCATCCCCAGTGGTGACAGTGCACTCTCTGGACTTGCCGGGGTGCATCCCCAGTGGTGCCAGTGCACTCTCTGGACTCACCGGGGTGCATCCCCACTGGTGCCAGTGCACTCTCTGGACTCACTGCACTGCATCCCCAGTGGTGCCAGTGCACACTCTGGACTCACTGCACTGCATCCCCAGAGGTGCCAGTGCACTCTCTGGACTCACCGCACTGCATCCACAGTGGTGCCCGTGCACTCTCTGGACTCACTGCAGTGCATCCCCAGTGGTGCCAGGACACTCTCTGGACTCACTGCACTGCATCCCCACTGGTGCCAGTGCACTCTCTGGACTCACTGCACTGCATCCCCAGTGGTGCCAGTGCACTCTCTGGACTCACTGCACTGCATCCCCAATGGTGCCAGTGCACTCTTTGGACTCACTGCACTGCATCCCCAGTGGTGCCACTGCACTCTCTGGACTCACTGCACTGCATCCCCAGTGGTGCCAATGCACTCTATGGACTCACTGGGGTGCATCCCCAGTTGTGCCAGTGCCCTCTGTGGACTCACTGCACTACATCCCCAGTGGGGCCAGTGCACTCTCTGCACTCACTGCACTGCATCCAAGCTGGTGCCAGTGAACTCTCTGGACTCACTGCACTGCATCCCCAGTGGTGCCAGTGAACTCTCTTGAGTCACTGCTGTGCATGCCCAGTGGTGCCAGTGCACTCTCTGGACTCACTGCATTGCATCCCCAGTGGTGCCAGTGCACTCTCTGGACTCACTGCAGTGCATCCCCAATCGTATCAGTGCACTCTCTGGACTCACTGCACTGCATCCCCAGTGGTGCCACTGCAATATCTGGTCTCACTGCAGTGCATCCCAAGTGGTGCCAGTGCACTCTCTGGACTCACGGCACTGCATCCCCAGTGGTGCCAGTGCACTCTCTGGACTCACTGCACTGCATCCCCAGTGGTGCCAGTGCACTCTCTGGACTCACGGCACTGCATCCCCAGTGGTGCCAGTGCACTCTCTGGACTCACTGCACTGCATCCCCAATGGTGCCAGTACACTCTCTGGACTCACTGCACTGCATCCCCAGTGGTGCCGGGGCACTCTCTGGACTCACTGCACTGCATCCCCAGTGATGTCAGTGCCCTCTGTGGACTCATTGCAGTGCATCCCCAGTGGTGCCCGTGCACTCTCTGGACTCACTGCACTGCATCCCCGGTGGTGACAGTGCACTCTCTGGACTTGCCGGGGTGCATCCCCAGTGGTGCCAGTGCACTCTCTGAACTCACTGCACTGCATCCCCAGTGGTGCCAGTGCACGCTCTGGACTCACTGCACTGCATCCCCAGTGGTGCCAGTGCACACTCTGGACTCACTGCACTGCATCCCCAGAGGTGCCAGTGCACTCTCTGGACTCACCGCATTGCATCCCCAGTGGTGCCCGTGCACTCTCTGGACTCCCTGCACTGCATCCCCAGTGGTGCCAGTGTACTATCTGGACTCACTGCACTGCATCCCCAGAGGTGCCAGTGCACTCTCTGGACTCACGGCAGTACATCCCCAGTGGTGCCAGTGCACTCTCTGGACTCACTGCAGTTCATCCCCAGTGGTGCCAGTGCAGTCTCTGGACTCACTGCACTGCATCCCCACTGGTGCCAGTACACTCTCTGGACTCACTGCACTGCATCCCCATTGGTGCCAGTGCACTCTCTGGACTCACCGGGGTGCATCCCCAGTGGTTCCAGTGCACTCTCTGGACTCACTGCACTGCATCCCCAGTGGTGCCAAGGCACTCTCTGGACTCACTGCACTGCATCCCCAGTGGTGACAGTGCACTCTCTGGACTCATTGCAGTGCATCCCCAGTGGTGCCAGTGCACTCTCTGGACTCACTGCACTGCATCCCCAGTGGTGCCAGTGCACTCTCTGGACTCACTGCACTGCATCCCCAGTGGTGACAGTGCACTCTCTGGACTTGCCGGGGTGCATCCCCAGTGGTGCCAGTGCACTCTCTGGACTCACCGGGGTGCATCCCCAGTGGTGCCAGTGCACTCTCTGCACTCACTGCACTGCATCCATAGTGGTGCCAGTGCACACTCTGGACTCACTGCACTGCATCCCCAGAGGTGCCAGTGCACTCTCTGGACTCACCGCACTGCATCCCCAGTGGTGCCCGTGCACTCTCTGGACTCACTGCAGTTCATCCCCAGTGGTGCCAGTGCACTCTCTGGACTCACTGCACTGCATCCCCAGTGGTGCCAGTGCACTCTCTGGACTCACTGCAGTGCATCCCCAGTGGTGCCAGTGCACTCTGTGGACTCACTGCACTGCATCCCCAATGGTGCCAGTGCACTCTTTGGACTCACTGCACTGCATCCCCAGTGGTGCCACTGACCTCTCTGGACTCACTGCACTGCATCCCCAGTGGTGCCAGTGCACTCTCTGGACTCATTGCAGTGCATTCCCAGTGGTGCCAGTGCACTCTCTGGACTCACGGCACTGCATCCCCAGTGGTGCCAGTGCACTCTCTGGACTCACTGCACTGCATCCCCAGTGGTGCCAGTGCACTCTCTGGACTCACTGCATTGCATCCCCAGTGGTGCCAGTGCACTCTCTGGACTCACCGGGGTGCATCCCCAATCGTACCAGTGCACTCTCTGGACTCACTGCTCTGCATCCCCAGTGGTGCCACTGCAATCTCTGGTCTCACTGCAGTGCATCCCCAGTGGTGCCAGTGCACTCTCTGGACTCACTCCACTGCATCCCCAGTGGTGCCAGTACACTCTCTGGACTCACTGCACTGCATCCCCAGTGGTGCCAGTGCACTCTCTGGACTCACTGCACTGCATCCCCAGTGGTGACAGTGCACTCTCTGGACCTGCCGGGGTGCATCCCCACTGGTGCCAGTGCACTCTCTGGACTCACCGGGGTGCATCCCCAGTGGTGCCAGTGCACTCTCTGGACTCACTGCACTGCATCCCCAGTGGTTCCAGTGCACTCTCTGGACTCACCGCACTGCATCCCCAGTGGTGCCAGTGCACTCTCTGGACTCACTGCACTGCATCCCCAGTGGTGCCAGTGCACTCTCTGGACTCACTGCACTGCATCCCCAGTGGTGCCAGGGCACTCTCTGGACTCACTGCATTGCATCCCCAGTGGTGCCAGTGCACTCTCTGGACTCACTGCAGTGCATCCCCAATCGTACCAGTGCACTCTCTGGACTCACTGCACTGCATCCCCAGTGGTGACACTGCAATCTCTGGTCTCACTGCAGTGCATCCCCAGTGGTGCCAGTGCACTCTCTGGACTCACTGCACTGCATCCCCAGTGGTGCCACTGCACTCTCTGGACTCACGGCACTGCATCCCCAGTGGTGCCAGTGCACTCTCTGGACTCACTGCACTGCATCCCCAATGGTGCCAGTACACTCTCTGGACTCACTGCACTGCATCCCCAGTGGTGCCGGGGCACTCTCTGGACTCACTGCACTGCATCCCCAGTGGTGCCAGTGCCCTCTGTGGACTCACTGCACTGCATCCCCAGTGGTGCCAGGGCACTCTCTGGACTCACTGCACTGCATCCCCAGTGGTGACAGTGCACTCTCTGGACTTGCCGGGGTGCATCCCCAGTGGTGCCAGGGCACTCTCTGGACTCACCGGGGTGCATCCCCAGTGGTGCCAGTGCACTCTCTGGACTCACTGCACTGCATCCCCAGTGGTGCCAGTGCACACTCTGGACTCACTGCACTGCATCCCCAGAGGTGCCAGTGCACTCTCTGGACTCACCGCACTGCATCCGCAGTGGTGCCCGTGCACTCTCTGGACTCACTGCAGTGCATCCCCAGTGGTGCCAGTGCACTCTCTGGACTCACTGCACTGCATCCCCAGTGGTGCCAGTGCACTCTCTGGACTCACTGCACTGCATCCCCAGTGGTGCCAGTGCACTCTCTGGACTCACTGCACTGCATCCCCAATGGTGCCAGTGCACTCTTTGGACTCACTGCACTGCATCCCCAGTGGTGCCACTGCACTCTCTGGACTCACTGCACTGCATCCCCAGTGGTGCCAATGCACTCTATGGACTCACTGCACTGCATCCCCAGTGGTGCCAGTGCCCTCTGTGGACTCACTACACTACATCCCCAGTGGTGCCAGTGCACTCTCTGGACTCACTGCACTGCATCCAAGCTGGTGCCAGTGAACTCTCTGGACTCACTGCACTGCATCCCCAGTGGTGCCAGTGAACTCTCTTGAGTCACTGCACTGCATCCCGAGTGGTGCCAGTGCACTCTCTGGACTCACTGCAGTGCATCCCCAGTGGTGCCAGTGCACTCTCTGGACTCACTGCAGTGCATCACCTGCAGTGCCAGTGCACTCTCTGGACTCACTGCACTGCATCTCCAGCGGTGCCAGTGCGCTCTCTGTACCACGGCACTGCATCCCCAGTGGTGCCAGTGCACTCTCTGGATTTGCCGGGGTGCATCCCCAGTGGTGCCAGTGCACTCTCTGGACTCACTGCACTGCATCCCCAGTGGTGCCAATGCACTCTCTGGACTCACTGCAGTGCATCCCCAGTGGTGCCAGTGCACTCTCTGGACTCACTGCACTGCATCCAAACTGGTGCCAGTGAACTCTCTGGACTCAATGCACTGCATCCCCAGTGGTGCCAGTGAACTCTCTTGAGTCACTGCACTGCATCCCGAGTGGTGCCAGTGCACTCTCTGGACTCACTGCAGTGCATCCCCAGTGGTGCCAGTGCACTCTCTGGACTCACTGCATTGCATCACCTGCGGTGCCAGTGCACTCTCTGGACTCACTGCACTGCATCTCCAGCGGTGCCAGTGCGCTCTCTGTACCACGGCACTGCATCCCCAGTGGGGCCAGTGCACTCTCTGGACTTGCCGGGGTGCATCCCCAGTGGTGCCAGTGCACTCTCTGGACTCACTGCACTGCATCCCCAGTGGTTCCAGTGCACTCTCTGGACTCACTGCACTGCATCCCCAATGGTGCCAGTGCACTCTCTGGACTGACAGCACTGCATCCCCAGTGGTGCCAGTGCACTCTCTGGACTCACCGGGGTGCATCCCCAGTGGTGCCAGGTCACTCTCTGGACTCACTGCACTGCATCCCCTGTCGTGCCAGTGCACTCTCTGGACTTGCCGGGGTGCATCGCCAGTGGTGCCAGTGCACTCTCTGGACTCACCGGGGTGCATCCCCAGTGGTTCCAGTGCACTCTCTGGACTCACTGCACTGCATCCCCAGTGGTGCCAGTGCACTCTCTGGATTCATTGCAGTGCATCCCCAGTGGTGCCAGTGCACTCTCTTGAGTCATTGCAGTGCATCCCCAGTGGTGCCAGTGCACTCTCTGGACTCACTGTATTGCATCCCCAGTGGTGCCAGTGCACTCTCTGGACTCACTGCAGTGCATCCCCAGTCGTACCAGTGCACTCTCTGGACTCACTGCACTGCATCCCCAGTGGTGCCACTGCAATCTCTGGTCTCACTGCAGTGCATCCCCAGTGGTGCCAGTGCACTCTCTGGACTCACGGCACTGCATCCCCAGTGGTGCCAGTGCACTCTCTGGACTCACTGCAGTGCATCCCCAATGGTGCCAGTACACTCTCTGGACTCACTGCACTGCATCCCCAGTGGTGTCACTGCACTCTCTGGACTCACTGCACTGCATCCCCAGTGGTGCCCGTGCACTCTCTGGACTCACTGCACTGCATCCCCAGTGGTGCCAGTGCACACTCTGGACTCACTGCACTGCATCCCCAGAGGTGCCAGTGCACTCTCTGGACTCACCGCACTGCATCCCCAGTGGTGCCAGTGCACTCTCTGGACTCACTTCAGTTCATCCCTAGTGGTGCCAGTGCACTCTCTCGACTCACTGCACTGCATCCCCACTGGTGCCAGTACACTCTGTGGACTCACTGCACTGCATCCCCAGTGGTGCCAGTGCACTCTCTGGACTCATTGCACTGCATCCCCAGTGGTGCCAGTGCACTCTCTGGACTAACTGCACTGCATCCCCAGTGGTGCCAGTGCACTCTCTGGACTCACTGCAGTGCATCCCCAGTGGTGCCAGTACACTCTCTGGACTCACTGCACTGCATCCCCAGTGGTGCCAGTGCACTCTCTGGACTCACTGCACTGCATCCCCAGTGGTGACAGTGCACTCTCTGGACCTGCCGGGGTGCATCCCCACTGGTGCCAGTGCACTCTCTGGACTCACCGGGGTGCATCCCCAGTGGTGCCAGTGCACTCTCTGGACTCACTGCACTGCATCCCCAGTGGTTCCAGTGCACTCTCTGGACTCACTGCACTGCATCCCCAGTGGTGCCAGTGCACTCTCTGGACTCACTGCACTGCATCCCCTGTGGTGCCAGTGCACTCTCTGGACTCACTGCACTGCATCCCCAGTGGTGCCAGGGCACTTTCTGGACTCACTGCATTGCATCCCCAGTGGTGCCAGTGCACTCTCTGGACTCACTGCACTGCATCCCCAGTGGTGACACTGCAATCTCTGGTCTCACTGCAGTGCATCCCCAGTGGTGCCAGTGCACTCTCTGCACTCATTGCACTGCATCTCCAGTGGTGCCAGGGTACTCTCTGGACTCACTGCAGTGCATCCCCAGTGGTGCCAGTGCACTCTCTGGACTCACTGCACTGCATCCCCAGTGGTGCCACTGCACTCTCTGGACTCACGGCACTGCATCCCCAGTGGTGCCAGTGCACTCTCTGGACTCACTGCAGTGCATCCCCAATGCTGCCAGTACACTCTCTGGACTCACTGCACTGCATCCCCAGTGGTGCCGGGGCACTCTCTGGACTCACTGCACTGCATCCCCAGTGGTGCCTGTACCCTCTGTGAACTCACTGCACTGCATCCCCAGTGGTGCCCGTGCACTCTCTGGACTCACTGCACTGCATCCCCAGTGGTGCCAGTGCACTCTCTGGACTCACCGGGGTGCATCCCCAGTGGTGCCAGTGCACTCTCTGGACTCACTGCACTGCATCCCCAGTGGTGCCAGTGCACACTCTGGACTCACTGCAGTGCATCCCCAGTGGTGCCAGTGCACTCTCTGGACTCACTGCAGTGCATCCCCAGTGGTGCCAGTGCACTCTCTGCACTCACTGCACTGCATCCCCAGTGGTGCCAGTGCACTCTCTGGACTCACTGCACTGCATCCCCAATGGTGCCAGTGCACTCTTTGGACTCACTACACTGCATCCCCAGTGGTGCCCGTGCACTCTCTGGACTCACTGCAGTGCATCCCCAGTGGTGCCAATGCACTCTATGGACTCACTGCACTGCATCCCCAGTGGTGCCAGTGCCCTCTGTGGACTCACTGCACTACATCCCCAGTGGGGCCAGTGCACTCTCTGGACTCACTGCACTGCATCCAAGCTGGTGCCAGTGAACTCTCTGGACTCACTGCACTGCATCCCCAGTGGTGCCAGTGAACTCTCTTGAGTCACTGCACTGCATCCCGAGTGGTGCCAGTGCACTCTCTGGACTCACTGCAGTGCATCCCCAGTGGTGCCAGTGCACTCTCTGGACTCACTGCAGTGCATCACCTGCGGTGCCAGTGCACTCTCTTGACTCACTGCACTGCATCTACAGCGGTGCCAGTGCGCTCTCTGTACCACTGCACTGCATCCCCAGTGGTGCCAGTGCACTCTCTGGACTCACTGCACTGCATCCCCAATGGTGCCAGTGCACTCTCTGGACTGACAGCACTGCATCCCCAGTGGTGCCAGTGCACTCTCTGGACTCACCGGGGTGCATCCCCAGTGGTGCCAGTGCACTCTCTGGACTCACTGCACTGCATCCCCTGTCGTGCCAGTGCACTCTCTGGACTTGCCGGGGTGCATCGCCAGTGGTGCCAGTGCACTCTCTGGACTCACCGGGGTGCATCCCCAGTGGTTCCAGTGCACTCTCTGGACTCACTGCACTGCATCCCCAGTGGTGCCAGTGCACTCTCTGGATTCATTGCAGTGCATCCCCAGTGGTGCCAGTGCACTCTCTTGAGTCATTGCAGTGCATCCCCAGTGGTGCCAGTGCACTCTCTGGACTCACTGCATTGCATCCCCAGTGGTGCCAGTGCACTCTCTGGACTCACTGCAGTGCATCCCCAGTGGTTCCAGTGCACTCTCTGGACTCACTGCACTGCATCCCCAGTGGTGCCACTGCAATCTCTGGTCTCACTGCAGTGCATCCCCAGTGGTGCCACTGCACTCTCTGGACTCACGGCACTGCATCCCCAGTGGTGCCAGTGCACTCTCTGGACTCACTGCAGTGCATCCCCAATGGTGCCAGTACACTCTCTGGACTCACTGCACTGCATCCCCAGTGGTGTCACTGCACTCTCTGGACTCACTGCACTGCATCCCCAGTGGTGCCCGTGCACTCTCTGGACTCACTGCACTGCATCCCCAGTGGTGCCAGTGCACACTCTGGACTCACTGCACTGCATCCCCAGAGGTGCCAGTGCACTCTCTGGACTTACCGCACTGCATCCCCAGTGGTGCCAGTGCACTCTCTGGACTCACTGCAGTTCATCCCCAGTGGTGCCAGTGCACTCTCTGGACTCACTGCACTGCATCCCCACTGGTGCCAGTACACTCTCTGGACTCACTGCACTGCATCCCCATTGGTGCCAGTGCACTCTCTGGACTCATTGCACTGCATCCCCAGTGGTGCCAGTGCACTCTATGGACTCACTGCACTGCATCCCCAGTGGTGCCAGTGCACTCTCTGGACTCACTGCATTGCATCCCCAGTGGTGCCAGTGCACTCTCTGGACTCACCGGGGTGCATCCCCTGTCGTACCAGTGCACTCTCTGGACTCACTGCTCTGCATCCCCTGTGGTGCCACTGCAATCTCTGGTCTCACTGCAGTGCATCCCCAGTGGTGCCAGTGCACTCTCTGGACTCACTCCACTGCATCCCCAGTGGTGCCAGTGCACTCTCTGGACTCACTGCAGTGCATCCCCAGTGGTGCCAGTACACTCTCTGGACTCACTGCACTGCATCCCCAGTGGTGCCAGTGCACTCTCTGGACTCACTGCACTGCATCCCCAGTGGTGACAGTGCACTCTCTGGACTCACTGCATTGCATCCCCAGTGGTGCCAGTGCACTCTCTGGACTCACTGCACTGCATCCCCAGTGGTGCCAGTGACCTCTCTGGACTCACTGCACTGCATCCCCAGTGGTGCCAGTGCACTCTCTGGAGTCACTGCACTGCATCCCCAGTGGTGCCAGTGCACTCTCTGGACTCACTGCACTGCATCCCCAGTGGTGCCAATGCACTCTCTGGACTCACTGCGCTGCATCCCCAGTGGTGCCAGTGCACTCTCTGGACTCAGTGCACTGCATCCCCAGTGGTGCCAGTGCACTCTTTGGACTCACTGCACTGCATCCCCAGTGGTGCCAGTGCACTCTCTGGACTCACTGCACTGCATCCCCAGTGGTGCCAGTGCACTCTCTGGACTCACTGCACTGCATCCCCAGTGGTGCCAGTGCACTCTCTGGACTTGCCGGGGTGCATCGCCAGTGGTGCCAGTGCACTCTCTGGACTCACCGGGGTGCATCCCCAGTGGTTCCAGTGCACTCTCTGGACTCACTGCACTGCATCCCCAGTGATGCCAGTGCACTCTCTGGACTCACTGCACTGCATCCCCAGTGGTGCCAGTGCACTCTCTTGAGTCACTGCACTGCATCCCCAGTGGTGCCAGTGCACTCTCTGGACTCACTGCATTGCATCCCCAGTGGTGCCAGTGCACTCTCTGGACTCACTGCAGTGCATCCCCAATCGTACCAGTGCACTCTCTGGACTCACTGCACTGCATCCCCAGTGGTGACACTGCAATCTCTGGTCTCACTGCACTGCATCCCCAGTGGTGCCAGTGCACTCTCTGCACTCATTGCACTGCATCCCCAGTGGTGCCAGGGTACTCTCTGGACTCACTGCAGTGCATCCCCAGTGGTGCCAGTGCACTCTCTGGACTCACTGCACTGCATCCCCAGTGGTGCCGGGGCACTCTTTGGACTCACTGCACTGCATCCCCAGTGGTGCCAGTGCACTCTCTGGACTCACTGCACTGCATCCCCAGTGGTGCCAGTACACTCTCTGGACTCACTGCACTGCATCCCCAGTGGTGCCGGGGCACTCTCTGGACTCACTGCCCTGCATACCCAGTGGTGCCAGTGCCCTCTGTGGACTCACTGCACTGCATCCCCAGTGGTGCCCGTGCACTCTCTGGACTCACTGCACTGCATCCCCAGTGGTGACAGTGCACTCTCTGGACTTGCCGGGGTGCATCCCCAGTGGTGCCAGTGCACTCTCTGGACTCACCGGGGTGCATCCCCTAGTGGTGCCAGTGCACTCTGTGGACTCACCGCACTGCATCCCCAGTGGTGCCAGGGTACTCTCTGGACTCACTGCAGTGCATCCCCAGTGGTGCCAGTGCACTCTCTGGACTCACTGCACTGCATCCCCTGTGGTGCCAGTGCACTCTCTGCACTCACTGCACTGCATCCCCAGTGGTGCCAGTGCACTTGTTAGTGTTGGGGAGAATCGAATGGATGTTCTATTAATGTTTCTCAAAATGTTAGTGTTGGGGAGAATCGAATGGATGTTCTATTAATGTTTCTCAGGTGATGGATCATACGGTATAATTAAATATTATTAAATGTACTTACATTATCAAGTAATCTATGTATACTGGAAACTTAGGGAGTACATTGAACAATCAAAAGAATCGATGGAGGGGAACCCCGGGAGGGAATAGGTACAACCTGACCTTGGATAAGGGCCTGGAGATGATGAAATGAGTTGAAGCAGAACCAAGGTGCGGAGGGAGCATGCGTCGAGTGAGAAAGGTGAAAGAGTTTAGCGGAGAGGAAGACTCCTTACTTCATCTCGACGACCACCTGGACGACCACCAGAGTGCGCCACGCATGTGCAAAGGGGAGGGGAGCTAATTAGAATGAAAAGCGAGGCTGATGTTGCAACCTGTAATGAATATGTATACCTGACGCAATGTTGTATGTATAAATAACGGCTGGGAAGTAACGGGACTTGAAGCCAGATTTGGGCACCTGCCCCGGCTTCCAGCGCTGAATAAAGCACCTTCATATAATCACTTGGTGGTTATGTGGTTGCTACGCTAACATTTTGGCGACCCAGATGGGACAGCGTGGGCACTGCTTAGGCGGATCGTGTCTCGGTTTCGCTCCAGCCGGCACCGAGGGATTCTCGGGGAGCAGTCGACCACGACCGACCTCCGCTGCTCACGACGTACCACTGGAGTGGTAAGCAAAGGTGCTTTCAACTTTGGGTATTCAGTACCGATTTGGTTGGGAAAGCCTGCCGGTCAGACGCGGCGAAAGCCACGCTCGGTTGGGCAGGGAGCTCCCGGGGTAAGCCTAGGCGCCGTCCGTTAGACAGAGCGAAAGCTCTGCAGGTTCGGCATTGGTAATTGTATTGGTTTGTGCTGAAGGGTCAGCACCTGGTATTATTGGTATGTAAAAAGCGTGCTGCTGCTGCTCCGGCAGCTTTTGGGAAAGCACGCTGCTGCTCCGGCAGCTTTTGGGAAAGCACGCTGCTGCTCCGGCAGCTTCCGGAAAGTGTGCTGTTGCTGCTCCGGCAGCTTTCGAGAGAGTGTGTTGCTGCTCCGGCAGCTTTCGGGAGAGTGTGTTGCTGCTCCGGCAGCTTTCGGGAGAGTGTGTTGCTGCTCCGGCAGCTTTCGGGAGAGTGTGTTGCTGCTCCGGCAGCTTCTTGGAGAGAGTGTGTTGCTGCTCCGGCAGCTTTTGGGAGAGTGTGTTGCTGCTCCGGCAGCTTTCGGGACAGTGTGTTGCTGCTCCGGCAGCTTTTGGGTCCGTATCATAAGCTCAAAATGAAAAAGATTAAAGAAATTCTGGGAAAAGATGTACCTATCCCGCGGACATCCCCGCTGGGGTGTTTGCTAGCACACTGGAAAGAGGGAGGTTTTGGTCAAGAAATGCGGAAAGGAAAGCTGATTGATTATTGTAACATTTGGTGGCCACAGTATAAACTAGAGGACCAAGAAACTTGGCCTGAGAATGGGACATTGCAATATAATACAATTTTACAATTGATGCTATTTTGTAAGCGGGAAGGAAAATATGATGAACTGCCGTATGTGGAATTATTCTTTTATTTGCGCCGAAAGCCTGAATGGCAGCATGCTTGTGGAATAATGGTGCTTGAGGTTTCAACTGAGGAACGTTGTTGTGCATGTACTAAGGAGAGACGCTGTATACAGCATCAGGCAATAGAGAATAATAAGTATTATGGGGAAATGAATAATGGAAATATTGACTTGGAAGTTGCGCCGTCGGCTCCGCCGGAAGAGCCAGGACAGAGAGAAAAAGAAAAGGAAGATAGCAGTAGTAATGGAGAATCCCCGACTTTAGCCTCCCCTGTGTCACATAGGACCCGGCAACAGCGAAGGGCAGGGGAAACTATAAATGAAGAGGGAGGGAAAATAATCGCTCCCCTCAGGCAAGGAGTGGGGACAGAAGGACCGGTATATGTCAAGGTGCCTTTTTCAGCTGGGGATTTAATGATATGGAAGCAAGCAGCCGGCACCTACAGGGAAAACCCAGATAAAGTAGCTAGGGTAATGAAAATGATAATTAAAACCCAAAATCCCGATTGGGATGATCTCCAGGTGATCCTGGATACTTTGATGGATTCAACAGAAAAGGACATGGTATTACGGGCAGCCAGAGAGAGAGCCCGAGAAGATATACGTAATGGATTAGTGCTTGGAAATCTAGATCAAAACTTCCCCACCGAGGATCCCCAATGGGATTATAACACAGGGGATGGAATAAGGAGGCTGAAGAGATATCAAGATTGGGTACAAGTCGGGGTACAGAATGCCATGCCCCGGACCATAAATTGGTCAAAATTGTATAATGTCAGGCAAGAAAAAGCGGAATCACCTTCCGCCTTTTTAGAGAGATTGAAAGAAACTAAAGAGCCCTTGGTAAAAAATTCAAATAGGAAATAAGGAAGTAAAATTTTTAATTGATACAGGGGCCACATATTCAGTACTCAATAGATTAAGTGGTAAGATAGGGGAAAGGAAAACTACTATTGTAGGTGCCACCGGGAAGGAGGAAATACGGCCGTTCTTACAACCCCTTGATTTACAGTTTGGAGGTAAAGAAATTACGCATGAATTTTTATATGTACCAGAATGCCCTATTCCTCTTTTGGGACGGGATTTGCTAACTAAACTATAATGTTTGAAGATGGAGAATTGATTATGAGAATCCCGGAATCAAAAGTGGGACAAATATTAATGATTAAAGAGAAGGCTGTTCCTCATATCCCAAAAGAGGTAGAAAATGCAGTAATGCCTGCAATTTGGGAAACGGACGTGCCTGGAAAATCAAAAGTAGCCCAGCCAGTAAAAATTGAACTTAAGGAAGGGGCCCGACCGGTACGGATTAAACAGTACCCATTGAAGCTAGAAGCTAGGCTAGGAATAGTAAAGATTATAGATAAATTTCTTAGCTACCACATTCTGGAGGAATGCAAATCTGAATATAATACCCCAATTTTCCCAGTAAAGAAACCTAATGGGGAATACAGGCTAGTGCAGGACCTTAGGGCAATAAACGAAATAACAAAAGATATTCACCCAGTGGTGGCTAATCCTTATACATTGTTAACATCTGTAAAAGAAAAATATAAGTGGTTTACTGTAATTGATTTAAAAGATGCCTTCTTCTGCATACCCATTGACAAGGATAGTAGAAAACTTTTTGCTTTTGAATGGGAAAGTCCACGGAACGGACGAAAGATGCAACTGACCTGGACAAGATTGCCTCAAGGATTCAAGAATAGCCCGACCCTCTTCGGCAGTCAACTAGCTAAAGAAATAGAAGATTGGATTAACCAAGGACAAATTCAGGTACCAAAGGATCGATACCTGCTGTTACAATATGTGGACGATATATTAATAGCTACCGAAGGAGAGTCAGAATGTATTCAGGTAACTATTGATATTTTGAATCAATTGGGACTAAATGGGTACAAGGTTTCTAAACAAAAGGCACAAATCGCGTGCACAACAGTAATTTATTTGGGATGTGAAATTTCTCAAGGACAAAGAAAATTGGGAGTTAACCGAATACAAGCTATTTGTGAAATCCCCGAGCCGCGAAATCTGCACGAACTACGGGCTTTCCTAGGTATGGCCGGGTGGTGTAGACTGTGGGTAATGGACTATGGACTCATAGCAAAGCCCCTCTATGAAACCCAAAAGGCCTGTACATTTACCTGGGGAAAGCCACAACAAGAGGCCTTTAAGAAATTAAAAGAAGCCCTGATAAAGGCGCCTGCCTTGGGCTTGCCGGACTTATCAAAGGACTTTCAGCTGTTTGTGCATGAGAGACAACGATTGGCATTAGGAGTACTGACCCAGCGACTTGGGAGCTGGAAAAGACCTGTGGGGTATTTTTCTAAACAATTGGATGCGGTAAGCGCCGGATGGCCCTCGTGTTTAAGGGCCGTGGCAGCCACAGTCCTTTTAATACAGGCAAAAGGGGGGCCATTGGCTATCGCCCAGCCGAATGAATCTTAAGAACTACTAACCTATTGAACCCAGCAGTGTTTCTAGGAACAACTGCGGAGGAAGGAGACCTCAGTCATGATTGCGTGGAGATCATCGAACATACCTATGCCAGCAGAACAGACTTAAAAGATCAGCCTCTGGAGAGACCGGATTGGGAACTTTTCACGGATGGAAGCAGCTTCGTGGAAAATGGGACTCGTTATGCAGGATACGCAGTAACTACATCAAAGGTAGTGATCGAGGCAAATTCCCTACCTCCGGGGACTTCAGCCCAACGAGCAGAAATAGTCGCCCTGACGCGAGCCCTGGAACTAAGCGAGGGTAAGAATGTGAATATTTGGACAGATTCAAAATATGCATTCGGGGTAGTCCACGTACATGGGGCATTATGGAAAGAAAGGGGAATGCTATCCTCACAAGGGACTAATATAAAATATCAGGAAGAAATATTGAAATTAATAACAGCTGTACAGAAACCCCAACAGGTGGCCATAATGCATTGTAAAGCTCATCAAGGAGGGATGTCAGAGATTGCAGAAGGTAACAGATTGGCAGATTTGACGGCCCGGAAGGTCGCGCGTGAAGTACGGAAAGTAATGGCTCTAATTCCATCGAAGGTAGGCCTCTCTTGTTTCAAATTACCTAAAAACCCAAAGTATTCAGCAGAAGATGAGAGACTTGCAAATTTGATGAAGGCCCAGAAGAATCCTGACGGCTGGTATGTGACTGCGACAGGACAACTTATAGTGCCTCCTATAGTAATGCGAGAAATCTTACAAATAAAACATAATGAATGTCACTGGGGTGCAGGAGCAATGGTGACCTATTTGAAACGAGGTGTCATCTCGGTACACATGTTAACAATGGCAAAGTCAGTAATGTCAAAATGTGAGCTTTGCTTAAAGAATAACCCGGTAGCAAGGAAACATGCTGAGATGGGAAGAACTAGAGCTGGGATAGAGCCTGGAGATTACTGGCAAATAGACTTCATAGAACTGCCTAAAGCAAGAGGTTATAAATACCTATTGGTAGGGGTTGATACTTTTTCAGGATGGCCGGAGGCCCTTCCCTGTCGCACCAACCAAGCAAAGGAAACGGTAAAATGGTTACTACGGGAAATAATCCCTAGATTTGGTGTACCGTTGGGTATTTCTTCAGACAGGGGACCACATTTCATTGCCAATGTGGTTAAGGAGGTTAGTGGGAATTACCTGGAACTTACATACCCCATGGAGGCCTCAATCTAGTGGTCAGGTAGAGAGGATGAACCAAACTTTAAAAGGACAATTAAGCAAAATCTGTCAGGAGGCTAAGATACAGTGGCCACAGGCCTTACCGATAGCTTTGCTAAGAATTAGAATAAAGCCAAGAAGTGGGATGTCAGTAAGTCCCTATGAAATCATGTATGGAAAACCTCATGAGTCTCCTGAACCGAACCCGAATATGCATGTTACCGGTAAACAGGATGTATATAATTATGTTTTAATAGTAATGAAAATACTTGCTCTTGGTATGAGTGAAGTATTTTCAAAGGGGGGAAATGTTAGTGTTGGGGAGAATCGAATGGATGTTCTATTAATGTTTCTCAAAATGTTAGTGTTGGGGAGAATCGAATGGATGTTCTATTAATGTTTCTCAGGTGATGGATCATACAGTATAATTAAATATTATTAAATGTACTTACATTATCAAGTAATCTATGTATACTGGAAACTTAGGGAGTACATTGAACAATCAAAAGAATCGATGGAGGGGAACCCCGGGAGGGAATAGGTACAACCTGACCTTGGATAAGGGCCTGGAGATGATGAAATGAGTTGAAGCAGAACCAAGGAGCGGAGGGAGCATGCGTCGAGTGAGAAAGGTGAAAGAGTTTAGCGGAGAGGAAGACTCCTTACTTCATCTGGACGACCACCTGGACGACCACCAGAGTGCGCCACGCATGTGCAAAGGGGAGGGGAGCTAATTAGAATGAAAAGCGAGGCTGATGTTGCAACCTGTAATGAATATGTATACCTGACGCAATGTTGTATGTATAAATAACGGCTGGGAAGTAACGGGACTTGAAGCCAGATTTGGGCACCTGCCCCGGCTTCCAGCGCTGAATAAAGCACCTTCATATAATCACTTGGTGGTTATGTGGTTGCTACGCTAACACACTCTCTGGACTCACTGCAGTGCATCCCCAGTGGTGCCAGTGCACTATCTGGAGTCACTGCACTGCATCCCCAGTGGTGCCAGTGCACTCTCTGGACTCACTGCACTGCATCCCCAGTGGTGCCAATGCACTCTCTGGACTCACTGCACTGCATCCCCAGTGGTGCCAGTGCACTCTCTGGACTTGCCGGGGTGCATCCCCAGTGGTGCCAGTGCACTCTTTGGACTCACTGCACTGCATCCCCAGTGGTGCCAGTGCACTCTCTGGACTCACTGCACTGCATCCCAAGTGGTGCCAGTGCACTCTCTGGACTCACTGCACTGCATCCCCAGTGGTGCCAGTGCACTCTCTGGACTTGCCGGGGTGCATCGCCAGTGGTGCCAGTGCACTCTCTGGACTCACCGGGGTGCATCCCCAGTGGTTCCAGTGCACTCTCTGGACTCACTGCACTGCATCCCCAGAGGTGCCAGTGCACTCTCTGGCCTCACTGCACTGCATCCCCAGTGGTGCCCGTGCACTCTCTGGACTCACTGCAGTGCATCCCCAGTGGTGCCAGTGCACTCTCTGGACTCACTGCACTGCATCCCCACTGGTGCCAGTGCACTCTCTGGACTCACTGCACTGCATCCCCAGTGGTGCCAGTGCACTCTCTGGACTCACTGCACTGCATCCCCAATGGTGCCAGTGCACTCTTTGGACTCACTACACTGCATCCCCAGTGGTGCCACTGCACTCTCTGGACTCACTGCACTGCATCCCCAGTGGTGCCAATGCACTCTATGGACTCACTGCACTGCATCCCCAGTGGTGCCAGTGCCCTCTGTGGACTCACTGCACTACATCCCCAGTGGGGCCAGTGCACTCTCTGCACTCACTGCACTGCATCCAAGCTGGTGCCAGTGAACTCTCTGGACTCACTGCACTGCATCCCCAGTGGTGCCAGTGAACTCTCTTGAGTCACTGCACTGCATCCCGAGTGGTGCCAGTGCACTCTCTGGACTCACTGCAGTGCATCCCCAGTGGTGCCAGTGCACTCTCTGGACTCACTGCAGTGCATCACCTGCGGTGCCAGTGCACTCTCTTGACTCACTGCACTGCATCTCCAGCGGTGCCAGTGCGCTCTCTGTACCACGGCACTGCATCCCCAGTGGGGCCAGTGCACTCTCTGGACTTGCCGGGGTGCATCCCCAGTGGTGCCAGTGCACTCTCTGGACTCACTGCACTGCATCCCCAGTGGTGCCAGTGCACTCTCTGGACTCACTGCACTGCATCCCCAATGGTGCCAGTGCACTCTCTGGACTGACAGCACTGCATCCCCAGTGGTGCCAGTGCACTCTCTGGACTCACCGGGGTGCATCCCCAGTGGTGCCAGTGCACTCTCTGGACTCACTGCAATGCATCCCCTGTCGTGGCAGTGCCCTCTCTGGACTTGCCGGGGTGCATCGCCAGTGGTGCCAGTGCACTCTCTGGACTCACCGGGGTGCATCCCCAGTGGTTCCAGTGCACTCTCTGGACTCACCGCACTGCATCCCCAGTGGTGCCAGTGCACTCTCTGGATTCATTGCAGTGCATCCCCAGTGGTGCCAGTGCACTCTCTTGAGTCATTGCAGTGCATCCCCAGTGGTGCCAGTGCACTCTCTGGACTCACTGCATTGCATCCCCAGTGGTGCCAGTGCACTCTCTGGACTCACTGCAGTGCATCCCCAATCGTACCAGTGCACTCTCTGGACTCACTGCACTGCATCCCCAGTGGTGCCACTGCAATCTCTGGTCTCATTGCAGTGCATCCCCAGTGGTGCCAGTGCACTCTCTGGACTCACGGCACTGCATCCCCAGTGGTGCCAGTGCACTCTCTGGACTCACTGCAGTGCATCCCCAATGGTGCCAGTACACTCTCTGGACTCACTGCACTGCATCCCCAGTGGTGTCACTGCACTCTCTGGACTCACTGCACTGCATCCCCAGTGGTGCCCGTGCACTCTCTGGACTCACTGCACTGCATCCCCAGTGATGCCAGTGCACTATCTGGACTCACTGCACTGCATCCCCAGAGGTGCCAGTGCACTCTCTGGACTCACCGCACTGCATCCCCAGTGGTGCCAGTGCACTCTCTGGACTCACTGCAGTTCATCCCCAGTGGTGCCAGTGCACTCTCTGGACTCACTGCACTGCATCCCCAGTGGTGCCAGTACACTCTCTGGACTCACTGCACTGCATCCCCATTGGTGCCAGTGCACTCTCTGGACTCATTGCACTGCATCCCCAGTGGTGCCAGTGCACTCTCTGGACTCACCGCACTGCATCCCCAGTGGTGCCCGTGCACTCTCTGGACTCACTGCATTGCATCCCCAGTGGTGCCAGTGCACTCTCTGGACTCACCGGGGTGCATCCCCTGTCGTACCAGTGCACTCTCTGGACTCACTGCTCTGCATCCCCAGTGGTGCCACTGCAATCTCTGGTCTCACTGCAGTGCATCCCCAGTGGTGCCAGTGCACTCTCTGGACTCACTCCACTGCATCCCCAGTGGTGCCAGTGCACTCTCTGGACTCACTGCAGTGCATCCCCAGTGGTGCCAGTACACTCTCTGGACTCACTGCACTGCATCCCCAGTGGTGCCAGTGCACTCTCTGGACTCACTGCACTGCATCCCCAGTGGTGACAGTGCACTCTCTGGACCTGCCGGGGTGCATCCCCAGTGGTGCCAGTGCACTCTCTGGACTCACTGCACTGCATCCCCAGTGGTGCCAGTGACCTCTCTGGACTCACTGCACTGCATCCCCAGTGGTGCCAGTGCACTATCTGGACTCACTGCACTGCATCCCCAGTGGTGCCAGTGCACTCTCTGGACTCACTGCACTGCATCCCCAGTGGTGCCAATGCACTCTCTGGACTCACTGCACTGCATCCCCAGTGGTGCCAGTGCACTCTCTGGACTCAGTGCACTGCATCCCCAGTGGTGCCAGTGCACTCTTTGGACTCACTGCACTGCATCCCCAGTGGTGCCAGTGCACTCTCTGGACTCACTGCACTGCATCCCCAGTGGTGCCAGTGCACTCTCTGGACTCACTGCACTGCATCCCCAGTGGTGCCAGTGCACTCTCTGGACTTGCCGGGGTGCATCGCCAGTGGTGCCAGTACACTCTCTGGACTCACCGGGGTGCATCCCCAGTGGTTCCAGTGCACTCTCTGTACTCACTGCACTGCATCCCCAGTGATGCCAGTGCACTCTCTGGACTCACTGCACTGCATCCCCAGTGGTGCCAGTGCACTCTCTTGATTCACTGCACTGCATCCCCAGTGGTGCCAGTGCACTCTCTGGACTCACTGCATTGCATCCCCAGTGGTGCCAGTGCACTCTCTGGACTCACTGCATTGCATCCCCAATCGTACCAGTGCACTCTCTGGACTCACTGCACTGCATCCCCAGTGGTGACACTGCAATCTCTGGTCTCACTGCAGTGCATCCCCAGTGGTGCCAGTGCACTCTCTGGACTCACTGCACTGCATCCCCAGTGGTGCCAGTGACCTCTCTGGACTCACTGCACTGCATCCCCAGTGGTGCCAGTGCACTATCTGGAGTCACTGCACTGCATCCCCAGTGGTGCCAGTGCACTCTCTGGACTCACTGCACTGCATCCCCAGTGGTGCCAATGCACTCTCTGGACTCACTGCACTGCATCCCCAGTGGTGCCAGTGCAGTCTCTGGACTCACTGCACTGCATCCCCAGTGGTGCCAGTGCACTCTTTGGACTCACTGCAGTGCATCCCCAGTGGTGCCAGTGCACTCTCTGGACTCACTGCACTGCATCCCCAGTGGTGCCAGTGCACTCTCTGGACTCACTGCACTGCATCCCCAGTGGTGCCAGTGCACTCTCTGGACTTGCCGGGGTGCATCGCCAGTGGTGCCAGTGCACTCTCTGGACTCACTTCAGTGCATCCCCAGTGGTTCCAGTGCACTCTCTGGACTCACTGCACTGCATCCCCAGTGATGCCAGTGCACTCTCTGGACTCACTGCACTGCATCCCCAGTGGTGCCAGTGCACTCTCTTGAGTCACTGCACTGCATCCCCAGTGGTGCCAGTGCACTCTCTGGACTCACTGCATTGCATCCCCAGTGGTGCCAGTGCACTCTCTGGACTCACTGCAGTGCATCCCCAATCGTACCAGTGCACTCTCTGGACTCACTGCACTGCATCCCCAGTGGTGGCACTGCACTCTCTGGACTCACTGCAGTGCATCCCCAGTGGTGCCAGTGCACTCTCTGCACTCATTGCACTGCATCCCCAGTGGTGCCAGGGTACTCTCTGGACTCACTGCAGTGCATCCCCAGTGGTGCCAGTGCACTCTCTGGACTCACTGCACTGCATCCCAGTGGTGCCACTGCACTCTCTGGACTCACGGCACTGCATCCCCAGTGGTGCCAGTGCACTCTCTGGACTCACTGCAGTGCATCCCCAATGGTGCCAGTACACTCTCTGGACTCACTGCACTGCATCCCCAGTGGTGCCGGGGCACTCTCTGGACTCACTGCCCTGCATACCCAGTGGTGCCAGTGCCCTCTGTGGACTCACTGCACTGCATCCCCAGTGGTGCCCGTGCACTCTCTGGACTCACTGCACTGCATCCCCAGTGGTGACAGTGCACTCTCTGGACTTGCCGGGGTGCATCCCCAGTGGTGCCAGTGCACTCTCTGGACTCACCGGGGTGCATCCCCTAGTGGTGCCAGTGCACTCTCTGGACTCACCGCACTGCATCCCCAGTGGTGCCCGTGCACTCTCTGGACTCACTGCAGTGCATCCCCAGTGGTGCCAGTGCACTCTCTGGACTCACTGCACTGCATCCCCTGTGGTGCCAGTGCACTCTCTGCACTCACTGCACTGCATCCCCAGTGGTGCCAGTGCACTTGTTAGTGTTGGGGAGAATCGAATGGATGTTCTATTAATGTTTCTCAAAATGTTAGTGTTGGGGAGAATCGAATGGATGTTCTATTAATGTTTCTCAGGTGATGGATCATACGGTATAATTAAATATTATTAAATGTACTTACATTATCAAGTAATCTATGTATACTGGAAACTTAGGGAGTACATTGAACAATCAAAAGAATCGATGGAGGGGAACCCCGGGAGGGAATAGGTACAACCTGACCTTGGATAAGGGCCTGGAGATGATGAAATGAGTTGAAGCAGAACCAAGGAGCGGAGGGAGCATGCGTCGAGTGAGAAAGGTGAAAGAGTTTAGCGGAGAGGAAGACTCCTTACTTCATCTGGACGACCACCTGGACGACCACCAGAGTGCGCCACGCATGTGCAAAGGGGAGGGGAGCTAATTAGAATGAAAAGCGAGGCTGATGTTGCAACCTGTAATGAATATGTATACCTGACGCAATGTTGTATGTATAAATAACGGCTGGGAACTAACGGGACTTGAAGCCAGATTTGGGCACCTGCCCCGGCTTCCAGCGCTGAATAAAGCACCTTCATATAATCACTTGGTGGTTATGTGGTTGCTACGCTAACATTTTGGCGACCCAGATGGGACAGCGTGGGCACTGCTTAGGCGGATCGTGTCTCGGTTTCGCTCCAGCCGGCACCGAGGGATTCTCGGGGAGCAGTCGACCACGACCGACCTCCGCTGCTCACGACGTACCACTGGAGTGGTAAGCAAAGGTGCTTTCAACTTTGGGTATTCAGTACCGATTTGGTTGGGAAAGCCTGCCGGTCAGACGCGGCGAAAGCCACGCTCGGTTGGGCAGGGAGCTCCCGGGGTAAGCCTAGGCGCCGTCCGTTAGACAGAGCGAAAGCTCTGCAGGTTCGGCATTGGTAATTGTATTGGTTTGTGCTGAAGGGTCAGCACCTGGTATTATTGGTATGTAAAAAGCGTGCTGCTGCTGCTCCGGCAGCTTTTGGGAAAGCACGCTGCTGCTCCGGCAGCTTTTGGGAAAGCACGCTGCTGCTCCGGCAGCTTCCGGAAAGTGTGCTGTTGCTGCTCCGGCAGCTTTCGAGAGAGTGTGTTGCTGCTCCGGCAGCTTTCGGGAGAGTGTGTTGCTGCTCCGGCAGCTTTCGGGAGAGTGTGTTGCTGCTCCGGCAGCTTTCGGGAGAGTGTGTTGCTGCTCCGGCAGCTTCTTGGAGAGAGTGTGTTGCTGCTCCGGCAGCTTTTGGGAGAGTGTGTTGCTGCTCCGGCAGCTTTCGGGACAGTGTGTTGCTGCTCCGGCAGCTTTTGGGTCCGTATCATAAGCTCAAAATGAAAAAGATTAAAGAAATTCTGGGAAAAGATGTACCTATCCCGCGGACATCCCCGCTGGGGTGTTTGCTAGCACACTGGAAAGAGGGAGGTTTTGGTCAAGAAATGCGGAAAGGAAAGCTGATTGATTATTGTAACATTTGGTGGCCACAGTATAAACTAGAGGACCAAGAAACTTGGCCTGAGAATGGGACATTGCAATATAATACAATTTTACAATTGATGCTATTTTGTAAGCGGGAAGGAAAATATGATGAACTGCCGTATGTGGAATTATTCTTTTATTTGCGCCGAAAGCCTGAATGGCAGCATGCTTGTGGAATAATGGTGCTTGAGGTTTCAACTGAGGAACGTTGTTGTGCATGTACTAAGGAGAGACGCTGTATACAGCATCAGGCAATAGAGAATAATAAGTATTATGGGGAAATGAATAATGGAAATATTGACTTGGAAGTTGCGCCGTCGGCTCCGCCGGAAGAGCCAGGACAGAGAGAAAAAGAAAAGGAAGATAGCAGTAGTAATGGAGAATCCCCGACTTTAGCCTCCCCTGTGTCACATAGGACCCGGCAACAGCGAAGGGCAGGGGAAACTATAAATGAAGAGGGAGGGAAAATAATCGCTCCCCTCAGGCAAGGAGTGGGGACAGAAGGACCGGTATATGTCAAGGTGCCTTTTTCAGCTGGGGATTTAATGATATGGAAGCAAGCAGCCGGCACCTACAGGGAAAACCCAGATAAAGTAGCTAGGGTAATGAAAATGATAATTAAAACCCAAAATCCCGATTGGGATGATCTCCAGGTGATCCTGGATACTTTGATGGATTCAACAGAAAAGGACATGGTATTACGGGCAGCCAGAGAGAGAGCCCGAGAAGATATACGTAATGGATTAGTGCTTGGAAATCTAGATCAAAACTTCCCCACCGAGGATCCCCAATGGGATTATAACACAGGGGATGGAATAAGGAGGCTGAAGAGATATCAAGATTGGGTACAAGTCGGGGTACAGAATGCCATGCCCCGGACCATAAATTGGTCAAAATTGTATAATGTCAGGCAAGAAAAAGCGGAATCACCTTCCGCCTTTTTAGAGAGATTGAAAGAAACTAAAGAGCCCTTGGTAAAAAATTCAAATAGGAAATAAGGAAGTAAAATTTTTAATTGATACAGGGGCCACATATTCAGTACTCAATAGATTAAGTGGTAAGATAGGGGAAAGGAAAACTACTATTGTAGGTGCCACCGGGAAGGAGGAAATACGGCCGTTCTTACAACCCCTTGATTTACAGTTTGGAGGTAAAGAAATTACGCATGAATTTTTATATGTACCAGAATGCCCTATTCCTCTTTTGGGACGGGATTTGCTAACTAAACTATAATGTTTGAAGATGGAGAATTGATTATGAGAATCCCGGAATCAAAAGTGGGACAAATATTAATGATTAAAGAGAAGGCTGTTCCTCATATCCCAAAAGAGGTAGAAAATGCAGTAATGCCTGCAATTTGGGAAACGGACGTGCCTGGAAAATCAAAAGTAGCCCAGCCAGTAAAAATTGAACTTAAGGAAGGGGCCCGACCGGTACGGATTAAACAGTACCCATTGAAGCTAGAAGCTAGGCTAGGAATAGTAAAGATTATAGATAAATTTCTTAGCTACCACATTCTGGAGGAATGCAAATCTGAATATAATACCCCAATTTTCCCAGTAAAGAAACCTAATGGGGAATACAGGCTAGTGCAGGACCTTAGGGCAATAAACGAAATAACAAAAGATATTCACCCAGTGGTGGCTAATCCTTATACATTGTTAACATCTGTAAAAGAAAAATATAAGTGGTTTACTGTAATTGATTTAAAAGATGCCTTCTTCTGCATACCCATTGACAAGGATAGTAGAAAACTTTTTGCTTTTGAATGGGAAAGTCCACGGAACGGACGAAAGATGCAACTGACCTGGACAAGATTGCCTCAAGGATTCAAGAATAGCCCGACCCTCTTCGGCAGTCAACTAGCTAAAGAAATAGAAGATTGGATTAACCAAGGACAAATTCAGGTACCAAAGGATCGATACCTGCTGTTACAATATGTGGACGATATATTAATAGCTACCGAAGGAGAGTCAGAATGTATTCAGGTAACTATTGATATTTTGAATCAATTGGGACTAAATGGGTACAAGGTTTCTAAACAAAAGGCACAAATCGCGTGCACAACAGTAATTTATTTGGGATGTGAAATTTCTCAAGGACAAAGAAAATTGGGAGTTAACCGAATACAAGCTATTTGTGAAATCCCCGAGCCGCGAAATCTGCACGAACTACGGGCTTTCCTAGGTATGGCCGGGTGGTGTAGACTGTGGGTAATGGACTATGGACTCATAGCAAAGCCCCTCTATGAAACCCAAAAGGCCTGTACATTTACCTGGGGAAAGCCACAACAAGAGGCCTTTAAGAAATTAAAAGAAGCCCTGATAAAGGCGCCTGCCTTGGGCTTGCCGGACTTATCAAAGGACTTTCAGCTGTTTGTGCATGAGAGACAACGATTGGCATTAGGAGTACTGACCCAGCGACTTGGGAGCTGGAAAAGACCTGTGGGGTATTTTTCTAAACAATTGGATGCGGTAAGCGCCGGATGGCCCTCGTGTTTAAGGGCCGTGGCAGCCACAGTCCTTTTAATACAGGCAAAAGGGGGGCCATTGGCTATCGCCCAGCCGAATGAATCTTAAGAACTACTAACCTATTGAACCCAGCAGTGTTTCTAGGAACAACTGCGGAGGAAGGAGACCTCAGTCATGATTGCGTGGAGATCATCGAACATACCTATGCCAGCAGAACAGACTTAAAAGATCAGCCTCTGGAGAGACCGGATTGGGAACTTTTCACGGATGGAAGCAGCTTCGTGGAAAATGGGACTCGTTATGCAGGATACGCAGTAACTACATCAAAGGTAGTGATCGAGGCAAATTCCCTACCTCCGGGGACTTCAGCCCAACGAGCAGAAATAGTCGCCCTGACGCGAGCCCTGGAACTAAGCGAGGGTAAGAATGTGAATATTTGGACAGATTCAAAATATGCATTCGGGGTAGTCCACGTACATGGGGCATTATGGAAAGAAAGGGGAATGCTATCCTCACAAGGGACTAATATAAAATATCAGGAAGAAATATTGAAATTAATAACAGCTGTACAGAAACCCCAACAGGTGGCCATAATGCATTGTAAAGCTCATCAAGGAGGGATGTCAGAGATTGCAGAAGGTAACAGATTGGCAGATTTGACGGCCCGGAAGGTCGCGCGTGAAGTACGGAAAGTAATGGCTCTAATTCCATCGAAGGTAGGCCTCTCTTGTTTCAAATTACCTAAAAACCCAAAGTATTCAGCAGAAGATGAGAGACTTGCAAATTTGATGAAGGCCCAGAAGAATCCTGACGGCTGGTATGTGACTGCGACAGGACAACTTATAGTGCCTCCTATAGTAATGCGAGAAATCTTACAAATAAAACATAATGAATGTCACTGGGGTGCAGGAGCAATGGTGACCTATTTGAAACGAGGTGTCATCTCGGTACACATGTTAACAATGGCAAAGTCAGTAATGTCAAAATGTGAGCTTTGCTTAAAGAATAACCCGGTAGCAAGGAAACATGCTGAGATGGGAAGAACTAGAGCTGGGATAGAGCCTGGAGATTACTGGCAAATAGACTTCATAGAACTGCCTAAAGCAAGAGGTTATAAATACCTATTGGTAGGGGTTGATACTTTTTCAGGATGGCCGGAGGCCCTTCCCTGTCGCACCAACCAAGCAAAGGAAACGGTAAAATGGTTACTACGGGAAATAATCCCTAGATTTGGTGTACCGTTGGGTATTTCTTCAGACAGGGGACCACATTTCATTGCCAATGTGGTTAAGGAGGTTAGTGGGAATTACCTGGAACTTACATACCCCATGGAGGCCTCAATCTAGTGGTCAGGTAGAGAGGATGAACCAAACTTTAAAAGGACAATTAAGCAAAATCTGTCAGGAGGCTAAGATACAGTGGCCACAGGCCTTACCGATAGCTTTGCTAAGAATTAGAATAAAGCCAAGAAGTGGGATGTCAGTAAGTCCCTATGAAATCATGTATGGAAAACCTCATGAGTCTCCTGAACCGAACCCGAATATGCATGTTACCGGTAAACAGGATGTATATAATTATGTTTTAATAGTAATGAAAATACTTGCTCTTGGTATGAGTGAAGTATTTTCAAAGGGGGGAAATGTTAGTGTTGGGGAGAATCGAATGGATGTTCTATTAATGTTTCTCAAAATGTTAGTGTTGGGGAGAATCGAATGGATGTTCTATTAATGTTTCTCAGGTGATGGATCATACAGTATAATTAAATATTATTAAATGTACTTACATTATCAAGTAATCTATGTATACTGGAAACTTAGGGAGTACATTGAACAATCAAAAGAATCGATGGAGGGGAACCCCGGGAGGGAATAGGTACAACCTGACCTTGGATAAGGGCCTGGAGATGATGAAATGAGTTGAAGCAGAACCAAGGAGCGGAGGGAGCATGCGTCGAGTGAGAAAGGTGAAAGAGTTTAGCGGAGAGGAAGACTCCTTACTTCATCTGGACGACCACCTGGACGACCACCAGAGTGCGCCACGCATGTGCAAAGGGGAGGGGAGCTAATTAGAATGAAAAGCGAGGCTGATGTTGCAACCTGTAATGAATATGTATACCTGACGCAATGTTGTATGTATAAATAACGGCTGGGAAGTAACGGGACTTGAAGCCAGATTTGGGCACCTGCCCCGGCTTCCAGCGCTGAATAAAGCACCTTCATATAATCACTTGGTGGTTATGTGGTTGCTACGCTAACACACTCTCTGGACTCACTGCAGTGCATCCCCAGTGGTGCCAGTGCACTATCTGGAGTCACTGCACTGCATCCCCAGTGGTGCCAGTGCACTCTCTGGACTCACTGCACTGCATCCCCAGTGGTGCCAATGCACTCTCTGGACTCACTGCACTGCATCCCCAGTGGTGCCAGTGCACTCTCTGGACTTGCCGGGGTGCATCCCCAGTGGTGCCAGTGCACTCTTTGGACTCACTGCACTGCATCCCCAGTGGTGCCAGTGCACTCTCTGGACTCACTGCACTGCATCCCAAGTGGTGCCAGTGCACTCTCTGGACTCACTGCACTGCATCCCCAGTGGTGCCAGTGCACTCTCTGGACTTGCCGGGGTGCATCGCCAGTGGTGCCAGTGCACTCTCTGGACTCACCGGGGTGCATCCCCAGTGGTTCCAGTGCACTCTCTGGACTCACTGCACTGCATCCCCACTGGTGCCAGTGCACTCTCTGGACTCACTGCACTGCATCCCCAGTGGTGCCAGTGCACTCTCTTGACTCACTGCACTGCATCCCCACTGGTGCCAGTGCACTCTCTGGACTCACTGCACTGCATCCCCAGTGGTGCCAGTGCACTCTCTGGACTCACTGCAGTGCATCCCCAAACGTACCAGTGCACTCTCTGGACTCACTGCACTGCATCCCCAGTGGTGACACTGCAATCTCTGGTCTCACTGCAGTGCATCCCCAGTGGTGCCAGTGCACTCTCTGGAGTCACTGCAGTGTATCCTCTGTGGTGCCAGTGCACTCTGTGGACTCACTGCACTGCATCCCCAGTGGTGCCAGTGCACTCTCTGGACTCACTGCACTGCATCCCCAGTGGTGCCACTGCACTCTCTGGACTCACGGCACTGCATCCCCAGTGGTGCCAGTGCACTCTCTGGACTCACTGCAGTGCATCCCCAATGGTGCCAGTACACTCTCTGGACTCACTGCACTGCATCCCCAGTGGTGCCGGGGCACTCTCTGGACTCACTGCCCTGCATCCCCAGTGGTGCCAGTGCCCTCTGTGGACTCACTGCACTGCATCCCCAGTGGTGCCCGTGCACTCTCTGGACTCACCGGGGTGCATCCCCAGTGGTGACAGTGCACTCTCTGGACTTGCCGGGGTGCATCCCCAGTGGTGCCAGTGCACTCTCTGGACTCACCGCACTGCATCCCCAGTGGTGCCAGTGCACTCTCTGGACTCACCGCACTGCATCCCCAGTGGTGCCCGTGCACTCTCTGGACTCACTGCACTGCATCCCCAGTGGTGCCAGTGCACTCTCTGGACTCACTGCACTGCATCCCCACTGGTGCCAGTGCACTCTCTGGACTCACTGCACTGCATCCCCAGTGGTGCCAGTGCACTTGTTAGTGTTGGGGAGAATCGAATGGATGTTCTATTAATGTTTCTCAAAATGTTAGTGTTGGGGAGAATCGAATGGATGTTCTATTAATGTTTCTCAGGTGATGGATCATACGGTATAATTAAATATTATTAAATGTACTTACATTATCAAGTAGTCTATGTATACTGGAAACTTAGGGAGTACATTGAACAATCAAAAGAATCGATGGAGGGGAACCCCGGGAGGGAATAGGTACAACCTGACCTTGGATAAGGGCCTGGAGATGATGAAATGAGTTGAAGCAGAACCAAGGAGCGGAGGGAGCATGCGTCGAGTGAGAAAGGTGAAAGAGTTTAGCGGAGAGGAAGACTCCTTACTTCATCTGGACGACCACCTGGACGACCACCAGAGTGCGCCACGCATGTGCAAAGGGGAGGGGAGCTAATTAGAATGAAAAGCGAGGCTGATGTTGCAACCTGTAATGAATATGTATACCTGACGCAATGTTGTATGTATAAATAACGGCTGGGAACTAACGGGACTTGAAGCCAGATTTGGGCACCTGCCCCGGCTTCCAGCGCTGAATAAAGCACCTTCATATAATCACTTGGTGGTTATGTGGTTGCTACGCTAACACACTCTCTGGACTCACTGCACTGCATCCCCAATGGTGCCAGTGCACTCTTTGGACTCACTGCACTGCATCCCCAGTGGTGCCACTGCACTCTCTGGACTCACTGCACTGCATCCCCAGTGGTGCCAGTGCGCTCTCTGTACTCACGGCACTGCATCCCCAGTGGTGCCAGTGCACTCTCTGGACTTGCCGGGGTGCATCCCCAGTGGTGCCAGTGCACTCTCTGGACTCACTGCACTGCATCCCCAGTGGTGCCAGTGCACTCTCTGGACTCACTGCACTGCATCCCCAATGGTGCCAGTGCACTCTCTGGACTCGCGGCAGTGCATCCCCAGTGGTGCCAGTGCACTCTCTGGACTCACTGCACTGCATCCCCATTGGTGCCAGTGCACTCTCTGGACTCATTGCAGTGCATCCCCAGTGGTGCCAGTGCACTCTCTGGACTCACGGCACTGCATCCCCAGTGGTGCCATTGCACTCTTTGGACTCACTGCACTGCATCCCCAGTGGTGCCAGTGCACTCTCTGGACTCACTGCACTGCATCCCCAGTGGTGCCAGTGCACTCTCTGGACTCACTGCAGTGCATCCCCAGTGGTGCCAGTGCACTCTCTGGACTCACTGCACTGCATCCCCAGTGGTGCCAGTGACCTCTCTCGACTCAGTGCACTGCATTCCCAGTGGTGCCAGTGCACTCTCTGGACTCACCGGGGTGCATCCCCAATAGTGCCAGTGCCCTCTCTGGACTCACTGCAGTGCATCCCCAGTGGTGCCAGTGCACTCTGTGGACTCACCGCACTCTATCCCCAGTGGTGCCAGTGCACTCTCTGGACTCACTGCACTGCATCCCCAGTGGTGCCAGTGCACTCTCTGGACTCACTGCACTGCATCCCCAGTGGTGCCAGTGCACTCTCTGGACTCACCGGGGTGCATCCCCAATAGTGCCAGTGCCCTCTCTGGACTCACTGCGGTGCATCCACAGTGGTGCCGGGGCACTCTCTGGACTCACTGCACTGCATCCCCAGTGGTGACAGTGCACTCTCTGGACTTGCCGGGGTGCATCCCCAGTGGTGCCAGTGCACACTCTGGAGTCACTGCGCTTCATCCCCAGTGGTGCCAGTGCACTCTCTGGACTCACTGCACTGCATCCCCAGTGGTGCCAGTGCACTCTCTGGACTCACTGCACTGCATCCCCAGTGGTGCCAGTACACTCTCTGGACTCACAGCACTGCATCCCCAGTGGTGCCAGTGAACTCTCTGGACTCATTGCAGTGCATCCCCAGTGGTGCCAGTGCACTCTCTGGACTCACTGCACTGCATCCCCAGTGGTGCCAGTGCACTCTCTGGACTCACTGCACTGCATCCCCAGTGGTGCCAGTGCACTCTCTTGAGTCACTGCACTGCATCCCCAGTGTTGCCAGTGCACTCTCTGGACTCACTGCATTGCATCCCCAGTGGTGCCAGTGCACTCTCTGGACTCACTGCAGTGCATCCCCAATCGTACCAGTGCACTCTCTGGACTCACTGCACTGCATCCCCAGTGGTGACACTGCAATCTCTGGTCTCACTGCAGTGCATCCCCAGTGGTGCCAGTGCACTCTCTGCACTCATTGCACTGCATCCCCAGTGGTGCCAGGGTACTCTCTGGACTCACTGCAGTGCATCCCCAGTGGTGCCAGTGCACTCTCTGGACTCACTGCACTGCATCCCCAGTGGTGCCGGGGCACTCTCTGGACTCACTGCACTGCATCCCCAGTGGTGCCAGTGCACTCTCTGGACTCACTGCACTGCATCCCCAGTGGTGCCAGTACACTCTCTGGACTCACTGCACTGCATCCCCAGTGGTGCCGGGGCACTCTCTGGACTCACTGCCCTGCATCCCCAGTGGTGCCAGTGCCCTCTGTGGACTCACTGCACTGCATCCCCAGTGGTGCCCGTGCACTCTCTGGACTCACTGCACTGCAACCCCAGTGGTGACAGTGCACTCTCTGGACTTGCCGGGGTGCATCCCCAGTGGTGCCAGTGCACTCTCTGGACTCACCGGGGTGCATCCCCAGTGGTGCCAGTGCACTCTCTGGACTCACCGCACTGCATCCCCAGTGGTGCCCGTGCACTCTCTGGACTCACTGCACTGCATCCCCAGTGGTGCCAGTGCACTCTCTGGACTCACTGCACTGCATCCCCACTGGTGCCAGTGCACTCTCTGGACTCACTGCACTGCATCCCCAGTGGTGCCAGTGCACTTGTTAGTGTTGGGGAGAATCGAATGGATGTTCTATTAATGTTTCTCAAAATGTTAGTGTTGGGGAGAATCGAATGGATGTTCTATTAATGTTTCTCAGGTGATGGATCATACGGTATAATTAAATATTATTGAATGTACTTACATTATCAAGTAATCTATGTATACTGGAAACTTAGGGAGTACATTGGACAATCAAAAGAATCGATGGAGGGGAACCCCGGGAGGGAATAGGTACAACCAGACCTTGGATAAGGGCCTGGAGATGATGAAATGAGTTGAAGCAGAACCAAGGAGCAGAGGGAGCATGCGTCGAGTGAGAAAGGTGAAAGAGTTTAGCGGAGAGGAAGACTCCTTACTTCATCTGGACGACCACCTGGACGACCACCAGAGTGCGCCACGCATGTGCAAAGGGGAGGGGAGCTAATTAGAATGAAAAGCGAGGCTGATGTTGCAACCTGTAATGAATATGTATACCTGACGCAATGTTGTATGTATAAATAACGGCTGGGAAGTAACGGGACTTGAAGCCAGATTTGGGCACCTGCCCCGGCTTCCAGCGCTGAATAAAGCACCTTCATATAATCACTTGGTGGTTATGCGGTTGCTACGCTAACACACTCTCTGGACTCACTGCACTGCATCCCCAATGGTGCCAGTGCACTCTTTGGACTCACTGCACTGCATCCCCAGTGGTGCCACTGCACTCTCTGGACTCACTGCACTGCATCCCCAGTGGTGCCAGTGCGCTCTCTGTACTCACGGCACTGCATCCCCAGTGGTGCCAGTGCACTCTCTGGACTTGCCGGGGTGCATCCCCAGTGGTGCCAGTGCACTCTCTGGACTCACTGCACTGCATCCCCAGTGGTGCCAGTGCACTCTCTGGACTCACTGCACTGCATCCCCAATGGTGCCAGTGCACTCTCTGGACTCGCGGCACTGCATCCCCAGTGGTGCCAGTGCACTCTCTGGACTCACTGCACTGCATCCCCATTGGTGCCAGTGCACTCTCTGGACTCATTGCAGTGCATCCCCAGTGGTGCCAGTGCACTCTCTGGACTCACGGCACTGCATCCCCAGTGGTGCCAGTGCACTCTCTCGACTCACTGCACTGCATCCCCAGTGGTGCCAGTGCACTCTCTGGACTCACTGCACTGCATCCCCAGTGGTGCCAGTGCACTCTCTGGACTCACTGCACAGCATCCCCAGTGGTGCCAGTGCACTCTCTGGACTCACTGCACTGCATCCCCAGTTTTGCCAGTGACCTCTCTCGACTCAGTGCACTGCATTCCCAGTGGTGCCAGTGCACTCTCTGGACTCACCGGGGTGCATCCCCAATAGTGCCAGTGCCCTCTCTGGACTCACTGCAGTGCATCCCCAGTGGTGCCAGTGCACTCTCTGGACTCACCGCACTGTATCCCCAGTGGTGCCAGTGCACTCTCTGGACTCACTGCACTGTATCCCCAGTGATGCCAGTGCACTCTCTGGACTCACTGCAGTGCATCCCCAGTGGTGCCAGTGCACTCTCTGGACTCACCGGGGTGCATCCCCAATAGTGCCAGTGCCCTCTCTGGACTCACTGCGGTGCATCACCAGTGGTGCCGGGGCACTCTCTGGACTCACTGCACTGCATCCCCAGTGGTGACAGTGCACTCTCTGGACTTGCCGGGGTGCATCCCCAGTGGTGCCAGTGCACACTCTGGAGTCACTGCGCTTCATCCCCAGTGGTGCCAGTGCACTCTCTGCACTCACTGCACTGCATCCCCAGTGGTGCCAGTGCACTCTCTGGACTCACTGCACTGCATCCCCAGTGGTGCTAGTACACTCTCTGGACTCACAGCACTGCATCCCCAGTGGTGCCAGTGCACTCTCTGGACTCACTGCAGTGCATCCCCAGTGGTGCCAGTGCACTCTCTGGACTCACTGCACTGCATCCCCAGTGGTGCCAGTGCACTCTCTGGACTCACTGCACTGCATCCCCAGTGGTGCCAGTGCACTCTCTGGACTCACTGCACTGCATCCCCAGTGGTGCCAGTGCACTCTCTGAGCTCACTGCACTGCATCCCCAGTGGTGCCAGTGCACTCTCTGGACTCACTGCACTGCATCCCCACTGGTGCCAGTGCACTCTCTGGACTCACTGCACTGCATCCCCAGTGGTGCCAGTGCACTCTCTGGACTCACTGCACTGCATCCCCAGTGGTGCCAGTGCACTCTCTGGACTCACTGCATTGCATCCCCAGTGGTGCCAGTGCACTCTCTGGACTCACTGCAGTGCATCCCCAATCGTACCAGTGCACTCTCTGGACTCACTGCACTGCATCCCCAGTGGTGACACTGCAATCTCTGGTCTCACTGCAGTGCATCCCCAGTGGTGCCAGTGCACTCTCTGCACTCATTGCACTGCATCCCCAGTGGTGCCAGGGTACTCTCTGGACTCACTGCAGTGCATCCACAGTGGTGCCAGTGCACTCTCTGGACTCACTGCACTGCATCCCCAGTGGTGCCACTGCACTCTCTGGACTCACGGCACTGCATCCCCAGTGGTGCCAGTGCACTCTCTGGACTCACTGCAGTGCATCCCCAATGGTGCCAGTACACTCTCTGGACTCACTGCACTGCATCCCCAGTGGTGCCGGGGCACTCTCTGGACTCACTGCCCTGCATCCCCAGTGGTGCCAGTGCCCTCTGTGGACTCACTGCACTGCATCCCCAGTGGTGCCTGTGCACTCTCTGGACTCACTGCACTGCATCCCCAGTGGTGACAGTGCACTCTCTGGACTTGCCGGGGTGCATCCCCAGTGGTGCCAGTGCACTCTCTGGACTCACCGGGGTGCATCCCCAGTGGTGCCAGTGCACTCTCTGGACTCACCGCACTGCATCCCCAGTGGTGCCCGTGCACTCTCTGGACTCACTGCAGTGCATCCCCAGTGGTACCAGTGCACTCTCTGGACTCACTGCACTGCATCCCCACTGGTGCCAGTGCACTCTCTGGACTCACTGCACTGCATCCCCAGTGGTGCCAGTGCACTTGTTAGTGTTGGGGAGAATCGAATGGATGTTCTATTAATGTTTCTCAAAATGTTAGTGTTGGGGAGAATCGAATGGATGTTCTATTAATGTTTCTCAGGTGATGGATCATACAGTATAATTAAATATTATTAAATGTACTTACATTATCAAGTAATCTATGTATACTGGAAACTTAGGGAGTACATTGAACAATCAAAAGAATCGATGGAGGGGAACCCCGGGAGGGAATAGGTACAACCTGACCTTGGATAAGGGCCTGGAGATGATGAAATGAGTTGAAGCAGAACCAAGGAGCGGAGGGAGCATGCGTCGAGTGAGAAAGGTGAAAGAGTTTAGCGGAGAGGAAGACTCCTTACTTCATCTGGACGACCACCTGGACGACCACCAGAGTGCGCCACGCATGTGCAAAGGGGAGGGGAGCTAATTAGAATGAAAAGCGAGGCTGATGTTGCAACCTGTAATGAATATGTATACCTGACGCAATGTTGTATGTATAAATAACGGCTGGGAAGTAACGGGACTTGAAGCCAGATTTGGGCACCTGCCCCGGCTTCCAGCGCTGAATAAAGCACCTTCATATAATCACTTGGTGGTTATGTGGTTGCTACGCTAACACACTCTCTGGACTCACTGCACTGCATCCCCAATGGTGCCAGTGCACTCTTTGGACTCACTGCACTGCATCCCCAGTGGTGCCACTGCACTCTCTGGACTCACTGCACTGCATCCCCAGTGGTGCCAGTGCGCTCTCTGTACTCACGGCACTGCATCCCCAGTGGTGCCAGTGCACTCTCTGGACTTGCCGGGGTGCATCCCCAGTGGTGCCAGTGCACTCTCTGGACTCACTGCACTGCATCCCCAGTGGTGCCAGTGCACTCTCTGGACTCACTGCACTGCATCCCCAATGGTGCCAGTGCACTCTCTGGACTCGCGGCACTGCATCCCCAGTGGTGCCAGGGCACTCTCTGGACTCACTGCACTGCATCCCCATTGGTGCCAGTGCACTCTCTGGACTCATTGCAGTGCATCCCCAGTGGTGCCAGTGCACTCTCTGGACTCACGGCACTGCATCCCCAGTGGTGCCAGTGCACTCTCTCGACTCATTGCACTGCATCCCCAGTGGTGCCAGGGTACTCTCTGGACTCACTGCACTGCATCCCCAGTGGTGCCAGTGCACTCTCTGGACTCACTGCAGTGCATCCCCAGTGGTGCCAGTGCACTCTCTGGACTCACTGCACTGCATCCCCAGTGGTGCCAGTGACCTCTCTCGACTCAGTGCACTGCATTCCCAGTGGTGCCAGTGCACTCTCTGGACTCACCAGGGTGCATCCCCTATAGTGCCAGTGCCCTCTCTGGACTCACTGCAGTGCATCCCCAGTGGTGCCAGTGCACTCTCTGGACTCACCGGGGTGCATCCCCTGTCGTACCAGTGCATTCTCTGGACTCACTGCTCTGCATCCCCAGTGGTGCCACTGCAATCTCTGGACTCACTGCAGTGCATCCCCAGTGGTGCCAGTGCACTCTCTGGACTCACTCCACTGCATCCCCAGTGCTGCCAGTGCACTCTCTGGACTCACTGCAGTGCATCCCCAGTGGTGCCAGTGCACTCTCTGGACTCACTGCAGTGCATCCCCAGTGGTGCCAGTGCACTCTCTGGACTCACTGCAGTGCATCCCCAGTGGTGCCAGTACACTCTCTGGACTCACTGCACTGCATCCCCAGTGGTGCCAGTGCACTCTCTGGACTCACTGCACTGCATCCCCAGTGGTGACAGTGCACTCTCTGAACCTGCCGGGGTGCATCCCCAGTGGTGCCAATGCACTCTCTGGACTCACCGGGGTGCATCCCCAGTGGTGCCAGTGCACTCTCTGGACTCACTGCACTGCATCCCCAGTGGTGCCAGTGACCTCTCTGGACTCACTGCACTGCATCCCCAGTGGTGCCAGTGCACTCTCTGGACTCACTGCACTGCATCCCCAGTGGTGCCCGTGCACTCTCTGGACTCACTGCACTGCATCCCCAGTGGTGCCAATGCACTCTCTGGACTCACTGCAGTGCATCCCCAGTGGTGCCAGTGCACTCTCTGGACTCACTGCACTGCATCCCCAGTGGTGCCAGTGCACTCTTTGGACTCACTGCACTGCATCCCCAGTGGTGCCAGTGCACTCTCTGGACTCACCGGGGTGCATCCCCAGTGGTGCCAGTACACTCTCTGGACTCACTGCACTGCATTCCCAGTGGTGCCAGTGCACTCTCTGGACTCACTGCACTGCATCCCCAGTGGTGCCTGTGAAGTCTCTGGACTCACTGCAGTGCAACCCCAGTGGTGCCAGTGTAGTCTCTGGACTCACTGCCCTGCATCCCCAGTGGTGCCAGTGCCCTCTGTGGACTCACTGCACTGCATCCCCAGTGGTGCCCGTGCACTCTCTGGACTCACTGCACTGCATCCCCAGTGGTGACAGTGCACTCTCTGGACTTGCCGGGGTGCATCCCCAGTGGTGCCAGTGCACTCTCTGGACTCACTGCACTGCATCCCCAGTGGTGCCAGTGCACTCTCTGGACTCACTGCACTGCATCCCCAGTGGTGCCAGTGCACACTCTGGACTCACTGCACTGCATCCCCAGAGGTGCCAGTGCACTCTTTGGACTCACCGCACTGCATCCCCAGTGGTGCCCGTGCACTCTCTGGACTCACTGCAGTGGATCCCCAGTGGTGCCAGTGCACTCTCTGGACTCACTGCACTGCATTCCCACTGCTGCCAGTGCACTCTCTGGACTCACTGCACTGCATCCCCAGTGGTGCCAGTGCACTCTCTGGACTCACTGCACTGCATCCCCAATGGTGCCAGTGCACTATTTGGACTCACTGCAGTGAATCCCCAGTGGTGCCACTGCACTCTCTGGACTCACTGCACTGCATCGCCAGTGGTGCCAGTGCGCTCTCTGTACTCACGGCACTGCATCCCCAGTGGTGCCAGTGCACTCTCTGGACTTGCCGGGGTGCATCCCCAGTGGTGCCAGTGCACTCTCTGGACTCACTGCACTGCATCCCCAATGGTGCCAGTGCACTCTCTGGACTCACTGCACTGCATCCCCAATGGTACCAGTGCACTCTCTGGACTCACTGCACTGCATCCCCAGTGGTGCCAGTGCACTCTCTGGACTTATGGCACTGCATCCCTGGTGGTGACAGTGCACTCTCTGGACTGACAACACTGCATCCCCAGTGGTGCCAGTGACCTCTCTCGACTCAGTGCACTGCATTCCCAGTGGTGCCAGTGCACTCTCTGGACTCACCGGGGTGCATCCCCAATAGTGCCTGTGCCCTCTCTGGACTCACTGCACTGCATCCCCAGTGGTGCCAGTGCACTCTCTGGACTCACCGCACTGTATCCCCAGTGGTGCCAGTGCACTCTCTGGACTCACTGCACTGCATCCCCAGTGGTGCCAGTGACCTCTCTGGACTCACTGCACTGCATCCCCAGTGGTGCCAGTGCACTCTCTGGACTCACTGCACTGCATCCCCAGTGGTGCCAGTGCACTCTCTGAGCTCACTGCACTGCATCCCCAGTGGTGCCAGTGCACTCTCTGGACTCACTGCACTGCATCCCCACTGGTGCCAGTGCACTCTCTGGACTCACTGCACTGCATCCCCAATGGTGCCAGTGCACTCTTTGGACTCACTGCACTGCATCCCCAGTGGTGCCACTGCACTCTCTGGACTCACTGCACTGCATCCCCAGTGGTGCCGGGGCACTCTCTGGACTCACTGCACTGCATCCCCAGTGGTGCCAGTGCCCTCTGTGGACTCACTGCACTACATCCCCAGTGGGGCTAGTGCACTCTCTGCACTCACTGCACTGCATCCCCAGTGGTGCCAGTGCACTCTCTGGACTGACTGCAATGCATCCCCAGTGGTGCCAGTGCACTCTCTTGAGTCACTGCACTGCATCCCCAGGTGTGCCAGTGCACTCTCTGGACTCACTGCAGTACATCCCCAATCGTACCAGTGCAATCTCTGGTCTCACTGCAGTGCATCCCCAGTGGTGCGTGTGCACTCTCTGGACTCACGGCACTGCATCCCCGGTGGTGCCAGTGCCCTCTCTGGACTTGCCGGGGTGCATCCCCAGTGGTGCCAGTGCACTCTCTGGACTCACTGCAGTGCATCCCCACTGATGCCAGTGCACTCTCTGGACTCACAGCACGGCATTCCCACTGGTGCCAGTGCACTCTCTGGACTCATTGCACTGCATCCCCAGTGGTGGCAGTGCACACTCTGGACTCACGGCACTGCATCCCCAGTGGTGCCAGTGCACTCTCTGGACTCACTGCACTGCATCCCCAGTGGTGCAAGGGAACTCTCTGGACTCACTGCAGTGCATCCCCCGTGGTTCCAAGGAACTCTCTGGACTCACTGCACTGCATTGCCATTGGTGCCAGTGCACTCTCTGGACTCATTGCAGTGCATCCCCAGTGGTGCCAGTGCACTCTGTGGACTCACGGCACTGCATACCCAGTGGTGCCAGTGCACTCTCTGGACTCACTGCACTGCATCCCCAGTGGTGCCAGTGCACTCTCTGGACTCACTGCACTGCATCCCCAGTGGTGCCAGTGCACTCTCTGGACTCACTGCACTGCATCCCCAGTGGTGCCAGTGCACACTCTGGACTCACGGCACTGTATCCCCAGTGGTGCTAGTGCACTCTCTGGACCAACGGCACTGCATCCCCAGTGATGCCAGTGCACTCTGTGGACTCACTGCACTGCATCCCCAGTGGTGCCAGTGACCTCTCTGGACTCAGTGCACTGCATTCCCAGTAGTGCCAGTGCACTCTCTGGACTCACCGGGGTGCATCCCCAATAGTGCCAGTGCCCTCTCTGGACTCACTGCAGTGCATCCCCAGTGGTGCCAGTGCACTCTCTGGACTCACTGCACTGCATCCCCAGTGGTGCCAGTGCACTCTCTGGACTCACTGCACTGCATCCCCTTTGGAGCCAGTGCACTCTCTGGACTCACTGCACTGCATCCCCAGTGGTGCCAGTGCACTCTCTGGACTCACTGCACTGCATCCCCAATGGTGCCAGTGCACTCTTTGGACTCACTGCACTGCATTCCCAGTGGTGCCACTGCACTCTCTGGACTCACTGCACTGCATCCCCAGTGGTGCCGGGGCACTCTCTGGACTCACTGCACTGCATCCCCAGTGGTGCCAGTGCACTCTCTGGACTCACTGCACTGCATCCCCAGTGGTGCCAGTGCCATCTCTGGACTCACAGCACTGCATCCCCAGTGGTGCCAGTGCACTCTCTTGAGTCACTGCACTGCATCCCCAGTGGTGCCAGTGACCTCTCTGGACTCACTGCACTGCATCCCCAGTGGTGCCAGTGCACTCTCTGGACTCACTGCACTGCATCCCCAGTGGTGCCAGCGCACTGTCTGAGCTCACTGCACTGCATCCCTAGTGGTGCCAGTGCACTCTCTGGACTCACTGCACTGCATCCCCAGTGGTGCCAAGGCACTCTCTGGACTCACTGCACTGCATTGCCATTGGTGCCAGTGCACTCTCTGGACTCACTGCAGTGCATCCCCAGTTTTGCCAGTGCACTCTCTGGACTCACTGCACTGCATCCCCAGTGGTGCCAGTGCACTCTCTGGACTCACTGCACTGCATCCCCAGTGGTGCCAGTGCACTCTCTGAGCTCACTGCACTGCTTCCCCAGTGGTGCCAGTGCACTCTCTGGACTCACTGCACTGCATCCCCACTGGTGCCAGTGCACTCTCTGGACTCACTGCACTGCATCCCCAGTGGTGCCAGTGCACTCTCTGGACTCACTGCACTGCATCCCCAGTGGTGCCAGTGCACTCTCTGGACTCACTGCATTGCATCCCCAGTGGTGCCAGTGCACTCTCTGGACTCACTGCAGTGCATCCCCAATCGTACCAGTGCACTCTCTGGACTCACTGCACTGCATCCCCAGTGGTGACACTGCAATCTCTGGTCTCACTGCAGTGCATCCCCAGTGGTGCCAGTGCACTCTCTGCACTCATTGCACTGCATCCCCAGTGGTGCCAGGGTACTCTCTGGACTCACTGCAGTGCATCCCCAGTGGTGCCAGTGCACTCTCTGGACTCACTGCACTGCATCCCCAGTGGTGCCACTGCACTCTCTGGACTCACGGCACTGCATCCCCAGTGGTGCCAGTGCACTCTCTGGACTCACTGCAGTGCATCCCCAATGGTGCCAGTACACTCTCTGGACTCACTGCACTGCATCCCCAGTGGTGCCGGGGCACTCTCTGGACTCACTGCCCTGCATCCCCAGTGGTGCCAGTGCCCTCTGTGGACTCACTGCACTGCATCCCCAGTGGTGCCTGTGCACTCTCTGGACTCACTGCACTGCATCCCCAGTGGTGACAGTGCACTCTCTGGACTTGCCGGGGTGCATCCCCAGTGGTGCCAGTGCACTCTCTGGACTCACCGGGGTGCATCCCCAGTGGTGCCAGTGCACTCTCTGGACTCACCGCACTGCATCCCCAGTGGTGCCCGTGCACTCTCTGGACTCACTGCACTGCATCCCCAGTGGTACCAGTGTACTCTCTGGACTCACTGCACTGCATCCCCACTGGTGCCAGTGCACTCTCTGGACTCACTGCACTGCATCCCCAGTGGTGCCAGTGCACTTGTTAGTGTTGGGGAGAATCGAATGGATGTTCTATTAATGTTTCTCAAAATGTTAGTGTTGGGGAGAATCGAATGGATGTTCTATTAATGTTTCTCAGGTGATGGATCATACAGTATAATTAAATATTATTAAATGTACTTACATTATCAAGTAATCTATGTATACTGGAAACTTAGGGAGTACATTGAACAATCAAAAGAATCGATGGAGGGGAACCCCGGGAGGGAATAGGTACAACCTGACCTTGGATAAGGGCCTGGAGATGATGAAATGAGTTGAAGCAGAACCAAGGAGCGGAGGGAGCATGCGTCGAGTGAGAAAGGTGAAAGAGTTTAGCGGAGAGGAAGACTCCTTACTTCATCTGGACGACCACCTGGACGACCACCAGAGTGCGCCACGCATGTGCAAAGGGGAGGGGAGCTAATTAGAATGAAAAGCGAGGCTGATGTTGCAACCTGTAATGAATATGTATACCTGACGCAATGTTGTATGTATAAATAACGGCTGGGAAGTAACGGGACTTGAAGCCAGATTTGGGCACCTGCCCCGGCTTCCAGCGCTGAATAAAGCACCTTCATATAATCACTTGGTGGTTATGTGGTTGCTACGCTAACACACTCTCTGGACTCACTGCACTGCATCCCCAATGGTGCCAGTGCACTCTTTGGACTCACTGCACTGCATCCCCAGTGGTGCCACTGCACTCTCTGGACTCACTGCACTGCATCCCCAGTGGTGCCAGTGCGCTCTCTGTACTCACGGCACTGCATCCCCAGTGGTGCCAGTGCACTCTCTGGACTTGCCGGGGTGCATCCCCAGTGGTGCCAGTGCACTCTCTGGACTCACTGCACTGCATCCCCAGTGGTGCCAGTGCACTCTCTGGACTCACTGCACTGCATCCCCAATGGTGCCAGTGCACTCTCTGGACTCGCGGCACTGCATCCCCAGTGGTGCCAGGGCACTCTCTGGACTCACTGCACTGCATCCCCATTGGTGCAAGTGCACTCTCTGGACTCATTGCAGTGCATCCCCAGTGGTGCCAGTGCACTCTCTGGACTCACGGCACTGCATCCCCAGTGGTGCCAGTGCACTCTCTGCACTCATTGCACTGCATCCCCAGTGGTGCCAGGGTACTCTCTGGACTCACTGCACTGCATCCCCAGTGGTGCCAGTGCACTCTCTGGACTCACTGCAGTGCATCCCCAGTGGTGCCAGTGCACTCTCTGGACTCACTGCACTGCATCCCCAGTGGTGCCAGTGACCTCTCTCGACTCAGTGCACTGCATTCCCAGTGGTGCCAGTGCACTCTCTGGACTCACCAGGGTGCATCCCCTATAGTGCCAGTGCCCTCTCTGGACTCACTGCAGTGCATCCCCAGTGGTGCCAGTGCACTCTCTGGACTCACCGCACTGTATCCCCAGTGGTGCCAGTGCACTCTCTGGACTCACTGCACTGCATCCCCAGTGGTGCCAGTGCACTCTCTGGACTCACTGCAGTGCATCCCCAGTGGTGCCAGTGCACTCTCTGGACTCACCGGGGTGCATCCCCAATAGTGCCAGTGCCCTCTCTGGACTCACTGCGGTGCATCCCCAGTGGTGCCGGGGCACTCTCTGGACTCACTGCACTGCATCCCCAGTGGTGACAGTGCACTTTCTGGACTTGCCGGGGTGCATCCCCAGTGGTGCCAGTGCACACTCTGGAGTCACTGCGCTTCATCCCCAGTGGTGCCAGTGCACTCTCTGGACTCACTGCACTGCATCCCCAGTGGTGCCAGTGCACTCTCTGGACTCACTGCACTGCATCCCCAGTGGTGCCAGTGCACTCTCTGAGCTCACTGCACTGCATCCCCAGTGGTGCCAGTGCACTCTCTGGACTCACTGCACTGCATCCCCACTGGTGCCAGTGCACTCTCTGGACTCACTGCACTGCATCCCCAATGGTGCCAGTGCACTCTTTGGACTCACTGCACTGCATCCCCAGTGGTGCCACTGCACTCTCTGGACTCATCTGCACTGCATCCCCAGTGGTGCCGGGGCACTCTCTGGACTCACTGCACTGCATCCCCAGTGGTGCCAGTGCCCTCTGTGGACTCACTGCACTACATCCCCAGTAGGGCTAGTGCACTCTCTGGACTCACTGCACTGCATCCCCAGTGGTGCCAGTGCACTCTCTGGACTCACTGCACTGCATCCCCAGTGGTGCCAGTGCACTCTCTTGAGTCACTGCACTGCATCCCCAGGTGTGCCAGTGCACTCTCTGGACTCACTGCAGTGCATCCCCAATCGTACCAGTGCAATCTCTGGTCTCACTGCAGTGCATCCCCAGTGGTGCCAGTGCACTCTCTGGACTCACTGCTCTGCATCCACAGTGGTGCCAGTGCCCTCTGTGGACTCACTGCAGTGCATCCCCAGTGGTGCCCGTGCCCTCTGTGGACTCACTGCAGTGCATCCCCAGTGGTGCCCGTGCACTCTCTGGACTCACTGCACTGCATCCCCAGTGGTGACAGTGCACTCTCTGGACTTGCCGGAATGCATCCCCAGTGGTGCCAGTGCACTCTCTGGACTCACTGCACTGCATCCCCAGTGGTGCCAGTGCACTCTCTGGACTCACTGCACTGCATCCCCAGTGGTGCCAGTGCACACTCTGGACTCACTGCACTGCATCCCCAGAGGTGCCAGTGCACTCTCTGGACTCACCGCACTGCATCCCCAGTGGTGCCCGTGCACTCTCTGGACTCACTGCACTGCATCCCCAGTGGTGCCAGTGCACACTCTGGACTCACTGCACTGCATCCCCAGTGGTGCCAGTGCACTCTCTGGACTCACTGCACTGCATCCCCAATGGTGCCAGTGCACTCTCTGGACTCGCGGCACTGCATCCCCAGTGGTGCCAGGGCACTCTCTGGACTCACTGCACTGCATCCCCATTGGTGCCAGTGCACTCTCTGGACTCATTGCAGTGCATCCCCAGTGGTGCCAGTGCACTCTCTGGACTCACGGCACTGCATCCCCAGTGGTGCCAGTGCACTCTCTCGACTCACTGCACTGCATCCCCCGTGGTGCCAGTGCACTCTCTGGACTCACTGCACTGCATCCCCAGTGGTGCCAGTGCACTCTCTGGACTCACTGCAGTGCAGCCCCAGTGGTGCCAGTTCACTCTCTGGACTCACTGCACTGCATCCCCAGTGGTGACAGTGACCTCTCTCGACTCAGTGCACTGCATTCCCAGTGGTGCCAGTGCACTCTCTGGACTCACAGGGGTGCATCCCCAATAGTGCCAGTGCCCTCTCTGGACTCACTGCAGTGCATCCCCAGTGGTGCCAGTGCACTCTCTGGACTCACCGCACTGTATCCCCAGTGGTGCCAGTGCACTCTCTGGACTCACTGCACTGCATCCCCAGTGGTGCCAGTGCACTCTCTGGACTCACTGCAGTGCATCCCCAGTGGTGCCAGTGCACTCTCTGGACTCACCGGGGTGCATCCCCAATAGTGCCAGTGCCCTCTCTGGACTCACTGCGGTGCATCCCCAGTGGTGCCAGTGCACTCTTTGGACTCACTGCACTGCATCCCCAGTGGTGCCAGTGCACACTCTGGAGTCACTGCGCTTCATCCCCAGTGGTGCCAGTGCACTCTCTGGACTCACTGCACTGCATCCCCAGTGGTGCCAGTGCACTCTCTGGACTCACTGCACTGCATCCCCAGTGGTGCCAGTGCACTCTCTGGACTCACTGCACTGCATCCCCAGTGGTGCCAGTGCACTCTCTGAGCTCACTGCACTGCATCACCAGTGGTGCCAGTGCACTCTCTGGACTCACTGCACTGCATCCCCAGTGGTGCCGGGGCACTCTCTGGACTCACTGCACTGCATCCCCAGAGGTGCCAGTGCCCTCTGTGGACTCACTGCACTACATCCCCAGTAGGGCTAGTGCACTCTCTGGACTCACTGCACTGCATCCCCAGTGGTGCCAGTGCACTCTCTGGACTCACTGCACTGCATCCCCAGTGGTGCCAGTGCACTCTCTTGAGTCACTGCACTGCATCCCCAGGTGTGCCAGTGCACTCTCTGGACTCACTGCAGTGCATCCCCATTGGTGCCAGTGCACTCTATGGAGTCACTGCACTGCATCCCCAGTGGTGCCAGTGCACTCTCTGGACTCACTGCTCTGCATCCACAGTGGTGCCAGTGCCCTCTGTGGACCCACTGCAGTGCATCCCCAGTGGTGCCCGTGCCCTCTGTGGACTCACTGCAGTGCATCCCCAGTGGTGCCCGTGCACTCTCTGGACTCACTGCACTGCATCCCCAGTGGTGACAGTGCACTCTCTGGACTTGCCGGAATGCATCCCCAGTGGTGCCAGTGCACTCTCTGGACTCACTGCACTGCATCCCCAGTGGTGCCAGTGCACTCTCTGGACTCACTGCACTGCATCCCCAGTGGTGCCAGTGCACACTCTGGACTCACTGCACTGCATCCCCAGAGGTGCCAGTGCACTCTCTGCACTCATAGCACTGCATCCCCAGTGGTGCCCGTGCACTCTCTGGACTCACTGCACTGCATCCCCAGTGGTGCCAGTGCACACTCTGGACTCACTGCACTGCATCCCCAGAGGTGCCAGTGCACTCTCTGGACTCACCGCACTGCATCCCCAGTGGTGCCAGTGCACTCTCTGGACTCACTGCAGTTCATCCCCAGTGGTGCCAGTGCACTCTCTGGACTCACTGCACTGCATCCCCACTGGTGCCAGTACACTCTCTGGACTCACTGCACTGCATCCCCATTGGTGCCAGTGCACTCTCTGGACTCATTGCACTGCATCCCCAGTGGTGCCAGTGCACTCTCTGGACTCACTGCACTGCATCCCCAGTGGTGCCAGTGCACTCTCTGGACTCACTGCATTGCATCCCCAGTGGTGCCAGTGCACTCTCTGGACTCACCGGGGTGCATCCCCTGTCGTACCAGTGCACTCTCTGGACTCACTGCTCTGCATCCCCAGTGGTGCCACTGCAATCTCTGGACTCACTGCAGTGCATCCCCAGTGGTGCCAGTGCACTCTCTGGACTCACTCCACTGCATCCCCAGTGCTGCCAGTGCACTCTCTGGACTCACTGCAGTGCATCCCCAGTGGTGCCAGTGCACTCTCTGGACTCACTGCAGTGCATCCCCAGTGGTGCCAGTGCACTCTCTGGACTCACTGCAGTGCATCCCCAGTGGTGCCAGTACACTCTCTGGACTCACTGCACTGCATCCCCAGTGGTGCCAGTGCACTCTCTGGACTCACTGCACTGCATCCCCAGTGGTGACAGTGCACTCTCTGGACCTGCCGGGGTGCATCCCCAGTGGTGCCAATGCACTCTCTGGACTCACCGGGGTGCATCCCCAGTGGTGCCAGTGCACTCTCTGGACTCACTGCACTGCATCCCCAGTGGTGCCAGTGACCTCTCTGGACTCACTGCACTGCATCCCCAGTGGTGCCAGTGCACTCTCTGGACTCACTGCACTGCATCCCCAGTGGTGCCCGTGCACTCTCTGGACTCACTGCACTGCATCCCCAGTGGTGCCAATGCACTCTCTGGACTCACTGCAGTGCATCCCCAGTGGTGCCAGTGCACTCTCTGGACTCACTGCACTGCATCCCCAGTGGTGCCAGTGCACTCTTTGGACTCACTGCACTGCATCCCCAGTGGTGCCAGTGCACTCTCTGGACTCACCGGGGTGCATCCCCAGTGGTGCCAGTACACTCTCTGGACTCACTGCACTGCATCCCCAGTGGTGCCAGTGCACTCTCTGGACTCACTGCACTGCATCCCCAGTGGTGACAGTGCACTCTCTGGACCTGCCGGGGTGCATCCCCAGTCGTGCCAGTGCACTCTCTGGACTCACCGGGGTGCATCCGCAGTGGTGCCAGTGCACTCTCTGGACTCACTGCACTGCATCCCCAGTGGTGCCAATGACCTCTCTGGACTCACTGCACTGCATCCCCAGTGGTGCCAGTGCACTCTCTGGAGTCACTGCACTGCATCCCCAGTGGTGCCAGTGCACTCTTTGGACTCACTGCACTGCATCCCCAGTGGTGCCAGTGCACTCTCTGGACTCTCCGGGGTGCATCCCCAGTGGTGCCAGTGCACTCTCTGGACTTGCCGGGGTGCATCGCCAGTGGTGCCAGTGCACTCTCTGGACTCACCGGGGTGCATCCCCAGTGGTGCCAGTGCACTCTCTGGACTCACTGCACTGCATACCCAGTGGTGCCAGTGCACTCTCTGGACTCACTGCATTGCATCCCCAGTGGTGCCAGTGCACTCTCTGGACTCACTGCAGTGCATCCCCAATCGTACCAGTGCACTCTCTGGAGTCACTGCACTGCATCCCCAGTGGTGACACTGCAATCTCTGGTCTCACTGCAGTGCATCCCCAGTGGTGCCAGTGCACTCTCTGCACTCATTGCACTGCATCCCCAGTGGTGCCAGGGTACTCTCTGGACTCACTGCAGTGCATCCCCAGTGGTGCCAGTGCACTCTCTGGACTCACTGCACTGCATCCCCAGTGGTGCCAGTGCACTCTCTGGACTCACGGCACTGCATCCCCAGTGGTGCCAGTGCACTCTCTGGACTCACTGCACTGCATCCCCAGTGGTGCCTGTGAAGTCTCTGGACTCACTGCAGTGCAACCCCAGTGGTGCCAGTGTAGTCTCTGGACTCACTGCCCTGCATCCCCAGTGGTGCCAGTGCCCTCTGTGGACTCACTGCACTGCATCCCCAGTGGTGCCCGTGCACTCTCTGGACTCACTGCACTGCATCCCCAGTGGTGACAGTGCACTCTCTGGACTTGCCGGGGTGCATCCCCAGTGGTGCCAGTGCACTCTCTGGACTCACTGCAGTGCATCCCCAGTGGTGCCAGTGCACTCTCTGGACTCACTGCACTGCATCCCCAGTGGTGCCAGTGCACACTCTGGACTCACTGCACTGCATCCCCAGAGGTGCCAGTGCACTCTTTGGACTCACCGCACTGCATCCCCAGTGGTGCCCGTGCACTCTCTGGACTCACTGCAGTGGATCCCCAGTGGTGCCAGTGCACTCTCTGGACTCACTGCACTGCATTCCCACTGGTGCCAGTGCACTCTCTGGACTCACTGCACTGCATCCCCAGTGGTGCCAGTGCACTCTCTGGACTCACTGCACTGCATCCCCAATGGTGCCAGTGCACTATTTGGACTCACTGCAGTGCATCCCCAGTGGTGCCACTGCACTCTCTGGACTCACTGCACTGCATCGCCAGTGGTGCCAGTGCGCTCTCTGTACTCACGGCACTGCATCCCCAGTGGTGCCAGTGCACTCTCTGGACTTGCCGGGGGGCATCCCCAGTGGTGCCAGTGCACTCTCTGGACTCACTGCACTGCATCCCCAGTGGTGACAGTGCACTCTCTGGACTCACTGCACTGCATCCCCAATGGTACCAGTGCACTCTCTGGACTCACTGCACTGCATCCCCAGTGCTGCCAGTGCACTCTCTGGACTTATGGCACTGCATCCCTGGTGGTGACAGTACACTCTCTGGACTGACAACACTGCATCCCCAGTGGTGCCAGTGACCTCTCTCGACTCAGTGCACTGCATTCCCAGTGGTGCCAGTGCACTCTCTGGACTCACCGGGGTGCATCCCCAATAGTGCCAGTGCCCTCTCTGGACTCACTGCACTGCATCCCCAGTGGTGCCAGTGCACTCTCTGGACTCACCGCACTGTATCCCCAGTGGTGCCAGTGCACTCTCTGGACTCACTGCACTGCATCCCCAGTGGTGCCAGTGACCTCTCTGGACTCACTGCACTGCATCCCCAGTGGTGCCAGTGCACTCTCTGGACTCACTGCACTGCATCCCCAGTGGTGCCAGTGCACTCTCTGAGCTCACTGCACTGCATCCCCAGTGGTGCCAGTGCACTCTCTGGACTCACTGCACTGCATCCCCAGTGGTGCCAGTGCACTCTCTGGACTCACTGCACTGCATCCCCAATGGTGCCAGTGCACTCTTTGGACTCACTGCACTGCATCCCCAGTGGTGCCACTGCACTCTCTGGACTCACTGCACTGCATCCCCAGTGGTGCCGGGGCACTCTCTGGACTCACTGCACTGCATCCCCAGTGGTGCCAGTGCCCTCTGTGGACTCACTGCACTACATCCCCAGTGGGGCTAGTGCACTCTCTGCACTCACTGCACTGCATCCCCAGTGGTGCCAGTGCACTCTCTGGACTGACTGCAATGCATCCCCAGTGGTGCCAGTGCACTCTCTTGAGTCACTGCACTGCATCCCCAGGTGTGCCAGTGCACTCTCTGGACTCACTGCAGTGCATCCCCAATCGTACCAGTGCAATCTCTGGTCTCACTGCAGTGCATCCCCAGTGGTGCGTGTGCACTCTCTGGACTCACTGCACTGCATCCACAGTGGTGCCAGTGCACTCTCTGGACTCACGGCACTGCATCCCCGGTGGTGCCAGTGCCCTCTCTGGACTTGCCGGGGTGCATCCCCAGTGGTGCCAGTGCACTCTCTGGACTCACTGCAGTGCATCCCCAGTGGTGCCAGTGCACTCTCTGGACTCACAGCACGGCATCCCCACTGGTGCCAGTGCACTCTCTGGACTCATTGCACTGCATCCCCAGTGGTGGCAGTGCACACTCTGGACTCACGGCACTGCATCCCCAGTGGTGCCAGTGCACTCTCTGGACTCACTGCACTGCATCCCCAGTGGTGCAAGGGAACTCTCTGGACTCACTGCAGTGCATCCCCCGTGGTTCCAAGGAACTCTCTGGACTCACTGCACTGCATTGCCATTGGTGCCAGTGCACTCTCTGGACTCATTGCAGTGCATCCCCAGTGGTGCCAGTGCACTCTC